>NC_140166.1:139947156-140539547 GCF_963971535.1 Notolepis coatsorum | reverse complement strand
CGATCAAGATGTCATTATCCAGCTTCAGTTAACCCGATGTTCGAAGCCGGGATTTTCCTGTTTCACAAAGGTGGATTCAGTCTCGTTAACTCAAGCCAGACTTGCGAGTCAGGCTAAATGCGCGCGGCCGTTTTAGGTGAAAAGCCAGCACGTATCGATGGCAGAGATCCTGATTCTCAACGGCATTGATTGATTAATTGATTAAGACTTTATTGACAGATTGCAATACGGCTCAATCGCCTCGCCGACAAGTTAAATGCGTTATCTATAGGCTAATTCTAAGTCCCTCATTACCTCAATCAATCAGATTATATTTCTTTAAACTTGCCTGCTGGAATTGAATAATCAAATGAGATCTTGCTAGCGAAAATTATTAGTTAACTGTTATACAGAATTACGATACGGCTCTCTTACCCATTGATTGATGTATAGTCAATCTTTTACTTATCTTCTCTGTGGTGTAACGGGTTCTTCTTTTGACTTTCACACGGACGACCCGGGTTCAAGACCCTAGTCTTTTCCTTCTTTTTGCAATATAGGAATCATTCAATTTGGTGCACGTTGAGAGCTATATAAAGAATGACATCCTCAATGCATGTAGATTTATAATATTTTAACTTAAAACCAGGCTACTTTGGCGTATAATCATTAATATTATATTCAAAAAAATCATATTGGGAAACACCAGGATTTGAACCCCTCGGTCGCTGGATTGGCAAGCTTGAGCACTACCGCTGGGGCCACTGGGCCAGATGGGATAAATTCATTGTTTATACATTAATGAACGAGAGACCCGTGTTTAGAATATCCTTTGTTTTGAATGAAGTTTATCTCTTTATCCTCATTCATTAATGTGACGTCAACGGCTCATTCAATTTCTCAAATCCGTCAAACAGCGCATCTCATCAGACATCTTAATCCCAGTTACAATTAAAAATAACCACATCATGTGTACATCGCACGAGCGAGCGCCACCGTCGCCACGGTATATATAACGTGCATTATTTAGGACAAAGTGAATTTTAATATCAGCATTTTGGGGTCTATTTTACATTTCAAAAGCCCCCTCTGGAAGAATGGAGCACAAAAAACGTAATTCAGAATGGTATAATGCAGATCGTAGACTGTGGGAATAGTTTCAGGAAACGGGCTGTCACTTCTTTGCGGGGGCGTGGCGATAGTTCAGGCTAACTTGAACTTGAACTCTGCTTTCGACCAGGCTCAAACTTTTGGATATGTTGTCATGGTGATTTGGAAAATCCACGTACATGAAACCGGAAAGTCCAGCTAACCCAGTTAGACAGCTAAAGTTATCCGGCTAACTCAGTTATCCAGGTACAAGAAACAGGGCCCTGGTGACCTGTGTTTAACAGACAGACAGACCATATAGACCTTTTCTGAGGACTTCTGTCGCTGTTCTGTTGCTAGAGCATCGGCCATGTTTATCTCCTGTCAGCTATTATTATTGGCAAACCGTGCAACAGGAAATAAACGTGGGCCCGATTTAGAACGTTTGTCAGTTATAAAAGGTCTGTAGAAAGCCTTCTCAGGCCACTGTCTGTGATTTAGACATGTAGCTACATTTAAAAGATGTGACAAGTTAAACCTTGACTGCGCTTGATGACAATGAAGCATACTGCAACGACGTCTAGACTCAGATGTTTATTACGAGCCTTCAAATCTGGTGGACATTTTGTTGTTAGTGGGGCTATTCCTAGATATAAAGTGTAACTTTAGAGTGACGTAAACACAAGTTCAAGACAATTACAGGTGCTGTCAAATAAATGTTAAATAGCTCTACATTCTGACAGCCATCACTGAGTGTTTGGTCCGTAACATGGGTCTCCCAGTCCCTCCTGCTCTGCAGTAAACAGCCATCACTGATATAGTGTCTGGTCAGTAACATGGGTCTCACCAGTCCCTCCTGCTCTGCAGTAAACAGCCATCACTGATATAGAGTGTCTGGTCAGTAACATGGGTCTCCCAGTCCCTCCTGCTCTGCAGTAAACAGCCATCACTGATATAGTGTCTGGTCAGTAACATGGGTCTCCCAGTCCCTCCACTCTGCAGTAAACACAAAATACATGTTCTGGTATCCATTCCCACTTCAATCAGGAGAGATATTTTACTTATTTCAAGAATAAGCCAAATTTACTCACTGCACTGGTAGATTATTTTACTTGTTTCAAGCACATTATTTGCTTAAACCCAGTTTTTATTTTGCAGTGTGAATTCTCTCTCCTGATTGGATTAAAACGCACTTTTTGTACAAAAGAAAGAGCAAACCCCTCGCCTCCCCTCTGCTCTCTCAGTGGCTGCTACCACTGCTCCACAGTGCTCAGTTGGAGCCAGTATACCGTAGTCTATCTCTCTCACAGACGAACACAACATCTGTCAACATCGTTTGGGAAGAACGAACACACATCTTGTTTTCAACACAACATTATGTGCTTAGTTACATAATACACATGTTGACAAAACATGTGTTGCCGGTAATGATAGATGTGTTGAGAGGTAATGCGTAATATGCTGTCACAAGCAGCAACACACATACAGAGATAGTTATTATCTCCTCCAGACGGCACATATTCTCAGTCTGGTCTGTGTGTGTGTGTGTGTGTGTGTGTGTGTGTGTGTGTGTGTGTGTGTGTGTGTGTGTGTGTGTGTGTGTGTGTGTGTGTGTGTGTGTGTGTGTGTGTGTGTGTGTGTGTGTGTGTGTGTGTGTGTGTGTGTGTGTGTGTGTGTGTGTGTGTGTGTGTGTGTGTGTGTGTGTGTGTGTGTGTGTGTGTGTGTGTGTGTGTGTGTGTGTGTGTGTGTGTGTGTGTGTGTGTGTGTGTGTGTGTGTGTGTGTGTGTGTGTGTGTGTGTGTGTGTGTGTGTGTGTGTGTGTGTGTGTGTGTGTGTGTGTGTGTGTGTGTGTGTGTGTGTGTGTGTGTGTGTGTGTGTGTGTGTGTGTGTGTGTGTGTGTGTGTGTGTGTGTGTGTGTGTGTGTGTGTGTGTGTGTGTGTGTGTGTGTGTGTGTGTGTGTGTGTGTGTGTGTGTGTGTGTGTGTGTGTGTGTGTGTGTGTGTGTGTGTGTGTGTGTGTGTGTGTGTGTGTGTGTGTGTGTGTGTGTGTGTGTGTGTGTGTGTGTGTGTGTGTGTGTGTGTGTGTGTGTGTGTGTGTGTGTGTGTGTGTGTGTGTGTGTGTGTGTGTGTGTGTGTGTGTGTGTGTGTGTGTGTGTGTGTGTGTGTGTGTGTGTGTGTGTGTGTGTGTGTGTGTGTGTGTGTGTGTGTGTGTGTGTGTGTGTGTGTGTGTGTGTGTGTGTGTGTGTGTGTGTGTGTGTGTGTGTGTGTGTGTGTGTGTGTGTGTGTGTGTGTGTGTGTGTGTGTGTGTGTGTGTGTGTGTGTGTGTGTGTGTGTGTGTGTGTGTGTGTGTGTGTGTGTGTGTGTGTGTGTGTGTGTGTGTGTGTGTGTGTGTGTGTGTGTGTGTGTGTGTGTGTGTGTGTGTGTGTGTGTGTGTGGTGTGGTGTGTGTGTGTGTGTGTGTGTGTGTGTGTGTGTGTGTGTGTGTGTGTGTGTGTGTGTGTGTGTGTGTGTGTGTGTGTGTGTGTGTGTGTGTGTGTGTGTGTGTGTGTGTGTGGTGTGTGTGTGTGTGTGTGTGTGTGTGTGTGTGTGTGTGTGTGTGTGTGTGTGTGTGTGGTGTGTGTGTGTGTGTGTGTGTGTGTGTGTGTGTGTGTGTGTGTGTGTGTGTGTGTGTGTGTGTGTGTGTGTGTGTGTGTGTGTGTGTGTGTGTGTGTGTGGTGTGTGTGTGTGTGTGTGTGTGTGTGTGTGTGTGTGTGTGTGTGTGTGTGTGTGTGTGTGTGTGTGTGTGTGTGTGTGTGTGTGTGTGTGTGTGTGTGTGTGTGTGTGTGTGTGTGTGTGTGTGTGTGTGTGTGTGTGTGTGTGTGTGTGTGTGTGTGTGTGTGTGTGTGTGTGTGTGTGTGTGTGTGTGTGTGTGTGTGTGTGTGTGTGTGTGTGTGTGTGTGTGTGTGTGTGTGTGTGTGTGTGTGTGTGTGTGTGTGTGTGTGTGTGTGTGTGTGTGTGTGTGTGTGTGTGTGTGTGTGTGTGTGTGGTGTGTGTGTGTGTGTGTGTGTGTGTGTGTGTGTGTGTGTGTGTGTGTGTGTGTGTGTGTGTGTGTGTGTGTGTGTGTGTGTGTGTGTGTGTGTGTGTGTGTGTGTGTGTGTGTGTGTGTGTGTGTGTGTGTGTGTGTGTGTGTGTGTGTGTGTGTGTGTGTGTGTGTGTGTGTGTGTGTGTGTGAGAGAAGAGCCAAACAATTAGCAAGATATTGCTCAGTGTCAGCAATTATTGGCAGCCGCGCAATTTGGAGAAGACGCTGCTATCTGTATCCATGAGCTGTGTGTAGATTGTCAGGTTCATCATCCATGTGTGTGTGTAACTTTGGTTGCCATTGTCAATTTGGGCACGAATGTATCAGAATAATCCACAATGTACAAGTGCACTGATAATATTTGTGTCCTTTAAATATTGTCTTTATGTGGACATAAATAAAAAATTCTAAATGTGTGTGTGTGTGTGTGTGTGTGTGTGTGTGTGTGTGTGTGTGTGTGTGTGTGTGTGTGTGTGTGTGTGTGTGTGTGTGTGTGTGTGTGTGTGTGTGTGTGTGTGTGTGTGTGTGTGTGTGTGTGTGAGAGAAGAGCCAAACAATTAGCAAGATATTGCTCAGTGTCAGCAATTATTGGCAGCCGCGCAATTTGGAGAAGACGCTGCTATCTGTATCCATGAGCTGTGTGTAGATTGTCAGGTTCATCATCCATGTGTGTGTGTAACTTTGGTTGCCATTGTCAATTTGGGCACGAATGTATCAGAATAATCCACAATGTACAAGTGCACTGATAATATTTGTGTCCTTTAAATATTGTCTTTATGTGGACATAAATAAAAAATTCTAAATGTGTGTGTGTGTGTGTGTGTGTGTGTGTGTGTGTGTGTGTGTGTGTGTGTGTGTGTGTGTGTGTGTGTGTGTGTGTGTGTGTGTGTGTGTGTGTGTGTGTGTGTGTGTGTGTGTGTGTGTGTGTGTGTGTGTGCATGCGTGCATGCGTGCGTGTGTGTGTGTATGCATATGTGCAACTGTGTGTGAGTTTGCCGGCATTAGGGATGCAACAACTAATTGACTAATCAACAACTAATCAATAATGAAAATAGTTGGCATTAGTTGGGTCTATGTTATGATGCACCTCCATGCCCTGTTGTTGAAGCCGTTTGATGTGAAGCCTGTTAACCCAAGTTTCAAGTTTCTTTAATAGTTGTCATACAGAAGTACAGAATACTTTTATACAAAATGCTTCTTACTGTTACGCTCCAGAGACTGTGCTAGACAAGATAAGTACGAAATAAAATAGTATAGCATGTAGAATAGAAGTAAAAATAGAGGTCACAGTGTTCAGTATAGACATATGTACAATGTTCGATGCAGAATAGAAGTAACTGAGTTACCATACAATATACAATATACTATGCAATGTACTAATATACAATACTATATAGTGCAGAGCAGAAATGGGATGAGGTACAATTTAGGTACAATTTACAGTAAGGTGTACGAGTTGTAGTGCAAATTCTTTACCAATAAATATAAAGTGTAAAGTGTGTTTCGGTGATCTAAAGTGTGGAGAGTGGGTGCTGCAGTGTGTTGTTTGTTTAAGTGAGTGTGTGCGTGTGGGTGTGTGTGCTGTGTGCATTTGATGGTTGTTGCATAGTGTTTATTGTTCGTTGAGCAGCCTGATGGCCTGGGGATAGAAGCTTCTTCTGAGTCTTTCTGTGCTCGCCTTAAGACTCCGGTATCGCTTGCCTGACCGCAGCAGTTCAAAGAGGCAGTTGTTCGGGTGGCTGGAGTCCTTTATGATTCTCTTAGCCTTACCCCTGCACCGCTTGTTGTAAATGTTCTGGAGGGTGGGAAGCCCCCCTCCAATTGTGCGTTCGGCTGAACGTGTCACTCTTTGTAGTCTGCTACGGTCTTGTGCAGTGCTATTCCCAAACCAGGAGGTGATGTTGCCAGTCAGGATGCTCTCTATTGTACATGAGTAGAAGTTCTTAAGGATCTTCTGACTGACTTGGAACTTCCTTAGGCGCCTGAGGAAGTAGAGGCGTTGTCGTGCCTTCTTCACTACACTGTCAATGTGTGTGGTCCATGTCAAGTCCTCGGATATGTGGACTCCGAGGTACTTGAAACTGTTCACTCTCTCAACCGGTGCCCTTAGTTTGTGTTTCATGTTGTCTTTATTATTATTTAAACCGTTCAGCTCCTTTCAAACTGAAACCATAAACAGGTTTTTGTTATGAAGACATCAACAACTCTTGATGTGTATAGCATACGTTTGCTTTTTGTTTTATAACCGTCATTTTGCAAGTCGTTTTGAAAGAGCATTGTACAAAACAAGGAATAACCTTTCGTTTTTTTTTTGTGCATAAAACTTAGCTTTTTTCTTTAGATCAGATTAAGCGAAGTAATAACCGGCAGATGTTAGTCTGAGCCGGCATGCGTCTCTGAGTGAATGAAGGCACGCAGGTCCTTGTGTCTATCTGTGACTTCCTGCAGGGTTCTATAAATAAGCCCACAGGCGGGTCAGGTAATGGCAGATACTGTTATTATCCTCCTCCAGCAGCAGCAGGCTTCTCTTACTGAGGTCTCGGCTCCAGGGCTGACCTTCCCACCCAGAGCCTCACAGAGAGAGAGACACACCCTGGACAATGTGGACTGTATTTAGTACCACTAGGCCACAGACTCTCTGGATTCATGTGGTCGGATTTCCTCTTTCACTTGAACTTGGTTATTCTTATTTTAGTGAAGAAGAAGAAGAAGAAGAAGAAGAAGAAGAAGAAGAAGAAGAAGAAGAAGAAGAAGAAGAAGAAGAAGAAGAAGAAGAAGAAGAAGAAGAAGAAGAAGAAGAAGAAGAAGAAGAAGAAGAAGAAGAAGAAGAAGAAGAAGAAGAAGAAGAAGAAGAAGAAGAAGAAGAAGAAGAAGAAGAAGAAGAAGAAGAAGAAGAAGAAGAAGAAGAAGAAGAAGAAGAAGAAGAAGAAGAAGAAGAAGAAGAAGAAGAAGAAGAAGAAGAAGAAGAAGAAGAAGAAGAAGAAGGGGGGGGGGGGGGGGAAACGACTTTGAAGTTTTTGTGAAACTTTTTTATACATTGCCCATCTGGCCTGACATGGTTTTACTGTTTGCGTGGTTTAGATTATATTTTCCAAGATGTGGGTTAAATGTGAGTCATATGAAAGAGGAGAGAGAGAGGTTCTGGGGGGCTGGGACGAGGACGGGACGGGGGCCACCCCATTTATAAATATCAAGAGTTGCCGGCACTTTAAATATAGTGTCTGAGAGGGTGCGGATGAAATGCTTCCATGAGCTCTCTCTGTAAACATAGTAGCCCACACCAAGAACCCTTTGGGGGGTTACATTTGACCCAAGTGCAGTACACACACACACACACACACACACACACACACACACACACACACACACACACACACACACACACACACACACACACAGACTGTCCTAGAAGTACACTTTGTACTGGCAGAAGTACAGTATGACCTTTGTTCATTTTACGAGGTTGAAAAGGTGTCATATGGAAGATGGCTTAACCGGTATATGTTTATTGCTCCGTGTAATAGTCCTGTTAAATGTAATGCTTAGCCATAACCGGAGACACAATGTACAGACAATAAAGCGCTAGTTTCCGACATACCATAAGTGCTTATAAGCGCAATATTCATAGTATTATGGGGTGTTAACGCCTTCCTATATGGCACAGTGCTACACGACTAATTGATTACAATCACCTGTTGCTTGCCTACCAAGATGTCTGCTATGATCACAGACTTGGTACCTTACAGCTTGACCAGTATCACTTTGCCTTGTTTACATTTAGGCTGATTATCTATTTCACTAGATTACATGTAGATCTATATCTATACATATCCTACTCTTACTAGGTACGCTGCTAGACAGTATGGCTTACTACCATAGTGTCTTTATACCTGTATCACTGTACATATTAATACAACAACTCTACATACACATCTGATTAGCAGTAGCACTATTACTCAGTAGTATTAATTTATATATTTTGAGTTTAATCACCTGTACGTTGTATATTACTGTTGCACTTTACTGTTACATTTGCACTCAAACCTCTTTTTGTTGTACTATACTTGTTGCTGTATAATTACAATATATTTGAATTAGTGGTGGGACTCGATTAAATAATTTGATCGGATTAATTCGAGATTTTATAGTTAATTAATTGAATTTAATCGCATTTTAATCGCATATCAATATTTGATGCAAAAAGCTAAAATGTTCAATTCAAATTAATTTTGGTATACGAGTGAATAAATGAATAATATACATTATACATACATTTAACCAACAGATAAATGCAATTTTTAACAAAGTGCAGCAATTTTAGGAATAATATATATATATATAGTGCAAAGGACCTTTTGTAAACTCAAGCACTTTCGAGGTAAAAGTAAAACGCAGTACTTTCAAGTACATTCCAGAACAGTTGACCATTGGAAAAAAAAAACTCTCAATTGATCTCAATTTGTATTCTGCATGAACAAACCAGACTAAGAAAAAAAGTTATTTGCTATGTATTATACTTTATACTTATAGCACATGCATGAGTCTGGTCTCCTTTGAAATGTAACATCCTTACACAATAAAGAAAAATCATCATGCGATTAAATGCATGAATTTTTTTAACTTTTAATTCTTTCTGTAGTTAATTAATCGAAATTAATGCGATAAAGACCCAGCCCTGGGGCGCCCCAGTGGCGAACCACATAGTGTGCTCAGCCGCGACATGGCCGACCCGGGTTCGACTCCCGAACCCGTCGTTATTTGCCGAATGTCTTCCCCCCACTCTGTCTCCCATTCCTCCTCTGTCTCTCTCTACTGGACTGCCCAGTAGCAATAAACCGATAAAAACACCAAAAAAAAAATCTTAAAAAAAAAAAAGACCCAGCCCTAATTTGAATCTAATCTAATCTACAAACACAAGTAACAAGGAGCTATTTTCCTGTGCAGGGGACCCAAATAAAATCATCAAAACCCAAAGCTTCTGTCTTGGTTTAATTACAGTTATAACAGTTAATAACGGTTATGTTGTGCAAAAGCAGGAACATGTTGAAGGTCGTACGAGGTTGTGATTATCTCTGTGTGCTGACCTCTAGATTACAAGCAAACAGAGAAGGTAAAGACAACTTTAAACTGTTAAACAGTAAACCAGAACTATTCTATTGCACTGTAAAAAATGTAAACTGATTTTATATGTCTGCACTTTATGTGCTCATTTCATGTCTATTCTATTCTACTACTTATTGCACTATTTTACTCTGTCAATTCTATCTTACACTTTTTATTATTGTCTATTTTTATTTTATTTTTTATCAACTTTTTCTCCCGATTTTCAATTTTTCTCCCTTCCCCAATTTCGTATTGTCCAATAAACCTGTCGCTAAACCACGCCCCAAATAGAATTTGTCCAATCATATCACACCGAAAATCCTCGCTGGCAAAAAACTCGGACATCAACAGAAAAGCCATTTGTAGGGCGCATCAAACCAAACGTCTGTGATCTCAACTGGTCTAGCCTCGGGACCCAACATTTTCCCTAGTCATTAAGTCGCGACCCACATTTTTTAACCACTATGATTTATTAAAAAAAATTAAAAAGTGCAACAAAAGTGCAACTAGGGCTAAAAACCCAATGAAATTAAATAATAATAAATAATATATGCTTCTTAGCAGACTTCTTAGCTTAACATAACAGACCGACAGTAAATTTGGGGGAACTAATGGGATAACTGGGGTTGCAACAAAAGTGAAACTAGGGCTAAAAACACAATGAAATAAAAGAATAATAATAAGTAAGGGATAATGTATAGCTTACGAGGTCATTGTCGCAAAATAATTGACCGACACAGAGTTTAGAACACAGAGGCGCCTCGCCGAGGTGTTCTTTAAACGTAGTGAAGGTCAATTATTTTGCGACAATGACCGAGTATAGCTATACATTATCCCACTTATTACATGGCTAACTTACTAACAATATACCTAATTCATTTTACACCATCGACAAGACGAGATCAAATGCAGACGCAGTTCTGTTCTGTCGCTCCGCTGTCATCGCCGGCAGCTTCGCCAGCAGCCGGCAGGTGTGTCTGAGTGGCTGCACTGATGCAGTGTGTGTCAGTGGGCTTGATTGCTACAGCTGCGCACAGCTGTCATTATTGCTCGGCAGAGGTCCGTTATCGAGTAATAACGGACCTCTGACGAGCGCTATTGACCAATCACAATCAAGCATTTCGGCAAATGTTAAAACGCCATGTAATAATAATAAATAATATATCCTTCTTAGTAGACTTCTTAGCTTAACATCCCAGGGAACTAATGGGATAACTGGGGATGTTGTTTGCTCCTGACAAGAGTCTCAAAGTCTGGGGTGATGGTAGACAAAGCAACTCTGAGGTCATGCTCAATGTCCAATCTGTTCCTCTGCTTTGTCTTCAGCTGGACCAGAGCTGAGAAGCCACGTTCACAAAGATAGGTAGTGCAAATATATTCACATCCGCGACCCACTCAAAATGGCCCCGCGACCCACTTTTGGGTCGCGACCCACCAGTTGAGAAATACTGATCTAAACCACTGTGAAGAGTTCAGTTTCTATGTTTATTATCTAGCTAATATCTGATGGTGAAACTCTGTGCGTGGGGTACCTGTAATTGGGACACCAGGTACCCTGAAAGACTGGATGGAGGAGTATATTTTGTACCTTTTCCGAAGCCCAAAAGAAAACTCTGCAAATGCAAGCGGTGGATTCTACTGTGTCGTCGACCACATACACAACTGAATGTGAAGACCATTTCCAAGGACACTTATGTTTGCTCAAAGGTAAGGTCAATTCATAAAGACATAATATTTGACGGCATGTATTATAAACGTAGACCAAACTATTAGTTAGCTAACTAACGTTTGCTAACTGTCTTTTCCCCTCAAAGCACTTCTGCCGGCCTGTGGAGCAGCCTCCCCCAAATGGAAGAAGGTGGACAAGAGGAGCGAGATGAACGATTGAGAAATCAACAAGCACAAATCGAATCACTGACGAGTATAAATACTGTTCTGAGACATAATCAAGTACCAAATAGATTAACACCAGAGGTCTTGCAGAACAGCCTATGTACCAGCCTATTTCAAATATGCCACTGGATTCACTTATGATCAATTCAATAATCTATGTACTGTGTTTAGCATACCTAGCAGTGAAACAGCACAGCAAACGTCAGTCCCATTGACTTGACATACTGTAGCAGAAGTGATTAGCAAATTAACACAATGCCCCTGCGTGTGCAGCTCTTGCTTGTTCTTATGAAACTGAGACAAAATCATGATTTAAAAGATTTGGCATTTAAATTTATGATTGATGAATGAAGTGTTGGTACTTTGTTCAATGCATGGGTGGACTGGACTACATGTTCACAGTTCTAGGGGAACTACCCGCATGGCCTCATAGAGACATAATAATGGCACAAATGCCAGGAAAGTACAGAGAGGAATTTCCTACAACAATGGCAATATTAGACTGTACAGAGTTAAAAATTCAAACCCCAACTTCCAAAGCTACTCAACCTACAAGTCTGCAAACACATTGAAATCCCTCATAGCATGTGATCCACGAGGTTCTGTAATATTTTGTTCAACTCTTTTCACTGGATCTATGTCTGACAAAAAAAATTGTTAGGCAGAGCAACTTTATTAAGCCAATGAAAAATCTGCTTAAACATGGCAGGAAGGGGATGGGCTTATGGTAGATAAAGGATTTTTAATTTAAAATGATCTACAAGAAATTGGACTTGAAATAAACATCCCACCCTTCGTCAGAGGAAAAAGGCAGATGCCCTCTACAGATGTCTGCCTGACAAAAAAAAGTGGCTGCACACAGGACACATGTTGAACGTGCTATATGAAAGATAAAGAAATAAAAAATTGTGTCAGAGAGGATCTCTAACATAAGGTTGACAAACATCAACCAGATCTGGTATGTTGTGAGCATGCTGTCTAACTTCCAGCCAAGAATACCATTACCTGATAGCTCAAGCCACAACCAATGGGCTATTATTCTTTCACATCAAACTGCATGACAGTGCAAAAACCTTTTTTCAATAAACTGTGAATGAGCACCATTTTGCCTTTATTACCAAATGTATCTGTGTTTTTATTGTGCTTTGAAACTACCTGTTAGGAGTGTAAGTGGGGATCACTTTTGCCACCACTGCAAAGGTTATAGGCTGGCCTGCTACCGTCTTCCCTCTGGGTTTATGCCACTGCTGTGGCCGACTTGTACAGGAGGCAGTGTCTTCATTTTATGCACGAGAAATGTCTAAACTGTACATGAGCCCAATGATGTGTGCACAGTACCCTGGTGCCCTATGGTTTCAACAGAAATGAGAAGGGGAGAAAAGAAATAGGCTACTGTTTGAGAACACTGCTCGTACTAGCTGCTACTTGAATATAGCTCCCCTCTCCACTAAAATGTATCAGCAATAGTAGTAATCATGGATTATCGTCATAGTTCTTGTAATCTTCAATCAAGTCAACTGTAAGTAATGCTTGAGAGTAGCTAGCTAACGTTATATATAGCTAATGCTTCCATCACCATGGAGGTCTAAGGTAAATATGTATCTCATGAACGTACTTTTCCACTGCATATTGTAACCCTCTCTGTCTGCTTCTAGATGAAATATTTGTGTTATCTTTAAAAAACAGGTCTATTACCTGCTGTGGTAAATCTCCCGCGGCCTAGCCCCTTTCGTGACTGTGAAGCAAGGCTTGCATCACAGTCAGGAAAGGGGCTACCTGCGGCCATCGTCAACAGTCATTCACGGTCGACTTTGTTTGTTCGACTTTTCAAAGGGGGCGTGGCTTAGCGATAGGTCTATTCTACCCTCCCCTGTCTCGAACGTTGTTAGGCCATGCCTCCCACAAGCCGGCTGCAATGTGGACGAAGCCTTGCATCACGTGTCCCCTCCGGTACACGAGAAGGCAGCCATCGCATTTTTTCACCTGCACAGCACGATCTCTCAGCGGCGAGGGTCTGCGTGGGAGGGACACGCCGCCCTCGTCGCTTCCTGATTCTACTGCGCGTGCGCACCAACCGACCTGTAGGAGTCACTGTCGACAACGTCCGATCCCCACCCACCAGCTTCCCACCCCCTAATACTGCCAATTGTATTAGTATGAACGACCAGCCAAGCTGGTAGCAACGCCAAGAGCTGGGCTCGAGCCCAGCATCTCCTGCGTTGGTGGCGAGCGCCTTGCCCACTGCGCCACCTAGCCGCCCCATTATTGTCAATTTTTAAAACTGAATCACATCATAAACAAGGTGGCCTGTTGGGATGTTAGATCCTAATGTGAAAAACTGTGATTTTATATGTCTGCACTTCCTGTCTTTTTCTGTTGTGAAGGAAGCACTTTGAGCTGCAGTTTCTGTATGAAAGGTGCTATACAAATAAAGGTTATTATTATTATTATTATTATTATTATTACAGCACCTCCCTGCAGCGGCCTAGAGGCTGTGTACCTGCTAGCAGTGACTAAAATTTGGTAAATAGTGCATTTATATAGTGCTTTTATCCAAAGTGCTTTACAATTTGTTCCTCACATTCACTCATTCACTCACAGCAGGTGAATCGAGAGCAGTTAGGGGGTTAAGTGTCTCGCTCAAGGACACTTCGACATGCTGCCCGAGAAGAGCGGGAATCGAACCAGGAACCTTCCGACGACCAGACGACCGCTCTACCTCCTGAGCCACCGTCGCCTGACTAGTACAGGTTGAACGTACTTGACTAGAAGACAAGTATAATTGACTTAATGTTTTCTAATAAGACTGATAAAATTAGTGCTTGTGGTGTTTTTGAATTAGGTGTTAGTGATCACTGTCCTATAGCTTGTGTTAGAAACTCTCGATTAGAGAAATCACAGTCTCGCATTATTAACAAAAGGAATATGAAAAACTTTAGTGATCAGGCTTTTCTAATTGACCTATTCCATAGCGACATCCACTACACACTGGAGATTCCCGATGTCGAAGTAGCACTCAACTTTTTTTCAAAAACCTTTCTCTCAATTGCTAATAAACATGCACCTTATAAAAGGCTTAGAATAACAAATAGATTAATCCCTTGGTTCACACCTGAATTATCTGCCTTGCTTAAGGAGAGAGATAGAGCCTGGTCACTTGCCAGACGCTCTGGTGATCAGTCACACTGGGCAGCATTTAGACGGCTCAGAAATAAATGTACAGCATCTGTGAGAACGGCTAAAGTTGAGTATCACTTAGAACTAGTAACCAGATCCTACTCAGATCCTGCAAAACTTTGGAAGGTGGTGAATTTAAATAAGACCAGAACCACAATTTCCCTCCCTACAGAGATTAGAAAGGGTGAATCCTTGATCTCGGAACAAAAAGAGGTCTGTTTAGCCATAAACCAACATTTGATGGAAGCTGGTCATCTATTTGAGAATAGCCATGTAGGGCCACCAGGTGGACAGGATCAGGAGCCCTGTACATTCCCTGTGCAGATAGGAAATGATTTTCAGTTTAATTTACAACCCTTGTCTGTAAACTCTGTTCTTGAGGCACTTCAAGCCATTGATACCAGGAAATCAACTGGAGAGGATGGGTTGGATCCTTTTTTCCTCAAACTAGCTGCACCATTGGTTTCAAAGCCAATAACACACATATTTAATCTTTCACTACTAACAGGTGTGGTTCCTGTTGCCTGGAAAACAGCCCATGTGACCCCCTTGCATAAAGGGGGGGATAAAAGTGACCTAAATAATTACAGACCAATCTCCAAGTTATCCTGTCTAGCAAAAATCCTGGAGTCATTGGTAAACAACCAACTTAAAACATTCATCACAAAACACTCTATATTAAACCCACACCAATCTGGTTTTAGAGGAAAAACACAGTACAATCTCGGCGGCTACTGTAGTTATAAATGACATTGTATCAGCCCATGACAAAGGAAAGCATTGTGCTGCCCTGTTTGTAGATTTGTCTAAGGCGTTTGATACTGTTGACCACCTTCTCCTCTTACAAAGATTGCAGAGTGTTGGCTTTGACACAGGTGCTTGCAGTTGGTTTCAAAACTATTTAACAGAAAGATTTCAGTGTGTGAAAATGGGAAATGCCCAATCAGAGCTTCTACCCATCACAAAAGGTGTTCCACAGGGATCAATCCTCGGCCCGGTCTTATTTACCATTTATATTAATAATATTGTCTCATCTCTGAGCAGCTGTCAAAGCCACCTTTACGCGGATGACACGGTTCTCTATTGTACTGCTGATTCTGTGCAACTGGCCACTAAATATTTACAACTCTCCTTTGACGCCCTGCAAGATGCACTTATTAGTCTAAAATTGGTGCTTAATGCCAGTAAAACTAAATTCATGTTGTTTTCCAAAGCCAAAAATATTGTTTATAGTGACTTGCATATATCGACTCTGAACAGTTCTGATATCGAGAGAGTTTCAGAATACAAATACCTTGGTATTTGGATTGATGAAGGACTTACATTTAAATATCATGTGGGCGTTCTCGCCAGTAAATTACGGAAAAATATTGGCTTTTTGTATAGAAATAGAGCCAACTTGATTAGTAGAAAGAGAGTTGTTGAAGCAGTGTTCCTATCTGTTTTGGATTACGGAGATGTGATTTATAGACATGCAGCGGCTTCCACTCTTAAGCCCTTAGACTCTGTTTATCATTCAGCCATTAGATTTATCACCGGTGATAGTTATGGTACTCACCATTGTAGCCTATATAATGAGGTCGGATGGGCCTCTCTGGCAGAGAGACGTAAGTTGCATTGCAATCTTTTTATCTATAAAGCCATAATTAGAGATTGTCCAAATTATATTAGTTCTTTATTGGAATGGACCACTGGACCCTGTCGTACACGATCCAGTTTTTGGCTTACACTGAGGTCGCTTTCACACAGGGGCTGTTTGGTCCGGACTATCGGACCAGAATTCGATAGTCCGGTTTTTCGGGTTTGTGTGAATGCGCGTCGAACTCGGTCCGCGGACCAAACACACGAACTCTGGTCCGCCTGAAAACGTAGGTCTCGGTTCGCTTCATCGGACCAAACGCGAACCAAATATAGGAAGTGCTTATTATTACCACTGCGCTCGGCATTCACTGCAAAACAAGCACACTGTACACATATGGGCAGAAGACCAAATAAAACAGCTACTTGTGGGCACTCATAAAAACAACGCGGTGTACAAGTTGTTTAGCGAGAGGATGGTGGTAATGGGCTTCAATAGAACAATGGATCAATGTCACGTCAAAATAAACAATTCCGCCTCCGCTGATCTGGAGGGCTCGCAGTCCACACACAGACGCGCGCGCGCACACACGGGCTCGCAGCCACACACACACATTTGCGTCCAATAGACGAGCGCCCTTTTCGACCGCGTGACATTGTTCAGAAAGTTCGGTGCGCCTGACAAATTGCTATGTGAACGCAGACGAACCAAATGAAGAATGCAACAATGTTGCAACTTCACCACCAGAACCGCACCGAGTCCACCAGAACTATATGTGAAAGCGACCTTAGAGTGCCTAGAGTTTGTACTGAACTTGGTAGATCTGCTTTTGGCTTTTTTGCCCCTACATCATGGAATACCCTGCAGGAAACACTGAAACTAGACACTCTAGTGTCTATGGGTCGGTTTAGAACCTTAATGACCAATCAGGTCACCACAATATGTAATTGTTTTTAAATTATTACCTCTGTTTTAATTTTGAGCTATTTTATTCTTTTTAAAAGATTTTTTATTATTATTATAATATTTTTTTTTGTATTTTAAAATGTGCTCTCAATTATTCTGATTGTCTGATGTCTTTATATCTATGAACACACTGTGACACTTGTGTATGTAACATCTCGACGGCACTGTAAATGAGTTTAATTACTCAGTGTATTATCGAGTATAAATAAAGATTGAATGAATGAATGATCCTTCCGTAATGAAAACACGACTGGCTTTTTGTTTATATTTACTGGCCACTATCCACACCACAGGAAGGACATCCATATTGTCTTGTGATTATTTGGTTTTGTGGAGCTCATTATCTTATCAGAATCAGAATCAGAAAGGTCTTTATTGCCAAGCAAGTTTGCACATACAAGGAATTAGTTTTGGTCGTTTTGGTGCAAGTTCAAGTTTCAAGTTTCAAGTTTCAAGTTTTGCTCCTGAGAGTGTGCTAGATAAAAAATAGATAAAGTATAAAATAGAAAGTCAAAAGTACGTAAAAACAAAGTGTAAACAAAAGTGTTCAATATACAATAATGCATAATGCAATAATGCATCGACATTAACAGACGATTAAAGTAGAATAAAAATTGTATGGAATATAAAAACTAAACATCCACATCGGTTCCGTCTCGGTTGACAAACACCACCATCGTTCTGAAGGCAGCAAATATCACCTATCGGCACATTGAGTGAATACGATGTCCACCTGTATCTGCCTGACAGCCCGCGGTGGATCTGCTCCTCCGCACGGCGTGTTATGTGGCCGGCCCGGCCCAGCCGCCTGCGCCTATTTCTGGAAGCAGGCTGCCGTCAGATGGTTACCGCTCTGGTATGTGGGCTTGTGGGAACGGAAGAAGACACGTGTGTGTGTGTGTGTGTGTGTGTGTGTGTGTGTGTGTGTGTGTGTGTGTGTGTGTGTGTGTGTGTGTGTGTGTGTGTGTGTGTGTGTGTGTGTGTGTGTGTGTGTGTGTGTGTGTGTGTGTGTGTGTGTGTGTGTGTGTGTGTGTGTGTGTGTGTGTGTGTGTGTGTGTGTGTGTGTGTGTGTGTGTGTGTGTGTGTGTGTGTGTGTGTGTGTGTGTGTGTGTGTGTGTGTGTGTGTGTGCGTGCGTGTGTGCGTGCGTGCGTGTGTGTGCGTGCGTGCGTGCGTGCGTGTGTGTGAAATAGACTACTGTGCACTGGCCCCGACCACATAACGTTGTGCTGAAAACAAGATGTGTGTTCGTTCTTCCCAAAACGATGTTGACAGATGTTGTGTTGGTCTGTGAGAGAGATAGACTACGGTATACTGGCTCCAACTGAGCACTGTGGAGCAGTGGTAGCAGCAGCCACTGAGAGAGCAGAGGGGAGAAATGGTCAATGGAATGGAGTGCATTTATTTATTCACTCACACATCCACACACACTGACGGCAAAGGCAAGCCGTGCCAAGGTGCCCACCTGCTCATCGGGAGCAGTTAGGGGTTCAGTGTCTCGCCCCAAAGTGACACTTCGACACGCTGAAGAGCGGGAATCAAATGGGAAACCAAGTCAAGTCAAGAGTCAAGTCAAGAGTTTTATTTGTCACGGCATACGAGTATACAATGAAATGCGGGGGGGGGTATTGACCGCAATGATGTGCATAATACAATAGTAATATATAATAAGAATCCAATAGAACGACATTGTGCAATAAAACAAGTAAACAAAGTAGGGCATATCGGTATATGTACATGAGTTATTTACAGAGCATGGTAGGACATGCTAGGTCCTGTGGTAGTGCAATACACTGTTAGCTACGGATGAGGCACTGGGTCTTTATGTACACATGTGTTATACAATGCTATATTATACAATCTCAAGTTATACTATACTATTCTTAAAGTGACCTTTCCTTTTGTAAAGTGACCATAAGTGTGAGTGTGTGCAGCATGAGTGTGTGTGTGCTCATGTTAAAGTGGCTGCTAGTGTGTGAGCGTGTACAGTGTGTGTGTGTTGTGTGTGTGCTCATGTGTGCTTGTGTGTGGAGAGTTCAGTGTTCAAGGCTCTGATGGCCTGGGGGAAGAAGCTGAGCCGCAGCAGCATGAACAGGCTGTTGTTGGGGTGGTGAGGGTCTTTCATTATTCTGCAGGCTCTGGATTTGCACCACTTGTTATATAAGGCCTGCAGGGGTGGTAGTGCAATACCCGTGGTACGCTCGGCTGAGCGCACCACTCTCTGTAGGGCCTTCTTGTCCTGTGCCGTGCTGTTTCCATACCAGGCAGTGATGTTTCCATGCAGTCAAGATGCTCTCTACAGCTCCGGAGTAGAAGGACTGGAGTATCTTCCCAGATACTCTGAACTTCCTTAACTGTCTCAGGTGGTAGAGGCGCTGCTTCGCCTTTTTTACGACTGAGTCTATGTGTGTTGTCCATGTCAGATCCTCTGATATGTGGACCCCCAGGTACTTGAAGCTGCTCACCCTGTCCACGGTAGCCCCGTTTATCCTCAGTGGTGTGTGTGTCTCCTGCTGTCTCCTCCTAAAATCCACGATCAGCTCCTTGGTTTTACCAATGTTCAGGAGCAGGCTGTTCCAGTACCTCAACCTCCTCCCGGTAGGCCTTCTCGTCGTTGTCCGAGATCAGCCCCACCACCACTGTGTCGTCCGCAAACTTCACTATGGAGTTGGAGCTGAACGTGGCCACACAGTAATGTGTGTATAGTGAGTACAGCAGGGGGCTCAGAACACAGCCCTGGGGGGACCCGATGCTCAGGGTGATGGTGTTGGAGGTCTGACCCCCCACCCTGACCGCCTGGGGCCTTTCACTCAGAAAGTCCAGTATCCAGGCGCTCAGAGCGGAGCTCAGACCCAGCTCGGTCAGCTTGTCCACCAGTCTGGTGGGGACTATGGTGTTGAACGCTGAGCTGTAGTCAATGAACAACAGTCTCACATAGCCCCCCTTCTGACGGTCTAGGTGAGAGAGGGTGCTGTGCAGTACAAGGGAGACCGCATCATCAGTGGACCTGTTTGGCCTGTATGCAAATTGCATAGGGTCCATATCACTGGGGAGGGAGGCACAAATGTGATCATTGACCAGCCTCTCAAAACATTTCATGGCCACAGAGGTGAGTGCCACCGGTCTGTAGTCATTGAGACCTGTTGGGGAGGATTTCTTTGGTACCGGGATAATGGTAGACATCTTGAAGCAGGCAGGGACCACTGACTCCGCCAGGGATCGATTAAATATGGTGGTGAACACAGGGGCTAGCTGGTTAGCACAGGACTTAAGTATGCGTCCTGTTATTCCATCTGGGCCAGCAGCCTTTCTGGTGTTCACCTGCATAAATGCTCTTCTCACACTGTGTACCGTCAATGAGGGAGCGTCCCCGCCCCCCCGCGGATGCCCCCCCCCCCCCCCCTCCACAACAGCTAGCGGCGCCACTGTTTGCACCAAACCGTGCGTAGAAGGAGTTGAGCTGGTCCGCGAGAGAGGCGTCGTCGCTCCCCATTGAGGGGCCGCTGACTTTGTAGCGAGTTATCGTCCTCAGTCCCCGCCATAAGCCTCTTGTGTCATTCTGTGCCATTTGTGCCTCCATTTTGTCAGCATACAGCCTTTTGGCAAGTTTAACAGCCTAGTTTAAAACCATTCGATTACCAGACGACTGCTCTAGGGCTGACCTTCGAATTTTTTTGTGGAATTCGAAGCTTCTGGGCCGAGATTCGGATTTTAATTCGAAGCTTCGAGATAAAAAAAAAAAATATATATATATATATATATATATATATATATATATTTTTTTTTATGTTGTGGGACTTGTACAGCACTTTGTTCAACTTTGTCAGTGCTGTAAAGTTTAAACCTTTTAAAATCTTAGACAAATGAAACACTTTGCTTTCATGAAATATTGTAAGCCGTCATTTGAGGCTTTATAAAAGCAGCACAATGAACACAAATCTGTCAGTGCCGAGTCCGACCTCATCTTAAATAACAAACAGCATTGCTTGTTGTAATTAACAAAGAGAGGCAGAGTTGATTTTGCACAAATTATTATTAAAATGTTTTATAAATACATATATATTATTATTTTAATATATTCAAATTTTATTTTCATATTCGAATCCCATGCCCATCGAACAAAGCTTCGAAGCTTCGAAGTATTTAAGGCCTAGACTGCTCTACCTCCACCGTTGCCCCAAAAAGGTTGAATGTGTGCATCTGTTTTGTCTGGTTTTTTTTTTACGTATTATCTGGAATGTGTTCATTTATTTGGATAATAAATGGTCAACTAGTCCTTTATCAGACTTTGTTTTAAGACGTCACTGCAGGGACAGACAGGCAAGGACACCACCACGTTAGAGAATAACAAACAAGGTTCCAGACAGTCAAGTAAAATGTGCAGCTGAGCTGAATATGAGTCATTTATTGTTACTTAAAGGGAAACACCATCCATGAGAGGGCATACATACCCTCATCTCGCACCTTGTTGCCCATATACGTATGTCCAGAGTTAATTATATTGTATATAGTTTACACTTTTTATTCTATTTTTATTTTTACTTCTCCACTGTACTATAATTCTGTGACCTGTACCTGTATGTCTTCTACTACCTGTACCTCCCCTCCCCCCTGCTGCTATGATGCCTGAATTTCCCCAAGGGGATCAATAAAGGAATATCTTATCTTATCTTAAATTAAAGGAGCTGTAAGCTGTATTATTTTGTTAATAACAGCCATCACAGATATAGAGTGTCTGGTCAGTAACATGGGTCTCCCAGTCCCTCCACTCTGCAGTAAACAGCCATCACTGATATAGAGTGTCTGGTCAGTAACATGGGTCTCCCAGTCCCACCACTCTGCAGTAAACAGTCATCACTGATATAGAGTGTCTGGTCAGTAACATGGGTCTCCCAGTCCCTCCACTCTGCAGTAAACAGTCATCACTGATACAGAGTGGCTGGTCAGTAACATGGGTCTCCCAGTCCCTCCTGCTATGCAGTAAACAGCCATCACTGATATAGAGTGTCTGGTCAGTAACATGGGTCTCCCAGTCCCTCCACTCTGCATGTCTTCTACTACCTGTACCTCCCCTCCCCCATGCTGCTATGATGCCTGAATTTCCCCAAGGGGATCAATAAAGGAATATCTTATCTTATCTTAAATTAAAGGTGCTGTAAGCTGTATTATTTTGTTAATAACAGCCATCACATATATAGAGTGTCTGGTCAGTAACATGGGTCTCCCAGTCCCTCCACTCTGCAGTAAACAGCCATCACTGATACAGAGTGGCTGGTCAGTAACATGGGTCTCCCAGTCCCTCCTGCTCTGCAGTAAACAGACATCACTGATATAGAGTGTCTGGTCAGTAACATGGGTCTCCCAGTCCCTCCACTCTGCAGTAAACAGCCATCACTGATATAGAGTGTCTGGTCAGTAACATGGGTCTCCCAGTCCCTCCACTCTGCAGTAAACAGCCATCACTGATATAGAGTGTCTGGTCAGTAACATGGGTCTCCCAGTCCCTCCACTCTGCAGTAAACAGCCATCACTGATATAGTGTCTGGTCAGTAACATGGGTCTCCCAGTCCCTCCACTCTGCAGTAAACAGCCACACTGATATAGAGTGTCTGGTCAGTAACATGGGTCTCCCAGTCCCTCCTGCTATGCAGTAAACAGTCATCACAGATATAGAGTGTCTGGTCAGTAACATGGGTCTCCCAGTCCCTCCACTCTGCAGTAAACAGCCATCACTGATATAGAGTGTCTGGTCAGTAACATGGGTCTCCCAGTCCCTCCACTCTGCAGTAAACAGCCATCACTGATATAGTGTCTGGTCAGTAACATGGGTCTCCCAGTCCCTCCACTCTGCAGTAAACAGCCATCACTGATACAGAGTGTCTGGTCAGTAACATGGGTATCCCAGTCCCTCCACTCTGCAGTAAACAGTCATCACTGATACAGAGTGTCTGGTCAGTAACATGGGTCTCCCAGTCCCTCCACTCTGCAGTAAACAGCCATCACTGATATAGAGTGTCTGGTCAGTAACATGGGTCTCCCAGTCCCTCCACTCTGCAGTAAACAGCCATCACTGATATAGAGTGTCTGGTCAGTAACATGGGTCTCCCAGTCCCTCCACTCTGCAGTAAACAGCCATCACTGATATAGAGTGTCTGGGTCTCCCAGTCGCTCCACTCTGCAGTAAACAGCCATCACTGATATAGTGTCTGGTCAGTAACATGGGTCTCTCAGTCCCTCCTGCTCTGCAGTAAACAGCAATCACTGATACAGAGTGTCTGGTCAGTAACATGGGTCTCTCAGTCCCTCCTGCTCTGCAGTAAACAGCCATCACTGATATAGAGTGTCTGGTCAGTAACATGGGTCTCCCAGTCCCTCCTGCTCTGCAGTAAACAGTCATCACTGATACAGAGTGTCTGGTCAGTAATAGGGATGCACCGATATGAAAATTTGCCACCGATACCGATACCGATTGTTCAACTAACACAATCGGCCGATACCGATACCGATATTTGTGGCAACAATTTTTTTTTTTATATTTTTTAAATATAAATTTTTTTTGTAATATTTAATTTTTTGTAATATATATATATTTTTTTTATGAAACTACTGTATATTTGTGTTACAAATTGTGCTCACCGATATGAACATAGGCCTCTTTACTTACTTAAAAAAAGGAAACATCAAGAAATAGCACTATCTCTCTCCCAGTATGTTCTGCAGGGCTGCAGCTAGATACTAGTTCTCCCAGCATGGTCTACCTGCTGGGCTGCAGCTAGGTACTATTGTCTCAACCAATGACATTTTGATTGACAGTCGATTCTGCCAATTACGTCACACACCGCTTGCACCCGCCTCTGCTGTTACCACCAATCGGCAAGCGCGTATAAATTTTTTACTTCGGCTTTTGTCCGCCATTGATTTTGACAAGAGCTTTTCTACAACAGCAAAGCGGCTGACGTTTAGCTTTTTTTTTTTTTAAACTTTGACCAGTCAGCTGGTTCTTTTCGCGTTTATCGCTTTTTCTGGTCAAGTATGACCGACAGAAACAGGTTGAATGGGGGTATAGATGGGGGGAAAGACACTCTGAGAAAGTACGGCTTGTCCGGGAGTCGAACTCGCTACCCCAGATCCGTGACGCGCACGGTTGTCCCCGACGCCGAAATGGCGTTCGAGGTACGCGGTGAGCTACTGGAGCTCCCCGACGTTTAGCTTTTAGCTCCGCAGGATGACTTAAATGAGGCATAATGATTTTACTGCAACTAATGTTATAATAAAACAAAGCCTTTCTATACATGTGTCTGGTTGAAAACGTTATTAACAGATTGCAGAATGGGTAAAACTCAGGGCTCTGTGAGCAACGGAAGGAACTGAGCTAGTATGAACGCTTGCTACGTTCGGGTAAATAATATGCTGATGTTATTGAACGTGTAACACTAACTATATAACGTTAATGCCACAAAACGAATGCCTTGTTAATCATAAGTAGTAACTTTGATGCAGTAGCTTGTGTGTGTGTGTGTGTGTGGGGGGGGGACTGGGGACGGCGTTGTGCAGGTCGCGAGTGAACTTTTTTTTGTCTTGACGCCACACAAATTGATGGATATTTATCGGCTACTGCCATCGGCACATTCGAGCTTATCGGCCGACAGGCCGATTGCAGTCAACAAGGCACTTATTGGCCGATACCGATACCCGACCGATACATCGGTGCACCCCTAGTCAGTAACATGGGTCTCTCAGTCCCTCCTGCTCTGCAGTAAACAGCCATCACTGATATAGAGTGTCTGGTCAGTAACATGGGTCTCCCAGTCCCTCCTGCTCTGCAGTAAACAACCATCACTGATATAGAGTGTCTGGTCAGTAACATGGGTCTCTCAGTCCCTCCACTCTGCAGTAAACAGCCATCACTGATACAGAGTGTCTGGTCAGTAACATGGGTCTCCCAGTCCCGCTCTTTACTGCAGAGCGGAGGGACTGGGAGACCCATGTTACTGACCAGACACTATATCAGGAATGGCTGTTGTAATGTGGAGCTACTTAACACTTGTGATCGCTCTAACATGTGATCGCTCTAACGTGTGATCGCTCTAACATGTGATCGCTCTAACATGTGATCGCTCTAACATGTGATCGCTCTAACATGTGATCGCTCTAACATGTGATCGCTCTAACGTGTGATCGCTCTAACGTGTGATCGCTCTAACATGTGATCGCTCTAATGTGTGATCGCTCTAACATGTGATCGCTCTAACGTGTGATCGCTCTAACATGTGATCGCTCTAACATGTGATCGCTCTAACTTGTGATCGCTCTAACATGTGATCGCTCTAACGTGTGATCGCTCTAACATGTGATCGCTCTAACATGTGATCGCTCTAACATGTGATCGCTCTAACATGTGATCGCTCTAACATGTGATCGCTCTAACGTGTGATCGCTCTAACGTGTGATCGCTCTAACATGTGATCGCTCTAATGTGTGATCGCTCTAACATGTGATCGCTCTAACGTGTGATCGCTCTAACATGTGATCGCTCTAACATGTGATCGCTCTAACTTGTGATCGCTCTAACATGTGATCGCTCTAACGTGTGATCGCTCTAACATGTGATCGCTCTAACATGTGATCGCTCTAACATGTGATCGCTCTAACATGTGATCGCTCTAACTTGTGATCGCTCTAACATGTGATCGCTCTAACATGTGATCGCTCTAACATGTGATCGCTCTAACATGTGATCGCTCTAACATGTGATCGCTCTAACGTCACATCTGCTTCTCTCTCTCTGCACAAGAGAATCACAAAAACGCCCATTAAACTCCCCAGAGGTCTGTTAAACCCCCCAGAGGGTCTGTTAAACCCTTTGACGATTGCAACAACAATATAACCTCAGAGGAAAACCGTTTACATGGAATGCAATAAATTTAAGGCTTCGGCGTTCACTTAAGGGTGAACCGTAAAAACGCCAGTTTAAATCTGTACTTTATTTTCTTACAAGCGGTGGCTTCATTTGTCGACGCTCGTGTCAGATAAGAGAAGCTGAATGCCGCTTCTAGTTGTAGGTAATTGAACGCAGGAGGGTAGAACTAACACCACATTAATCAGAAGACTGTTTAAACTGAGACGTACAGTAGCCTATTATGTATTAAATGTACATGTAATGTATAGAAGCGTATTAACATAAAGTGGCTCGGACTCCTCCCGCTCCAACTCGACACACACACATACACACACACACACACACACACACATAAACACACTCAGATAACACACACTCACATAACACACACTCACACACACGCACACATAAACACACACGCATAACACACACTCACACACACACGCAGACACATAAACACACTCACATAACACACACTCACACAGAAACACACACTGACATAACACACACTCACACACTCACATACCACACACTCACATAACATCAGTGGTGGAAGAAGTACACAGTTCCTTTACTTAAGTAAAGGTAGAAATACCCAGATAAATGAGTACTCTGGTAAAAAGTAAAAGTCCTCCATTCAAACGTAAGTAAAAGTAGAGAAATATTTTCTATTGGATGTACTTAAGTATCTAAAGTAAAAGTATGCATTCTACATAACGTCTGTGTGTTCCAGTGCTTGGGAGCATTCAATCCTCGATCCATTTACCTCTAAAATGTATGTTAAAGTGGTATGTGGTCCACGTATGCTGCTCTGATGAAAGGTTATGTTAAAGTGGTATGTGGTCCTGCTGCTCTTTATACATAGTTTTATACATTTTTGCCATGTTTTCTATGCAAAATATTTTTCTTCAAAGTAACTAGTAACCGATGGGTTCAGATAAATGTAGTGGAGTAAAAAGTACAATATTTCCTTTGAAATGTAGCGGAGTAAAAGTATAAAGTTCCCCTAAAATTTAAATACTCAGTTAAAGCACAAGTAGCTCGAAATTGTACTAAATTGAAGTACAGTACTTGAGTAAAAGTACTTAGTTACTTTCCCACCACTGCATAACACACACTCACCAGGTCTAAACATGTACAGTAAGAAGATGGCAGAGCGAAGCGGCATTGTGCTGCTAATTAAGACTGTTGTGCACACTGCAGAAGTAGAGACCAGAGAGACTGGGAAACACACACACACTGTTCCAACACATACCCTCTAGAACTGAGCAAAAAACAACAACTAAGGAGGGAACAGGACCTGGAGACATTCTGCAGGGAGGCGCAAATAACAATTAAAACCCTTTCACTGCCACACTACAGAAGGTTAACCCTTTACTATCACACTCACCGTCGGTCGTGTGATAGTAAAGGGTTAACCTTCTGTAGTAGTGCGGCAGTGAAAGGGTTAACCGGCTGTCGTGTGGCAGTGAAAGGGTTAACCTTCTGTGTGTTGTTGTCGCAGTGAAAGGGTTAACCGTCGGTAGTGTGATAGTAAAGGGTTAACCTTCTGTCGTGCGGGAGTGAAAGGGTTAGCATGCTGTGTTTTGTCGCAGTGAAAGGGTTAACCGGCTGTCGTGTGGCAGTGAAAGGGTTAACCTTCTGTGTGTTGTCGTCGCAGTGAAAGGGTTAACCGTCGGTAGTGTGATAGTAAAGGGTTAACCTTCTGTAGTGCGGGAGTGAAAGGGTTAACCTTTTGTGTGTTGTCGCAGTGAAAGGGTTAACCGTTTGGTGGTGCGGCAGTGAAAGGGTTAAGTTAAGTACCTAGGAAACGAATGAGGAAATGTATGTTAACCAAGCGTAGGCTATATTAACAAATGTTGTTTAAAGGTTTTAAAGGATCAATAGCTGGACTGGCCGCCCTATTGGAAACATTTTAGATTTCTTATCATATCTCGACGGTAATCAATAGTACTAAAAAGAAGGGGGGGAAAAAATCTGTCATTCCGCTAAGGGGCAGGAGCGAAAAAACAACGACATCCAATCAAACGACCGACCGAGTCGAAACGATTGGAGCGAGCGAGCTGTCTATCAAAACCCTCTAGTGACAGACTGTTAACTGACTAATGCTACCTGGCTAGCTAGCGAGCTGTACCCCTCTCAATAGACTACAGAATAGAGTACCCTAAAAACAAGGGTACATTTATTTTTTGAGACAAAACTGTACACCTGAATCACTCGTGGTTCCTCTGTGCTGGGAGACTCCCTGCTCTCAGATGGTATAAAAGGCCTCAAAACAGGGTTCGATAACTACCGTCGTCCTCAGTTCCTGCAGTGCGAACACAAACAAAAATGGAGTATTTACGGCAACAGTTCCTGAACTATGAAAAGGTCCCCCCCCCCCCCCCCCCCCCCCCCGATGTAGTTGATCATCACTTCCTCATCACTTCCTTAACCACTTGGTAGTGTGGCAGTGAAAGGGTTAAAGTGTTGACCATTTCCAGCACTTCCTCATCACTTCCTCATCACTTCCTCATCACTTCCTCATCACTTCCTCATCACTTCCTCATCGCTTCCTTTGTACTTGATCATTACTGCTGTGCTAAAATAAAGCGTTACCATTTTCATGATATTCACTTGTATGAAATAAATAAGTGAGATTTAAAACAATGCAATGCTGAACTCAACTGGATGGATCAAGTTGTACGTGTTTTAATTGATTTGTTATCCTTGCTCTTTGCCTCGTCTTGTTGTCTTATTGTTATGATTTCATATACTGTGTGATTTTATATATGCTTTTCTTTGCTTATTTCTGTGTACACTCAACATGAGGGAAACCTCAGTTGCCTTTCGAGTTCAAACAAAGGTTAGATATTTTACAACAAACACACACTTGCATAACACACACTCGCACACAAACACACACTCACATAACACACACTCACATAACACACACTCACACAAAAACACACACTCTCATAACACACTCACATACAGACACAAACTCACATAGCATCAGTGGTGGAAGAAGTACACAGTTCCATTACTTAAGTAATGGTAGAAATACCCAGATAAATGAGTACTCTGGTAAAGAAACGTCCTCCATTCAAATTCTAAAAGTAAAAGTAGAGAAGTATTTTCTATTGAATGTACTTAAGTATCTAAAGTAAAAGTATGCATTCTACATAACGTTTGTGTGTTCCAGTGCTTGGGAGCATTCAACCCTCGATCCATTTACCTCTCAAATGTATGTTAAAGTGGTATGTGGTCCACTTATGCTGCTCTGATTAAAGGTTATGTTAAAGTGGTATGTGGTCCACTTATGCTGCTCTGATTAAAGGTTATGTTAAAGTGGTATGTGGTCCACTTATGCTGCTCTGATTAAAGGTGATGTTAAAGTGGTATGTGGTCCACTTATGCTGCTCTGATTAAAGGTTATGTTAAAGTGGTATGTGGTCCAGTTATGCTGCTCTGATTAAAGGTTATGTTAAAGTGGTATGTGGTCCACTTATGCTGCTCTGATTAAAGGTTATGTTAAAGTGGTATGTGGTCCACTTATGCTGCTCTGATTAAAGGTTATGTTAAAGTGGTATGTGGTCCACTTATGCTGCTCTGATTAAAGGTTATGTTAAAGTAGTATGTGGTCCAGTTATGCTGCTCTGATTAAAGGTGATGTTAAAATGGTATGTGGTCCAGTTATGGTGCTCTGATTATGTCCTCTTGAAATTGACGGGCGTCAAATGTGAATTATATAATCTTCTTTATGCATTTTTGCCATGTTTTCTATGCAAAATCTTTTTCTTGAATAATGAATGAATGAAAAAGTTTATTTTTGAACATGTTTTCTCCACATTCCTCCAAACAAATCACAGCTCAAGCTCTGTCAAACAGAACAATCATAATAAAAAAGAAATTATAAACAAAAAGTCAAGAGCAATGTAGTTAGTTGACATGTTCAAAAAAGGAGCAGAGGGAAGCTAAGCTTATTGATCCCTACCCCCTTACATTTACATTTGTTCTTCCATTAATTTTACTTACATAATACACATAAATAAACATAAATAAAGGTTAGATCTTTTACCAGTGTCGCTCGGTACTGTACATGTTTTCAAATCTTAAGAGCCTGTGAGAAATAACGTACAAATACTAAAACACAACAAACGGTTAACAACATTAAAGGTGGCGTGTCAGGTTTTGGGTTCATCTTAATTCCAGGTCAGCTCACTGTTTGTGGAATCAAACGTTCTGTGAGGTCAGAGAACAAGCGAGCTGTTGTGTCACAGTCTTTAATTACTGACTGAGCTGAGCTGGGAGCCAAGGCTTCAGTTAGTCAACTCTTTCCACCACTCTGCAAACTACACACACACACACACACACACACACACACACACACACACACACACACACACACACACGCACGCACGCACACACACACACACACACACACACACACACACACACACACACACACACACACACACACGCACACACACGCACACACACACACACACAGACAGACAGACAGACAGACAGACAGACAGACAGACAGACAGACAGACAGACAGACAGACAGACAGACAGACAGACAGACAGACAGACAGACAGACAGACATGTCATGTATACACACACACATACATTCGCATACACACGCATGCACACGTACGTGCACACAAACACACTTAAATCACCTACTAGCCTACTCATATTTCCCGTCGTCAGCCAAATATGACCTCATAGCAATTCCCCTCCTTCAAAATAGCAGCTTCTTCTTCTTCCTCCTCCATTATGTTTATTTGTGTATGTGACGTATGAGCGTGAGTGTGTGTGTGTGTGTGTGTGTGTGTGTGTGTGTGTGTGTGTGTGTGTGTGTGTGTGTGTGCGTGCGTGCGTGCGTGCGTGCGTGCGTGTGTGTGTGTGTGTGTACCCTAACGTGTGTGTGTATACCATCCCAGTTTCATTAGACCCAGTAAAGCTGCTAAACTCCCCCGGCTGATGACGAGAGAGAGCGCTGGTGGCGACACAATGGCCGTTGTCATGGTGATTTATATGTGGACAGAAATGTCACACGACGCTGACTGGATAAAAAGGTGTTTCGGCTCCGCCGCCGGCCCCCGGTGAACCGCTGGGCTTTGTGCCGCGGCCAAGAACGCCTCGCATGACTGAAATACAACCTCTCTTATGATCCAGCCGCGGGTTAAGGAGGCCTTTCCTCCGCTTCCTCTCTCCCTGGTTTGTTAGTGACGATAAGAGGAGGGTCAGGGGGGAGCGCACCTTAACCCTTTCACGGCCGCACTACCAAACGGTTAACCCTTTCACTGCCACACTACAAAAGGTTAACCCTTTACTATCACACTACCGACGGTTACCGGTTAAATAGGACGGTTAAATAGGATGCCCGGGGTGACACCTTCCGCTAACTGGCAAGGTGACGGGTACAGTGTAGATACGGTGATATATACGGTTTGATTGATTGATTGAAAACTTTATTAACAGATTGCAGAATGGGTACAGTATGCGTCTATTCGAAACCCAAACGGTGCATGCTTCCGCGTTCGCCTTTTGCGCTCTGATTGGCTACTGACCTACGCTAGTTTTCCCCCCCGCGGTATGAGCGTAGAAATAATGCGTGGACTGTACACTTTGAAATGGGTATCACAGTAGTACGCCCTACTGTAGAACATATTATTAGCATGACATCTGAATGCGTGGACACTTTGAAATGGGTATCACAGTAGCAAGTCCTACTGTAGAACATGACATAGTAGCATGACATCTGATTTATTAATGTCAATCGTCTTCTCCAGAGACAGAGACAAGAAGACAGATACCAGTTTCCTCTCTGTGCGCTAACAGGCACTGTCCGCTTCCATTCATTGTGCTAAGCTAGGCTAACGTGCAGCCAGATGGCTTTTCTACAGCTTCTCTCTGGAGAAGACGGTAAGCTAATTTCCCAAAATATTGGCGTGTTCCTTTAAGCATTTAAAGAGGTCCTTATTACCTCTGTTTACATTTTCTGCTATTTTATTCTTTTAAAAATATTTTCTTTTATGTATTTTAAACTGGGCAGCGTGTCGAAGTGTCCGTGAGCAAGACACTTAACCCCTAAGCGCTCCTCCCGATGTGCAGGTTGTAGGGCTGACCCCCTAATCTACTAATCGGTCGAAAGGAGCCGTAGTCGACTGCCAACCTCTTAGTCGAATACAAAAAAATTCGAATACAAAAGAAAAGAGGCCTAGAAACGTGGCTAACGCTAATGGCACGCATACCAGAGGCTAACTGCCTACGAAAACAGGCACAGAGGCACTGAAAGAGGATTTCACCCATCTAATGAACACACTAGACTAGACAAATATCAAGATGTATCCATCAGTCAGTGGACCAATTGCATGCTTTTGCAGAGGACAAGAAGCCTTCAGTCGACTCCTTCAGACATTAAGCACCCCCCACAGCCCAAATGGAATGATAAAAAAAAAATAATAATAATAATAATAATTAAAAAAATATTATACTTTTTTTTATTTATTTTTTTTGTCTACTAATAGTCGACTAACTGCAAATGTTGGCGAATCATAGTCGACTATCCAAATCTTTAGTCGGGGACAGCCCTAGCAGGTTGGCACTTTGCATGGTTGCCTCTGCCATCGGTGTGTGAATGTGTGAGTGAACGGGTAAAATGTGAGAAAAAAATTGTAAAGCGCTTTGGATATGAATGCAGCCATTTACCATTTAACTAAGAATCGATTTAGTCAAAAGGCTGCCCGAGATATTGTCGTGTCACTTTGCATTCTGTGCTGAATCCATTTCCCATCAGCGACCTGTAACAGTCATAGACCACTGCACTTCCGCGTTACATTGAGCTCATGGAGGAGAGAGCGGGGCGAGAAAATTAATTAATGTGGATGAGAGCCTTGACATTAAGTGGTTGTAGTTGTGTGGGGGGGGGGTGCTGGAGACATGATCCAATAGACCTTTATACGCCTGAGTCTCCTGAACACGGAGCGACCAGTCCCAAGTCGATCGGCACTTTCTCTGCCGAGCTATAGTCACTTTTCCGCACCTACTCCCGAACTCCGCATGCGCAGATTGCCCACGAGGTCTCTCTGGATTGTACAGAGATCTAGATTTATCAATCTGCGCCTGCAGAGTTCGGGAGTAGGTGCGGAAAAGTGACTATAGCTCGGCTGAGAAAGTGCCGATCGACTTGGGACCCCCACAGCCGTAGCTACGACCACTTAATGTCAAGGCTCTCATCCACATTCATTCATTTTCTCCCCCCGCTCTCTCTTCCATGATCAGAATACCGGAAGTGTTGCGGTGGTCTATTCCATAGATATATATAGAACACTAGATAGCTTGCCCGCGCTGCCGGCCAATGGAGAGCGACGTCACTGAACCGCCGCCATCTTGCGGAGGTCAGCCTTGAGTGAGAGTGAGTGAGCTGCACAGACAAAAATACTCATAACTCGCTGAAATATTGACGGATTTACAAACGGTTTGGTTTATTACAAGCATTATTAACGTGGCTATGATTCAAGCGGTTTGTAAAAAAAAAACATCTTTAATTTTTTTTTATAAGTATGCATTATCATAACTACATATTTGATGTTTATAGCAAACCAACCCGTTTGTAAATCCGTCAATATTTCAGCGAGTTATGAGTATTTTTGTCTGTGCAGCTCACTCACTCTCACTCAAGGCTGACCTCCGCAAGATGGCGGCGGTTCAGTGACGCTGGTGACTCCGCCTTAAGCTATCTAGTGTTCTATATATATCTATGGTCTATTCCCTACAGATGCTGCCATTGTAGAGGTCCTGCTGTTCACACGCCTGTCTACTGCTGCTGCAATGCTGCTTCACTCCCAGAAATGCTTGGAGAATCCTGGATGATCGATGGAGGGTAGGGGGACATCTGCAATGGTTATCCCCAAAGTTTAGGCAACCACTGTAGGACACCGAGTCCTATTAGGTTATGATATTTAAAAGGTGCTGTAAGTGGTATTTCTTTGTTAAAATAAGTGTTAAATAGCTCTACATTCCGACAGCCATCACTGATATAGAGTGTCTGGTCAGTAATGTGTGTCTCCCAGTCCCTCCGCTCTGCAGTAAACAGCCATCACTGATATAGTGTCTGGTCAGTAACATGGGTCTCCCAGTCCCTCTGCTCTGCAGTAAACAGCCATCACTGATATAGAGTGTCTGGTCAGTAATGTGTGTCTCTCAGTCCCTCCGCTCTGCAGTAAACAGACATCACTGATACAGAGTGTCTGGTCAGTAACATGGGTCTCTCAGTCCCTCCACTCTGCAGTAAACATCCATCACTGATACAGAGTGTCTGGTCAGTAACATGGGTATCCCAGTCCTCCACTCTGCAGTAAACAGCCATCACTGATATAGAGTGTCTGGTCAGTAACATGGGTCTCCCAGTCCCTCCGCTCTGCAGTAAACAGCCATCACTGATACAGAGTGTCTGGTCAGTAACATGGGTCTCCCAGTCCCTCCTGCTCTGCAGTAAACAGCCATCACTGATACAGAGTGTCTGGTCAGTAACATGGGTCTCTCAGTCCCTCCACTCTGCAGTAAACAGTCATCACTGATATAGAGTGTCTGGTCTCCCAGTCCTCCACTCTGCAGTAAACAGTCATCACTGATATAGAGTGTCTGGTCTCCCAGTCCTCCACTCTGCAGTAAACAGCCATCACTGATATAGAGTGTCTGGTCAGTAACATGGGTCTCTCAGTCCCTCTGCTCTGCAGTAAACACAAAATACATTTTCAGATTTGCTGCACTGGCAGATTATTTCACTTGTTTCAAGCACATGTTAGCTTAAAACTAGTTTTTATTCCTTATTTTTGTCAGACCATTTTTGCAGTGTGGAGTTCTCTCTCCTGATTGGATAAAGTGAGATATCAGAAAATGTATTTCCTGTTTACTGCAGAGTGGAGGGACTGGGAGACCTATGTTACTGACCAAACACTCTATATCAGTGATGGCTGTCGGAATGTAGAGCTATGTAACAGGGAAATAGAGAGAGAGAGAGAGAGAGAGAGAGAGAGAGAGAGAGAGAGAGAGAGAGAGAGAGAGAGAGAGAGAGAGAGAGAGATACCCAGGCACGGAAAAGAGAGAGAGAAGAGAGAGACAGAGACAGAGACACAGAGGGACTTTACAGATAGCAGAGGGGAATTCTCGGCAACTGGTGTCTTTAAATAACCTCTATTTATCATGTGCTATATTGCGTGTCATAGATAGCAGATAATATGAAAGCATTTGGGGAATACAGGCCTCCAGTATGTCAGGTGGTATATAAAGTATCAATGTGGCCACAATATAAACATTAATAACAAACACTGAGGAAGATGGTATTCTACTTTGTTGTCCTGTAGGCGGTTTACAGTGGAGTTGTGTTGCTAGAGAGAGCAGCTGGGACCCAAGTGTATTCCCTGTTGCAAGTGTTTGATAATATCAATGGGGATTCCCTAAAAACCAGGCATCTCATGTACCTGCGCCGTGTACCGTGTCAAATGGGAGGTCCAGTGAGCTTAAGGTTAGGCTTAAGGTGAGGGGTGAGGTTAAGGTTAGGCTTAAGGTGAGGGGTGAGGTTAAGGTGAGGGGGTGAGGTTAAGGTTAGGCTTAAGGTGAGGGGGGTGAGGTTAAGGTTAGGCTTAAGGTGAGAGGTGAGGTTAATTAAGGTGAGGGGTGAGCTTAAGGTTAGGCTTAAGGTGAGGGGTGAGGTTAAGGTTAGGCTTAAGGTGAGGGGTGAGGTTAAGGTTAGGCTTAAGGTGAGGGGTGAGGTTAATTAAGGTGAGGAGTGAGCTTAAGGTTAGGCTTAAGGTGAGGGGGGTGAGGTTAAGGTTAGGCTTAAGGTGAGGGGTGAGGTTAAGGTTAGGCTTATGGTGAGGGGGGTGAGGTTAAGGTTAGGCTTAAGGTGAGGGGTGAGGTTAAGGTTAGGCTTATGGTGAGGGGGGTGAGGTTAAGGTTAGGCTTAAGGTGGACAAACCACCGCACATGTGCACCGTGACTCGTGACTGGAGTCTAGCTCTGCTAGCACACATAGCCTACTGTGTACAGACAGTTTCAAACTGTATTTTAAATTAGAAAGCAAACAAAATAAATGGACAAGAGAAAAATAAATCTCAATTTGGTCAGTATTGTCATTTGGACAAGCAAAGCCATTACTTTAAGTTGCAGGCAAGAAAGACAAGTCTGTCCACTTTCTCGATTTTTATTTTATTTCGATATTCGATATCGATTATTAAAATATATCGCGATATTTATCGTTATCGTTATATCGCCCAGCCCTAGGTTAAGGTTAGGCTTAAGGTGAGGGGTGAGGTTAAGGTTAGGCTTAAGGTGAGGGGTGAGGTTAAGGTTAGGCTTAAGGTGAGGGGTGAGGTTAAGGTTAGGCTTAAGGTGAGGGGTGAGGGGTGAAGTTAAGGTTAGGCTTAAGGTGAGGGGTGAGGTTAAGGTTAGGCTTAAGGTGAGGGGTGAGGTTAAGGTAAGGGGTGAGGTTAAGGTTAGGCTTAAGGTGAGGGGTGAGGTTAAGGTTAGGCTTAAGGTGAGGGGTGAGGTTAAGGTGAGGGGTGAGGTTAAGGTTAGGCTTAAGGTGAGGGGTGAGGTTAAGGTAAGGGGTGAGGTTAAGGTTAGGCTTAAGGTGAGGGGTGAGGTTAAGGTAAGGGGTGAGGTTAAGGTTAGGCTTAAGGTGAGGGGTGAGGTTAAGGCTTAAGGTGAGGGGTGAGGTTCGTTAAGGTAAGGCTTAAGGTGAGGGGTGAGGTTACGGTTAGGCTTAAGGTGAGGGGTGAGGTTAAGGTTAGGCTTAAGGTGAGGTTAAGGTTAGGATTAAGATGAGGGGGGTGAGGTTAAGGTTAAGGGGTACGTCACCAAAAAACAATGCTGATTTATTTTGCACATAATCTCACACACATCCAAAAGTTCTAAACGGTTTTGCACACGCTCATTCCGTTTGACAGTTATTAAGAGTAAATTAGTTTGAATATTTATTTAACCTTTATTTGACCAGGTACTCACCAGTGATGCCATCTGAGATATGTTGTGTTAATTACAGCTCAATGAAATAATAATGTAGCATGTAACAAGATATTGCTATTGTTTCATCGACGTCGTTTCATGGAGCTGTAATTAACACAACACAAGGATTCAATGTCCCCGATGACATCACTGGTGGCAATATTCAAACTCATTTACTCTCAATAACTGTTACTAAATCTTACTAAATGAATGTGTGCATAACTGTTTAGAGTTTTGAGATGTGTGTGCGATGATGTGTTTAATAAATCAGCATTGTTTCTATTGGTGAAGTGTCCCTTTAAGGGTGGGTTTATATACGATGTTGTACATGAGACACCTGGCTTCAACATCGACATCAACAGCTGACGGGAAATCAAGTGTAGTCCACTCCAGAATGTTTGTTTGTTTTTGTTGTCAAGTCGTGGTAAACAGAAATGGCCAAACTGTTGTTTTCCCCAAACACTTCCTCTTCTGAGATGTATAATTAAAAAGGTGAGGGGCATTGATTGATTGAAAATTGTATTAACAGATTGCAGAATGGGTCCAATACAGTACAGCTCAATACACACAATTGTTAAGGGGATGCAGACCAAGAGAAAGACTTTCATCTTGTTTACATCAGGGTCCCCCATTTTCAATTCATCATAACATATATGACATACATGACATACAGATAGACAGTACTGCTACATCTATACATTTATGACATACCAGATTTACAAATACAGTACTGTTTGTGATACAAAAAGAGTCTAAAAAAAGAGAGTATATACATTTGAGGAAGAAACTGTACATTGGAGGAGGTTGGGTAGGTGGGGTGGATGGGGGGGGGTTGGGTAGGTGGGATGGGGGGGGGGGGCTACTGTACATTGGAAGTGGTTGGGTGGGTGGGGTGGGGGGGGGGTAACTGTACATTGGAAGTCAAGTCAAGTCAAGAGTTTTATTTGTCACGGCATACAAGTATACAATGGTTGGGTGGGTGGGGGGGGGGGTAACTGTACATTGGATTATCCACGAAACCTTACTTGGTCCCCAAGAAGAGGGTCTTATGTATATCAGCTAAAGAAAACGACAGGAGGACTGTTTCCGACTGGACGATCTTAGCTCTTAGAGTGATCAGGTGTTGGCGGGTCAGAAACACAGACCGCAGTGGAAAAGGACTATGTTAAGACTAGCGTGTTATTACGTCTATTTGAGAAACGTGCTTATGGGTCTCCGCCAATAAGTGTACACGAATGCGACTACTACTATAGCCTTTCCGGGGACCGTGCAGGGGTATACTTTGCGAGGGGGGTAGAGGTTACAGAAGCATGTTGATTCAACCCATGATGATGAGGTGACAAAAGAACTAAAGAGACAGTACAAATTCAGTTACAGGGGCCGAGCCCCAAACAAAAGACACTTTTGTGCAGCGAAGGCCACGGTTGTTGTGTTTTTTTCTCCTCTCCTATACCAGCAGTCAAACAAGTCTCGTTCCAATAGAAACCACACACATTAGGCTATGGACCCTCTCCTGTTTGTGCTTATTGTGCTTACTGTTGTGTGAAGGCAAAAGGGCTGTAGGCTGTGGTAGTGAGGGATACAGACGGGACACCCCTGGCAACTGGAATCCTCCCTCTATTCTCTGACTACTACTCTGCTGTGACATGGCATTTAGGGTACATAATACTGTTATTTGTCGCCAGCTGCTATCGTGGTCCTGAACTTGCTGTAATCACTATTGCTACTAAGTAAACGCAGTATACCTGTATGCCGTGACAATTAAAACTCTTGACTTGACTTGACTTGACTTCCCTGATTAGATTCAAATGTAATTGTCATCATTCAGCACAAGTACAGTACAACGAGAAAAAAAAAGTTTGGCATCCGACCAGAGTGCAAATGTAAAAGTGGAACAGTAATATACAATGTACAGGTGATCAAATTATATTTAATGAGTACTAGTAGTGAGTAATAATGCTAATCAGATGTATGTACAGAGTTGTAGTATTAATATGTACAGTGATACAGGTATAAAGACACTATGGTGGTAAGTCATACTGGCCAGCAGCGTAACTAAGAGTAGGTAAGGGATAAGTACAGATATAGATATAGTGTGTATGTAAAGGGAGATTGCTGTAATCAACACTATTGCTAAGTGAATATAGGACTTCACTTCATTGATGGTATCAATCATCATAATGCTGATGATGATCAAATAATTTTATTGGACGTTATATTCCTATATATAGGAAACGTATTATGTCTGGTATTATACAAACGTTATAGACTAGTAGTAGAGAACTATGCCTACTACCTTGAGGTGAATGATTATCATTTCAAATTATAGGCTGTTTGAGAAGAATTTGGAAAGAGAAAAAGTGAAGAGCAATTTAGAAGGCAATAAATTCAGTTATTTCAAATAAATAAATAAATAACTTATGATGATGATGATGATGATAACTCACCCTATAGGCGGCTTCGTGGCTGCAGCGTTGACCTCCCCGTGGTTCATCATCATCACGCTGGGAAAGTGACACAACGCCGGCGACAGCTTTTTATTAATATCCAACTTCAAAATGATATGATCCGCGACAATATCCTTCTGCCTTTGCTCTCAACCAAGGAGGACACCCGAATTTCGCCGATTTCAAAACCCATTTATGTCCACAATCATCACCTGTGGGGGAAAAGACAGGCCACGTCAATAATGCTGCTATAATGTCTGTAAATATAACACAAATATGAAATATCAACAACAACATGACATTTCTCAAGTGACTGTGACAGTGAAGCGCAAAGATGAAAGGGAAGGACAAAGTAAAAATAATAATTAATAAAACGGTCTCCACGTAGACTAACATTATATAACTTTTTGTTACAGTGTCAAATAAACAACTTACAACTGGCCAAAACATGATGTCTTCTTCTCATTCATACACTTGTTGTTGTCAGAGAGTTGATCATAATAATCCATGTCTTCTCCTCCCGACTCTCTCTCTCTCTCTCTTCCCCCCTCTCGCTCTCTCTCTCTCTCTCTCTCTCTCTCTCTCTCTCTCTCTCTCTCTCTCTCTCTCTCTCTCTCTCTCCCCCCTCTCTCTCTCTCTCTCTCTCTCTCTCTCTCTCTCTCTCTCTCTCTCTCTCTCTCTCTCTCTCTCTCTCTCTCTCTCTCTCTCTCTCTCTCTCTGGCCCCGTTGTCCCTGCTGCGCCAGCGAGAGCCCGCCTTTTTTCGTCATCAGCAACAACTCTCACGTCAATCAAGCTATTTGGGAATTCATTTTACCACCACAAGAGGTCGCTCAACCGCCATCTGTTGCATCTACTTTTTTTTAGATATATTTTTAATTTCATTTTATATTTTTTAGATCATTGTACAAACATGACAAACAGTATACTAACATGACAGACAAACACTCAGACGGTGAAAGTAAAAAATGCATTAAAGAAAAAAATAAAGAAAAGTTTAACATTTGCTGTTGTAAGTGGGTCTCATTTCTGGGTCAACCCCCTTTTCTGACGTCTATTTTACGTAACCACTCCCCTTTCTGACGTCCATTTTACGTAACCACGTCTCCCCTCAACCCCCTACATCCAACAACTCTCACGTCAATCAAGCTCTTTGGGAATTCACTGAGCGCGCGCACCAGCAGCTGGCAGGCGGCGACAGAAGCAGCTGCTCTAGCGGACGGGGAGGAGGGGAAGCGAACTATTTAGTTAAATAAAATAGCCATTTAGACAAACGTGAGACTTATTTAGAGTAGTCTATAAACCCCAGTTGAGAGGCAGAGCATAAAAGTGTGTGTGGGCCGGGGGGGGGGTGTTTGAGGGTCGAGTTTGAGGCATCGAGTGGAACAACTTTCAACAGTTAGGTTTTTGTTAAAACCTTTTCTGAATAGTCCTACGTTTCACCGTAGATAGTTGTATATAAAACCATTTGAATGAATTCATTGAGATCAACGTTTTTTTCCCAACATGCTTTGTGAACTTTCACCATGTTCGCTCCTCCCTCTGCAACTCCCCTTTACCGCCACAAGAGGTCGCTCAACCACCATCTGTTGCATCTACTTCACTGAGTCTCGTGCAGTGGGTCTGATTGATTGAAAATTGTATTAACAGATTGCAGAATGGGTACAATACAGTACAGCTCAATTCAGTTCAGACTGTATTGTCCCTCAAGGGGAAATTTGCTTTGCAGCAGTGGTAGAGACAACAACAACAACAAATAACACAACACAAGAAACATCACATCTTACAGAATCCAACCAGGAAAAAGAAAAGGAAAATGCATTACTGTTATTTTAAAGGAAGTTAAATGCATTTAGTGGGGATGTACAGACATTTAAATCTGTTGCTCTTTAGCCTGGGGAGCCTGAGGGAGGGGGACAAACAGAGCTGTCTTAAGATCGTCTGAGCCTTCCGCAGAATTTGTCTGTTATAAATGTCTGTCAAGGAAAGCTGCTGGGTCCCAATTATCTTGCTGGCCATCTTGACTATGTTGGCCAGACTGTTTTTGTTCTGTATTGACAGGTTGCCATACCAGGAGACAATACAAAAGGTTAAAATGGACTCAACAAAATATTTGTAAAAAATAAACATAAGTGTCAACGCCCCCTTTCTGGCGTCCATTTTACGTAACCACTCCCCTCAGTCAACCCCCTACATCCAATGGGAATTCAATTTTCGGGTCTCAATTATGATTATTTTATAATAATAATAATAATAATAATAATAATAATAATAATAATAATAATAATAATAATAATAATAATAATACATTTGCTTTAGAGAGAGAATCGCCTTTCTCAGACTCAAGGACACTTTACATAAAAAGAGAGAATCCATATAAAATATAAGAATATGAATACAATCAAAATGAAAAGGAAGCTAGATGCAGTCCATTTGCAAGAAACAGAAACACCAAAATAAACAAAAACAACAGGATCAGTAGCTTAAAAAGAGAGTCAGGGGGAGAATGGGGTGCTTGGGGCAGCACCGTGTTGCGAGAAGTGCATGTTTATTGACTGATTGATTGAAATTTGTATTAACAGATTGCAGAATGGGTACAATACAGTACAGCTCAATACACACAATTGTTAAGGGGATGCAGACCAGAGAAAGACTTTCGTCTTGTTTACATCAGGGTCCCCCATTTTCAATTCATCATAACATATATGACATACAGGTATCTGAAATTCTCAACCATTAATGTTTATATTTGGCTCAGTTTGTACGGTCAATTAAGTCAGTGTTGTCAAAAAACCCTACTAACCTTCGTACTGTTTTACTATTATGTACTTTGCTACTAAGGATTCTCCCTTGCCTATATTACTACCTAGTGACCGGCCCGGCCCCTGTAACTGCTTGTGTAATAATGACCTTTCCTCTAGAATCTAACCATAGTTGTAACAGATTACAGAAATTCAAGAAGCCTATTGAGGTCCTGATATGATTTGATTAATATATCTGCATTATTTTATCCCACTTTATGCTTTGCTCTTGTGTATACCTTTGGGTTTAGTGTGGGATTAATAGTGCTTTAAGATCCATACTGTACAAACCAAATCAGTGCTGTTGAGAGAATGTACTGTGGTAACACAGGGTATGAAAGAGAATGGTGTGAGTGTTCCCTATACAGGTTATGGAGAATGATGACTACCTGATACCAGATAATCAACAGCTACTGGATGAGGCCACAGCCGTCTATAATCAACTGCCACTAGATGAGACGAGAGCTGACTATAACCAACAGCGAGTGATTCTATTCTCCAATAAAGTGGAAAGAATCACCAAAACATATAACTACTTAACAGGCCTCTCAGACCACAATATAATTTAATTTTCTAGAAAACTGAAAACAACATTTCAGTAAAACTCAGCCCCAACCATTAATCAGAACCATCCCAAAGCATCTCCAACATAGCCTTGAGGTCGCCCTACAAGGGCTTGAGTGGAATGAAATCTATACATGTGATGATGTTGAAATGGGGTGTAATGTCTTGCTGTCTAAAATAAGCAAAGTAATGGAATCTTTCACCAGAAATAGGAGCCAGGGGAAAGGGCAAAAAATCACTCTTCCCTAGATAGATAATGAATGCAGAGGGCTAATGACAAAAAGAGATATATTGCTTAAACAAGCATTAAAGTCTGGCCTAACAGCAGACAGGCAAAAGTTATCCCATGCACGAAACCTAGTCACCCACTTCTTAAGGAAGGCCGAAGCCAAATATTACGTCTACATCATAGAGAGTGCTAAAGGAAACGGCAAAAAAGTCTGGGAGTATATAAACAAAATGACAGGGAAATACCATAAGCAGAATAACAACAATTTAGAACTAAAGATAGACAATGTCCTGGTGAAAGATCCCTGCACTCTTGCTAGTAACCTAAGTATGTTCTTTCTAGACTCTGTTAATGAAATCACGCAGATGTTTAAACCCTCCGAGTTTGTACCACGCCCTGTCCAAAATGACCTCCCCATCTTTAATTTGGAGGAAATCACTGAAACCGAGGTGGAAAATACTATTATATCACTGAAAGCATCCAAGGCCAAGGATGCTCATGGGCTTGATACAAACTTTCTAAAAACAAATGCTGACTCCCTGGTGACACCTATTACACACCTGGTTAATTTGTCCATTAGACAATGTACTGTCCCATCTCAGTGGAAGGTTGCAGTAATAACACCAATCTTCAAATCTGGCGCCAAAACAGACATATCAAATTATAGACCCATAAGCATCTTACCAATGATCTCAAAAGTGGCTGAAAAGTGGATTGTTAAGTCCATTATTAAACATCTAGACAAAGGTCACAACACCCCACTACATCCTATGCAGTTTGGGTTCCGGGCCTTCCACTCCACTGAGTCGGCAAACTGCCTTTTCACTGAAAAGGTGAAGTGTGCTTTGGACAAAGCCCCCTGCGCAATGGCAGTGTTTCTGGACTTCAAAAAAGCCTTTGACTCCGTCAGTCACTCCAAATTATCACATTTAAATTTGTCCCCAGAGGCTATCCAGTGGTTTAGCTCATATTTATCCAACAGGGAACAGTATTTAAGTGTTAACGGTATCAAGTCTCCTTACCACACTTGCTCGGTTGGTGTCCCCCAGGGATCAATACTAGGACCAATTCTGTTCTCACTGTTTATAAATGATCTACCTGATGTGTGTAACAATGTACATGTCCAGATGTATGCAGATGATGCTGTTATATTTACCCATGGCAAAAGCTATGCAGAGGTATCAACAGTCTTAACCTCTGTCTTGACCAGTGTTCAGGACTGGCTCATAGACTCATGTCTGCTCCTGAACGCAAAAAAGACAGTCTGCATGGCTTTAAAAAAAAATCTGTTGTATTAGAGTCCTCAAATGTGTTGCTGGGCGGGGAGGAACTTGAACTTGTGTCAGAGTTCAAGTACCTCGGGGTCATGCTAGACTCAACCTTAACCTTCAAAAAACATGTGAAGAAAGTTACAAATACAAACAATCAAATTCAACCTTCAAAACTTCAAACATATTAAACCCTTCCTGACGGTCAGTGCTGCTAGATGCTATCTTCACTGTATGATTCTATCACAAACTGGTCTTGCACACAGGTGTGACGATCCTCAAACCCATAGAACAGCTATACAAGAGTGCACTTAAAGTATTCGATAAGAAACCTCACTCATATCACCACTGTCACATTCTTCAGAGGTAACATTTTTTGAGTTTTGCCAATAAATCTTTTTTTAAACAGGCCATTGTTATTTACAAGACCCTACATGGTCTGTGCCCGCTCCCTCTGAGGGAATTCATAGAAAGGAAGCCCGATAGAGGAATCAGCACTAGAGCAACTACTAGAGGGGATTGTGAAGTGTCCGGCCGGCAAACAGCCTCTCAGTCCAGGGATGTTTAATCTGGAATGATCTACCACTGACCATACGAGATCGTACATCATTTCCATCTTTTAAATTCAATCTAAAAAAATGTGTTACTCGACAACCAAACCTGTGACCATGTATAGTCAAATAGTATTGTAGTGCACCCTTTATACCTTGTATTTTTTTCTGTATGTATGTTTGTATGCCTTGTCTCATATGTTATGCTTCACTGCCTGCATGTTTCGTTTTTATGCTTTGTGTGGGGACTGTGGATGAAAATTAGCATCCTTGCTAAATCCGGTGTATTTACACTGCATTTATTTGTAGTGTCCAATATGCTCTGTCCCGTCTAAATAAACAAAATAGGGATAGGGAACAGCTGCTGGATGTAGCCACAGCAATCGATAATCAACATGCTTGGATGAGAGCCTCGATAGGGAAAGAATATATCCCCATGTCTTTGTTTTTCTTCTTCTCTCTGTCTGCTATCAGGTGACCTGGACATCGGGACAAGCGCAACACATTAGAGTTGCGCCCACAAACACAAGGAAATTAAGAACTGTGCTGAATGGCTATGTGCATTAAAGATTGCTTGCTTGCGGTTATGTATGAATTGCCAAGAATAAAATACACGCTGGACACATAATCACTCCAATATAGGACTCATGTGGGATAAGTGGGACATCAAAGGAAACTGTTGGTAGCTAGGATGATGGGAAAGGGTTGGGCAGGGGGACCACCCACATACGTAAAGACGCTGTCACTAGCTACCCGCTTTTATAGGTTTGACACAATAATTAGGTCATGTCAACAAGGGGGATATAATGACTAGATGTTGAAGTTAATTGTATTTCTTATTACTATAAAGTAGCTGCAATTTTCTTTAATTAATTTAAATTATTCTTATATCTTATTTTCTTTTTATAATGAGTAAGCATCTAGCAATGTGAAACTAGGGGAAGTTTAGATGATGCGTGCTGCTGACTGACTGAGCTTAAAGTGGTGACATAATTATTATTATGTCAAAATGGGGATTGTAAGTAATTTAATTAATCTAATTCGGCCTTATAAAGATTCATTGTTCTTTAAAGCATCTATGAGTGAATCCTCACCCATTGTAAATGTACTGAGAAACACCTTATCTGTTGTGATAGGACTGCAGGCCTTATAGTGCCCCATTGTATGAGAACATTCTTAAAATGTATCTTCTCCAACCAGAACAGACTGGATCTCAAGGATGTTTCGACTGGGTGAGGTTGAACTCAAGTAACGCAACCCATGACAAACGCTATCGCCTTTTTGGCGTGAACAACCATTGCCTCATCACTTTATTGACCAGTCACCTTTCAGTACGTATCAAAGCTCTCTCCCTCTTTCTCCAGCTTGTAGGAGACTGGCTGGATGGCCACAGCGGCTGGACACGCTCCACCTCCAAGATCTTATGTTGTCATGGTCCCAGCCGGGGTTCCTTCCTGAACAATGTAAACAGTGGTTTTCTGCCGCCCTCTGGTGGCCAAACGCAGCAACTCCAGATACTGAACCTTCTCAGGCATTTAGGCCTAGGTTTGCTGGATACTATTAATGCTATGATTAATGTTCTGCATCTGTTCATGTTGTCTTTCCCCGGTCTGGGTTGTGTTCCAGGGCCCTGTTTCATGTACGTGGTTCAACTAAGTCGATCAACATGTCCATTATCCAGCTTCAGTTAACCCGATGTTCAAAGCCGGGATTTTCCTGTTTCACAAAGGAGGATTCAGTCTCGTTAACTCAAGCCAGACTTGAGAGTCAGGCTCAAGTCAGGCTAGATGCGCGCTCCCGTTTTAGGTGGAAAGCCAGCACGTATCGATGGCAGAGACCCTGATTCTCAACGGCATTGATTGCTTAATTGATTTAAGACTTTATTGACAGATTGCAATACGGCTCAATCGCCTCGCCGACAAGTTAAATGCGTTATCTATAGGCTAATTCTAAGTCCCTCATTACCTCAATCAATCAGATTATATTTCTTTAAACTTGCCTGCTGGATTGAATAATCAAATGAGATCTTGCTAGCGAAAATAACTAGTTAACTGTTATACAGAATTACGAGACGGCTTTCTTGCCCATTGATTGATGTATAGTCAATGTTTAACTTATCTCCAATGTGGTCTAACGGGTTGTTCTTTTGACTTCCACACGGACGACCCGGGTTCAAGACCGGGGTCCTTCTTTTTGCAATATAGGAATAATTCAATTTGGTGCACGTTGAGAGCTATATAAAGAATGACATCCTCAATGCATGTAGATTTATAATATTTTAACTTAAAACCAGGCTACTTTGGCGTATAATCATTAATATTATATTCCAAAAAATCATATTGGAAACACCGGGATTTGAACCCAGATCGCTAGGTTGGCAGACTTGAGCGCTACCGCTGGGCCACTGTGCCAGATGGGATAGATTTATTGTTTATACATTAATGAACGAGAGACCCGTGTTTAGAATATCCCTTATTTTGAATGAAGTTTTATTTCTTTATCCTCATTCATTCATGTGACGTCAACGGCTCATTCAATTTCTCAAATCCGTCAAACAGCGCATCTCATCAGACATCTTAATCCCAGTTACAATTAAAATAACCACATAATGTGTACGTCGCACGAGCGAGCGCCACCGTCGCCACGGTATATATAACGTGCATTATTTAGGACAAAGTGAATTTAGTATCAGCATGTTGGGTCTATTTTACATTTCAAAAGCCCCCTCTGGAAGAATGGAGCACAAAAACGTAATTCAGAATGGTATAATGCAGATCGTAGACTGTGGGAATAGTTTCAGGAAACGAGCTGTCACTTCTTTGCGGGGGCGTGGCTCTGCGTGATCGGGCTAACTTGAACTTGAACTCTGCTTTCGAGCAGGCTCAAACTTTTGGATCTGTTGGCATGGTGATCTGGAAAATCCACGTATATGAAACCGGAAAGTCCGGCTAACCCAGTTATCCAGCTAAAGTTATCCGGCTAACTCAGTTATCCAGGTACATGAAACGGGGCCCAGGACTCAGTAGCCCCCCTTAGACTAAAAAAACAAACAAAGTCTAAAGGCCAGCCGTGGCTAAATGACACCACCAGAGCCCAGAAGAGAGAGTACAGGAGAGCAGAGCGTAAGTGGAAAAATTATAGACTCCATATATGGTCATGAAAATGAGGAAACACCCCCCATGGGATGTGAAATAATGGACTGACCCGAGCGGAACCCTGAGAAACTCCACGAAGATTGTTCACTGCTGTCGAACCAAGAAGACACTATCGCGTATTATGGGATAAATAATAAAAGGCGGACTTGTAAACGGTGATGTCAGATATCAACGGCTCCCTAAGACCATTGCTGCAATTCTGCCTGGACAGCTCAGAATACTAATAAAGACCGTTCGTTGACCACTGTTTGGCGTTGGTTGTGTGTCATTATAACCGTGCTGTAATATGAATGCCTTTATTAGTTGTGTTCGATTGGCTATATGATTTTTAGAGGCATCTATTTTGTTGTCGGCTAATAAAGACCAAGCTGGAATATGACTGCCTTTTCCCGTGTTGTTTGATTGATACCCAGGGATTAAAGTTCTCCTCAATTCTATTCCAAATCGCGATGGATCTCCCGTCAATTTTCTACCTGCTGCATATGATTTCTATACTACAATCTATTTTGATGTCAGTATTGGGTAGCCTATATAAACAATAATAGAGAGCATATACAAGAACAATGAATCTCACTGCATGTATGATAGCCTGCCTTTCAATACATGAACTTGAATTCCATCATGTTTGTGTGCGGGACTCACAAGGCTGTTGTCACAATGGGTGGTACCGGTACAGTAATAATTACAGTCCACACAATATCACGATCCATGCCATAGCCTATGTTCTATTAGGACATGATCTGTGACGACAAATGTTCTAGAATGTTTGATTAAGATATCATACTCTGACAGCATGCCTATGAGCAACAAAAACGCGAACTTGAATCCCATCATATACATAGTCTGTCCACTATCTGCATGGTGTCATTGCAATGCGTTTTCTATTCTTTCTTATACAGTAAAAAGGGGGAAGAACACTATATTCATATGACTTATTCTGCTTACAGCTTCGAAATTCCACTTGTTTCGTTTAACGTAAAGCCTTTTAAATATAATCAAAACGTTCCCGTGTTTCGGCGGTCTGTGCGCAAAATAATAACGAGTTGAGCTTTATGATTTATGATGAATTGAAAATGGGGGACCCTGATGTAAACAAGACGAAAGTTGGTCTGCATCCCCAATTAACAATTGTATGTACTGAGCTGTACTGTACTGTACCCATTCTGCAATCTGTTAATAAACTTTTCAATCAATCAATCAATCAAGCTACGCGGAGCGCAGTCAGTCAGTAGCCTACACCCCGTATATTCCGATAATGCTATATAAACCATGCTGCATTCATTCTGAGAGAAAGATCTATTATTCCAAATGCTATTTATAGGGTTTTGACCATAATTACACTACTGTTGCTATTTTACAATGAACTATAATCAGGGGTGTAAAAAGTACCCAGAAATTATACTTAAGTGAAAGTATGGGTACTGTCTCAAAATCTGACTCAAGTAAAAGTCAAAGTATCTGGCTAAAAACACACTTGAGTAAAAGTCAAAAAGTCCTACTTTTAAATGTACTTAAGTACTAAAAAGTAAAAGTACATTTTTTTTAAAAGGGTAATACCAGGGGTCTCAAACTCATTCCATCGTGGGCCATGTTTTCATTTTAACTACACATTGCACCAGGTGAGTTAGTTGAAGAGGTGAGCCAATTAGTGAAATCATCAGCTGGTGTTTAGGCAAGGCTGGAATAAAACCAAGCAGACACTCTGCCCACAATGGAATTTGTTCTGTGATAGACCATGCTGAAATGAAAGAACAGAGGACACTTTTTTTGCATTAAAATTATTTAATGCACTTCTCCATTGAAGGTAAACTAACATGGACGGCATTCACATCACAGCATGAATAATATCACAATATTAAAAACAATGGTGTATCCTGAATAATATCACAATATTAACCACAGCATACTGGATTATCCTGAATAATATCACAATAAAGGCAGAATACTGGAGTACCCTGAATAATATCACAATATTAAAGACAGAATACTGGAGTATCCTGAATAATATCACAATATTAAAGACAATACTGGAGTACCCTGAATAATATCACAATATTAACCACAGCATAATGCGGATCTGACTGTCTATTCTTCTGATAGCAGGTGTTTAATCAAAGATCCCCGCTTTCTAGTTTTGCACAAGGACCAATCAGCATGGGTATGGGCGGGTTCATTTTCCATTGATGGGGATTTGATTGGCTGTTTACCTGCGGTCACAGGATTAATAAAGTTGAATGAATGAATGCATGAATGAAAACTATTTAACAGATTGCAGAATGGGTACAATACAGTACGGCTCAATACACACAATTGTTAAGGGGATGCAGACCAGAGAAAGACGTTTGTCTTGTTTACATCAGGGTCCCCCATTTTCAATTCATAGTGACATTTATGACATACACAACATACATGACATCATGACATTTATGGCATAGGGACATACATGACATACAGGTATTTAGTACTGTTACATTTGTGACATATACGACATGCAAATATACAGTACTGTTACCCATAGATCCTGCCAGAGTATATAGATATGATGTGGTGGGGACTTTATATTAGGAGGGGGTGGGTGGGAGAGAAATATACAATAGAATATATAACTAACGTTAATGTTAGTTCGGCCTGATAAACAATTCAAATATACTAATTAAAATGGTTGGACCTGTGAGATTTGTACTTTGTACTTTGTAGGTCTGCATTTTAAATGTAAGGAGTAAAAAGTGTGTTTTTTTCCTCTGAAATGTAATGGAGTAAAAGTACAAAGTATACAAACCTAATAATACTCGAGTAAAGTACAAATCCCCCAAAACAGTACTTAAGTATTGTAATGAAGTACAATTACTCAAGTACTTTACACCCCTGACTATAATGAACTACGGTTCGTACAGAACATGCCAGTGTTATTATGCACAGAAGCTCATTTCCTTGTTGTAATAATATATTCTACCACTGGGCGTCAGGTAAGTGTGGTCTGACCTGTGCGTAGATGTAAGCACGGAGTCAAGTTCAAATCGAAATTGATGAATCCCACTCTTTGCTTAGAAATGATCGTACGCACAGGGTAAGCACAGATCTGTGCGTAGAACACGCAGACCAGGCTGCAGAAACAAATGAGTGGGGGGGCATAAAATGTTCTCGGGGGGGCACAATGGTTTTTCAACACAGGTTCCCTTTTATACATTTCAGCTGGGACAACGGCGCTGTGGCTTGCTTGGCGCTGCCCACGGTGCTGAACTAAACAGCAGAGAGGCAATTGAAAAATCTAATTTCTCTCTATCTTAAGAACATTCACTTATACAAAAACAGACTGAACGGATATATATATAACAGACCTGCTGGGGCAGCGGACTTAAAGCAGGGGACACAAACAGGCTGGATAAGATGGTCAGGAAGGCCAGTAGCGTGGTTGGGGTGGAGCTGGACTCTAGCGAGGGTGGCGGCGAGGAGGAACCTTGCTAAGCTCCAGGCCATCAGGGAAAACCCCTCCCACCCACTATACACAGACTTGGCTGACAGGAGGAGCATGTTCAGTGCTAGGCTCGCACTACCTAAATGCAGCACTGAACGGCACAGGAAGTCCTTCATTCCGACAGCCATCAGACTATACAATGCATCACTGTGCCTCACTGCATCACTGAGCACAGAGTGACAGTTACCATTTCCTGGACTCTTACTTTTTAAACAGCACTGTGCAATATTACACCTACTGTAGACCTCAGTATATTTTTACTGTATTTATTTACTGTATCTTTTATTCTATTTTTATTCTAGTTCATTTTATTCTATTCTTAGGCCATTTGTTTTGTTATTCTTATTTGTGACTTGTTCTGTCTAAATGTTTAATGTTGAGTGATTTGCAGTGTCAAATTTCCCTCAGGATAATACATTTCTATTCTATTCTATTCTATATCTTTGAAAAGTCTCCATTTATTCAACACTTCTGAATTCACTGACAAACTGAACTGAACTCACAAAAATAAGGTGCATAAAAAAGCAAACAAAATTCCTCCACAGGCTACTCACCATCATTAGTAGAGCGACAAGCAGCGTTTGGGGACAGAGTGAAATCTTCTTAAAACACTGCCCCTCCACTCATTCCTGAACTTTTTTGTTAAGTCCTTCTCAAATGCCAACTGAATTAAATTGGCCTTGCGTCGATGAAGCATACTAAGGCGATGTTCTGTAAAGATGTTCTTGAGGGTAGAAAACGAATTCTCACAGAGTGCCATGCTAGCTTCAGTAGTGTTGTTGTTGACATCAGTGCCCACTAGGGCTGTCCCCGACTAAGGATTTGGATAGTCGACTTTGATTGAAAAAAAAAAAAAAAAAATTGTTATTTTTTTTTTTTTACCAGGGTGGGCACAGCTGACTCAGTGGGCGGGCCCGGCCCCCTAATGCCCGCCCATGGCGCCGGGTCTGAGAACACGTTGATGAATGAGGGCCATGTCTCTCTCGAGATGCTTAGAGACACTCATATCAGATATCAGTTAGCAGTTAAAGCAGCGAGAGCCGCATACTTCTCAGACCTCATCCGTAACTCTCAAAACCCCAGGACCCTCTTTGCCACCATTAACTCTTTCATCAGCCCCCCCCTAGAACTAGCCTGAATGTGTCTCCAACCAAATGTGAGGAATTCTTAAAATTCTTCATAAACAAAGTTGAGGTAATCAGAAACAACATCATACCACCTACACGTAGCTTACTGCGTACAATTTTGCTTGTTTGTGATTGATTGATTGATTGATTGAAAACTTTATTAACAGATTGCAGAATGGGTACAATACAGTACAGCTCAATACACACAATTGTTAAGGGGATGCAGACCCTGTTTCTTGTACCTGGATAACTGAGTTAGCCGGATAACTTTAGCTGGATAACTGGGTTAGCCGGACTTTCCGGTTTCATGTACCTGGATTTTCCAAATCACCATGACAACATATCCAAAAGTTTGAGCCTGGTCGAAAGCAGAGTTCAAGTTCAAGTTAGCCTGAACTATCGCCACGCCCCCGCAAAGAAGTGACAGCCCGTTTCCTGAAACTATTCCCACAGTCTACAATCTGCATTATACCATTCTGAATTACGTTTTTGTGCTCCATTCTTCCAGAGGGGGCTTTTGAAATGTAAAATAGACCCAAAATGCTGATATTAAATTCACTTTGTCCTAAATAATGCACGTTATATATACCGTGGCGACGGTGGCGCTCGCTCGTGCGATGTACACATGATGTGGTTATTTTAATTGTAACTGGGATTAAGATGTCTGATGAGATGCGCTGTTTGACGGATTTGAGAAATTGAATGAGCCGTTGACGTCACATTAATGAATGAGGATAAAGAGATAAACTTCATTCAAAACAAAGGATATTCTAAACACGGGTCTCTCGTTCATTAATGTATAAACAATGAATTTATCCCATCTGGCCCAGTGGCCCAGCGGTAGTGCTCAAGCCTGCCAATCCAGCGACCGGGGTTCAAATCCCGGTGTTTCCAATATGATTTTTTTGAATATAATATTAATGATTATACGCCAAAGTAGCCTGGTTTTAAGTTAAAATATTATAAATCTACATGCATTGAGGATGTCATTCTTTATATAGCTCTCAACGTGCACCAAATTGAATTATCCCTATTATTGCAAAAAGAAGGAAAAGACTAGGGTCTTGAACCCGGGTCGTCCGTGTGAAAGTCAAAAGAAGAACCCGTTACACCACAGAGAAGATAAGTAAAAGATTGACTATACATCAATCAATGGTAAGAGAGCCGTATCGTAATTCTGTATAACAGTTAACTAATAATTTTCGCTAGCAAGATCTCATTTGATTATTCAATCCAGCAGGCAAGTTTAAAGAAATATAATCTGATTGATTGAGGTAATGAGGGACTTAGAATTAGCCTATAGATAACGCATTTAACTTGTCGGCGAGGCGATTGAGCCGTATTGCAATCTGTCAATAAAGTCTTAAATCAATTAATCAATCAATGCCGTTGAGAATCAGGATCTCTGCCATCGATACGTGCTGGCTTTTCACCTAAAACGGCCGCGCGCATTTAGCCTGACTCGCAAGTCTGGCTTGAGTTAACGAGACTGAATCCACCTTTGTGAAACAGGAAAATCCCGGCTTCGAACATCGGGTTAACTGAAGCTGGATAATGGACATCTTGATCGACTTAGTTGAACCACGTACATGAAACAGGGAAAGACTTTCGTCTTGTTTACATCAGGGTCCCCCATTTTCAATTCATCAGGACATATATGACATACATGACATACAGATAGACAGTAGGCTACTGCTACATCTATACATTTATGACATACCAGATTTACAAATACAGTACTGTTTGTGATACAAAAAGAGTCAAGAAAAGGGAGTATATACATTTGACGTAGAAACTGTACATTGGAGGAGGTTGGGTGGGGTTGTGTGGGGGGGGGGGGTTGGGTACATTGGGAGATTGACAACCATACTGGGTAATTTACATTAGAGGTGGTTGGGGGGGGGGGGGGGGGGAGAAACACTGTATAAACAAGCAAAACTGTACATTGGGGGGGGGACACACACTGTACAAACAAGCAAAATTGTACATTGGAATATTGACAAAACCATACTAGGTAAATTACTGTACATTGGAGGGGGATGGGTTAGGACATTTACAGGGGCCAGTTTCGAATTGCAGTCTCCCGTAGGTGTCCCTTGAGAGTGGTTTTGAAAGTGGGTAGTGATTCACATTCCTTTACAGTTTTGAGTAGGGCGTTCCACATTGATGTGGCATAAATGCGAAACGTGTTTAGTCCCTTGTTTGAGCCGAATCTGGGTTTAACATGATTTGTGGAGCTCCCTCTGGTGTTGTGATCGTGGTATTCACCGACCTTTGGGAAGTATTTTGACATGTACATGGGTACCTTGGTCGTGTAGTGTATCTTGTATCTTGTAGACCAGCCCCCCCCCCCCCCCCCCAATGTACAGTTTTGCTTGTTTATACAGTGTTTCTCCCCCCCCCCCCCCCAACCACCTCTAATGTAAATTACCCAGTATGGTTGTCAATATCCCAATGTACCCAACCCCCCCCCCCCACACAACCCCACCCAACCTCCTCCAATGTACAGTTTCTACGTCAAATGTATATACTCCCTTTTCTTGACTCTTTTTGTATCACAAACAATACTGTATTTGCAAATCTGGTATGTCATAAATGTATAGATGTAGCAGTACTGTCTATCTGTATGTCATGTATGTCATATATGTCCTGATGAATTGAAAATGGGGGACCCTGATGTAAACAAGACGAAAGTCTTTCTCTGGTCTGCATCCCCTTAACAATTGTGTGTATTGAGCTGTACTGTATTGTACCCATTCTGCAATCTGTTAATAAAGTTTTCAATCAATCAATCAATCATGTATGTCCCTATGCCATAAATGTCATGATGTCATGTATATTGTGTATGTCGCCATAGCCAGGATCAAGGCCATTCTCTCCCCCTCAGACCTGGAAAGAGTAATTCACACCTTCATATCTTCACGCTTAGACTACTGTAACTCCCTATACCTGGGGCTTAATAAGTCAACCATAGCCCGTCTACAACTTCCCCAAAACGCTACCGCTGCTCACAGGTACCCGGAAGAGAGCTCACATCACCCCTGTACTTGCCTCCCTCCACTGGCTCCCGGTGCGCTTTAGAATAGACTTCAAGGTCCTCTTATTGGTCTACAAAGCCCTTAATGGTAATGCCCCTGCTTACCTAGCAGACCTCCTCACCCCCTATACCAACATCAGGGGCCTCAGATCGTCTGACTAGGGTCTCTTAACCACCCGTAGGTCTAATTTCAAGTCTAGGGGCGGACGTGCTTTGCGGTCGCAGCCTCTGACCTCTGGAACAGCATCCCCATGTCCATTAAATCTGCCCCCTCCATCGAGTCTTTTAAATCGAAACTCAAAACCCACCTATATCGCCTGGCCTTCCCTGACTCACTTTGACTCTTGCCTTGCTTGTTGACGTGTTGTTCAGTTTTCCTTTGTCTATCCGTTGGTTGTTTTTTCTGTTTATTCTATACTTTTCTTTGTTCTTAGCTATGTGAAGCACTTTGGTTGACAAGCGTCATGTCTAAATGTGCTATATAAATATATTTGATTGATTGATTGATTGATGTCATAAATTGATTGATTGAATAGTTTATTGGTTTAGAATGGAAAATCACACATATACATTTGATCACAATATGAAAACAGGTATACATTTTCTCCATTTACCAATAGGATTTCATAAAACACAATAAAGCCATAGGCTTGTTTCCATTGTGGTCCTTCATCATTGGTGTCAGTGGATTTATGTACTGGTGTGTGGGCGTGGGTGTTTGTAGTGTCTGTATGTCAGGATGTGTGGTATAAAAACAAAAAAAAACATACAATAATATTCCATTTTATAGACAATAAAAGAATAAAAAAGGAACAACACATATTAAAACCCTTTGTTCACTACTCCCAGCTTCTACTACTTATGATCCACCTCTTTATAGCTAATTTAAAAGTGGAGAAGGGGCTTATGGTCTTCAACTCCATTGGTAGGCTATTCCATTGTACTGCTGCTGAATATAGGAATGCGTTTTGGCCTATTTTCCTATTGCATCTCACTGGGACGATGTCTGTAGGGCTCCCCCTGGTGGCGTGTCCGTGTACATCCCTTACCATGTTAAAATATCCACTGAGGTACTGAGGGACAGTATTCCCGAGTATCCTATGTGTTATGTTGAGTTTTATTTGAGAGACCCTCTCCTCAACCCTGAGCCATTTGAGGCTGTTAAAATGTGTCTGTGTAAGGAGAGTCCTGGGATGGAGTTTTAAAATCATTCTAACTAATTTGTTCTGAGCTGTCTGTAGCCTACCTTTCAGTGCTACTGTGATGCCAGTGTACCAGGAGGAGCATGCATAGTCATAATGACATTGGATCAGTGCCCCTGCCAGGACTTCCATTGCTGACCTGTTAATATAGGTGGACACTCTACTGAGACATTTTATTCTCTGATTGATCTTTGTGATCACCTTTTGTGCCATGCTCACCCCTGATAAGGTGTTGTCCAAAATACATCCTAAGTATGTGACTTCCTCCTTTGCTGTTAACTCGATATCTCCTACCACTACCTTGAACCCAGGAGACCTCTTAAGTCGTATGGCCGAGCCAAAAAGGATAGCTTCGGTTTTACCCAGGTGTAGGGATAACCTGTTTTCGACCAGCCAATGACTGATCTTGACAAGCTCTAGACTGAGTGACCTCTCTACTTCTCTTTTGTCCTGATGGGAGACCATGAGTGCAGCATCGTCCGCAAATAAAAACAGTTTACAATCACATGCAGTTTTCATGTCATTGATATATAAAAGAAATAAAAGTGGTCCTAAAATACTTCCTTGCGGCACCCCGCACGTCTGTTGGAGTGAGGAGGATATGGTCCCATTAATTTCCACTACTTGTTTCCTGCCTCTCAGATAAGACTCCATCCACCTTAAGGATATACTGTTAAAACCCATAGCCTTCAGTTTATATAAAAGTATGTCGTGGTTAACAGTGTCGAAGGCTTTTTGTAAGTCTATTAAAACCATCCCACAGAATTGACCTTTGTCCACCTCTGTTCTAATTTGGTCTGTCAGATATAATAAACATGTGTCTGTGGAATATGATGTTCTAAATCCAGACTGGAGCTCGTACAACAGGTTGTTTGTAGAGAGGTATTCGTTTATTTGATCATTAATGATCCTTTCTATGACTTTGGATATTGCACTAAGAATCGACACAGGCCTATAGTTCCCTATGTCACTATGAATTGAAAATGGGGGACCCTGATGTAAACAAGATGAAAGTCTTTCTCTGGTCTGCATCCCCTTAACAATTGTGTGTATTGAGCCGTACTGTATTGGACCCATTCTGCAATCTGTTAAATAAAGTTTTCATTCATTCAGATAATAAAACAATGATAATAAATAAAAATGTGGCCTATTTTATTTAAATACATTTATTGATATAGATAACCAGCTATGATGTCCTATTTTGACAATATTTTGTAACAAGATCAAATCTAAATAAATATATTACCTTATATAAATTAGTAGTCTCTCTCCCCATCTCTCTCTCTCTCTCTCTCTCTCTCTCTATCTCTCTCTCTCTCTCTCTCTCTCCGTCTTGCGCCAGCCTGCCTCTCTTCCGGTGTGTTGGTTGCCGGGGCAACAGTACACACAAATATAAACCAAACCTGACGCTGCCTGCAATAGAAAAAGCTACTTCGCTTAAAGCTCAGAGACCGTCGTAAGAAGTGGTTTTGTAGGACAAATTTACAACACTTATTTAAAACATTTAGTTCGAAGGTAGATTCTGTTGTTTTTGAGCCAACTTTAAAAATGAGCCAACAACGACAGGCATTGCAAGGTACGATCTAATAACGTTTGAGTTAAGTTACCTATAATAGCTCTACAAATCAAAATCAAATCAAATCAAATTTATTTATAACTGTTTCGATTTGACGGTGTTGCGCTAACTAACGTTCCACACCTTGTGCAGTGTTTGAGCAGTACCAGGCAGCACGGTTGCAGTTTGTTCAGACTATCGCTGTACTCTCAACCAGACCGCAGAACATAGAGACCCTGCAGAATGCAAGTAAATATGCAGGTCTATATTCATGTGTTTACATTACAGTAAATATGCAGGTCTATATTCATGTGTTTACATTACAGTAAATATGCAGGTCTATATTCATGTGTTTACATTACAGTAAATATGCAGGTCTATATTCATGTGTTTACATTACAGTAAATATGCAGGTCTATATTCATGTGTTGACATTACAGTAAATAATGTTTCATGTGTTTACATTACAGTAAATGTGCAGGTCTATATTCATGTGTTGACATTACAGTAAATAATGTTTCATGTGTTTACATTACAGTAAATAATGTTTCATGTGTTTACATTACAGTAAATCTGCAGGTCTATATTCATGTGTTTACATTACAGTAAAGCTGCAGGTCTATATTCATGTGTTGACATTACAGTAAATAATGTTTCATGTGTTTACATTACAGTAAATAATGTTTCATGTGTTTACATTACAGTAAATCTGCAGGTCTATATTCATGTGTTTACATTACAGTAAAGCTGCAGGTCTATATTCATGTGTTGACATTACAGTAAATAATGTTTCATGTGTTTACATTACAGTAAATAATGTTTCATGTGTTTACATTACAGTAAAGCTGCAGGTCTATATTCATGTGTTTACATTACAGTAAATATGCAGGTCTATATTCATGTGTTGACATTACAGTAAATAATGTTTCATGTGTTTACATTACAGTAAATAATGTTTCATGTGTTTACATTACAGTAAATATGCAGGTCTATATTCATGTGTATGTGGAAAGGAAACAATTCTAAAAAAATAATATTAAAACAATAATTTTTTTTTTTATAAAAATAATAATAAAATTACTATGTTGGTCATTCTTGTACGTGTCTAAATGAGAATGATGGTCGACAACAACTGAATTTGGAGGAACTTTGGTCCCCCCTCTCCCAGACGTGATGTCCCTGCTGCGCCCGCTGCTTCTGGACGCGGTGCCCACCATCCAGCAGACGGCGGCCCTGGCCCTGGGACGCCTGGCCGACCACAGTGACCACCTGGCCGAGGCCGTGGTGAAGGGAGACATCCTTCCCCTGCTCGTCTCCTCTCTGGCCCAACAGAACGTACGTATCTCAGAGACATCCTGCCCAGGGGCGTAATTAACGGGGGGGGGACACGGGGGACATGTCCCCTGCATGTTTTCAGAATGCAGTTCTTGTCCCCTGCACTTTTTTACCGTCCAAAACAATGTTACACGATAATAAACGGGGACGCGACGCGGCACTATAGGACCACACGGAAAACGTCTGCTTGTTCCCTCTCTGAGCTCAGGTCTCTGACGACCTGCTATTGTTATGCAAAGACAAGTAGCCAGGTGGGCGCGGCCGGGTAGCGCAACGGACTAAGCGTCTGTCTACCACCACAGAGACAGTGGGATCGAATCCAGCTGTGGTGCCTCCGGCTGTCAGCGGTACCTCCGGCTTGGTCGGTCGTCCATACTGACACAATTGGCAGTGTCAGCGGGTGGGAAGCCGGCGAGGGTGGGTCCTGGTCGTTGTAAAACAGCGACTCCTACAGTTCGGTCGGGGCGCCTGCACAGCAAGGGAAGGATCTGGGAGAGGTAGTGTGACCTTCCACACATTACACTCTCCCAGTGAGAGTCCGCGCTGCCAGGTGAAAAGAAGCGGTGGGCTTGTATACATACCTTGCTGGCTACATGTGTCGGAGGAAGCATGTGATAGTCTCCGCCCTCCCAGACCGACGGTAGGGGGTAGAGTGCGCAACGACCAGGAAGGGGATTGGGAATTGGCATAACGACTAACATTGGGATGGGAGAAAAACGGAAAAAGAAGGAGGAAAAAGATAAGAAAAAAAAGAAAAAAAAGGGGGGGTAGCCAGGTCGGTACTTGATGAGGGACGAGTCACATTTTTGTGCGCACACGCCAAGTACCGACCTGGCTACTTGTCTTTGCATAACAATAGCTCAGGTCGTCAGGTGTGTTCAAATACATAGGACGGAACACACAGAGCTCCCTGCCCCCTCCCCTCAAAGTTAGGTGTGAACGATGGTCTGCGTGATTGCCATGCCATGCAACAGCATTGCTTGGTGTCTGTGAAATATCTGTCTATGACCTTGTTGTATTTAAAAGCCTCTCTAGGCTGTTGTTTTATACATACAGTATGTTGTCTACTTGACCCTCAAAGTGCACCAGATTGATGCATTTGAAATTCTAAATGTTCAACATTTTCGCCGGACCACGGCCATTAAAACACAGTGCCACTAGGTATGAAATCACCAACGCACCACCGACCACGCCCCCAAATGTGTCCCCTCCCTCCACCATTGAAAACAAAACTACGCCCTTGATCCTGGTCTCCTCTCTGGCCCAACAGAACGTAACATAGCCCCTTCTCCACTTTTAAATCAACTATAAAGAGGTGGATCATAAGTAGCAGAAGCTGGGAGTAGTGACCAAAGGGTTTCTAATATGTGCTATTCCTTTTTATTCTTTTATTGTCTATAAAATGGAATATTATTGTATGTATGCAATGTATTATTGGTATTACACAGTTGAACAATTTTATTGTAAGTTGTATGCAATATATCGCCCCCCCCCCCCCCCCCCCCCCCCCCTACCCCCCTCCCTGTTTTCACCCATGCGTGTGGATACTACGTTTGTGGCTGCCTCCCCCTCCTCCCCGGATTCAGCTGAAGCTAACCCGGCCAGCGGCAGCAAGACTGGTGAGCAACATATAGCAGCTTTTTTTCACGCTCCGCTGGCTAACAAGTCTACCCGTTCCAAATCAATAACAAACGCTATCGGGAAAACCTGAAAGTAAGATATATGAGTTAAATCACTCAGTGAGGTGTTATGTCCATGAGAGTGGTGTTTAGTTTACAGCAGCCTTTGAATGAATGAATGAATGAATGAATGAATGAATGAATGAATGAATGAATGAATGAATGAATGAATGAATGAATGAAAACTGTATTTAACAGATTGCAGAATGGGTACAATACAGTACGGCTCAATACACATTTAAGGGGATGCAGACCAGAGAAAGACGTTTGTCTTGTTTACATCAGGGTCCCCCATTTTCAATTAATATATGACTGCCAATAATAGTTTAAATGTCTTCCTTACAATTGTAAGCAGTTATGAAAGACCTGTTTGTGAAAGGCTATTTTTTATTGTTCATATAGAAATCACACCACTGCTTTCTGCTCACTGCTGAGTTAGTCTACCTGCTGAAAGAGTGTTAAGCACATCAGCCTGGCAGACAGTAGTATGGGCATTGCACTATGGTAATTGTATTTTTGCACATTGTTAATCGTGGGCAATGCATCCTTAAATTGTTCAACTGTGAGGTGTTATAAAAGTGTACTGTAAACTGGAGACGGAGAACAATTTTTAAGGTAAAAAATAAACAGCATAATGGGATGCGCAGCAGGGGCATTTTTAGGGTTAGAACACATTGGGGGCTTCAGCCTCTAATGATTCTAGTTCTTCAGTATTCATCTCTAATTACTCTAAAATTGCGTATTTCTGTGTTTTTAAACGATAGCTCCTGATGGGGCTGGTTTCCCAACAAGAGACTCGGTTGATGAAATATGAATTCAGATCGCTAATAAAAAAAATAACATGCGAATTGTCGTGGTGGGCATTCAGGGGGCGGGCTGATAACACGTGTTATGTCGTGGTGGGTTCTCCAATCGGAAAAAAAACTGTATTGTGTGTTTCATTATATACATATGTTTCAGTCTTCTCATAAAAAAAATATTCGATTTTGGGTTCTTTTCCTGCCTTTGGTCCGCTTTGCATTCACATCTCAAATGAACCGCAGCAGGGTTCACTTGCAAGAGTGAATGAGCTTTCACACCACCCGAAACCAACCGGACTATCCGAGGAAATGAACCAGGGTTCGATTAAAGTTTATTATAGTTTGTCACAGTATCATGAGCATGTCTTTGTCAGTGGACACTGGACATGGGTATGGATGGCTCCAGGTGCTGCTGCGTTAAAGTGCACATCTTCAATACCTATCTGTACTATTTAAAAGCACAGTGCAGGACACACTCAAAGGTTATCGCACCTCAGAGATGGCAGTGGATGTATGACAGGACAAAGGCCATAATGGCCTTTGTTGGATTGAGGAACATACTACCAGCCAAAGGAGGAAGCAGAAAAGGATGGACGAGTATGTAGTTGAGTCATCTACTCATCTTGTGGCACAAGCTCAGACCTCAGCTCAGGAGATCAGCTGAGACAGAGACTGTTCTATCCAGTCGTCGACAGAATGCTGCAAGAGCTTGAGAGCAGGTTCTCATGAGTTGGATAACAACTTATGAGAGGCATACAGGCATGTTATCCAGCCTCAGACCAGTTTCTCTCAGTGGAATTGCTGCAACCCCTCGCCAATATCCAACAATTGCCAGAGGAGATCACAGTTGCAAAGTGTTTCCTGGTCAGGACAGGCAGAGATGCAGTCCCTACTATCCAAAGTGTCTTTTCCCTCCTGGATGATAATAATAATAATAATAATAATAATAATAATAATAATAATAATAATAATAATAATAATAATAATAATAATAATAATAATAATAATAATAATAATAATAATAATAATAATAATAATAATAATAATAATAATAATAATAATAATAATAATAATAATAATAATAATAATAATAATAATAATAATAATAATAATAATAATAATAATAATAATAATAATAATAATAATAATAATAATAATAATAATAATAATAATAATAATGCATTTGATTTATAAGGCGCCTTTCAGGACACTAAAAAAATAAGTCCACAAATCGGTGAATGAAAAAATTATAGGATCAAATGAAAACTACTTACTAAAAATGGATGTTTAAAAGTACTAAAAACCAACAATGGGGATGCTGACATCTTAAAAAAAAAATCTTTATTTTATTTTTTTAACTGTACATTTTTTCTTTAAAGCTCCGGGGCTAGAAGAAAAACATCCGGGGCTTTAGGGCTAACGACGCCACTGATGCGCAGTACTAGTAGAGAGAACCAAATATGTAAATCCCTTTTTGTTAATTTATGATTTGCTGCATATATAAGTTATAAAACCAAATCCTATGTCATACCATAGAATTGTATCATTATTTTGCATCGCGTTGAATCGCATCGTATCGCCCTGAATCGCATTATGTTGAATCAAATCGTATCGAATCGAACTGTATCTCAACAGAGGTGAATCGTATCGCATCGCATCGCCCAGTGCTTCAAATGTATCTTTAATGTCCTCAGTGATGGAGATGCACATCCCTAGTGTCCACAGACTCTGACCATGGTTTGTTTTTCTTGTTTTTCTTTTTTCTTTTTATACCACACATCCTGACATACAGACACTACAAACACCCACGTCCACACACCAGTACACAAATCCACTGACACCAATGATGAAGGACCACAATGGAAACAAGCATATGGCTTTATTGTGTTTATTTTTAATCCTATTGGTAAATGGTGATATGTGTATGTGTTATTCCATTCTAAACCAATAAACTATTCTATCTATCTATCTATCTCTCCCCTCCAAACATCCGCAGTGCTACATCCCTGGACTCATTCAAATCTCAACTAAAATCTCACCTCTTCACCAAATTTATTAATGGCTGCCTGATTTCCCTCTTTTCTTTTATTTTTTTTAACTTAATTGTTCCTCTGATCTCCTTCCCCTTAGTTGCCCCCCCCCCCCCACGATGAAAGGCGCTATATAAATCTAAGAAATTATTATTATTATAAATTATTATTATTTTTATTATATTAGTTAAACCACTGGCTATAATGATTTATTACCATAGTGTATTCATACTTGTACCACTGTATATAATAGTTTGATTGTGTTATCTGCATGTAGGCTCCTCTCTGGTCCCAGTCAAGTTGTTGTCCTGATAATAAAACTGTCGTAGTCTATTTATCAAGTCAAGTCAAATGTATTTATAAACCACATTTCATACACAGAGGCGATCCAAAGTGCTGTACACAAAAAAGAAACGATAAAAAGGAGCAGGCACAGCATAAAAGAAAGAATGATTATCTGGAATTAAAAAAATATATAAAAGGAACACAGAAGGGTACAGTATAAAAGTGGTACATTCTCACAAATCTAAGATCTTCTGGCAGTTTATTCCAGCTATGTGTGTCATCATAGTAGCAGAATCCGGCTTCACCATGTCTTGTTTGTGTCCTAGGAACAGTTAGCAGACCAGTCCCTGATGACCTAAGTGGTCTAGAGGAACAGTTAGCAGACCAGTCCCTGATGACCTAAGTGGTCTAGAGGAACAGTTAGCAGACCAGTCCCTGATGACCTAAGTGGTCTAGAGGAACAGTTAGCAGACCAGTCCCTGATGACCTAAGTGGTCTAGAGCAGGGGTTCCCAAACTTTTCAGGCCGGGGCCCAGAAAATAAAGCGTCAGAGAGCCGCGGCCCAATGCACATCGTCTGGCTTTTATTTTTATTTTTTTTGCCAGGCGACCGATTTTTTAAGCCAAATATCACTTCAATCCTATTAAGTTAGTTCAAGTTAGTTATTCATTTATATGTGCTATTTATGAGAGGGCTAACTTGTTGCAAAATAATAATGATAATAATAATAGCCTCATTAAAATACTATTGTTGCTTCGGTTGTTTTCAGCGTTTTATGTGCATAATCTGTTATTTAGTTTGAAATGTTCGTTGAAATAAGTAGATTTTTCGTTTTTGTTTATTTATTAAGTTAATATAAAACCATATAGTCACATTTTAGAATACAATAGAATAGAATTTTAGAATACAACTAGAAACACTGTCCTGGCCTGCTTCTAAGTTCAGTGGCCTGACAAAAAAAAAAAAAAAAAAAAAAAAAAAAAAAAATTTAAATCATCTCGCGGCCCATCCGTGACTGCTCGCGGCCCACCTTTGGGTCGCGACCCCGACTTTGGGAACCACTGGTCTAGAGGAACAGTTAGCAGACCAGTCCCTGATGACCTAGAGGAACAGTTAGCAGACCAGTCCCTGATGACCTAGAGGAACAGTTAGCAGACCAGTCCCTGATGACCTAGAGGAACAGTTAGCAGACCAGTCCCTGATGACCTAGAGGAACAGTTAGCAGACCAGTCCCTGATGACCTAGAGGAACAGTTAGCAGACCAGTCCCTGATGACCTAAGTGGTCTAGAGGGTTCATAGTGTAGAAGCAACTCAGAGATATATTTAGGACCTGACCCGCTAAGTGATTATCGGTTGGTTTGGTCTCACATTTAACTATATCTGTATACATATATCCATACCTATTTCATATTAGTTAAACCACTGGCTAGAAGGATTTATTACCATAGTGTATTCATACTTGTACCACTGTATATAATAACACTGTACATACATTAGCTTAGCATATATACTCCACATTATTCACACTCCACACAAAGTATATCACGGCATACATACCTTATATGTATACTGTATACTTACGGTACTTCATCAGAGCATACATTTAGCATTTTTAGCTTTTAGCATTTTTAGATTATATTATATTATATATATATTGTAACTATATTTATTGTAGGGCAAATATAACTGAGACTCTGAGAGGGCATACATACATACATACCCTCATCTTGCACCTTGATCTTTTTACACTGCCTACTTGCCCATATGTGCATGTCCAGAGTTAATTATATTGTTATATTGTTTACACTGCCTATTTTTATTCTATTTCTATTTTTACTTCTCCACTGTACTATAATTCTATGACCTGTATATCATGTCTTCTACTACCTGTACCTCCCCTCCTCCCTCCCAATGCTGCTATGATGCCTGAATTTCCCCATGGGGATCAATAAAGGAATATCTTATCTTGCACGCACACACACACACACACACACACACACACACACACACACACACACACACACACACACACACACACACACACACACACACACACACACACACACACACACACACACACACACACACACACACACACACACACACACACACACACACACACACACACACACACACACACATGCTATACTGTATACTGCAGTGCACTTTACTGCTATGTTGCACTCTGGTTAGATGCAAACTTTATTTCGTTGTACTCCGTACTTGTACTTGTGCAATGAGTCAATGACAATAAGATAAGATATTCCTTTATTGATCCCCTTGGGGAAATTCAGGTATCATAACAGCATGGAGATGGGGGGGGGGGGGGGGGGGGGGTACAGGTATGGGCAGGGTAATAGTAGAAAGACATAAATGCAGGCAATACAATTATAGTATAGTAGAAAAGTAAAAAAAATAGGCAGTGTAAACATAAACAATATAATTAACTCTGAGTATACACATAATGAGCAAGTGGGCAGTGTGATCAAAGGTGCAGATGGGGGTCTGTCTGCCCTATCAGTTATATTATACATAAATATGGGGGGCGACAGTAATTCAGGAGGTAGGGCGGTCATCTGGTAATCGGAAGGTTTCCGGTTAGAATCCCGCTCCTCCCGGGCAGCGTGTCGAAGTCTCCTTGAGCAAGACACTTAACCCTTAACTGCTCCCAATGAGCAGGTTGGCACCTTGCATGGTCGCCTCCGCCGTCAGTGTGTGAATGTGTTGAGTGAATGAGGGAATGTGAGGGACAAAATTGTAAAGCGCTTTGGATAAAAGAGCTATATAAAATGCACCATTTATAACAATAAATATGGTTACAATAAACACTAGAATCTAAATATATACTAGATTGAAATGTAAACTAATCTATCCACACAGCCCCCTCCGGACCCCTTGTTGCGACTCAGCACCCTCTTGCCCTGCAAGACTCTGTGTAAACCATAGATATATATAAGAAAGGCTAGATGACTCAGCCGCGCTGCTGGCCAATGGAGACCGACGTTGCCACATGGCGGCCATCTTGCCACAGGCAGCACATAACATGAATGTCTATGTCGCATGTACTATTGAAATAACCATAGCTTGCTCAATTCTCAACCGATTTGCAAACAGACAACATCAACAGCTCTACAAAGACGCCCTCAACTCTGCACGCTCCTCCCACTACTCCACTATAATACAGTCTGGCAGCAACAACCCCAGGACTCTGTTTTCCACCATCAACACACTTCTTAAACCCTCTCTGACACAATCTCCTGTTCCTTCACTGTCAGTAAATGTGTCTCCTATCTGTCACATCTCCAAACAAAAATTTACTAAATCCACACCCAACTAACAATTGCCTCCGCCAACACGATCCCCCCTCCGGATTCAACCCCCCCCACCACCGCCCAACCCCCCTTTTACATCCTTCACTGAAATCACCGCATCGGACCTATCCTCCATTCTCTCTACAATGAAAACTTCAACCTGCATCCTGGACCCTATCCCCTCCATCCTAGTCAAGGCTTGTCTCCCTGCCCTTTCTCCCCTAATCACCTCCATCGTAAACTCCTCTCTGACCACTGGCCTATTCCCCCCCGCCCTCAAAATTGCTTCCGTCACCCCCTTACTAAAAAAGCCCGGACTCAACCCTGATACCCTTGATAATTTCCGCCCCATTTCCAACCTCCCCTTCCTCTCAAAAATAATTGAGCGAGCCATTGCCTCCCAATTAAAATCCTACCTCGACAACAATAACCTTTATGATACCTTTCAATCCGGATTCCGCACCAGACACAGCACCGAAACTGCTCTTCTAAAGGTCACCAACAACATACTCCTCTCTGCCGACTCTGGTTCCCTCTCCATCCTCATCCTCCTAGACCTCAGCGCTGCTTTTGAAACCATCAGTCACCCCATCCTCATCACTCGTCTCCAGTCCTCCGTTGGCATCTCCGGAATCCCCCTCACCTTGCTCCAATCATACCTCTCATACAGGCACCAATTCATCTCCATCAACAACTGCAAATCCCCCACTGCCCCCATCACTCATGGTGTCCCCCAAGGCTCAGTACTTGGTCCCCTGCTCTTCATCCTCTACATCAGTGGTGCCCAACCAGTCGATCGCGATTGACAGGTAGATCGCGGGCTGATTTCAAGTAGGTCTCGATTAATAAAATCCGATAATTTTTTTTTATTTATAATTTTTTTTTGCAAAATCAACTCTGCCTTTGTTAACTACAACAAGCAATGCTGTTTGTTATTTAAGATGAGGTCGGACTCGGCACTGACAGATTTGTGTTCATTATACTGCTTTTATAAAGCCTCAAATGACGGCTTACAATATTTCATGAAAGCAAAGTGTTTAGTTTGTCTAAGATTTAAAAAGGTTTAAACTTTACAGCACTGACAAAGTTTAACAAAGTGCTGTACAAGTCCCACAACATTAAAAAAAAATATTATAATTCTCGAAGCTTCGAATTAAAATCGAATCTCGGCCCCAAAGCTTCGAATTCCCCAAAAAATGTTGGTCAGCCCTACTACGGATAGCTCATTATATCAACAGCGTTGTTGTTTGCAGGCTTGCAGCTGTTGGTTAGCTAGCTATCGGTTTCAGTTGGCTAACGTTAGCTACTAGCTAGCTAATACTGGCCTACCTTTTAATTCGCAATGGAATGGCTAGCTAACTAACTGTACAAATCGATGTGATAGGCTGAGACCGTAATTTGTACGGTTGGCTGGATTGGGGGTGGCCAGCTGGCTAGCTTTTCAATCAATCAAGCTGGCAGTTCGTAGTGCAGTAGCTGGCTGGATAGCTGTTGTATTGTGGGTTAAGGTAGCCAGCTGGCTGGCTGGCAGTTCGTGGTGCAGTAGCTGGCTAGATAGCTGTTGTATCGTGGGTTAAGGTAGCCAGCTGGCTGGCTGGCAGTTCGTGGTGCAGTAGCTGGCTAGATAGCTGGCTAATGTTGGCCAATATAGCTGTAACTGAATGATGCTAGCCTTATGTGGTCTTATGAGTTTCAGTTAATAGGAAAATACTTTGACTATAATGGTCAGAAGTAAATTAACTGTATATACTCTCTTTTAGAAACGCTGTCTCTTAAACAGTACTGTATATCTTGTATGTCATAAATGGCTGGATGAGTGGATGTAACAGTACTGTTTATCTGTATGTCAAATGTTATGAATTGAAAATGGGGGACCCTGATGTAAACAAGATGAAAGTCTTTCTCTGGTCTGCCTCCCCTTAACAATTGTGTGTATTGAGCCGTACTGTATTGTACCCATTCTGCAATCTGTTAATAAAATGTTCAATCAATCACTCAATCTGTTATGCTTAACATGCAGTACTATTAACTTTACTTAATTTCTAAGATTAGATTATTTAGTTATTTTTAAATGTCTGATCTAAAGATAAACAAAGGGTTTTAAAAGTGTTATATTTATCTTCTCTTATAGTACCAGAGAGAAGCTGAGGAGAATCGACCAGCAACAAAAGCAAACTTTAGTTAAAAAAAATATATATATATATATATCTTTATTTTAAATTTTTTTACATTTTAAGATTTAACATTTTTCCCTGTGGTATCGAAAATGGTATCGAATATCGATACTTTTCAAGGTATCGTATCGAAGTTCGAAATTCCAGTATCGTGACAACAATTGTCAGTTGCAATGTGACAGCTCTGTTTACACATCATTCCTATTCCCTTTTAATTGTACATATATCATTTTTGTTTTGATTGTATTGTTCCACTTTTGCTTTGGCAATGTAAACTCATGTTTTCTCATGCCCATTGAATTGAGTGTGTGTGTTGTCTGTGTATGCAGAGTGTGAAATAAATGGGTCATGTTGCCTGCATGCCCAACGTGAGAAGTTAGTCTCGTCATTCTTGTAATTGCTACACTACACCGTTACAATTATATATAAAATATCATATTATATTATATACCCATTCAATATGCACATGACAGAAAATATTATATGCCATATAATATGTTCTGTCATGTGCATATTGAATGGGTATTACTAATACTATTAATACTAATACTAGCCGAGAGTAGGTACAATTTTGGCTGGTAGCTCTCGGCTAGGTGGTAAATTAAAAAGTAGATCTTGGTTCAAAAAAGGTTGGGCACCCCTGCTCTACATCCTTCCACTTGGTCTGATTCTCCGCCAACATGGCCTCCGTTTTCATTGTTATGCAGACGACACTCAGCTCTACCTCTCCACCAAGACTATCACTCCAGCCACTCTCTCCACCCTCACCACCTGCCTCACAGACATCAAAACATGGATGCAAAATTACTTTCTCAAACTAAACTGCAATAAATCAGAAATCATCATTATCGGTCCAAAATCCCTCACCAGCCACACCCAGGATTTCTCCCTAAATATTGATGGTTCCATTGTCACCCCCTCCACTCACGTCCATAACCTTGGCATCATCCTGGACTCCACCCTTTCTTTCCTCCCCCATGTGAACCACATAACCAAAACAGCCTTCTACCACCTCCGGAACATTGCTCGTCTCCGCCCCTCCCTATCACTCCCCGCTGCTGAAACACTGGTTCATGCATTCATATCATCAAGACTAGATTACTGTAATAGCATCCTCTACGCCGCCGTAGACTCTACGGCTCACCAAACACTATCCTCAATAAACTCCAATATGTCCAAAACTCTGCTGCCTGCATGCATGCTCACCTCCACCCGTCGCTCTGATCACACCACCCCTGTCCTCCACAACCTCCACTGGCTTCCAATCAAATACAGGATACAATTTAAAATACTACTCATCACATTTAAAGCCCTCAACAACCTTTCCCCTCCCTACCTGTCCGACCTCCTCCACCGTCACACGCCCACCCGTCGCCTTAGGTCTGCAGATGCCAACCTCCTAACACCTCCCATGACGACCAAGCTCCGGACCTGGGGCGACAGGGCCTTTGCTGTTGCTGCCCCCTCCCTCTGGAATGCCCTCCGCAGCCATATCCGTGATGCAAACACCCTGACATCTTTTAAATCAGCCCTCAAAACCCACTTTTTCAATCTTGCTTTTGACCTCTAATTCTGTCGGTTTTATTTTATTTTGGCATGTATTATTTTTGTTCTGTTTTTCTTCTGTTTTTTTTGTTTGGCCATAGTTTTGTCTCTCCTACCCATGTAAAGCGTCTCTGAGCACCTGGAAAAGCGCTATATAAGATAGATGTATTATTATTATATATATCTATGGTGTAAACACTGTGTGTGTGCGTGCGTGTGCGTGTGCGTGTGTGTGTGTGTGTGTGTGTGTGTGTGTGTGTGTGTGTGTGTGTGTGTGTGTGTGTGTGTGTGTGTGTGTGTGTGTGTGTGTGTGTGCGTGCGTGCGTGCGTGCGTGCGTGCGTGCGTGCGTGCGTGCGTGCGTGCGTGCGTGCGTGCGTGCGTGCGTGCGTGCGTGCGTGCGTGCGTGCGTGCGTGCGTGCGTGTGTGTGTGTGTGTGTGTGCGTGTGCGTGTAGAGGTTCTATAAGAAGGCGGCAGCATTCGTGCTGCGCGCGGTGGCCAAGCACTCCCCTGCGCTGGCCCAGACGGTGGTGGACTGCGGAGCGCTGGATGAGCTGGTCTACTGCCTGGAGCAGTTCGACCCCGACGTGAAGGAGGCGGCCGCCTGGGCCCTGGGCTACGTCGCACGCCACAACGCACGTAAGGACCGCAGAGAAACAGGCACTTTCTGTCTGTCTCTCTTTCTCCATCTCTCTCTCTCTCCAACACAGCCTAGTTTTTTTTGCACTATTACTCAGTAGTAGGTAGGGTGTAACGGTACACAAAAACCACGGTACGGTACGTACTTCGGTTTTGAAGTCAAGGTTCGGTACGGGTTTTTGGTACAGTGGGGGAAAGTTTGGCTTTCCATGTTCCACTCAGGGGTGATGTAGTGTGCAGTAACTTAATTGTACGTGTAGGGCTGTCAACGAATATTCTATATTGAAATGAATAATCGACTTGTAAATTATTAATTTTTTTTATCCACTTTTTCTCCTCCTGTTTTTCTGTGTTTTTCTCCCATCCCAATTTAGTCGTTATGCCAATTCCCCCCTCCCCTTCCTGGTCGTTGTTCGCATGTGCCCCCCACTGGCCGGTCTAGGGAGCCCTGAAGTCTATCAGATGCTTCCTCCGAGACATAGGAGACAGCCAGCAGCATCTTTTCACCTGCCAGCACGGACTCTCATTGGTGTAACGTGTGGGAGGCTCACACTACCCTCACCATCTCCCTTCCTCGCTGTGCAGGCGCCCTGACCGACCTGTAGGAGTCGCTGTTTACAACGACCAGATTACCACCCACCGGCTTCCCTCCCGCTGACATTGCCAATTGAGCCAGTATGACGGCCGGCCAAGCCGGAGGCAACGCTGACAGCCGGATTAGATACCGGTGTCTCTTGCGTTGGTGACGAGCGCTTAGTCCGCTGCGCCACCCAGCCGCCTCAACTTGTACATTTAAAAAAATATATATAATAATTATATTAGATTGTGAAAAAAACATCCCCCGGTGGGCGGTCGTTAGTGGTTAACATACCGTTGTATTTGTTCGGTACACTACACAGCCATTCGGTACAGTACGGTACACACTGAAACGGTTCGCGTCTATTCTTATCCTAACGCATGTTTGCTTCCGCGTTCGCGTTTTGCTAATCTGATTGGCCACTGCCGTTTCTGGTGCGATCTGATTGGCCACTGACGTGTCTGGTCATGTGACATGTGCGCCCAATCGCGTGATGCGCCCATTTCCGCCTCGACCAGCAGCAAACTACCTAACGCCTAGTTTATCACTGGTTAAGCTTAGGCGACTCTTTCGAAGTTGGTTAAGGTTAGAGTTTGGAATCAGGGCTGGTGTTATATCGCCCTGCTCTAAGACAAACTCTAACCTTAACCAACTTCGAAAGAGTGCCTAAGCTTAACCGGCGAAAGAACTTGCCGTCACACGATTGGCGCGACCAGAAACGTCAGTGGCCAATCAAAACACAAAACGCGAACATGGAAGCATACATGCGTTAGGATAAGAATAGACGCGTTCGGTACGGATACGTGAACCTTTACACCCCTACTCAGTAGTACTAATTTATGTATTTTATATACAGTTCAATCTCCTGTACATTGTATATTACTGTTGCACTTTACTGTTACATTTGCACTCTGGTTGGATGCCAGACCTCTATTCGTTTGTACTGTAGGCCTACTTGTGTTGTATGATGACAATACATTTTAATCTAATCTAATATTCACTCACTTCCTGCCATTAACCCCTTTACTCACCTGTCTGCTGGCTGTACTGGACTCCATCACTAACTCTCTCCTCCTCTTCATCACTAACTCTCTCCTCCTCTTCATCACAGGTTCTGCCCCACGACAGTAAAGCACGGCGTCTCTTCATCACTAACTCTCTCCTCCTCTTCATCACTAACTCTCTCCTCCTCTTCATCACTAACTCTCTCCTCCTCTTCATCACTAACTCTCTCCTCCTCTTCATCACTAACTCTCTCCTCCTCTTCATCACTAACTCTCTCCTCCTCTTCATCACTAACTCTCTCCTCCTCTTCATCACAGGTTCTGCCCCACGACAGTAAAGCACGGCGTCTCTTCATCACTAACTCTCTCCTCCTTTTCATCACTAACTCTCTCCTCCTCTTCATCACTAACTCTATCCTCCTCTTCATCACTAACTCTCTCCTCCTCTTCATCACTAACTCTCTCCTCCTCTTCATCACAGGTTCTGCCTCACAACAGTAAAGCACGGCGTCTCTTCATCACTAACTCTCTCCTCCTCTTCATCACTAACTCTCTCCTCCTCCTCTTCATCACAGGTTCTGCCCCACGACAGTAAAGCACGGTGTATTTTCGTTGTACTGTACTTGTGCTGTATGATGACAATACATTTTAATTAGGGATGTCTGATATTATCGGCCTACTGATATTATCGGCCGATATTGGCATTAAAATGTAATATCGGAAATTATCGGTATCGGTTTAAAAAAAAATTATTTACATTTATTGAACCTTTATTTACCCAGGCAAGCAAGTAAGAACAAATTCTTATTTTATTTATTGTCAGAAGTATGCATAATGTTGTGTTAATTCCACGACAAGAGATATGTAATGTTAATTACCTGAAATTATTCCGTTTTTTTGGGGGGGAAATCCTGCATATGTAACGGATATGTGCCGCGATAGTGTGACTACGGCACATAGAAGTAAAACTCACTCCCCAGAGGCATCCAAACTGAGCGCTTAGGAGGGAATTCCTTTCTTGGCGCAGCGGTTTGCGATGCTGGCCCCGGTGCGGACGCCCGGGGTTCGACTCCCACTCAAGGCATGGTCGAAATAGTGGCAGGTTCAGCGTTGGACCAGCTACACATATATCGGTATCAGAAATTAAGAGATGGACAATATCGGTATATCGGATATCGGTAAAAAAGCCAATATCGGACATCCCTAATTTGAATCTATAATCTAACCCGCCCCCTGCCCGCCTGTCTCTGTGAAGAGCTGGCCCAGGCCGTGGTGGACGCGGGGGCCGTGCCCCTCCTGATCATGTGCCTCCAGGAGCCCGAGGTGGAACTGAAGCGCATCGCGGCGTCGGGCCTCAGCGACATCGCCAAGCACTCCCCCGAGCTGGCCCAGATGGTGGTGCACTCCGGAGCCATCGCTCACCTGGCGCGGATGATCCTCAACCCAGACGCCAAGCTCAAGGTGGGGGCCCGCCGCTCCGTTCAAAAGTCATGCAACGGTTATTTTGATTGATACTGAAATCACGATCATTTGATTTTTTTTTTTTTTTTTTATCTTTATTTCGAACATGTAAATAAATACAAACAATATAACATCAAAACAAATCATTGATCAAGAAATTAAATGGAAAAAGAATATATATAAATAAACAAAAGCAAAACATAACTCAATTTACATTCGAAAAGAGTAGGAAGAAGTATACACTTATTTAATCCTACCCCTTTTCCACTACTCAAATGAGTATACTCATTTAAAACCTTACAAAACAAATATATATATATATATATGTAAAACATGAAAGAAATCAAATAAAAATGTAAACACCTGTGAATGTCAAATCCCTTCCTCATCCCTGTACCTCGTGAACATCATTTGCTTATAATTCAGTTTGAATTGTCTCATATTTGGACATTGCTTTAGCACCACATTCAGACTGTTCCACAGTTTGATTTTATTTTATTAGACATTTAAAAAATATACAAGATTCCAGAAAAGTTTCAAGGATGCTACACAAAAAAGTCAAGACTTATTTCCATTGTGGTCCTTGGTCTCAGACAGACAAGCAATACAAAACATGACCACAAATAACAATTTGACAAACTACATAGACATGAACATTTAAAATGCAGTAAAAACGTATCCACAGGCAACAATGTAACAGACAACATTTTCATGCATTTTAAAATCTAGTTTTTGACATTGTCGAGGAGCCATGATTTCTTCTTTTTTCTTAAAATTGTGTCGGCTACTGATGCATTTTAGCTGTGAAGGTAGCAAATTCCAATTTGTGGCTCCCCAGAATTTAAAATAACATTTGCCCATATTTGTTTTGAACCTTGGAATACGCAGGTCAGCAATGCTGGCTCTGGTGTTATGGGTATGTATGTCCCTGTTCCACTGAAAATAATTTGTAAGATAAGAGGGGGCCCTATTATTATAAATGTTGTGAACTATGTTGAGCTGAAGTTGAACGGACCTGCTTCCAGAGGGACCCAGGCTCAGCCAGCCCAGCAACTGGAAGTGTTGTTTGCCCACATGTGCTCTAGACGTAATGTCAATTTAGCAATACAATTGAAAAAGTTATAGCCCTGTAAAGAAGGTGAACATCTCCATAGACAAATAGCGCTGGCAGAGGATGGTTTAGGATGATCAAAGTGGTGGCAGAGAATGGGTTAATCTTAACTTTGTTCATAGGACTTACCTGACCCCTAGACGATTGCACCTAATGGGTCTCAGACCGGACTCTCGATGCTCCTTGTGTTCAAACGATGCTATTGGTACATATATGGATATGTATTGGGAATGCCCTCCTGTCAAGACTTTCTGGGAAAATGTCACCACTCAATTATCAGAATTCTTGTCTCTGACCATACCGACACTTCCTTCTGTATTGTTGTTGAATGATGTTTCTCAGTTATCGTCCTCTGTACATGTAAAGAGACTCATTTTGGCGGGTCTTACGGCTGCCAAAAAGTTGATAGCGTCACGCTGGATTCAACCGGATAAAATGTGCCGGAAGGTATGGGTTCTCACCTATCTTGATGTGATTTATCTAGAGATATCCACTGCAAAAATGTTAGGTGTTAATGAAGCCAGCATAGCAGTCTGGGTAGCTGTGGTGGATAAGATAAAGGAACGCATATACATTTGGAATTTTCTGATGTTGAATGAAGTAGTGGATGTATAGTCCAAGTGGGGGTCCTGAAGGGGGGGGGGGGGGGGGGGGGGGGAGAGCGAGCAAGAGCCCATGTATATTTTTATGTCTTTTAATCTGCTTTCATTCTGATTTAATTACTGGACTGTCATTATTGTTATTATTAGAGAGAGAGAGAGAGAGAGAGAGAGAGAGAGAGAGAGAGAGAGAGAGAGAGAGAGAGAGAGAGAGAGAGAGAGAGAGAGAGACAAACACAGACATAGACACAGACATCAGGGCGCAGGGAGCGCTTATTGATTTGCGTCATCTATTATTAACTCGCTAAACTCTATCTCATTTGATCGCGAAATGCTTTATCCGAGAGCAAGAAGGGTTTAAACCCCATGGCTATAGCAAACCAACTATGTGCATACGCCACCTGCTGTAGCGGAGTGTTGCTCTCCTCCTCTTGTGCTTGGGAACGAAACGAGACTGTAGTGTGTACACAGACCAGAGGGGGGGGCTATCGTTCTCGAGGGCGGAGCTAGGACGGAACGGACCTACCGTGCCTAATGAGAAAACGCCCTTAGGCTGGTCATCGGTATCGAAGTCAAAATTGTTGGTATCGCGACGCCGCTATTCCAGACGCGCTTTGAGTTCTACGTGTGGCGATGACCGATGAGGACGAGCAGATCGGTGTTTGAACCTGTCCGTCCGCTCTCTCTCTCTCTGACCTCTGACCCTCCAGAGGCAGGTGCTGTCGGCCCTGAGCCAGATCAGTAAGCACTCGGTGAACCTGGCGGAGATGGTGGTGGAGGCGGAGATCTTCCCCGCGGTGCTGCGCTGCCTGAGGGACCCCGACGAGTACGTGAGGAAGAACACCACCACACTGATCAGAGAGGTGGCCAAGCACACGCCTGAGGTAAACACACACACACACACACACACACACACACACACACACACACACACACACACACACACACACACACACACACACACACACACACACACACACACACACACACACACACACACACACACACACACACACACACACACACACACACACACACACACACACACACACACACACACACACACACACACACACACACACACACACACACACACACACACCACGCTGATCAGAGAGGTGGCCAAGCACACGCCTGAGGTAAACACACACACACACACACACCACCACGCTGATCAGAGAGGTGGCCAAGCACACGCCTGAGGTAAACACACACACACACACACACACACCACCACGCTGATCAGAGAGGTGGCCAAGCACACGCCTGAGGTAAACACACACACACACACACACCACCACGCTGATCAGAGAGGTGGCCAAGCACACGCCTGAGGTAAACACACACACACACATCTGAGGTACGAATGTAGACGTACATTCAAGATACAACACATGATACAAGTACATACATGATACATGTCTTTCTGGACTTCCGGTTTGAGAACGACATGTAGCAGACACGTTTGGTCAACGCTCCGCTCCCGTCAACGTTAATTTAGCTTCAAAACCTTATTTGCACAACACTAATGAGTTTAAACCTCATCGTATATATTAAATAAGACCTTCTACTAACTATATCAAAAGAAATAAAGATTCAACATGGGACCTAAGGAAAAGAAAGAGACTGGAAAGAAACACGGAGTAGACAGTACAACGGATCAGGCTGTTACACGCTCAGCGAGGGATGCAGCAGCGGCCAGTACAACGGCACCGATGTTGACTTGCCCCGTTGGGGAGACAGTAGCTGATAATATAACGGGCCCGATGACGACTTGCCCCGAGAGGGAGACAGCAGACGACAATATAACGGCACCGGCGGGGACGAGCTCCGTGAAAGAGAAAGCAGTGGAAATTGAGAAGAAAATATCCGACAACACCGCCGTGACTCCCAACGCTCCTACAACCACAACTGATACAGGCAGGGAGGATACACCACCCGATTTCAAGTCTCTGACTAACCTGATAAAGGATCGGATGAATAAAGCGGACGTTAACTGGGTTAAGGCGGATGCCAAGGCTGACGCTTTCAAATTACACATCGACGACTTCAAATTACACATTGAAGCTAAATTCGAAGAGGTTAAAATAGCGGCCGCAAATCAAACCGAGCGTATTACTGCAGTGGAAAGCACTGTGCTCGAAATCACATTGAAAGTCGAGGAGAACAAGAAGACTGTTCACGGTGGATTCATGGAGCTAGCGGCGGAGATACAACAGGTGGACAAAGCGATTTGGAAGAAAATACAAGACATCGAAGAGGAAGCAATGGAGAGGTGGCTCGAGACCGAACGTCACTACCGTAGATATAATGTCCGTATTGTGGGATTGGATGAATCAGTCAATTGCACAGACGACACATTTCCAACAGTGTTAGCTGGAATTCTAGGTAAACAGATCCTCCCCACAGTGCCGTTAGTGGACCATTGTTATAGAATCGGTACACGGGACCCCAAAGGCAACAAGACGAGGGTTATCATTGCTACTCTGCGCAAAACAGAAATAAGAGACGCGATCATCAGAGAGGCACGCAATCAATGGGGGACACTGAAATATAATGACAAACCAGTGTCTTTCTACAAGGATTTATGCAGGGAGGCCATTTCCCAACGTGCATCTTACAAAGAGGTGCTGCAGAAACTCTACAGGAGAAAACTCAAACCCAGCCTTCGCTACCCAGCGTCTCTCTCCATCTTGGGGGAAGATGGTAAAAGATTCGGGTTACGCTCGCCTAAAGACGCAGAAGAATACATGAAGCAACATGATATCGGCCCCCTGGGGCCGGTCGCACCATAGGCCCGTCTCAGAAGACAAGCCTATTCATCTCTCTCTTTTTCTTACTTTTTATTATGTTTATTAGAATGACTTTGCCACGGCTCAACTACAAAAGCGACAGCAGATATGCCTGTAGGCAACACTGAGGTACAAAGTGTTTAATACGAAACGATAGGCACTATATTTATAGATTTCTGGTTTTTGGGCAGGCAATAATCCAACATTGACATTGGGAACACTCTGGAATATTCTGGATTCTTCTTTCGACCACTCAGGGACACACTGGAATATACTGGAAAACACTAGAAGGACATAACTCTTGGACAGGAAGAATATTCTGGAACATAACATCAGTGTTTACAAATTTACAAGGGTATTCTACAACTTTCTAGATCTAGAATACACTGTACTCCTACAATGAAGGCCTGTAACAATAACATCCGGTATGTATATGCATATGAACCAGATATGGAAGTTCAATAAGGTTTTAAAAACATCATCCTCATCTAAAGGTATAAGCATGACAAGGTTATTTTAATATTTTAAGCAATTGCTCCACTGCTTTAGGGATTTGCATAATTTAGTTCTAAAAATCTATTTTTTTTGTTGAGTTTTATTTTATTTCTTATTTGTTTAGTTTTTTTTCTCTCTTTTCTTTTTCTCCTTTTTTTTTTTTGAAGGTTCCAACATATACAAGTTAGTAGAAGGTTCAAATAAATATACCAATGGAGGTATATTTTTCATTTTTCACACTATTTTTATTACATTAATGGGAAGGCGCTAGACCAAGAGTGACATTCTATTAAATTAGAATGAAAGTTTTAGATCCTATGGCAATTAGCATAGGAAGGTTAGGGTTAGAAGGCTCATTTTGGGCAACCCGTGGTTTAAGGGAGGGAGTCATACGCGTAGGGTGTGTCTATGGAACACAGCCCTGTACGACTCTCTGAGGGAGGGGGACTTAGGGGATTATTATTTGTATATATGTATGTTTTTAAGCTCGGCTCTCAACGGGACCTCAATAGTTGGATGTATATCCATTGTAGATTCGCACTCCAGAAGCATTACCAACAACTACACAACAACATGTATAGATTACTCGTTTCACTCCTGTATTTCCCTGTGAGTCCGTTCCTTATCCTTAGTCCACTTTTTCCAGCAATGCTGTGTTTTATTTCCGGGTTTTACAGTTTGCTTTGTTTTGTACCGTTTCAACGTGTATCCCTGTTTTGCAACTGTTAAAGTAAAAGCCCGTTCATCTTCATCCCGTCGTCTCTGCCTCTACTCTCTCTGCTAGTGTCCTGCTTTTGGGGTCTCCTCATCTACCCATCGAACCCTCACATATATATATATAATATATATATATAACTTTCACTTTCTCAGACAAAGAACGTACAACTTTGCAGCTGAATTGTGTAGGGAACTGAGTAAATATATATATATATATATATTTATTTATGTATTGTAAAACCAACGTGTGTGTGTGTGTGTGTGTGTGTGTGTGTGTGTGTGTGTGTGTGTGTGTGTGTGTGTGTGTGTGTGTGTGTGTGTGTGTGTGTGTGTGTGTGTGTGTGTGTGTGTGTGTGTGTGTCCAGCTGTCCCAGTTGGTAGTGAATTCTGGTGCTGTCGCAGCCGTGGTCGACTACCTGGGCAACTGCAAGGTAATTAAACTGCAAGGTAATTAAACTGTAACGTAATTAAACTGCAAGGTAATTAAACTGCAATGTAATTAAACTGCAAGGTAATTAAACTGCAAGGTAATTAAACTGCAAGATAATTCAACTGTAATGTAATTAAACTGCAAGGTAATTAAACTGCAAGGTAATTAAACTGTAACGTAATTAAACTGCAAGGTAATTAAACTGCAACGTAATTAAACTGCAAGGTAATTAAACTGCAAGGTAATCGGGGCGCCCCAGTGGCGAACCACATAACGCGCTCAGCCGCGGCACGGCCGACCCGGGTTCGATTCCCGAACCCGTCGTTATTTTCCAAATGTCTTCCCCCCACTCTGTCTCCCATTCCTCCTCTCTCTCTCTACTGGACTGCCCAGTAGATAAAAGCGATAAACGCTAAAAAAAACACCTAAAAAAAATAAAAAACTGCAAGGTAATTAAACTGCAACGTAATTAAACTGCAAGGTAATTAAACTGCAAGGCAATTAAACTGCAAGGTAATTAAACTGGCAATTAAAGGTGGTCTTGTCAACCCTTTCAACATGTATCCCACAATCCTTCACAATCTCTCTGCATGGGTCCAGAGGAATGAATGGGATTCGATTGGCCTGATATAATCAAAGTGTAAAATATCCATTAAAACATCCATTGTGAATATTAGATTAGATTAGAAAATGTATTGTCATTATACAGCACAAGTACAGTATGACTGCCCATTTTGACAACCTAGGATGGCTTAGAGTAGATGACAGAGTACAGCAACTTGCAATGGGCCTGGTCTACAAGATACACTACACCACTATTAAGATACCCATGTACCTGTCGAAATACTTCCTAAAGGTCAGTGAAGTCCACAACCACAACACCAGAGGGAGTTCCACAAATCACGTTCAACCCAGATTCGGCACAAACAAGGGACTAAACACGTTTCGCAATTATGCCCTACCCACAGCCGTAAAGGAATGTGAATCCCTACCCTCCTTCAAAACCGCTCTCAAAGAGCACCTACGGGTGGCTGCAATTAGAAACTGGCCCCGGTAAATGTCAAAATCAAAATATTTTTCTGGTCTTCATCCTCTTAGCAGTTGTTAGTATTGAGCTGTATTTCATGTACCCATTCTGCAATCTGTTAATAAAGTTTTCAAACAATCAATCAATCAATCAATGACGAAAAGAGGTTTGGCATCCAACCAGCGTGCAAATGTAACAGTAAAGACGTGCAACAGTAATATACAATGCATAGGTGATTAAACTAGATATGAAATATATAAATGAGTACTACTGAGTAATAGTGCTAATCAGATATATGTACAGAGTTGTAGTATTAATATGTACAGTGATACAGGTATAAAGACACATAGTAAGTCATACTGCTAGGAGGATTAAATGCAGGTATATTCAGACAGTATGTATATATACAGCACTGTTGTACATGCCATCATACAGAGTTATATGGGTAGACTATAGTATGAGGTAGGTAGTTATGATTATTATATGATTACAGTGTAGGGCAGTTGTAGAAAGCAGTAGGTAGGTATAAATCGAGTCTAGGCAAGTTTAGCAGGGTTGCTGACTGACTAGTTTGCTGCTTTTCAGTGGATCCTATTGATTGCTTGATTGAATTCTTTATTAACAGATTGCAGAATGGGCGGCCGGGTAGCACAGCGGACTAAGCGTCTGTCTACCACCGCAGAGACAGTGGAATCGAATCCAACTGCCAGCGGTACCTCCGGCTTGGTCGGTCGTCCGTGCTGACACAATTGGCAGTGGGTGGGAAACCCGGCGAGGGCGGGTCCTGGTCGTTGTAAACAGCGACTCCTACAGTTCGCTCGGGGTGCCTGCACAGCGAGGGAAGGATCTGGGGGAGGTAGTGTGACCTTCCACACGTTACACTCTCCCAGTGAGAGCCCGCGCTGCCAGGTGAAAAGAAGCGGTGGGCTGGCTACACATGTGTCGGAGGAAGCAATGACCAGGAAGGGGATTGGGAATTGGCATAACGACTAACATTGGGATGGGAGAAAAATGGAAAAAGGAGGGGGGAAAAGATAATAATAAAAAAAAAAAAAAAAAAAAAAAAGATTGCAGAATGGGTACAATACATACAGTACGGCTCTTACTTACTTACTTACTTAGGCCTTTTTATTCCTTTCGGAACATAGGCCATTGATGAAAAGTTTCCACCCCCGTCTGTCTTGGGCCATCCTCTCCAGCTGTTTCCACGTCAGTCCCCTTGTCTTGAGTTCCTGCTCAGTGTCTCTTCTCCAGGTGTTTTTGGGTCTTCCTCTGCCTCGCTTGCCTTGTGGGTTCCAGGTTAATGCCTGTTTGGTTATTGCGGTTTTGTGTCTTCGAAGTGTGTGCCCAATCCAGCTCCATTTTCTCCTGGTCAGCTGGACCTCCACTGATTCTTGCTTGGTGCATTCCCACAGCTTGATGTTGGTGATTGTGTTTGGCCAGAAGATCCTGAGGATACGTCTCAGACAATGGTTGATGAAGGTCTGCAGTTTATTGTTGATGTTAGTGGTGGTTTTCCAGGTTTCAGAGCCATATAGCAGAATGGATTTGACATTGGAGTTGAAGATTTTGAGCTTGGTGTTGAGTTTGATGTTTTGGGTTTTCCATATCTTGTTTAACATGTTGAATGTTGCTCTTGCTTTTCCTATTCTTGCCCTTACGTCTTCCTCAGTCCCGCCATCAACAGCTATAACACTACCCAAGTATGTGAATTTGTCAACCTCTTCCAGTGTCTGGCCCCCGATGGTTATGGGGTTTGTGCTTTTATTATTGACTCTGATTACTTGAGTTTTTTGTCCATTTATTTTGAGCCCAAGTCCAGCTGCAGTTGTTTCTAGCAGCTGGGTTTTGTCTTGCATCTGTTGATGGTTGTGTGAGAGTAGTGCGATGTCATCCGCAAAGTAGGTCTTCGAGGTGCTCCGTTAGACTCCACTGGATGCCAGTCTTTTTATTGGTTGTGGTTTGCCTCATGATCCAGTCGATGCATAGGAGGAAGAGGAAGGGGGAAAGTAGGCAGCCCTGTTTCACGCCGGTGAGCACTTTGAAGTGTTCTTGTGCACATCCGTTATGTAACACTTGGCATTTCATGTCCTGATACATGTTCTTGATTATGCTGATGTATTTTTTAGGGATTCCATAGTGTGCCATGAGTTTCCAAAGCAGCTCGCGGTCTACACTATCGAATGCCTTTTCAAAATCTATGAAATTGACATAGACAGGTGCGTGCCATTCTATGGATTGCTCGATGATGATCCTGAGGGTGGCAATTTGGTCAGTGCACGATCTACCGTTCCTGAAACCGGCTTGGTTTTCTCTCAGTTCATCATCGACCCCTTTTCGCAGTCTGTCCAAGATAATGCGGTTGAAAACTTTGCCTGGTGTTGAGAGCAACATAATCCCACGATAGTGGGTATAATAGCAATGAGCCCGTCCTTCCAGTCTGTTGGTACATTTCCTTCTTTCTCCCAGATCCTTTTGATCAGCTGGTGTAGCATGGTGGCTGAGGTTTCAACGTCTGCCTTTAAAGCTTCTGCTGGAATGTCATCTGGCCCTGCTGCCTTGTCACGTCGCAATGCATTGATAGCCTTTTTCACCTCATATCTTGTTGGGGGGGCACAGTTGATCTCCAGCATGTGGCCAGCTGGCGGAATCTCCACCTCTTGGACAGGGGGCTCTCTGTTGAGGAGCTCCCTAAAGTGCTCAGTCCACCTTTGGTGTTGTTCTTCCTTGGTGGTGAGCAGTCGTCCTTGTTTGTCACGGATTTGTGTGTTTGTCTGTCTAAACCTCCCGGTTAGTTTCTTGGTGGTCAGGTAGAGTTCCTTGAGGTTATTCTTTCCCGCTGCTTCCTCTGCTTCTTGCGCCAAGTCTTCTATGTATTTCTGTTTGTCGCGTTTGATGCTTTTCTTCACCTCCTTGTTTGCTACTTCGTAGTCTCTGTGAGCTGCTCCCTTTTTTGCTCGAGTTTTGCATTTGTTTATTGTGTCTTTTTTTGCCCTCCTCTCCTCTATTCTTTTCAGTGTTTCAGTGGATATCCAGGGTTTGTTGCTTGTTTTCTTTCTCCCTACCACTTCTAGGCATGTCTCCTTCCATACGGTTTTCAGGTTGTTCCAGTGCTCTTCCACTGGTTTTTGAGCTTGTTCTTGCAGAGCTTGGAACCTGTTCTGTAGGGTGATTTGGTATAGTTCCGTTGTTCCTATGTCCTGGAAAAGCTGGATGTTGTACTTTGCTCTGTTGTCAGTGGGGCTGTTACAGCGCTTCAGCTTGAGTTGGAGTTTTGCAGCCAGTAGGTGATGATCTGACCCCGCATCTACCCCCCTCTTCACTCGTACATCCAGGAGGGAACGTCTGAACTTCCTGTTTATACATATATGATCTATTTGGTTTTCTGTGGTGTGGTCAGGTGATATCCATGTGGCTTTGTGAACAGGTTTGTGGGGGTAAACTGTCCCTCCTATGACCAGGTTGTAGTCCGCACAGGCGTTTGCTAATCTTTCACCATTTTCATTCATGCTGCCGATTCCATGCTTTCCCATAATCAGCTCGTATCCATTGTTGTTGTTCCCAACCTTTGCATTCATGTCGCCCATGAGGAGAAAGATGTCTTTTTCTCTCCTGGCCTGGAGTAGCTGTTGTAGCTGGTTGTAGAAGTTGTCTTTTATTTCCTCATCTGTGGTGTTGGTGGGTGCATAACATTGGATGACATGTAGGTTAATTCTTTTATGGGTGGTTTTAAATCTTGCGGTGATGATTCTGGAATTGATGGGCTCCCAACTGATGAGGGCCCTCTGCGCTTCTTTGGAGAGCATGAGTGCCACTCCCTCCGTGTGTGGTGCTTTCTCATCCGGGTGTCCAGAGAAGATTATGGATTCACCACTGGTCAGTTTGACTTCTCCTGTCTGGAGCCATCTGGTTTCACACAAGCCGAGGATAGAGAGCTTGTATCTTTTCATCTCTTCTGCGATGACTGACGTTTTCCCCGCTGTGTACATGGTCCTGATATTCCAGGTTGCGATGTTGGTAGACCGCCTAGGGGATAGAAGGTTCTGACGCACCCTCTCCATGTGGTTTTCAGCATGCGTCTTCATAGTCTCTTCAGCTCGTATGCTTGAAGAGCTTCCATCTCCTAGGGTGCAGAGTTTCTTACTTTTCTTCAATGTTTCTGTAATCCAATTATCCACTTCACAGGGGATTGGCCCATGAGTTTTACCATTGCCCTATTTGTCAGCTTAACCTGCTTCCCCCTCCCACGACGAGGACGTTAGGGTTGGATTTTGGGAGGGACAGTACGGCTCAATACACACAATTGTTAACCCTTTTACTGCCGCACTACCACACGGTTAACCCTTTCACTGCCACACAACAGCAGGTTAACCCTTTCACTGCCACACTACAGAAGGTTAACCTCCTGTAGTGTGGCAAGTGAAAGGGTTAAGGGGATGCAGACCAGAGAAAGACTTTCGTCTTGTTTACATCAGGGTCCCCCTAGTGGTTGAAAACAGCTGCCTTGACACTCGACTTACCATCTGTTGGCATACTGATGGTCGTGTCTCTGCTTGACCCCTCCCTCTCTGTGACCCCTCTCCCAGGGACGTTGCCGTGGAAACCTGCAGCTGCCAGGCATCATGATGCTGGGCTACGTGGCGGCTCACGCGGAGAACCTCGCCATGGCCGTCATCGTCTCCAAGGTACGACCTCGCCGACCTTGAGACCCTCCTCAATAGTTTTTATTACAGGGTTCGGTTAACCATCTGTAGTGTGATAGTAAAGGGTTAACCTTCTGTAGTGTGGTAGTGAAAGGTTTAACCTGCTGTTGTGTGGCAGTGAAAGGGTTAACCTGCTGTATTGTCGCAGTGAAAGGGTTAACCATTTGGTAGTGCGGTAGTGAAAGGGTTAAAGTGCTTGATTTTTTTAAAAAGAAAGAAAGTCAAGGCCTGGAATTCCTTGAAACCACCCCATTTTTTTAACAAGGTGCTTAAAATTCAAATCAACCATTCGCATTGAAAGTTTTTATTATAAAACTGCATTTAAAAGTGAATTGTATCCTTTTAAATGCCCTTTTAAAATGAAAAATAGTGCTTGGAAAATTACTTGAAAGTCCTTGAATTTCATTTAGCAATGTCTGTGGAACCCTGTTATTATTTTTATTTAACCAGGTCCAGGCAGGTATTTTCAGTGAGGGCCTGGTGAGAGGAAAAAAGGTCCCCTCGAAAGGGTAACAGGGAAAGTAAAAGAAATGTATAAATAAAGAAATAGAAGAGAGACAGGTGGTACAAACATCACAGAGGCACGGGGAATAGTGAAAACACACATCAAACAAGCAACCAAAGGAAATGACATACATGATACCTGATACAGTGGGGACTGAATCCAGAGGTTCCCAGTTCGGTTCCCGCTCCTCCCGGGCAGCGTGTCGATGTGTCCTTGAGCGAGACACTTAACCCCTAACTGCTCCCGATGAGCAGGTCGGCACCTTGCATGGTTGCCTCTGCTGTCGGTGTGTGAATGTGTGAGTGAACAGGTCAAATGTGAGGAACAAATTGTAAAGCGCTTTGGATAAGAGTTAATTATATTGTTTACACTGTTCATTTGTTTCTTAATATTTTTATATTCAGATAAAATTGTATTGCCTATATTTATATATTTATGTCTTTCTTCTATTACCCTGCCCATACCTGCTATGGTATGAAGCCCTAATTTCCCCCAAGGGGATCAATAAAGGAATACAATACTAGATGCATTATGCTGTGTGTCCACCAGGGGGTGCCCCAGCTCAGCCTGTGTCTATCCGAAGAAGACCCCGTCCCCGAGGATCACATCAAGGCGGCCACAGCCTGGGCCATCGGCCAGGTGGGGCGACACACCCCAGAGCACGCCAGGGCCGTGGGGGCGTCAGGCCTGCTGCCCAGGCTGCTGGCTCTCTACATGGACGCCAACAGCTCAGAAGACCTGCAGGTCAAGGTGAAGGCAGAGGAGGTGTTTAAATCATGAGTCTGAGATGCAGTGTGGGGGCTTGGTTTTACATTGAGCGGATTATGTCTTTCTCTTGTACTCAATCGACATTCAATTTGATTCGATTCGATTATAAGTTTAAAATGTGAGTGCCGCCCCCCCTCTCAAAGATTTACTCAAAGGGTAACTGGAGACTGCCACCTATCGGGATTCGATCGTCATCGCAGTTTTACGAAATCCATACAGAAGGGTCAACGGGACTAGTCTAGTATCATAATTAAAAATAAAAACATAAAACGAGTACACTCGCTTTTGGCGTTCAACGCATGGGCGCCACTCATTTTTGGCAGTCAATGAGTTTTAAGGTACATTTACACATAAACTGGAAGACTAGGGAAGTGATAAATCAGCACTCCATTGATTAAATACTTGCCTCATACAAATATGATACAATTCTAATTCCTACAATATGTGATTTAATTCATGCATGTGGTGGTTATCACGAACTTGGACAGGCAAAACCGTGAATCTCTGAACGACTGCAGGTCCACTCTCTTCCCCATCTGTCCTTATTTGACTGTGTCTCTGTCCTGTGTCTCTGTCCTGTGTCTCTGACTGTCCTGTGTCTCTGTCCTGTGTATCTGACTGTCCTGTGTCTCTGTCCTGTGTCTCTGTCCTGTGTCTCTGACTGTCCTGTGTCTCTGTCCTGTGTCTCTGTCCTGTGTCTCTGACTGTCCTGTGTCTCTGTCCTGTGTCTCTGTCCTGTGTATCTGACTGTCCTGTGTCTCTGTCCTGTGTCTCTGTCCTGTGTCTCTGACTGTCCTGTGTCTCTGTCCTGTGTCTCTGTCCTGTGTCTCTGTCCTGTGTCTCTGTCCTGTGTCTCTGTCCTGTGTCTCTGTCCTGTGTCTCTGTCCTGTGTCTCTGACTGTCCTGTGTCTCTGTCCTGTGTCTCTGTCCTGTGTCTCTGACTGTCCTGTGTCTCTGTCCTGTGTCTCTGTCCTGTGTCTCTGTCCTGTGTCTCTGTGTCTCTGTCCTGTGTCTCTGTCCTGTGTCTCTGTCCTGTGTCTCTGTCCTGTGTCTCTGTCCTGTGTCTCTGTCCTGTGTCTCTGACTGTCCTGTGTCTCTGTCCTGTGTCTCTGTCCTGTGTCTCTGTCCTGTGTCTCTGTCCTGTGTCTCTGTCCTGTGTCTCTGTCCTGTGTCTCTGTCCTGTGTCTCTGACTGTCCTGTGTCTCTGTCCTGTGTCTCTGTCCTGTGTATCTGACTGTCCTGTGTCTCTGTCCTGTGTCTCTGTCCTGTGTCTCTGACTGTCCTGTGTCTCTGTCCTTTGTCTCTGACTGTCCTGTGTCTCTGTCCTGTGTCTCTGTCCTGTGTCTCTGTCCTGTGTCTCTGTGTCTCTGTCCTGTGTCTCTGTCCTGTGTCTCTGTCCTGTGTCTCTGTCCTGTGTCTCTGACTGTGTCTCTGTCCTGTGTCTCTGACTGTGTCTCTGTCCTGTGTCTCTGTCCTGTGTCTCTGTCCTGTGTCTCTGTCCTGTGTCTCTGTCCTGTGTCTCTGTCCTGTGTCTCTGACTGTCCTGTGTCTCTGTCCTGTGTCTCTGTCCTGTCTAGTGTAAGAAGGCACTGAAGAGCGTCCTGCAGAAGTGCACTGACTTCCCGACCCTGGAGCCCCTGCTGCACGACGCGCCCTCCAACATCCTGAAACACGTGGTCAACCAGATGAGCAAGGTACGGTGCACGTTTAGATTAGATTAGATTTGTTTAGATTAGATTAGATTAGATTAGATTAGATTAGATTAGTTTAGTTTAGTTTAGTTTAGATTAGATTAGATTAGATTAGTTTAGATTAGTTTAGATTAGTTTAGATTATATTAGTTTAGATTAGATTAGATTCGTTTAGATTATATTAGATTAGATTAGTTTAGATTAGATTAGATTATATTAGATTATATTAGATTAGATTCGTTTAGATTATATTAGATTAGATTAGTTTAGTTTAGTTTATATTAGTTTATATAATTAGTTTAGATTAGATTAGATTATATTAGTTTAGATTAGATTAGATTAGATTAGATTAGTTTAGATTCGTTTAGATTATATTAGTTTAGATTAGATTATATTAGTTTAGATTAGATTAGATTCGTTTAGATTATATTATATTAGATTAGTTTAGTTTAGTTTATATTAGTTTATATAATTAGTTTAGATTAGATTAGATTAGATTAGTTTAGATTAGATTAGATTAGTTTAGTTTATATTCGATTAGATTCGATTAGTTTAGATTAGATTAGTTTAGATTAGATTAGATTAGATTAGTTTAGTTTATATTCGATTAGATTCGATTAGTTTAGATTAGATTCAATGAGATTAGATTAGATTAGATTAGATTAGATTAGATTAGATTAAAATGTATGGTCATCATTCAGCACAAGTACATTACAACAAAAAGAGGTTTGGCATCCAACCAGAGTACAAATGTAACAGTAAAGTGCAACAGTAATATACAATGTACAGGTGATTAAACTAGGTATAAAATATATAAAATAGTACTACTGAGTATTAGTGCTAATCAGATGTATGTACAGAGTTGTATATATGTTATACCCAGTTTAATCACATGTACATTGTATATTACTATTGCACTTTACTGTTACACTTGCACTCTGGTTGGATTCCAAACCTCTTCTTTTAGTTGTACTGTACATCATACTGTTGTATGATGACGATACATTTCAATCTAATCTAACATTCACTCACTTCCTGCCATTAACCCCTTTACTCACCTGTCTGCTGGCTGTACTGGACTCTCATCACAGGTTCTGCCTCAGGACAGTAAAGCAGGGTGTCTCTTCATCACTAACTCTCTCTCTCCTCCTCTTCATCACAGGTTCTGCCCCACGACAGTAAGGCCCGGCGTCTCTTCGTGACCAGCGGAGGACTGAAGAAGATCCAGGAGATCCAGGCCGAGGCCGGCTCCGCCCTGCAGGAATACATCACCGCCATCAACAACTGCTACCCCGAGGAGATTGTCAGGTAGTAGGTCCTGTTGTCAGGTAGTAGGTCCTGTTGTCAGGTAGTAGGTCCTGTTGTCAGGTAGTAGTAGGTCCTGTTGTCAGGTAGTAGGTCCTGTTGTCAGGTAGTAGGTCCTGTTGTCAGGTAGTAGGTCCTGTTGTCAGGTAGTAGGTCCTGTTGTCAGGTAGTAGTAGGTCCTGTTGTCAGGTAGTAGTAGGTCCTGTTGTCAGGTAGTAGGTCCTGTTGTCAGGTAGTAGAAGGTCCTGTTGTCAGGTAGTAGGTCCTGTTGTCAGGTAGTAGGTCCTGTTGTCAGGTAGTAGGTCCTGTTGTCATGTAGTAGGTCCTGTTGTCAGGTAGTAGGTCCTGTTGTCAGGTAGTAGTAGGTCCTGTTGTCAGGTAGTAGTAGGTCCTGTTGTCAGGTAGTAGGTCCTGTTGTCAGGTAGTAGGTCCTGTTGTCAGGTAGTAGGTCCTGTTGTCAGGTAGTAGGTCCTGTTGTCAGGTAGTAGGTCCTGTTGTTGTCAGGTAGTAGGTCCTGTTGTCAGGTAGTAGGTCCTGTTGTTGTCAGGTAGTAGGTCCTGTTGTCAGGTAGTAGGTCCTGTTGTCAGGTAGTAGTAGGTCCTGTTGTCAGGTAGTAGGTCCTGTTGTCAGGTAGTAGGTCCTGTTGTCAGGTAGTAGGTCCTGTTGTCAGGTAGTAGGTCCTGTTGTCAGGTAGTAGGTCCTGTTGTCAGGTAGTAGGTCCTGTTGTCAGGCAGTAGTAGGTCCTGTTGTCAGGTAGTAGGCCCTTTTGTCAGGTAGTAGGTCCTGTTGTCAGGTAGAAGGTCCTGTTGTCAGGTAGTAGGTCCTGTTGTCAGGTAGTAGGTCCTGTTGTCAGGTAGTAGGTCCTGTTGTCAGGTAGTAGGTCCTGTTGTCAGGTAGTAGGTCCTGTTGTCAGGTAGTAGTAGGTCCTGTTGTCAGGTAGTAGGTCCTGTTGTCAGGTAGTAGGTCCTGTTGTCAGGTAGTAGGTCCTGTTGTCTGGTAGTAGGTCCTGTTGTCAGGTAGTAGGTCCTGTTGTCAGGTAGTAGGTCCTGTTGTCAGGTAGTAGGTCCTGTTGTCAGGTAGTAGGTCCTGTTGTCAGGTAGTAGGTCCTGTTGTCAGGTAGTAGTAGGTCCTGTTGTCAGGTAGTAGGTCCTGTTGTCAGGTAGTAGGTCCTGTTGTCAGGTAGTAGTAGGCCCTGTTGTCAGGTAGTAGGTCCTGTTGTCAGGTAGTAGGTCCTGTTGTCAGGTAGTAGTAGGTCCTGTTGTCAGGTAGTAGGTCCTGCTGTCAGGTAGTAGGTCCTGTTGTCAGGTAGTAGGTCCTGTTGTCAGGTAGTAGGTCCTGTTGTCAGGTAGTAGGTCCTGTTGTCAGGTAGTAGGTCCTGTTGTCAGGTAGTAGGTCCTGTTGTCAGGTAGTAGTAGGTCCTGTTGTCAGGTAGTAGGTCCTGTTGTCAGGTAGTAGGGGTAGTAGGTCCTGTTGTCAGGTAGTAGGTCCTGTTGTCAGGTAGTAGGTCCTGTTGTCAGGTAGTAGGTCCTGTTGTCAGGCAGTAGTAGGTCCTGTTGTCAGGTAGTAGGCCCTTTTGTCAGGTAGTAGGTCCTGTTGTCAGGTAGAAGGTCCTGTTGTCAGGTAGTAGGTCCTGTTGTCAGGTAGTAGGTCCTGTTGTCAGGAAGTAGGTCCTGTTGTCAGGTAGTAGGTCCTGTTGTCAGATAGTAGGTCCTGTTGTCAGGTAGTAGTAGGTCCTGTTGTCAGGTAGTAGGTCCTGTTGTCAGGTAGTAGGTCCTGTTGTCAGGTAGTAGTAGGTCCTGTTGTCAGGTAGTAGGTCCTGTTGTCAGGTAGTAGGTCCTGTTGTCAGGTAGTAGGTCCTGTTGTCTGGTAGTAGGTCCTGTTGTCAGGTAGTAGGTCCTGTTGTCAGGTAGTAGGTCCTGTTGTCAGGTAGTAGGTCCTGTTGTCAGGTAGTAGGTCCTGTTGTCAGGTAGTAGGTCCTGTTGTCAGGTAGTAGTAGGTCCTGTTGTCAGGTAGTAGGTCCTGTTGTCAGGTAGTAGGTCCTGTTGTCAGGTAGTAGTAGGCCCTGTTGTCAGGTAGTAGGTCCTGTTGTCAGGTAGTAGGTCCTGTTGTCAGGTAGTAGTAGGTCCTGTTGTCAGGTAGTAGGTCCTGCTGTCAGGTAGTAGGTCCTGTTGTCAGGTAGTAGGTCCTGTTGTCAGGTAGTAGGTCCTGTTGTCAGGTAGTAGGTCCTGTTGTCAGGTAGTAGGTCATGTTGTCAGGTAGTAGGTCCTGTTGTCAGGTAGTAGGTCCTGTTGTCAGGTAGTAGTAGGTCCTGTTGTCAGGTAGTAGGTCCTGTTGTCAGGTAGTAGGGGTAGTAGGTCCTGTTGTCAGGTAGTAGGTCCTGTTGTCAGGTAGTAGGTCCTGTTGTCAGGTAGTAGGTCCTGTTGTCAGGCAGTAGTAGGTCCTGTTGTCAGGTAGTAGGCCCTTTTGTCAGGTAGTAGGTCCTGTTGTCAGGTAGAAGGTCCTGTTGTCAGGTAGTAGGTCCTGTTGTCAGGTAGTAGGTCCTGTTGTCAGGTAGTAGGTCCTGTTGTCAGGTAGTAGGTCCTGTTGTCAGATAGTAGGTCCTGTTGTCAGGTAGTAGTAGGTCCTGTTGTCAGGTAGTAGGTCCTGTTGTCAGGTAGTAGGTCCTGTTGTCAGGTAGTAGTAGGTCCTGTTGTCAGGTAGTAGGTCCTGTTGTCTGGTAGTAGGTCCTGTTGTCAGGTAGTAGGTCCTGTTGTCAGGTAGTAGGTCCTGTTGTCAGGTAGTAGGTCCTGTTGTCAGGTAGTAGTAGGTCCTGTTGTCAGGTAGTAGGTCCTGTTGTCAGGTAGTAGGTCCTGTTGTCAGGTAGTAGGCCCTGTTGTCAGGTAGTAGGTCCTGTTGTCAGGTAGTAGGTCCTGTTGTCAGGTAGTAGGTCCTGTTGTCAGGTAGTAGGTCCTGTTGTCAGGTAGTAGGTCCTGTTGTCAGGTAGTAGTAGGCCCTGTTGTCAGGTAGTAGGCCCTGTTGTCAGGTAGTAGGTCCTGTTGTCAGGTAGTAGGTCCTGTTGTCAGGTAGTAGGTCCTGTTGTCAGGTAGTAGGTCCTGTTGTCAGGTAGTAGGTCCTGTTGTCAGGTAGTAGGTCCTGTTGTCAGGTACTGTTGTCAGGTAGTAGGTCCTGTTGTCAGGTAGTAGGTCCTGTTGTCTGGTAGTAGGTCCTGTTGTCAGGTAGTAGGTCCTGTTGTCAGGTAGTAGGTCCTGTTGTCAGCTAGTAGGTCCTGTTGTCAGGTAGTAGGTCCTGTTGTCAGGTAGTAGTAGGCCCTGTTGTCAGGTAGTAGGCCCTGTTGTCAGGTAGTAGGTCCTGTTGTCAGGTAGTAGGTCCTGTTGTCAGGTAGTAGGTCCTGTTGTCAGGTAGTAGGTCCTGTTGTCAGGTAGTAGGTCCTGTTGTCAGGTAGTAGGTCCTGTTGTCAGGTAGTAGTAGGCCCTGTTGTCAGGTAGTAGGCCCTGTTGTCAGGTAGTAGGTCCTGTTGTCAGGTAGTAGGTCCTGTTGTCAGGTAGTAGGTCCTGTTGTCAGGTAGTAGGTCCTGTTGTCAGGTAGTAGGTCCTGTTGTCAGGTAGTATGTCCTGTTGTCAGGTAGTAGGTCCTGTTGTCAGGTAGTAGGTCCTGTTGTCAGGTAGTAGGTCCTGTTGTCAGGTAGTAGGTCCTGTTGTCAGGTAGTAGGTCCTGTTGTCTGGTAGTAGGTCCTGTTGTCAGGTAGTAGGTCCTGTTGTCAGCTAGTAGGTCCTGTTGTCAGGTAGTAGGTCCTGTTGTCAGGTAGTAGGTCCTGTTGTCAGGTAGTAGGTCCTGTTGTCAGGTAGTAGGTCCTGTTGTCAGGTAGTAGGTCCTGTTGTCAGGTAGTAGTAGGTCCTGTTGTCAGGTAGTAGGTCCTGTTGTCAGGTAGTAGGTCCTGTTGTCAGGTAGTAGGTCCTGTTGTCAGGTAGTAGGTCCTGTTGTCAGGTAGTAGTAGGTCCTGTTGTCAGGTAGTAGGTCCTGTTGTCAGGTAGTAGGTCCTGTTGTCAGGTAGTAGTAGGTCCTGTTGTCAGGTAGTAGGTCCTGTTGTCTGGTAGTAGGTCCTGTTGTCAGGTAGTAGGTCCTGTTGTCAGGTAGTAGGTCCTGTTGTCAGGTAGTAGGTCCTGTTGTCAGGTAGTAGGTCCTGTTGTCAGGTAGTAGGTCCTGTTGTCAGGTAGTAGTAGGTCCTGTTGTCAGGTAGTAGGTCCTGTTGTCAGGTAGTAGGTCCTGTTGTCAGGTAGTAGTAGGCCCTGTTGTCAGGTAGTAGGTCCTGTTGTCAGGTAGTAGGTCCTGTTGTCAGGTAGTAGGTCCTGTTGTCAGGTAGTAGTAGGTCCTGTTGTCAGGTAGTAGGTCCTGTTGTCAGGTAGTAGGTCCTGTTGTCAGGTAGTAGTAGGCCCTGTTGTCAGGTAGTAGGTCCTGTTGTCAGGTAGTAGGTCCTGTTGTCAGGTAGTAGGTCCTGTTGTCAGGTAGTAGGTCCTGTTGTCAGGTAGTAGGTCCTGTTGTCAGGTAGTAGGTCCTGTTATCAGGTAGTAGGTCCTGTTGTCAGGTAGTAGGTCCTGTTGTCAGGTAGTAGTAGTAGGTCCTGTTGTCAGGTAGTAGGTCCTGTTGTCAGGTAGTAGGTCCTGTTGTCAGGTAGTAGGTCCTGTTGTCAGGTAGTAGGTCCTGTTGTCAGGTAGTAGGTCCTGTTGTCAGGTAGAAGGTCCTGTTGTCAGGTAGTAGGTCATGTTGTCTGGTAGTAGGTCCTGTTGTCAGCTAGTAGGTCCTGTTGTCAGGTAGTAGGTCCTGTTGTCAGGTAGTAGGTCCTGTTGTCAGGTAGTAGGTCCTGTTGTCAGGTAGTAGGTCCTGTTGTCAGGTAGTAGGTCCTGTTGTCAGGTAGTAGTAGGTCCTGTTGTCAGGTAGTAGGTCCTGTTGTCAGGTAGTAGGTCCTGTTGTCAGGTAGTAGGTCCTGTTGTCAGGTAGTAGTAGGTCCTGTTGTCAGGTAGTAGGTCCTGTTGTCAGGTAGTAGGTCCTGTTGTCAGGTAGTAGGTCCTGTTGTCAGGTAGTAGGTCCTGTTGTCAGGTAGTAGTAGGTCCTGTTGTCAGGTAGTAGGTCCTGTTGTCAGGTAGTAGGTCCTGTTGTCAGGTAGTAGGCCCTGTTGTCAGGTAGTAGTAGGTCCTGTTGTCAGGTAGTAGGTCCTGTTGTCAGGTAGTAGGTCCTGTTGTCAGGTAGTAGGTCCTGTTGTCAGGTAGTAGGTCCTGTTGTCAGGTAGTAGGTCCTGTTGTCAGGTAGTAGATCCTGTTGTCAGGTAGTAGGTCCTGTTGTCAGGTAGTAGGTCCTGTTGTCAGGTAGTAGTAGGTCCTGTTGTCAGGTAGTAGGTCCTGTTGTCAGGTAGTAGGTCCTGTTGTCAGGTAGTAGTAGGTCCTGTTGTCAGGTAGTAGGTCCTGTTGTCAGGTAGTAGTAGGTCCTGTTGTCAGGTAGTAGGTCCTGTTGTCAGGTAGTAGGTCCTGTTGTCAGGTAGTAGGTCCTGTTGTCAGGTAGTAGTAGGTCCTGTTGTCAGGTAGTAGGTCCTGTTGTCAGGTAGTAGGTCCTGTTGTCAGGTAGTAGGTCCTGTTGTCAGGTAGTAGTAGGTCCTGTTGTCAGGTAGTAGGTCCTGTTGTCAGGTAGTAGGTCCTGTTGTCAGGTAGTAGGTCCTGTTGTCAGGTAGTAGGTCCTGTTGTCAGGTAGTAGGTCCTGTTGTCAGGTAGTAGGTCCTGTTGTCAGGTAGTAGTAGGTCCTGTTGTCAGGTAGTAGGTCCTGTTGTCAGGTAGTAGGTCCTGTTGTCAGGTAGTAGTAGGCCCTGTTGTCAGGTAGTAGGTCCTGTTGTCAGGTAGTAGGTCCTGTTGTCAGGTAGTAGTAGGTCCTGTTGTCAGGTAGTAGGTCCTGTTGTCAGGTAGTAGGTCCTGTTGTCAGGTAGTAGTAGGCCCTGTTGTCAGGTAGTAGGTCCTGTTGTCAGGTAGTAGGTCCTGTTGTCAGGTAGTAGGTCCTGTTGTCAGGTAGTAGGTCCTGTTGTCAGGTAGTAGGTCCTGTTGTCAGGTAGTAGGTCCTGTTATCAGGTAGTAGGTCCTGTTGTCAGGTAGTAGGTCCTGTTGTCAGGTAGTAGTAGTAGGTCCTGTTGTCAGGTAGTAGGTCCTGTTGTCAGGTAGTAGGTCCTGTTGTCAGGTAGTAGGTCCTGTTGTCAGGTAGTAGGTCCTGTTGTCAGGTAGTAGGTCCTGTTGTCAGGTAGTAGGTCCTGTTGTCAGGTAGTAGTAGGTCCTGTTGTCAGGTAGTAGGTCCTGTTGTCAGGTAGTAGGTCCTGTTGTCAGGTAGTAGTAGGCCCTGTTGTCAGGTAGTAGGTCCTGTTGTCAGGTAGTAGGTCCTGTTGTCAGGTAGTAGTAGGTCCTGTTGTCAGGTAGTAGGTCCTGCTGTCAGGTAGTAGGTCCTGTTGTCAGGTAGTAGGTCCTGTTGTCAGGTAGTAGGTCCTGTTGTCAGGTAGTAGGTCCTGTTGTCAGGTAGTAGGTCCTGTTGTCAGGTAGTAGGTCCTGTTGTCAGGTAGTAGGTCCTGTTGTCAGGTAGTAGTAGGTCCTGTTGTCAGGTAGTAGGTCCTGTTGTCAGGTAGTAGGTCCTGTTGTCAGGTAGTAGGTCCTGTTGTCAGGTAGTAGGTCCTGTTGTCAGGTAGTAGGTCCTGTTGTCAGGCAGTAGTAGGTCCTGTTGTCAGGTAGTAGGCCCTTTTGTCAGGTAGTAAGTCCTGTTGTCAGGTAGAAGGTCCTGTTGTCAGGTAGTAGGTCCTGTTGTCAGGTAGTAGGTCCTGTTGTCAGGAAGTAGGTCCTGTTGTCAGGTAGTAGGTCCTGTTGTCAGATAGTAGGTCCTGTTGTCAGGTAGTAGTAGGTCCTGTTGTCAGGTAGTAGGTCCTGTTGTCAGGTAGTAGGTCCTGTTGTCAGGTAGTAGTAGGTCCTGTTGTCAGGTAGTAGGTCCTGTTGTCAGGTAGTAGGTCCTGTTGTCAGGTAGTAGGTCCTGTTGTCTGGTAGTAGGTCCTGTTGTCAGGTAGTAGGTCCTGTTGTCAGGTAGTAGGTCCTGTTGTCAGGTAGTAGGTCCTGTTGTCAGGTAGTAGGTCCTGTTGTCAGGTAGTAGGTCCTGTTGTCAGGTAGTAGTAGGTCCTGTTGTCAGGTAGTAGGTCCTGTTGTCAGGTAGTAGTAGGCCCTGTTGTCAGGTAGTAGGTCCTGTTGTCAGGTAGTAGGTCCTGTTGTCAGGTAGTAGTAGGTCCTGTTGTCAGGTAGTAGGTCCTGCTGTCAGGTAGTAGGTCCTGTTGTCAGGTAGTAGGTCCTGTTGTCAGGTAGTAGGTCCTGTTGTCAGGTAGTAGGTCCTGTTGTCAGGTAGTAGGTCATGTTGTCAGGTAGTAGGTCCTGTTGTCAGGTAGTAGTAGGTCCTGTTGTCAGGTAGTAGGTCCTGTTGTCAGGTAGTAGGGGTAGTAGGTCCTGTTGTCAGGTAGTAGGTCCTGTTGTCAGGTAGTAGGTCCTGTTGTCAGGTAGTAGGTCCTGTTGTCAGGCAGTAGTAGGTCCTGTTGTCAGGTAGTAGGCCCTTTTGTCAGGTAGTAGGTCCTGTTGTCAGGTAGAAGGTCCTGTTGTCAGGTAGTAGGTCCTGTTGTCAGGTAGTAGGTCCTGTTGTCAGGTAGTAGGTCCTGTTGTCAGGTAGTAGGTCCTGTTGTCAGATAGTAGGTCCTGTTGTCAGGTAGTAGTAGGTCCTGTTGTCAGGTAGTAGGTCCTGTTGTCAGGTAGTAGGTCCTGTTGTCAGGTAGTAGGTCCTGTTGTCAGGTAGTAGTAGGTCCTGTTGTCAGGTAGTAGGTCCTGTTGTCAGGTAGTAGGTCCTGTTGTCAGGTAGTAGGCCCTGTTGTCAGGTAGTAGGTCCTGTTGTCAGGTAGTAGGTCCTGTTGTCAGGTAGTAGGTCCTGTTGTCAGGTAGTAGGTCCTGTTGTCAGATAGTAGGTCCTGTTGTCAGGTAGTAGTAGGTCCTGTTGTCAGGTAGTAGGTCCTGTTGTCAGGTAGTAGGTCCTGTTGTCAGGTAGTAGGTCCTGTTGTCAGGTAGTAGTAGGTCCTGTTGTCAGGTAGTAGGTCCTGTTGTCAGGTAGTAGGTCCTGTTGTCAGGTAGTAGGCCCTGTTGTCAGGTAGTAGGTCCTGTTGTCAGGTAGTAGGTCCTGTTGTCAGGTAGTAGGTCCTGTTGTCAGGTAGTAGGTCCTGTTGTCAGGTAGTAGGTCCTGTTGTCAGGTAGTAGTAGGCCCTGTTGTCAGGTAGTAGGCCCTGTTGTCAGGTAGTAGGTCCTGTTGTCAGGTAGTAGGTCCTGTTGTCAGGTAGTAGGTCCTGTTGTCAGGTAGTAGGTCCTGTTGTCAGGTAGTAGGTCCTGTTGTCAGGTAGTAGGTCCTGTTGTCAGGTACTGTTGTCAGGTAGTAGGTCCTGTTGTCAGGTAGTAGGTCCTGTTGTCTGGTAGTAGGTCCTGTTGTCAGGTAGTAGGTCCTGTTGTCAGGTAGTAGGTCCTGTTGTCAGCTAGTAGGTCCTGTTGTCAGGTAGTAGGTCCTGTTGTCAGGTAGTAGTAGGCCCTGTTGTCAGGTAGTAGGCCCTGTTGTCAGGTAGTAGGTCCTGTTGTCAGGTAGTAGGTCCTGTTGTCAGGTAGTAGGTCCTGTTGTCAGGTAGTAGGTCCTGTTGTCAGGTAGTAGGTCCTGTTGTCAGGTAGTAGGTCCTGTTGTCAGGTAGTAGTAGGCCCTGTTGTCAGGTAGTAGGCCCTGTTGTCAGGTAGTAGGTCCTGTTGTCAGGTAGTAGGTCCTGTTGTCAGGTAGTAGGTCCTGTTGTCAGGTAGTAGGTCCTGTTGTCAGGTAGTAGGTCCTGTTGTCAGGTAGTAGGTCCTGTTGTCAGGTAGTAGGTCCTGTTGTCAGGTAGTAGGTCCTGTTGTCTGGTAGTAGGTCCTGTTGTCAGGTAGTAGGTCCTGTTGTCAGCTAGTAGGTCCTGTTGTCAGGTAGTAGGTCCTGTTGTCAGGTAGTAGGTCCTGTTGTCAGGTAGTAGGTCCTGTTGTCAGGTAGTAGGTCCTGTTGTCAGGTAGTAGGTCCTGTTGTCAGGTAGTAGGTCCTGTTGTCAGGTAGTAGTAGGTCCTGTTGTCAGGTAGTAGGTCCTGTTGTCAGGTAGTAGGTCCTGTTGTCAGGTAGTAGGTCCTGTTGTCAGGTAGTAGGTCCTGTTGTCAGGTAGTAGGTCCTGTTGTCAGGTAGTAGTAGGTCCTGTTGTCAGGTAGTAGGTCCTGTTGTCAGGTAGTAGGTCCTGTTGTCAGGTAGTAGTAGGTCCTGTTGTTAGGTAGTAGGTCCTGTTGTCTGGTAGTAGGTCCTGTTGTCAGGTAGTAGGTCCTGTTGTCAGGTAGTAGGTCCTGTTGTCAGGTAGTAGGTCCTGTTGTCAGGTAGTAGGTCCTGTTGTCAGGTAGTAGGTCCTGTTGTCAGGTAGTAGTAGGTCCTGTTGTCAGGTAGTAGGTCCTGTTGTCAGGTAGTAGGTCCTGTTGTCAGGTAGTAGTAGGTCCTGTTGTCAGGTAGTAGGTCCTGTTGTCAGGTAGTAGGTCCTGTTGTCAGGTAGTAGTAGGCCCTGTTGTCAGGTAGTAGGTCCTGTTGTCAGGTAGTAGGTCCTGTTGTCAGGTAGTAGGTCCTGTTGTCAGGTAGTAGTAGGTCCTGTTGTCAGGTAGTAGGTCCTGTTGTCAGGTAGTAGGTCCTGTTGTCAGGTAGTAGTAGGCCCTGTTGTCAGGTAGTAGGTCCTGTTGTCAGGTAGTAGGTCCTGTTGTCAGGTAGTAGGTCCTGTTGTCAGGTAGTAGGTCCTGTTGTCAGGTAGTAGGTCCTGTTGTCAGGTAGTAGGTCCTGTTGTCAGGTAGTAGGTCCTGTTATCAGGTAGTAGGTCCTGTTGTCAGGTAGTAGGTCCTGTTGTCAGGTAGTAGTAGTAGGTCCTGTTGTCAGGTAGTAGGTCCTGTTGTCAGGTAGTAGGTCCTGTTGTCAGGTAGTAGGTCCTGTTGTCAGGTAGTAGGTCCTGTTGTCAGGTAGTAGGTCCTGTTGTCAGGTAGAAGGTCCTGTTGTCAGGTAGTAGGTCCTGTTGTCTGGTAGTAGGTCCTGTTGTCAGCTAGTAGGTCCTGTTGTCAGGTAGTAGGTCCTGTTGTCAGGTAGTAGGTCCTGTTGTCAGGTAGTAGGTCCTGTTGTCAGGTAGTAGGTCCTGTTGTCAGGTAGTAGGTCCTGTTGTCAGGTAGTAGTAGGTCCTGTTGTCAGGTAGTAGGTCCTGTTGTCAGGTAGTAGGTCCTGTTGTCAGGTAGTAGGTCCTGTTGTCAGGTAGTAGTAGGTCCTGTTGTCAGGTAGTAGGTCCTGTTGTCAGGTAGTAGGTCCTGTTGTCAGGTAGTAGGTCCTGTTGTCAGGTAGTAGGTCCTGTTGTCAGGTAGTAGTAGGTCCTGTTGTCAGGTAGTAGGTCCTGTTGTCAGGTAGTAGGTCCTGTTGTCAGGTAGTAGGCCCTGTTGTCAGGTAGTAGTAGGTCCTGTTGTCAGGTAGTAGGTCCTGTTGTCAGGTAGTAGGTCCTGTTGTCAGGTAGTAGGTCCTGTTGTCAGGTAGTAGGTCCTGTTGTCAGGTAGTAGGTCCTGTTGTCAGGTAGTAGATCCTGTTGTCAGGTAGTAGGTCCTGTTGTCAGGTAGTAGGTCCTGTTGTCAGGTAGTAGTAGGTCCTGTTGTCAGGTAGTAGGTCCTGTTGTCAGGTAGTAGGTCCTGTTGTCAGGTAGTAGTAGGTCCTGTTGTCAGGTAGTAGGTCCTGTTGTCAGGTAGTAGTAGGTCCTGTTGTCAGGTAGTAGGTCCTGTTGTCAGGTAGTAGGTCCTGTTGTCAGGTAGTAGGTCCTGTTGTCAGGTAGTAGTAGGTCCTGTTGTCAGGTAGTAGGTCCTGTTGTCAGGTAGTAGGTCCTGTTGTCAGGTAGTAGGTCCTGTTGTCAGGTAGTAGTAGGTCCTGTTGTCAGGTAGTAGGTCCTGTTGTCAGGTAGTAGGTCCTGTTGTCAGGTAGTAGGTCCTGTTGTCAGGTAGTAGGTCCTGTTGTCAGGTAGTAGGTCCTGTTGTCAGGTAGTAGGTCCTGTTGTCAGGTAGTAGTAGGTCCTGTTGTCAGGTAGTAGGTCCTGTTGTCAGGTAGTAGGTCCTGTTGTCAGGTAGTAGTAGGCCCTGTTGTCAGGTAGTAGGTCCTGTTGTCAGGTAGTAGGTCCTGTTGTCAGGTAGTAGTAGGTCCTGTTGTCAGGTAGTAGGTCCTGTTGTCAGGTAGTAGGTCCTGTTGTCAGGTAGTAGTAGGCCCTGTTGTCAGGTAGTAGGTCCTGTTGTCAGGTAGTAGGTCCTGTTGTCAGGTAGTAGGTCCTGTTGTCAGGTAGTAGGTCCTGTTGTCAGGTAGTAGGTCCTGTTGTCAGGTAGTAGGTCCTGTTATCAGGTAGTAGGTCCTGTTGTCAGGTAGTAGGTCCTGTTGTCAGGTAGTAGTAGTAGGTCCTGTTGTCAGGTAGTAGGTCCTGTTGTCAGGTAGTAGGTCCTGTTGTCAGGTAGTAGGTCCTGTTGTCAGGTAGTAGGTCCTGTTGTCAGGTAGTAGGTCCTGTTGTCAGGTAGAAGGTCCTGTTGTCAGGTAGTAGGTCCTGTTGTCTGGTAGTAGGTCCTGTTGTCAGCTAGTAGGTCCTGTTGTCAGGTAGTAGGTCCTGTTGTCAGGTAGTAGGTCCTGTTGTCAGGTAGTAGGTCCTGTTGTCAGGTAGTAGGTCCTGTTGTCAGGTAGTAGGTCCTGTTGTCAGGTAGTAGTAGGTCCTGTTGTCAGGTAGTAGGTCCTGTTGTCAGGTAGTAGGTCCTGTTGTCAGGTAGTAGGTCCTGTTGTCAGGTAGTAGTAGGTCCTGTTGTCAGGTAGTAGGTCCTGTTGTCAGGTAGTAGGTCCTGTTGTCAGGTAGTAGGTCCTGTTGTCAGGTAGTAGGTCCTGTTGTCAGGTAGTAGTAGGTCCTGTTGTCAGGTAGTAGGTCCTGTTGTCAGGTAGTAGGTCCTGTTGTCAGGTAGTAGGTCCTGTTGTCAGGTAGTAGGTCCTGTTGTCTGGTAGTAGGTCCTGTTGTCAGGTAGTAGGTCCTGTTGTCAGGTAGTAGGTCCTGTTGTCAGGTAGTAGGTCCTGTTGTCAGGTAGTAGGTCCTGTTGTCAGGTAGTAGTAGGTCCTGTTGTCAGGTAGTAGGTCCTGTTGTCAGGTAGTAGGTCCTGTTGTCAGGTAGTAGTAGGTCCTGTTGTCAGGTAGTAGGTCCTGTTGTCAGGTAGTAGGTCCTGTTGTCAGGTAGTAGTAGGCCCTGTTGTCAGGTAGTAGGTCCTGTTGTCAGGTAGTAGGTCCTGTTGTCAGGTAGTAGGTCCTGTTGTCAGGTAGTAGTAGGTCCTGTTGTCAGGTAGTAGGTCCTGTTGTCAGGTAGTAGGTCCTGTTGTCAGGTAGTAGTAGGCCCTGTTGTCAGGTAGTAGGTCCTGTTGTCAGGTAGTAGGTCCTGTTGTCAGGTAGTAGGTCCTGTTGTCAGGTAGTAGGTCCTGTTGTCAGGTAGTAGGTCCTGTTGTCAGGTAGTAGGTCCTGTTGTCAGGTAGTAGGTCCTGTTATCAGGTAGTAGGTCCTGTTGTCAGGTAGTAGGTCCTGTTGTCAGGTAGTAGTAGTAGGTCCTGTTGTCAGGTAGTAGGTCCTGTTGTCAGGTAGTAGGTCCTGTTGTCAGGTAGTAGGTCCTGTTGTCAGGTAGTAGGTCCTGTTGTCAGGTAGTAGGTCCTGTTGTCAGGTAGAAGGTCCTGTTGTCAGGTAGTAGGTCCTGTTGTCTGGTAGTAGGTCCTGTTGTCAGCTAGTAGGTCCTGTTGTCAGGTAGTAGGTCCTGTTGTCAGGTAGTAGGTCCTGTTGTCAGGTAGTAGGTCCTGTTGTCAGGTAGTAGGTCCTGTTGTCAGGTAGTAGGTCCTGTTGTCAGGTAGTAGTAGGTCCTGTTGTCAGGTAGTAGGTCCTGTTGTCAGGTAGTAGGTCCTGTTGTCAGGTAGTAGGTCCTGTTGTCAGGTAGTAGTAGGTCCTGTTGTCAGGTAGTAGGTCCTGTTGTCAGGTAGTAGGTCCTGTTGTCAGGTAGTAGGTCCTGTTGTCAGGTAGTAGGTCCTGTTGTCAGGTAGTAGTAGGTCCTGTTGTCAGGTAGTAGGTCCTGTTGTCAGGTAGTAGGTCCTGTTGTCAGGTAGTAGGCCCTGTTGTCAGGTAGTAGTAGGTCCTGTTGTCAGGTAGTAGGTCCTGTTGTCAGGTAGTAGGTCCTGTTGTCAGGTAGTAGGTCCTGTTGTCAGGTAGTAGGTCCTGTTGTCAGGTAGTAGGTCCTGTTGTCAGGTAGTAGATCCTGTTGTCAGGTAGTAGGTCCTGTTGTCAGGTAGTAGGTCCTGTTGTCAGGTAGTAGTAGGTCCTGTTGTCAGGTAGTAGGTCCTGTTGTCAGGTAGTAGGTCCTGTTGTCAGGTAGTAGTAGGTCCTGTTGTCAGGTAGTAGGTCCTGTTGTCAGGTAGTAGTAGGTCCTGTTGTCAGGTAGTAGGTCCTGTTGTCAGGTAGTAGGTCCTGTTGTCAGGTAGTAGGTCCTGTTGTCAGGTAGTAGTAGGTCCTGTTGTCAGGTAGTAGGTCCTGTTGTCAGGTAGTAGGTCCTGTTGTCAGGTAGTAGGTCCTGTTGTCAGGTAGTAGTAGGTCCTGTTGTCAGGTAGTAGGTCCTGTTGTCAGGTAGTAGGTCCTGTTGTCAGGTAGTAGGTCCTGTTGTCAGGTAGTAGGTCCTGTTGTCAGGTAGTAGGTCCTGTTGTCAGGTAGTAGGTCCTGTTGTCAGGTAGTAGTAGGTCCTGTTGTCAGGTAGTAGGTCCTGTTGTCAGGTAGTAGGTCCTGTTGTCAGGTAGTAGTAGGCCCTGTTGTCAGGTAGTAGGTCCTGTTGTCAGGTAGTAGGTCCTGTTGTCAGGTAGTAGTAGGTCCTGTTGTCAGGTAGTAGGTCCTGTTGTCAGGTAGTAGGTCCTGTTGTCAGGTAGTAGTAGGCCCTGTTGTCAGGTAGTAGGTCCTGTTGTCAGGTAGTAGGTCCTGTTGTCAGGTAGTAGGTCCTGTTGTCAGGTAGTAGGTCCTGTTGTCAGGTAGTAGGTCCTGTTGTCAGGTAGTAGGTCCTGTTATCAGGTAGTAGGTCCTGTTGTCAGGTAGTAGGTCCTGTTGTCAGGTAGTAGTAGTAGGTCCTGTTGTCAGGTAGTAGGTCCTGTTGTCAGGTAGTAGGTCCTGTTGTCAGGTAGTAGGTCCTGTTGTCAGGTAGTAGGTCCTGTTGTCAGGTAGTAGGTCCTGTTGTCAGGTAGAAGGTCCTGTTGTCAGGTAGTAGGTCCTGTTGTCTGGTAGTAGGTCCTGTTGTCAGCTAGTAGGTCCTGTTGTCAGGTAGTAGGTCCTGTTGTCAGGTAGTAGGTCCTGTTGTCAGGTAGTAGGTCCTGTTGTCAGGTAGTAGGTCCTGTTGTCAGGTAGTAGGTCCTGTTGTCAGGTAGTAGTAGGTCCTGTTGTCAGGTAGTAGGTCCTGTTGTCAGGTAGTAGGTCCTGTTGTCAGGTAGTAGGTCCTGTTGTCAGGTAGTAGTAGGTCCTGTTGTCAGGTAGTAGGTCCTGTTGTCAGGTAGTAGGTCCTGTTGTCAGGTAGTAGGTCCTGTTGTCAGGTAGTAGGTCCTGTTGTCAGGTAGTAGTAGGTCCTGTTGTCAGGTAGTAGGTCCTGTTGTCAGGTAGTAGGTCCTGTTGTCAGGTAGTAGGCCCTGTTGTCAGGTAGTAGTAGGTCCTGTTGTCAGGTAGTAGGTCCTGTTGTCAGGTAGTAGGTCCTGTTGTCAGGTAGTAGGTCCTGTTGTCAGGTAGTAGGTCCTGTTGTCAGGTAGTAGGTCCTGTTGTCAGGTAGTAGATCCTGTTGTCAGGTAGTAGGTCCTGTTGTCAGGTAGTAGGTCCTGTTGTCAGGTAGTAGTAGGTCCTGTTGTCAGGTAGTAGGTCCTGTTGTCAGGTAGTAGGTCCTGTTGTCAGGTAGTAGTAGGTCCTGTTGTCAGGTAGTAGTAGGTCCTGTTGTCAGGTAGTAGTAGGTCCTGTTGTCAGGTAGTAGGTCCTGTTGTCAGGTAGTAGGTCCTGTTGTCAGGTAGTAGGTCCTGTTGTCAGGTAGTAGTAGGTCCTGTTGTCAGGTAGTAGGTCCTGTTGTCAGGTAGTAGGTCCTGTTGTCAGGTAGTAGGTCCTGTTGTCAGGTAGTAGTAGGTCCTGTTGTCAGGTAGTAGGTCCTGTTGTCAGGTAGTAGGTCCTGTTGTCAGGTAGTAGGTCCTGTTGTCAGGTAGTAGGTCCTGTTGTCAGGTAGTAGGTCCTGTTGTCAGGTAGTAGGTCCTGTTGTCAGGTAGTAGGTCCTGTTATCAGGTAGTAGGTCCTGTTGTCAGGTAGTAGGTCCTGTTGTCAGGTAGTAGGTCCTGTTGTCAGGTAGTAGGTCCTGTTGTCAGGTAGTAGTAGGTCCTGTTGTCAGGTAGTAGGTCCTGTTGTCTGGTAGTAGGTCCTGTTGTCAGGTAGTAGGTCCTGTTGTCAGGTAGTAGGTCCTGTTGTCAGGTAGTAGGTCCTGTTGTCAGGTAGTAGGTCCTGTTGTCAGGTAGTAGTAGGTCCTGTTGTCAGGTAGTAGTAGGTCCTGTTGTCAGGTAGTAGTAGGTCCTGTTGTCAGGTAGTAGTAGGTCCTGTTGTCAGGTATTAGTAGGTCCTGTTGTCAGGTAGTAGGTCCTGTTGTCATGTAGTAGGTCCTGTTGTCAGGCAGTAGTAGGTCCTGTTGTCAGGTAGTAGGTCCTGTTGTCAGGTAGTAGGTCCTGTTGTCAGGTAGTAGGTCCTGTTGTCAGGTAGTAGGTCCTGTTGTCAGGTAGTAGGTCCTGTTGTCAGGTAGTAGGCCCTGTTGTCAGGTAGTAGGTCCTGTTGTCAGGTAGTAGTAGGTCCTGTTGTCAGGTAGTAGGTCCTGTTGTCAGGTAGTAGGTCCTGTTGTCAGGTAGTAGGTCCTGTTGTCAGGTAGTATGTCCTGTTGTCAGCTAGTAGGTCCTGTTGTCAGGTAGTAGGTCCTGTTGTCAGGTAGTAGGTCCTGTTGTCAGGTAGTAGGTCCTGTTGTCAGGTAGTAGGCGGGCGGCTACGTGGCGTAGTGGGCAAGGCGCTCGCCACGAAATCTGGAGACGCTGGGCTTGCCTGTTCGAGCCCAGCGCTCCACATTTGCTCTCAGTTTAGCTGGTCGTCCATACTAATACACATTGGCCGTATTAGGGGGTGGGAAACTGATGGGTGGGGATCGGGCGTTGTGGACAGCGACTCCTACAGGTCGGTTGGTGCGCCTGCGCAGTAGAATCAGGAAGTGTCGGGGGCAGCGTGAGCCTCCCACGCGTTACTCCTCGCCACTGAAAGATCGAGCTGCGCAGGTGAAAAGATGCGACTGCTGTTACCTCAAGTACCGGAGGGGACTTGTGCTATGTATGACTTAGTCCACATTGCAGCCGGCTTGTGGGAGGCAAGAAACAGCGTTTGTGACAGGGGAGGGTTGAATTGGATGATACGAAATTGGGATGGGAGAAAATATAGAAAATGGGAGAAAAAGTGGATAAAAAAAAGGTAGTAGGTCCTGTTGTCAGGTAGTAGGTCCTGTTGTCAGGTAGTAGGTCCTGTTGTCAGGTAGTAGTAGGTCCTGTTGTCAGGTAGTAGGTCCTGTTGTCAGGTAGTAGGCCCTGTTGTCAGGTAGTAGGTCCTGTTGTCAGGTAGTAGGTCCTGTTGTCAGGTAGTAGGCCCTGTTGTCAGGTAGTAGGTCCTGTTGTCAGGTAGTAGGTCCTGTTGTCAGGTAGTAGGTCCTGTTGTCAGGTAGTAGGTCCTGTTGTCAGGTAGTAATAGGCCCTGTTGTCAGGTAGTAGGCCCTGTTGTCAGGTAGTAGGTCCTGTTGTCAGGTAGTAGGTCCTGTTGTCAGGTAGTAGGTCCTGTTGTCAGGTAGTAGGTCCTGTTGTCAGGTAGTAGGTCCTGTTGTCAGGTAGTAGGTCCTGTTGTCAGGTACTGTTGTCAGGTAGTAGGTCCTGTTGTCAGGTAGTAGGTCCTGTTGTCTGGTAGTAGGTCCTGTTGTCAGGTAGTAGGTCCTGTTGTCAGGTAGTAGGTCCTGTTGTCAGCTAGTAGGTCCTGTTGTCAGGTAGTAGTAGGCCCTGTTGTCAGGTAGTAGGCCCTGTTGTCAGGTAGTAGGTCCTGTTGTCAGGTAGTAGGTCCTGTTGTCAGGTAGTAGGTCCTGTTGTCAGGTAGTAGGTCCTGTTGTCAGGTAGTAGGTCCTGTTGTCAGGTAGTAGGTCCTGTTGTCAGGTAGTAGGTCCTGTTGTCAGGTAGTAGTAGGCCCTGTTGTCAGGTAGTAGGCCCTGTTGTCAGGTAGTAGGTCCTGTTGTCAGGTAGTAGGTCCTGTTGTCAGGTAGTAGGTCCTGTTGTCAGGTAGTAGGTCCTGTTGTCAGGTAGTAGGTCCTGTTGTCAGGTAGTATGTCCTGTTGTCAGGTAGTAGGTCCTGTTGTCAGGTAGTAGGTCCTGTTGTCAGGTAGTAGGTCCTGTTGTCAGGTAGTAGGTCCTGTTGTCAGGTAGTAGGTCCTGTTGTCTGGTAGTAGGTCCTGTTGTCAGGTAGTAGGTCCTGTTGTCAGCTAGTAGGTCCTGTTGTCAGGTAGTAGGTCCTGTTGTCAGGTAGTAGGTCCTGTTGTCAGGTAGTAGGTCCTGTTGTCAGGTAGTAGGTCCTGTTGTCAGGTAGTAGGTCCTGTTGTCAGGTAGTAGTAGGTCCTGTTGTCAGGTAGTAGGTCCTGTTGTCAGGTAGTAGGTCCTGTTGTCAGGTAGTAGGTCCTGTTGTCAGGTAGTAGTAGGTCCTGTTGTCAGGTAGTAGTAGGTCCTGTTGTCAGGTAGTAGGTCCTGTTGTCAGGTAGTAGGTCCTGTTGTCAGGTAGTAGTAGGTCCTGTTGTCAGGTAGTAGGTCCTGTTGTCTGGTAGTAGGTCCTGTTGTCAGGTAGTAGGTCCTGTTGTCAGGTAGTAGGTCCTGTTGTCAGGTAGTAGGTCCTGTTGTCAGGTAGTAGTAGGCCCTGTTGTCAGGTAGTAGGTCCTGTTGTCAGGTAGTAGGTCCTGTTGTCAGGTAGTAGTAGGTCCTGTTGTCAGGTAGTAGGTCCTGTTGTCAGGTAGTAGGTCCTGTTGTCAGGTAGTAGTAGGCCCTGTTGTCAGGTAGTAGGTCCTGTTGTCAGGTAGTAGGTCCTGTTGTCAGGTAGTAGGTCCTGTTGTCAGGTAGTAGGTCCTGTTGTCAGGTAGTAGGTCCTGTTGTCAGGTAGTAGGTCCTGTTGTCAGGTAGTAGGTCCTGTTATCAGGTAGTAGGTCCTGTTGTCAGGTAGTAGGTCCTGTTGTCAGGTAGTAGTAGTAGGTCCTGTTGTCAGGTAGTAGGTCCTGTTGTCAGGTAGTAGGTCCTGTTGTCAGGTAGTAGTAGGTCCTGTTGTCAGGTAGTAGGTCCTGTTGTCTGGTAGTAGGTCCTGTTGTCAGGTAGTAGGTCCTGTTGTCAGGTAGTAGGTCCTGTTGTCAGGTAGTAGGTCCTGTTGTCAGGTAGTAGGTCCTGTTGTCAGGTAGTAGTAGGTCCTGTTGTCAGGTAGTAGGTCCTGTTGTCAGGTAGTAGGTCCTGTTGTCAGGTAGTAGGTCCTGTTGTCAGGTAGTAGGTCCTGTTGTCAGGTAGTAGGTCCTGTTGTCAGGTAGTAGGCCCTGTTGTCAGGTAGTAGGTCCTGTTGTCAGGTAGTAGGTCCTGTTGTCAGGTAGTAGTAGGTCCTGTTGTCAGGTAGTAGGTCCTGTTGTCAGGTAGTAGGTCCTGTTGTCAGGTAGTAGGTCCTGTTGTCAGGTAGTAGGTCCTGTTGTCAGGTAGTAGGTCCTGTTGTCAGGTAGTAGGTCCTGTTGTCAGGTAGTAGGTCCTGTTGTCAGGTAGTAGGTCCTGTTGTCAGGTAGTAGGTCCTGTTATCAGGTAGTAGGTCCTGTTGTCAGGTAGTAGGTCCTGTTGTCAGGTAGTAGGTCCTGTTGTCAGGTAGTAGGTCCTGTTGTCAGGTAGTAGTAGGTCCTGTTGTCAGGTAGTAGGTCCTGTTGTCAGGTAGTAGGTCCTGTTGTCAGGTAGTAGGTCCTGTTGTCAGGTAGTAGGTCCTGTTGTCAGGTAGTAGGTCCTGTTGTCAGGTAGTAGTAGGTCCTGTTGTCAGGTAGTAGGTCCTGTTGTCAGGTAGTAGGTCCTGTTGTCAGGTAGTAGTAGGTCCTGTTGTCAGGTAGTAGGTCCTGTTGTCTGGTAGTAGGTCCTGTTGTCAGGTAGTAGGTCCTGTTGTCAGGTAGTAGGTCCTGTTGTCAGGTAGTAGGTCCTGTTGTCAGGTAGTAGTAGGCCCTGTTGTCAGGTAGTAGGTCCTGTTGTCAGGTAGTAGGTCCTGTTGTCAGGTAGTAGTAGGTCCTGTTGTCAGGTAGTAGGTCCTGTTGTCAGGTAGTAGGTCCTGTTGTCAGGTAGTAGTAGGCCCTGTTGTCAGGTAGTAGGTCCTGTTGTCAGGTAGTAGGTCCTGTTGTCAGGTAGTAGGTCCTGTTGTCAGGTAGTAGGTCCTGTTGTCAGGTAGTAGGTCCTGTTGTCAGGTAGTAGGTCCTGTTATCAGGTAGTAGGTCCTGTTGTCAGGTAGTAGGTCCTGTTGTCAGGTAGTAGTAGTAGGTCCTGTTGTCAGGTAGTAGGTCCTGTTGTCAGGTAGTAGGTCCTGTTGTCAGGTAGTAGGTCCTGTTGTCAGGTAGTAGGTCCTGTTGTCAGGTAGAAGGTCCTGTTGTCAGGTAGTAGGTCCTGTTGTCTGGTAGTAGGTCCTGTTGTCAGCTAGTAGGTCCTGTTGTCAGGTAGTAGGTCCTGTTGTCAGGTAGTAGGTCCTGTTGTCAGGTAGTAGGTCCTGTTGTCAGGTAGTAGGTCCTGTTGTCAGGTAGTAGTAGGTCCTGTTGTCAGGTAGTAGGTCCTGTTGTCAGGTAGTAGGTCCTGTTGTCAGGTAGTAGGTCCTGTTGTCAGGTAGTAGTATGTCCTGTTGTCAGGTAGTAGGTCCTGTTGTCAGGTAGTAGGTCCTGTTGTCAGGTAGTAGGTCCTGTTGTCAGGTAGTAGGTCCTGTTGTCAGGTAGTAGTAGGTCCTGTTGTCAGGTAGTAGGTCCTGTTGTCAGGTAGTAGGCCCTGTTGTCAGGTAGTAGTAGGTCCTGTTGTCAGGTAGTAGGTCCTGTTGTCAGGTAGTAGGTCCTGTTGTCAGGTAGTAGGTCCTGTTGTCAGGTAGTAGATCCTGTTGTCAGGTAGTAGGTCCTGTTGTCAGGTAGTAGGTCCTGTTGTCAGGTAGTAGTAGGTCCTGTTGTCAGGTAGTAGGTCCTGTTGTCAGGTAGTAGGTCCTGTTGTCAGGTAGTAGTAGGTCCTGTTGTCAGGTAGTAGGTCCTGTTGTCAGGTAGTAGTAGGTCCTGTTGTCAGGTAGTAGGTCCTGTTGTCAGGTAGTAGGTCCTGTTGTCAGGTAGTAGGTCCTGTTGTCAGGTAGTAGTAGGTCCTGTTGTCAGGTAGTAGGTCCTGTTGTCAGGTAGTAGGTCCTGTTGTCAGGTAGTAGGTCCTGTTGTCAGGTAGTAGTAGGTCCTGTTGTCAGGTAGTAGGTCCTGTTGTCAGGTAGTAGGTCCTGTTGTCAGGTAGTAGGTCCTGTTGTCAGGTAGTAGGTCCTGTTGTCAGGTAGTAGGTCCTGTTGTCAGGTAGTAGGTCCTGTTATCAGGTAGTAGGTCCTGTTGTCAGGTAGTAGGTCCTGTTGTCAGGTAGTAGGTCCTGTTGTCAGGTAGTAGGTCCTGTTGTCAGGTAGTAGTAGGTCCTGTTGTCAGATAGTAGGTCCTGTTGTCTGGTAGTAGGTCCTGTTGTCAGGTAGTAGGTCCTGTTGTCAGGTAGTAGGTCCTGTTGTCAGGTAGTAGGTCCTGTTGTCAGGTAGTAGGTCCTGTTGTCAGGTAGTAGGTCCTGTTGTCAGGTAGTAGTAGGTCCTGTTGTCAGGTAGTAGTAGGTCCTGTTGTCAGGTAGTAGTAGGTCCTGTTGTCAGGTAGTAGTAGGTCCTGTTGTCAGGTAGTAGTAGGTCCTGTTGTCAGGTATTAGTAGGTCCTGTTGTCAGGTAGTAGGTCCTGTTGTCATGTAGTAGGTCCTGTTGTCAGGCAGTAGTAGGTCCTGTTGTCAGGTAGTAGGTCCTGTTGTCAGGTAGTAGGTCCTGTTGTCAGGTAGTAGGTCCTGTTGTCAGGTAGTAGGTCCTGTTGTCAGGTAGTAGGTCCTGTTGTCAGGTAGTAGGTCCTGTTGTCAGGTAGTAGGCCCTGTTGTCAGGTAGTAGTAGGTCCTGTTGTCAGGTAGTAGTAGGTCCTGTTGTCAGGTAGTAGGTCCTGTTGTCAGGTAGTAGGTCCTGTTGTCAGGTAGTAGGTCCTGTTGTCAGGTAGTATGTCCTGTTGTCAGCTAGTAGGTCCTGTTGTCAGGTAGTAGGTCCTGTTGTCAGGTAGTAGGTCCTGTTGTCAGGTAGTAGGTCCTGTTGTCAGGTAGTAGGCGGGCGGCTACGTGGCGTAGTGGGCAAGGCGCTCGCCACGAAATCTGGAGACGCTGGGCTTGCCTGTTCGAGCCCAGCGCTCCACATTTGCTCTCAGTTTAGCTGGTCGTCCATACTAATACACATTGGCCGTATTAGGGGGTGGGAAACTGATGGGTGGGGATCGGGCGTTGTGGACAGCGACTCCTACAGGTCGGTTGGTGCGCCTGCGCAGTAGAATCAGGAAGTGTCGGGGGCAGCGTGAGACTCCCACGCGTTACTCCTCGCCACTGAAAGATCGAGCTGCGCAGGTGAAAAGATGCGACTGCTGTTACCTCAAGTACCGGAGGGGACTTGTGCTATGTATGACTTAGTCCACATTGCAGCCGGCTTGTGGGAGGCAAGAAACAGCGTTTGTGACAGGGGAGGGTTGAATTGGATGATACGAAATTGGGATGGGAGAAAATATAGAAAATGGGAGAAAAAGTGGATAAAAAAAAGGTAGTAGGTCCTGTTGTCAGGTAGTAGGTCCTGTTGTCAGGTAGTAGGTCCTGTTGTCAGGTAGTAGTAGGTCCTGTTGTCAGGTAGTAGGTCCTGTTGTCAGGTAGTAGGCCCTGTTGTCAGGTAGTAGGTCCTGTTGTCAGGTAGTAGGTCCTGTTGTCAGGTAGTAGGCCCTGTTGTCAGGTAGTAGGTCCTGTTGTCAGGTAGTAGGTCCTGTTGTCAGGTAGTAGGTCCTGTTGTCAGGTAGTAGGTCCTGTTGTCAGGTAGTAGGTCCTGTTGTCAGGTAGTAGTAGGCCCTGTTGTCAGGTAGTAGGCCCTGTTGTCAGGTAGTAGGTCCTGTTGTCAGGTAGTAGGTCCTGTTGTCAGGTAGTAGGTCCTGTTGTCAGGTAGTAGGTCCTGTTGTCAGGTAGTAGGTCCTGTTGTCAGGTAGTAGGTCCTGTTGTCAGGTACTGTTGTCAGGTAGTAGGTCCTGTTGTCAGGTAGTAGGTCCTGTTGTCTGGTAGTAGGTCCTGTTGTCAGGTAGTAGGTCCTGTTGTCAGGTAGTAGGTCCTGTTGTCAGCTAGTAGGTCCTGTTGTCAGGTAGTAGGTCCTGTTGTCAGGTAGTAGTAGGCCCTGTTGTCAGGTAGTAGGCCCTGTTGTCAGGTAGTAGGTCCTGTTGTCAGGTAGTAGGTCCTGTTGTCAGGTAGTAGGTCCTGTTGTCAGGTAGTAGGTCCTGTTGTCAGGTAGTAGGTCCTGTTGTCAGGTAGTAGGTCCTGTTGTCAGGTAGTAGTAGGCCCTGTTGTCAGGTAGTAGGCCCTGTTGTCAGGTAGTAGGTCCTGTTGTCAGGTAGTAGGTCCTGTTGTCAGGTAGTAGGTCCTGTTGTCAGGTAGTATGTCCTGTTGTCAGGTAGTAGGTCCTGTTGTCAGGTAGTAGGTCCTGTTGTCAGGTAGTAGGTCCTGTTGTCAGGTAGTAGGTCCTGTTGTCTGGTAGTAGGTCCTGTTGTCAGGTAGTAGGTCCTGTTGTCAGCTAGTAGGTCCTGTTGTCAGGTAGTAGGTCCTGTTGTCAGGTAGTAGGTCCTGTTGTCAGGTAGTAGGTCCTGTTGTCAGGTAGTAGGTCCTGTTGTCAGGTAGTAGGTCCTGTTGTCAGGTAGTAGTAGGTCCTGTTGTCAGGTAGTAGGTCCTGTTGTCAGGTAGTAGATCCTGTTGTCAGGTAGTAGGTCCTGTTGTCAGGTAGTAGATCCTGTTGTCAGCTAGTAGGTCCTGTTGTCAGGTAGTATGTCCTGTTGTCAGGTAGTAGGTCCTGTTGTCAGGTAGTAGGTCCTGTTGTCAGGTAGTAGGTCCTGTTGTCAGGTAGTAGGTCCTGTTGTCAGGTAGTAGGTCCTGTTGTCAGGTAGTAGGTCCTGTTGTCATGTAGTAGTAGGTCCTGTTGTCAGGTAGTAGGTCCTGTTGTCAGGTAGTAGTAGGTCCTGTTGTCAGGTAGTAGGTCCTGTTGTCAGGTAGTAGGTCCTGTTGTCAGGTAGTAGTAGGTCCTGTTGTCAGGTAGTAGGTCCTGTTGTCAGGTAGTAGGCCCTGTTGTCAGGTAGTAGGTCCTGTTGTCAGGTAGTAGGTCCTGTTGTCAGGTAGTAGGTCCTGTTGTCAGGTAGTAGTAGGTCCTGTTGTCAGGTAGTAGGTCCTGTTGTCAGGTAGTAGGTCCTGTTGTCAGGTAGTAGGTCCTGTTGTCTGGTAGTAGGTCCTGTTGTCAGGTAGTAGGTCATGTTGTCAGGTAGTAGGTCCTGTTGTCAGGTAGTAGTAGGTCCTGTTGTCAGGTAGTAGGTCCTGTTGTCAGGTAGTAGTAGGTCCTGTTGTCAGGTAGTAGGTCCTGTTGTCAGCTAGTAGGCCCTGTTGTCAGGTAGTAGGTCCTGTTGTCAGGTAGTAGGTCCTGTTGTCAGGTAGTAGGCCCTGTTGTCAGGTAGTAGGTCCTGTTGTCAGGTAGTAGGTCCTGTTGTCAGGTAGTAGGTCCTGTTGTCAGGTAGTAGGTCCTGTTGTCAGGTAGTAGTAGGCCCTGTTGTCAGGTAGTAGGCCCTGTTGTCAGGTAGTAGGTCCTGTTGTCAGGTAGTAGGTCCTGTTGTCAGGTAGTAGGTCCTGTTGTCAGGTAGTAGGTCCTGTTGTCAGGTAGTAGGTCCTGTTGTCAGGTACTGTTGTCAGGTAGTAGGTCCTGTTGTCAGGTAGTAGGTCCTGTTGTCTGGTAGTAGGTCCTGTTGTCAGGTAGTAGGTCCTGTTGTCAGGTAGTAGGTCCTGTTGTCAGCTAGTAGGTCCTGTTGTCAGGTAGTAGGTCCTGTTGTCAGGTAGTAGTAGGCCCTGTTGTCAGGTAGTAGGCCCTGTTGTCAGGTAGTAGGTCCTGTTGTCAGGTAGTAGGTCCTGTTGTCAGGTAGTAGGTCCTGTTGTCAGGTAGTAGGTCCTGTTGTCAGGTAGTAGGTCCTGTTGTCAGGTAGTAGGTCCTGTTGTCAGGTAGTAGTAGGCCCTGTTGTCAGGTAGTAGGCCCTGTTGTCAGGTAGTAGGTCCTGTTGTCAGGTAGTAGGTCCTGTTGTCAGGTAGTAGGTCCTGTTGTCAGGTAGTAGGTCCTGTTGTCAGGTAGTAGGTCCTGTTGTCAGGTAGTAGGTCCTGTTGTCAGGTAGTAGGTCCTGTTGTCAGGTAGTAGGTCCTGTTGTCTGGTAGTAGGTCCTGTTGTCAGGTAGTAGGTCCTGTTGTCAGCTAGTAGGTCCTGTTGTCAGGTAGTAGGTCCTGTTGTCAGGTAGTAGGTCCTGTTGTCAGGTAGTAGGTCCTGTTGTCAGGTAGTAGGTCCTGTTGTCAGGTAGTAGGTCCTGTTGTCAGGTAGTAGTAGGTCCTGTTGTCAGGTAGTAGGTCCTGTTGTCAGGTAGTAGATCCTGTTGTCAGGTAGTAGGTCCTGTTGTCAGGTAGTAGATCCTGTTGTCAGCTAGTAGGTCCTGTTGTCAGGTAGTATGTCCTGTTGTCAGGTAGTAGGTCCTGTTGTCAGGTAGTAGGTCCTGTTGTCAGGTAGTAGGTCCTGTTGTCAGGTAGTAGGTCCTGTTGTCAGGTAGTAGGTCCTGTTGTCATGTACTAGTAGGTCCTGTTGTCAGGTAGTAGGTCCTGTTGTCAGGTAGTAGTAGGTCCTGTTGTCAGGTAGTAGTAGGTCCTGTTGTCAGGTAGTAGTAGGTCCTGTTGTCAGGTAGTAGGTCCTGTTGTCAGGTAGTAGGTCCTGTTGTCAGGTAGTAGTAGGTCCTGTTGTCAGGTAGTAGGTCCTGTTGTCAGGTAGTAGGTCCTGTTGTCAGGTAGTAGGTCCTGTTGTCAGGTAGTAGTAGGTCCTGTTGTCAGGTAGTAGGTCCTGTTGTCAGGTAGTAGGTCCTGTTGTCAGGTAGTAGGTCCTGTTGTCAGGTAGTAGGTCCTGTTGTCAGGTAGTAGGTCCTGTTGTCAGGTAGTAGTAGGTCCTGTTGTCAGGTAGTAGGTCCTGTTGTCAGGTAGTAGGTCCTGTTGTCAGGTAGTAGGTCCTGTTGTCAGGTAGTAGTAGGTCCTGTTGTCAGGTAGTAGGTCCTGTTGTCAGGTAGTAGGTCCTGTTGTCAGGTAGTAGGTCCTGTTGTCAGGTAGTAGGTCCTGTTGTCAGGTAGTAGTAGGTCCTGTTGTCAGGTAGTAGGTCCTGTTGTCAGGTAGTAGGTCCTGTTGTCAGGTAGTAGGTCCTGTTGTCAGGTAGTAGGTCCTGTTGTCAGGTAGTAGTAGGTCCTGTTGTCAGGTAGTAGGTCCTGTTGTCAGGTAGTAGGTCCTGTTGTCAGGTAGTAGGTCCTGTTGTCAGGTAGTAGGTCCTGTTGTCAGGTAGTAGTAGGTCCTGTTGTCAGGTAGTAGGTCCTGTTGTCAGGTAGTAGGTCCTGTTGTCAGGTAGTAGGTCCTGTCAGGTAGTAGGTCCTGTTGTCAGGTAGTAGGTCCTGTTGTCAGGTAGTAGGTCCTGTTGTCAGGTAGTAGGTCCTGTGGTAGTAGGTCCTGTTGTCAGGTAGTAGGTCCTGTTGTCAGGTAGTAGGTCCTGTTGTCAGGTAGTAGGTCCTGTGGTAGTAGGTCCTGTTGTCAGGTAGTAGGTCCTGTTGTCAGGTAGTAGGTCCTGTTGTCAGGTAGTAGGTCCTGTTGTCAGGTAGTAGGTCCTGTTGTCAGGTAGTAGGTCCTGTTGTCAGGTAGTAGGTCCTGTGGTAGTAGGTCCTGTTGTCAGGTAGTAGGTCCTGTTGTCAGGTAGTAGGTCCTGTTGTCAGGTAGTAGGTCCTGTTGTCAGGTAGTAGGTCCTGTTGTCAGGTAGTAGGTCCTGTTGTCAGGTAGTAGGTCCTGTTGTCAGGTAGTAGTAGGTCCTGTTGTCAGGTAGTAGTAGGTCCTGTTGTCAGGTAGTAGGTCCTGTTGTCAGGTAGTAGGTCCTGTTGTCAGGTAGTAGGTCCTGTTGTCAGGTAGTAGGTCCTGTTGTCAGGTAGTAGGTCCTGTTGTCAGGTAGTATGTCCTGTTGTCAGGTAGTAGGTCCTGTTGTCAGGTAGTAGGCCCTGTTGTCAGGTAGTAGGTCCTGTTGTCAGGTAGTAGGTCCTGTTGTCAGGTAGTAGGCCCTGTTGTCAGGTAGTAGGTCCTGTTGTCAGGTAGTAGGTCCTGTTGTCAGGTAGTAGGCCCTGTTGTCAGGTAGTAGGTCCTGTTGTCAGGTAGTAGTAGGTCCTGTTGTCAGGTAGTAGGTCCTGTTGTCAGGTAGTAGGTCCTGTTGTCAGGTAGTAGTAGGTCCTGTTGTCAGGTAGTAGTAGGTCCTGTTGTCAGGTAGTAGGTCCTGTTGTCAGGTAGTAGGTCCTGTTGTCAGGTAGTAGGTCCTGTTGTCAGGTAGTAGGTCCTGTTGTCAGGTAGTAGGTCCTGTTGTCAGGTAGTAGGTCCTGTTGTCTGGTAGTAGGTCCTGTTGTCAGGTAGTAGGTCCTGTTGTCAGGTAGTAGGTCCTGTTGTCAGGTAGTAGGCCCTGTTGTCAGGTAGTAGGTCCTGTTGTCAGGTAGTAGTAGGTCCTGTTGTCAGGTAGTAGGTCCTGTTGTCAGGTAGTAGGTCCTGTTGTCAGGTAGTAGGTCCTGTTGTCAGGTAGTAGTAGGCCCTGTTGTCAGGTAGTAGGTCCTGTTGTCAGGCAGTAGGTCCTGTTGTCAGGTAGTAGGTCCTGTTGTCAGGTAGTAGTAGGTCCTGTTGTCAGGTAGTAGGTCCTGTTGTCAGGTAGTAGTAGGTCCTGTTGTCAGGTAGTAGGTCCTGTTGTCAGGTAGTAGGTCCTGTTGTCAGGTAGTAGGTCCTGTTGTCAGGTAGTAGGTCCTGTTGTCAGGTAGTAGGCCCTGTTGTCAGGTAGTAGGTCCTGTTGTCAGGCAGTAGGTCCTGTTGTCAGGTAGTAGTAGGCCCTGTTGTCAGGTAGTAGGTCCTGTTGTCAGGTAGTAGGTCCTGTTGTCAGGTAGTAGTAGGCCCTGTTGTCAGGTAGTAGGTCCTGTTGTCAGGTAGTAGGTCCTGTTGTCAGGTAGTAGGTCCTGTTGTCAGGTAGTAGGTCCTGTTGTCAGGTAGTAGGTCCTGTTGTCTGGTAGTAGGTCCTGTTGTCAGGTAGTAGGTCCTGTTGTCAGGTAGTAGGTCCTGTTGTCAGGTAGTAGGTCCTGTTGTCAGGTAGTAGATCCTGTTGTCAGGTAGTAGGTCCTGTTGTCAGGTAGTAGATCCTGTTGTCAGGTAATAGTAGGTCCTGTTGTCAGGTAGTAGGTCCTGTTGTCAGGTAATAGTAGGTCCTGTTGTCAGGTAGTAGGTCCTGTTGTCAGGTAGTAGGTCCTGTTGTCAGGTAGTAGGTCCTGTTGTCAGGTAGTAGGTCCTGTTGTCAGGTAGTAGGTCCTGTTGTCAGGTAGTAGATCCTGTTGTCAGGTAATAGTAGGTCCTGTTGTCAGGTAGTAGGTCCTGTTGTCAGGTAATAGTAGGTCCTGTTGTCAGGTAGTAGGTCTTGTTGTCAGGTAGTAGGTCCTGTTGTCAGGTAGTAGGTCCTGTTGTCAGGTAGTAGGTCCTGTTGTCAGGTAGTAGTAGGTCCTGTTGTCAGGTAGTGGGTCCTGTTGTCAGGTACTGTTGTCAGGTAGTAGGTCCTGTTGTCAGGTAGTAGGTCCTGTTGTCTGGTAGTAGGTCCTGTTGTCAGGTAGTAGGTCCTGTTGTCAGGTAGTAGTAGGTCCTGTTGTCAGGTAGTAGGTCCTGTTGTCAGGTAGTAGGTCCTGTTGTCAGGTAGTAGGTCCTGTTGTCAGGTAGTAGGTCCTGTTGTCAGGTAGTAGTAGGTCCTGTTGTCAGGTAGTAGGTCCTGTTGTCAGGTAGTAGGTCCTGTTGTCAGGTAGTAGGTCCTGTTGTCAGGTAGTAGGTCCTGTCAGGTAGTAGGTCCTGTTGTCAGGTAGTAGGTCCTGTTGTCAGGTAGTAGGTCCTGTTGTCAGGTAGTAGGTCCTGTTGTCAGGTAGTAGGTCCTGTTGTCAGGTAGTAGTAGGTCCTGTTGTCAGGTAGTAGTAGGTCCTGTTGTCAGGTAGTAGATCCTGTTGTCAGGTAGTAGGTCCTGTTGTCAGGTAGTAGATCCTGTTGTCAGCTAGTAGGTCCTGTTGTCAGGTAGTATGTCCTGTTGTCAGGTAGTAGGTCCTGTTGTCAGGTAGTAGGTCCTGTTGTCAGGTAGTAGGTCCTGTTGTCAGGTAGTAGGTCCTGTTGTCAGGTAGTAGGTCCTGTTGTCATGTACTAGTAGGTCCTGTTGTCAGGTAGTAGGTCCTGTTGTCAGGTAGTAGTAGGTCCTGTTGTCAGGTAGTAGTAGGTCCTGTTGTCAGGTAGTAGTAGGTCCTGTTGTCAGGTAGTAGGTCCTGTTGTCAGGTAGTAGGTCCTGTTGTCAGGTAGTAGTAGGTCCTGTTGTCAGGTAGTAGGTCCTGTTGTCAGGTAGTAGGTCCTGTTGTCAGGTAGTAGGTCCTGTTGTCAGGTAGTAGTAGGTCCTGTTGTCAGGTAGTAGGTCCTGTTGTCAGGTAGTAGGTCCTGTTGTCAGGTAGTAGGTCCTGTTGTCAGGTAGTAGGTCCTGTTGTCAGGTAGTAGGTCCTGTTGTCAGGTAGTAGTAGGTCCTGTTGTCAGGTAGTAGGTCCTGTTGTCAGGTAGTAGGTCCTGTTGTCAGGTAGTAGGTCCTGTTGTCAGGTAGTAGTAGGTCCTGTTGTCAGGTAGTAGGTCCTGTTGTCAGGTAGTAGGTCCTGTTGTCAGGTAGTAGGTCCTGTTGTCAGGTAGTAGGTCCTGTTGTCAGGTAGTAGTAGGTCCTGTTGTCAGGTAGTAGGTCCTGTTGTCAGGTAGTAGGTCCTGTTGTCAGGTAGTAGGTCCTGTTGTCAGGTAGTAGGTCCTGTTGTCAGGTAGTAGTAGGTCCTGTTGTCAGGTAGTAGGTCCTGTTGTCAGGTAGTAGGTCCTGTTGTCAGGTAGTAGGTCCTGTTGTCAGGTAGTAGGTCCTGTTGTCAGGTAGTAGTAGGTCCTGTTGTCAGGTAGTAGGTCCTGTTGTCAGGTAGTAGGTCCTGTTGTCAGGTAGTAGGTCCTGTTGTCAGGTAGTAGGTCCTGTCAGGTAGTAGGTCCTCTTGTCAGGTAGTAGGTCCTGTTGTCAGGTAGTAGGTCCTGTTGTCAGGTAGTAGGTCCTGTGGTAGTAGGTCCTGTTGTCAGGTAGTAGGTCCTGTTGTCAGGTAGTAGGTCCTGTTGTCAGGTAGTAGGTCCTGTGGTAGTAGGTCCTGTTGTCAGGTAGTAGGTCCTGTTGTCAGGTAGTAGGTCCTGTTGTCAGGTAGTAGGTCCTGTTGTCAGGTAGTAGGTCCTGTTGTCAGGTAGTAGGTCCTGTTGTCAGGTAGTAGGTCCTGTGGTAGTAGGTCCTGTTGTCAGGTAGTAGGTCCTGTTGTCAGGTAGTAGGTCCTGTTGTCAGGTAGTAGGTCCTGTTGTCAGGTAGTAGGTCCTGTTGTCAGGTAGTAGGTCCTGTTGTCAGGTAGTAGGTCCTGTTGTCAGGTAGTAGTAGGTCCTGTTGTCAGGTAGTAGTAGGTCCTGTTGTCAGGTAGTAGGTCCTGTTGTCAGGTAGTAGGTCCTGTTGTCAGGTAGTAGGTCCTGTTGTCAGGTAGTAGGTCCTGTTGTCAGGTAGTAGGTCCTGTTGTCAGGTAGTATGTCCTGTTGTCAGGTAGTAGGTCCTGTTGTCAGGTAGTAGGCCCTGTTGTCAGGTAGTAGGTCCTGTTGTCAGGTAGTAGGTCCTGTTGTCAGGTAGTAGGCCCTGTTGTCAGGTAGTAGGTCCTGTTGTCAGGTAGTAGGTCCTGTTGTCAGGTAGTAGGCCCTGTTGTCAGGTAGTAGGTCCTGTTGTCAGGTAGTAGTAGGTCCTGTTGTCAGGTAGTAGGTCCTGTTGTCAGGTAGTAGGTCCTGTTGTCAGGTAGTAGTAGGTCCTGTTGTCAGGTAGTAGTAGGTCCTGTTGTCAGGTAGTAGGTCCTGTTGTCAGGTAGTAGGTCCTGTTGTCAGGTAGTAGGTCCTGTTGTCAGGTAGTAGGTCCTGTTGTCAGGTAGTAGGTCCTGTTGTCAGGTAGTAGGTCCTGTTGTCTGGTAGTAGGTCCTGTTGTCAGGTAGTAGGTCCTGTTGTCAGGTAGTAGGTCCTGTTGTCAGGTAGTAGGCCCTGTTGTCAGGTAGTAGGTCCTGTTGTCAGGTAGTAGTAGGTCCTGTTGTCAGGTAGTAGGTCCTGTTGTCAGGTAGTAGGTCCTGTTGTCAGGTAGTAGGTCCTGTTGTCAGGTAGTAGTAGGCCCTGTTGTCAGGTAGTAGGTCCTGTTGTCAGGCAGTAGGTCCTGTTGTCAGGTAGTAGGTCCTGTTGTCAGGTAGTAGTAGGTCCTGTTGTCAGGTAGTAGGTCCTGTTGTCAGGTAGTAGTAGGTCCTGTTGTCAGGTAGTAGGTCCTGTTGTCAGGTAGTAGGTCCTGTTGTCAGGTAGTAGGTCCTGTTGTCAGGTAGTAGGTCCTGTTGTCAGGTAGTAGGTCCTGTTGTCAGGTAGTAGGTCCTGTTGTCAGGTAGTAGGTCCTGTTGTCAGGTAGTAGTAGGTCCTGTTGTCAGGTAGTAGTAGGTCCTGTTGTCAGGTAGTAGGTCCTGTTGTCAGGTAGTAGGTCCTGTTGTCAGGTAGTAGGTCCTGTTGTCAGGTAGTAGGTCCTGTTGTCAGGTAGTAGGTCCTGTTGTCAGGTAGTATGTCCTGTTGTCAGGTAGTAGGTCCTGTTGTCAGGTAGTAGGCCCTGTTGTCAGGTAGTAGGTCCTGTTGTCAGGTAGTAGGTCCTGTTGTCAGGTAGTAGGCCCTGTTGTCAGGTAGTAGGTCCTGTTGTCAGGTAGTAGGTCCTGTTGTCAGGTAGTAGGCCCTGTTGTCAGGTAGTAGGTCCTGTTGTCAGGTAGTAGTAGGTCCTGTTGTCAGGTAGTAGGTCCTGTTGTCAGGTAGTAGGTCCTGTTGTCAGGTAGTAGTAGGTCCTGTTGTCAGGTAGTAGTAGGTCCTGTTGTCAGGTAGTAGGTCCTGTTGTCAGGTAGTAGGTCCTGTTGTCAGGTAGTAGGTCCTGTTGTCAGGTAGTAGGTCCTGTTGTCAGGTAGTAGGTCCTGTTGTCAGGTAGTAGGTCCTGTTGTCTGGTAGTAGGTCCTGTTGTCAGGTAGTAGGTCCTGTTGTCAGGTAGTAGGTCCTGTTGTCAGGTAGTAGGCCCTGTTGTCAGGTAGTAGGTCCTGTTGTCAGGTAGTAGTAGGTCCTGTTGTCAGGTAGTAGGTCCTGTTGTCAGGTAGTAGGTCCTGTTGTCAGGTAGTAGGTCCTGTTGTCAGGTAGTAGTAGGCCCTGTTGTCAGGTAGTAGGTCCTGTTGTCAGGCAGTAGGTCCTGTTGTCAGGTAGTAGGTCCTGTTGTCAGGTAGTAGTAGGTCCTGTTGTCAGGTAGTAGGTCCTGTTGTCAGGTAGTAGTAGGTCCTGTTGTCAGGTAGTAGGTCCTGTTGTCAGGTAGTAGGTCCTGTTGTCAGGTAGTAGGTCCTGTTGTCAGGTAGTAGGTCCTGTTGTCAGGTAGTAGGCCCTGTTGTCAGGTAGTAGGTCCTGTTGTCAGGCAGTAGGTCCTGTTGTCAGGTAGTAGTAGGCCCTGTTGTCAGGTAGTAGGTCCTGTTGTCAGGTAGTAGGTCCTGTTGTCAGGTAGTAGTAGGCCCTGTTGTCAGGTAGTAGGTCCTGTTGTCAGGTAGTAGGTCCTGTTGTCAGGTAGTAGGTCCTGTTGTCAGGTAGTAGGTCCTGTTGTCAGGTAGTAGGTCCTGTTGTCTGGTAGTAGGTCCTGTTGTCAGGTAGTAGGTCCTGTTGTCAGGTAGTAGGTCCTGTTGTCAGGTAGTAGGTCCTGTTGTCAGGTAGTAGATCCTGTTGTCAGGTAGTAGGTCCTGTTGTCAGGTAGTAGATCCTGTTGTCAGGTAATAGTAGGTCCTGTTGTCAGGTAGTAGGTCCTGTTGTCAGGTAATAGTAGGTCCTGTTGTCAGGTAGTAGGTCCTGTTGTCAGGTAGTAGGTCCTGTTGTCAGGTAGTAGGTCCTGTTGTCAGGTAGTAGGTCCTGTTGTCAGGTAGTAGGTCCTGTTGTCAGGTAGTAGATCCTGTTGTCAGGTAATAGTAGGTCCTGTTGTCAGGTAGTAGGTCCTGTTGTCAGGTAATAGTAGGTCCTGTTGTCAGGTAGTAGGTCTTGTTGTCAGGTAGTAGGTCCTGTTGTCAGGTAGTAGGTCCTGTTGTCAGGTAGTAGGTCCTGTTGTCAGGTAGTAGTAGGTCCTGTTGTCAGGTAGTGGGTCCTGTTGTCAGGTACTGTTGTCAGGTAGTAGGTCCTGTTGTCAGGTAGTAGGTCCTGTTGTCTGGTAGTAGGTCCTGTTGTCAGGTAGTAGGTCCTGTTGTCAGGTAGTAGTAGGTCCTGTTGTCAGGTAGTAGGTCCTGTTGTCAGGTAGTAGGTCCTGTTGTCAGGTAGTAGGTCCTGTTGTCAGGTAGTAGGTCCTGTTGTCAGGTAGTAGTAGGTCCTGTTGTCAGGTAGTAGGTCCTGTTGTCAGGTAGTAGGTCCTGTTGTCAGGTAGTAGGTCCTGTTGTCAGGTAGTAGGTCCTGTCAGGTAGTAGGTCCTGTTGTCAGGTAGTAGGTCCTGTTGTCAGGTAGTAGGTCCTGTTGTCAGGTAGTAGGTCCTGTGGTAGTAGGTCCTGTTGTCAGGTAGTAGGTCCTGTTGTCAGGTAGTAGGTCCTGTTGTCAGGTAGTAGGTCCTGTGGTAGTAGGTCCTGTTGTCAGGTAGTAGGTCCTGTTGTCAGGTAGTAGGTCCTGTTGTCAGGTAGTAGGTCCTGTTGTCAGGTAGTAGGTCCTGTTGTCAGGTAGTAGGTCCTGTGGTAGTAGGTCCTGTTGTCAGGTAGTAGGTCCTGTGGTAGTAGGTCCTGTTGTCAGGTAGTAGGTCCTGTTGTCAGGTAGTAGGTCCTGTTGTCAGGTAGTAGGTCCTGTTGTCAGGTAGTAGGTCCTGTTGTCAGGTAGTAGGTCCTGTTGTCAGGTAGTAGGTCCTGTTGTCAGGTAGTAGTAGGTCCTGTTGTCAGGTAGTAGTAGGTCCTGTTGTCAGGTAGTAGGTCCTGTTGTCAGGTAGTAGGTCCTGTTGTCAGGTAGTAGGTCCTGTTGTCAGGTAGTAGGTCCTGTTGTCAGGTAGTAGGTCCTGTTGTCAGGTAGTAGGCCCTGTTGTCAGGTAGTAGGTCCTGTTGTCAGGTAGTAGGTCCTGTTGTCAGGTAGTAGGCCCTGTTGTCAGGTAGTAGGTCCTGTTGTCAGGTAGTAGGTCCTGTTGTCAGGTAGTAGGTCCTGTTGTCAGGTAGTAGGTCCTGTTGTCAGGTAGTAGTAGGTCCTGTTGTCAGGTAGTAGGTCCTGTTGTCAGGTAGTAGGTCCTGTTGTCAGGTAGTAGTAGGTCCTGTTGTCAGGTAGTAGTAGGTCCTGTTGTCAGGTAGTAGGTCCTGTTGTCAGGTAGTAGGTCCTGTTGTCAGGTAGTAGGTCCTGTTGTCAGGTAGTAGGTCCTGTTGTCAGGTAGTAGGTCCTGTTGTCAGGTAGTAGGTCCTGTTGTCTGGTAGTATGTCCTGTTGTCAGGTAGTAGGTCCTGTTGTCAGGTAGTAGGTCCTGTTGTCAGGTAGTAGGCCCTGTTGTCAGGTAGTAGGTCCTGTTGTCAGGTAGTAGTAGGTCCTGTTGTCAGGTAGTAGGTCCTGTTGTCAGGTAGTAGGTCCTGTTGTCAGGTAGTAGGTCCTGTTGTCAGGTAGTAGTAGGCCCTGTTGTCAGGTAGTAGGTCCTGTTGTCAGGCAGTAGGTCCTGTTGTCAGGTAGTAGGTCCTGTTGTCAGGTAGTAGTAGGTCCTGTTGTCAGGTAGTAGGTCCTGTTGTCAGGTAGTAGTAGGTCCTGTTGTCAGGTAGTAGGTCCTGTTGTCAGGTAGTAGGTCCTGTTGTCAGGTAGTAGGTCCTGTTGTCAGGTAGTAGGCCCTGTTGTCAGGTAGTAGGTCCTGTTGTCAGGCAGTAGGTCCTGTTGTCAGGTAGTAGTAGGCCCTGTTGTCAGGTAGTAGGTCCTGTTGTCAGGTAGTAGGTCCTGTTGTCAGGTAGTAGTAGGCCCTGTTGTCAGGTAGTAGGTCCTGTTGTCAGGTAGTAGGTCCTGTTGTCAGGTAGTAGGTCCTGTTGTCAGGTAGTAGGTCCTGTTGTCAGGTAGTAGGTCCTGTTGTCTGGTAGTAGGTCCTGTTGTCAGGTAGTAGGTCCTGTTGTCAGGTAGTAGGTCCTGTTGTCAGGTAGTAGGTCCTGTTGTCAGGTAGTAGATCCTGTTGTCAGGTAGTAGGTCCTGTTGTCAGGTAGTAGATCCTGTTGTCAGGTAATAGTAGGTCCTGTTGTCAGGTAGTAGGTCCTGTTGTCAGGTAATAGTAGGTCCTGTTGTCAGGTAGTAGGTCCTGTTGTCAGGTAGTAGGTCCTGTTGTCAGGTAGTAGGTCCTGTTGTCAGGTAGTAGGTCCTGTTGTCAGGTAGTAGGTCCTGTTGTCAGGTAGTAGATCCTGTTGTCAGGTAATAGTAGGTCCTGTTGTCAGGTAGTAGGTCCTGTTGTCAGGTAATAGTAGGTCCTGTTGTCAGGTAGTAGGTCCTGTTGTCAGGTAGTAGGTCCTGTTGTCAGGTAGTAGGTCCTGTTGTCAGGTAGTAGGTCCTGTTGTCAGGTAGTAGTAGGTCCTGTTGTCAGGTAGTGGGTCCTGTTGTCAGGTACTGTTGTCAGGTAGTAGGTCCTGTTGTCAGGTAGTAGGTCCTGTTGTCTGGTAGTAGGTCCTGTTGTCAGGTAGTAGGTCCTGTTGTCAGGTAGTAGGTCCTGTTGTCAGGTAGTAGTAGGTCCTGTTGTCAGGTAGTATGTCCTGTTGTCAGGTAGTAGTAGGTCCTGTTGTCAGGTAGTAGGCCCTGTTGTCAGGTAGTAGGTCCTGTTGTCAGGTAGTAGGTCCTGTTGTCAGGTAGTAGGTCCTGTTGTCAGGTAGTAGGCCCTGTTGTCAGGTAGTAGGTCCTGTTGTCAGGTAGTAGGTCCTGTTGTCTGGTAGTAGGTCCTGTTGTCTGGTAGTAGGTCCTGTTGTCAGGTAGTAGGTCCTGTTGTCAGGTAGTAGGGCCTGTTGTCAGGTAGTAGGTCCTGTTGTCAGGTAGTAGGTCCTGTTGTCAGGTAGTAGGTCCTGTTGTCAGGTAGTAGGTCCTGTTGTCTGGTAGTAGGTCCTGTTGTCAGGTAGTAGGTCCTGCAGGTAGTAGGTCCTGTTGTCAGGTAGTAGGCCCTGTTGTCAGGCAGTAGGTCCTGTTGTCAGGTAGTAGGTCCTGTTGTCAGGTAGTAGTAGGTCCTGTTGTCAGGTAGTAGATCCTGTTGTCAGGTAGTAGTAGGTCCTGTTGTCAGGTAGTAGGTCCTGTTGTCAGGTAGTAGGTCCTGTTGTCAGGTAGTAGTAGGTCCTGTTGTCAGGTAGTAGGTCCTGTTGTCAGGTAGTAGGTCCTGTTGTCAGGTAGTAGGTCCTGTTGTCAGGTAGTAGTAGGTCCTGTTGTCAGGTAGTAGGTCCTGTTGTCAGGTAGTAGGTCCTGTTGTCAGGTAGTAGGTCCTGTTGTCAGGTAGTAGGTCCTGTTGTCAGGTAGTAGGTCCTGTTGTCAGGTAGTAGTAGGTCCTGTTGTCAGGTAGTAGGTCCTGTTGTCAGGTAGTAGGTCCTGTTGTCAGGTAGTAGGTCCTGTTGTCAGGTAGTAGGTCCTGTTGTCAGGTAGTAGGTCCTGTTGTCAGGTAGTAGTAGGTCCTGTTGTCAGGTAGTAGGTCCTGTTGTCAGGTAGTAGGTCCTGTTGTCAGGTAGTAGGTCCTGTTGTCAGGTAGTAGTAGGTCCTGTTGTCAGGTAGTAGGTCCTGTTGTCAGGTAGTAGGTCCTGTTGTCAGGTAGTAGGTCCTGTGTCAGGTAGTAGGTCCTGTTGTCAGGTAGTAGGTCCTGTTGTCAGGTAGTAGGTCCTGTGAGGTAGTAGGTCCTGTTGTCAGGTAGTAGGTCCTGTTGTCAGGTAGTAGGTCCTGTTGTCAGGTAGTAGGTCCTGTTGTCAGGTAGTAGGTCCTGTTGTCAGGTAGTAGGTCCTGTTGTCAGGTAGTAGGTCCTGTTGTCAGGTAGTAGGTCCTTGTAGGTAGTAGGTCCTGTTGTCAGGTAGTAGGTCCTGTTGTCAGGTAGTAGGTCCTGTTGTCAGGTAGTAGGTCCTGTTGTCAGGTAGTAGGTCCTGTTGTCAGGTAGTAGTGTTCCTGTTGTCAGGTAGTAGGTCCTGTTGTCAGGTAGTAGGTCCTGTTGTCAGGTAGTAGGTCCTGTTGTCAGGTAGTAGGTCCTGTTGTCAGGTAGTAGGCCCTGTTGTCAGGTAGTAGGTCCTGTTGTCAGGTAGTAGGTCCTGTTGTCAGGTAGTAGGTCCTGTTGTCAGGTAGTAGGCCCTGTTGTCAGGTAGTAGGTCCTGTTGTCAGGTAGTAGGTCCTGTTGTCAGGTAGTAGGTCCTGTTGTCAGGTAGTAGGTCCTGTTGTCAGGTAGTAGTAGGTCCTGTTGTCAGGTAGTAGGTCCTGTTGTCAGGTAGTAGGTCCTGTTGTCAGGTAGTAGGCCCTGTTGTCAGGTAGTAGTAGGTCCTGTTGTCAGGTAGTAGGTCCTGTTGTCAGGTAGTAGGTCCTGTTGTCAGGTAGTAGGTCCTGTTGTCAGGTAGTAGGTCCTGTTGTCAGGTAGTAGGTCCTGTTGTCAGGTAGTAGGTCCTGTTGTCTGGTAGTAGGTCCTGTTGTCAGGTAGTAGGTCCTGTTGTCAGGTAGTAGATCCTGTTGTCAGGTAGTAGGCCCTGTTGTCAGGTAGTAGGTCCTGTTGTCAGGTAGTAGTAGGTCCTGTTGTCAGGTAGTAGGTCCTGTTGTCAGGTAGTAGGTCCTGTTGTCAGGTAGTAGGTCCTGTTGTCAGGTAGTAGTAGGCCCTGTTGTCAGGTAGTAGGTCCTGTTGTCAGGCAGTAGGTCCTGTTGTCAGGTAGTAGGTCCTGTTGTCAGGTAGTAGTAGGTCCTGTTGTCAGGTAGTAGGTCCTGTTGTCAGGTAGTAGTAGGTCCTGTTGTCAGGTAGTAGGTCCTGTTGTCAGGTAGTAGGTCCTGTTGTCAGGTAGTAGGTCCTGTTGTCAGGTAGTAGGTCCTGTTGTCAGGTAGTAGGCCCTGTTGTCAGGTAGTAGGTCCTGTTGTCAGGCAGTAGGTCCTGTTGTCAGGTAGTAGTAGGCCCTGTTGTCAGGTAGTAGGTCCTGTTGTCAGGTAGTAGGTCCTGTTGTCAGGTAGTAGGTCCTGTTGTCAGGTAGTAGGTCCTGTTGTCAGGTAGTAGGTCCTGTTGTCAGGTAGTAGTAGGTCCTGTTGTCAGGTAGTAGGTCCTGTTGTCAGGTAGTAGGTCCTGTTGTCAGGTAGTAGGTCCTGTTGTCAGGTAGTAGTAGGTCCTGTTGTCAGGTAGTAGGTCCTGTTGTCAGGTAGTAGGTCCTGTTGTCAGGTAGTAGGTCCTGTTGTCAGGTAGTAGGTCCTGTTGTCAGGTAGTAGGTCCTGTTGTCAGGTAGTAGTAGGTCCTGTTGTCAGGTAGTAGGTCCTGTTGTCAGGTAGTAGGTCCTGTTGTCAGGTAGTAGGTCCTGTTGTCAGGTAGTAGGTCCTGTTGTCAGGTAGTAGGTCCTGTTGTCAGGTAGTAGGTCCTGTTGTCAGGTAGTAGTAGGTCCTGTTGTCAGGTAGTAGGTCCTGTTGTCAGGTAGTAGGTCCTGTTGTCAGGTAGTAGGTCCTGTTGTCAGGTAGTAGGTCCTGTTGTCAGGTAGTAGTAGGTCCTGTTGTCAGGTAGTAGGTCCTGTTGTCAGGTAGTAGGTCCTGTTGTCAGGTAGTAGGTCCTGTTGTCAGGTAGTAGGCCATGTTGTCAGGTAGTAGGCCCTGTTGTCAGGTAGTAGGTCCTGTTGTCAGGTAGTAGGTCCTGTTGTCAGGTAGTAGGCCCTGTTGTCAGGTAGTAGGTCCTGTTGTCAGGTAGTAGGTCCTGTTGTCAGGTAGTAGGTCCTGTTGTCAGGTAGTAGGTCCTGTTGTCAGGTAGTAGTAGGTCCTGTTGTCAGGTAGTAGGTCCTGTTGTCAGGTAGTAGGTCCTGTTGTCAGGTAGTAGGCCCTGTTGTCAGGTAGTAGTAGGTCCTGTTGTCAGGTAGTAGGTCCTGTTGTCAGGTAGTAGGTCCTGTTGTCAGGTAGTAGGTCCTGTTGTCAGGTAGTAGGTCCTGTTGTCAGGTAGTAGGTCCTGTTGTCTGGTAGTAGGTCCTGTTGTCAGGTAGTAGGTCCTGTTGTCAGGTAGTAGATCCTGTTGTCAGGTAGTAGGCCCTGTTGTCAGGTAGTAGGTCCTGTTGTCAGGTAGTAGTAGGTCCTGTTGTCAGGTAGTAGGTCCTGTTGTCAGGTAGTAGGTCCTGTTGTCAGGTAGTAGGTCCTGTTGTCAGGTAGTAGTAGGCCCTGTTGTCAGGTAGTAGGTCCTGTTGTCAGGCAGTAGGTCCTGTTGTCAGGTAGTAGGTCCTGTTGTCAGGTAGTAGTAGGTCCTGTTGTCAGGTAGTAGGTCCTGTTGTCAGGTAGTAGTAGGTCCTGTTGTCAGGTAGTAGGTCCTGTTGTCAGGTAGTAGGTCCTGTTGTCAGGTAGTAGGTCCTGTTGTCAGGTAGTAGGTCCTGTTGTCAGGTAGTAGGCCCTGTTGTCAGGTAGTAGGTCCTGTTGTCAGGCAGTAGGTCCTGTTGTCAGGTAGTAGTAGGCCCTGTTGTCAGGTAGTAGGTCCTGTTGTCAGGTAGTAGGTCCTGTTGTCAGGTAGTAGGTCCTGTTGTCAGGTAGTAGGTCCTGTTGTCAGGTAGTAGGTCCTGTTGTCAGGTAGTAGTAGGTCCTGTTGTCAGGTAGTAGGTCCTGTTGTCAGGTAGTAGGTCCTGTTGTCAGGTAGTAGGTCCTGTTGTCAGGTAGTAGTAGGTCCTGTTGTCAGGTAGTAGGTACTGTTGTCAGGTAGTAGGTCCTGTTGTCAGGTAGTAGGTCCTGTTGTCAGGTAGTAGGTCCTGTTGTCAGGTAGTAGGTCCTGTTGTCAGGTAGTAGTAGGTCCTGTTGTCAGGTAGTAGGTCCTGTTGTCAGGTAGTAGGTCCTGTTGTCAGGTAGTAGGTCCTGTTGTCAGGTAGTAGGTCCTGTTGTCAGGTAGTAGGTCCTGTTGTCAGGTAGTAGGTCCTGTTGTCAGGTAGTAGTAGGTCCTGTTGTCAGGTAGTAGGTCCTGTTGTCAGGTAGTAGGTCCTGTTGTCAGGTAGTAGGTCCTGTTGTCAGGTAGTAGGTCCTGTTGTCAGGTAGTAGTAGGTCCTGTTGTCAGGTAGTAGGTCCTGTTGTCAGGTAGTAGGTCCTGTTGTCAGGTAGTAGGTCCTGTTGTCAGGTAGTAGGTCCTGTCAGGTAGTAGGTCCTGTTGTCAGGTAGTAGGTCCTGTTGTCAGGTAGTAGGTCCTGTTGTCAGGTAGTAGGTCCTGTGGTAGTAGGTCCTGTTGTCAGGTAGTAGGTCCTGTTGTCAGGTAGTAGGTCCTGTTGTCAGGTAGTAGGTCCTGTGGTAGTAGGTCCTGTTGTCAGGTAGTAGGTCCTGTTGTCAGGTAGTAGGTCCTGTTGTCAGGTAGTAGGTCCTGTTGTCAGGTAGTAGGTCCTGTTGTCAGGTAGTAGGTCCTGTTGTCAGGTAGTAGGTCCTGTGGTAGTAGGTCCTGTTGTCAGGTAGTAGGTCCTGTTGTCAGGTAGTAGGTCCTGTTGTCAGGTAGTAGGTCCTGTTGTCAGGTAGTAGGTCCTGTTGTCAGGTAGTAGGTCCTGTTGTCAGGTAGTAGGTCCTGTTGTCAGGTAGTAGTAGGTCCTGTTGTCAGGTAGTAGTAGGTCCTGTTGTCAGGTAGTAGGTCCTGTTGTCAGGTAGTAGGTCCTGTTGTCAGGTAGTAGGTCCTGTTGTCAGGTAGTAGGTCCTGTTGTCAGGTAGTAGGTCCTGTTGTCAGGTAGTATGTCCTGTTGTCAGGTAGTAGGTCCTGTTGTCAGGTAGTAGGCCCTGTTGTCAGGTAGTAGGTCCTGTTGTCAGGTAGTAGGTCCTGTTGTCAGGTAGTAGGCCCTGTTGTCAGGTAGTAGGTCCTGTTGTCAGGTAGTAGGTCCTGTTGTCAGGTAGTAGGTCCTGTTGTCAGGTAGTAGGTCCTGTTGTCAGGTAGTAGTAGGTCCTGTTGTCAGGTAGTAGGTCCTGTTGTCAGGTAGTAGGTCCTGTTGTCAGGTAGTAGTAGGTCCTGTTGTCAGGTAGTAGTAGGTCCTGTTGTCAGGTAGTAGGTCCTGTTGTCAGGTAGTAGGTCCTGTTGTCAGGTAGTAGGTCCTGTTGTCAGGTAGTAGGTCCTGTTGTCAGGTAGTAGGTCCTGTTGTCAGGTAGTAGGTCCTGTTGTCTGGTAGTAGGTCCTGTTGTCAGGTAGTAGGTCCTGTTGTCAGGTAGTAGGTCCTGTTGTCAGGTAGTAGGCCCTGTTGTCAGGTAGTAGGTCCTGTTGTCAGGTAGTAGTAGGTCCTGTTGTCAGGTAGTAGGTCCTGTTGTCAGGTAGTAGGTCCTGTTGTCAGGTAGTAGGTCCTGTTGTCAGGTAGTAGTAGGCCCTGTTGTCAGGTAGTAGGTCCTGTTGTCAGGCAGTAGGTCCTGTTGTCAGGTAGTAGGTCCTGTTGTCAGGTAGTAGTAGGTCCTGTTGTCAGGTAGTAGGTCCTGTTGTCAGGTAGTAGTAGGTCCTGTTGTCAGGTAGTAGGTCCTGTTGTCAGGTAGTAGGTCCTGTTGTCAGGTAGTAGGTCCTGTTGTCAGGTAGTAGGTCCTGTTGTCAGGTAGTAGGCCCTGTTGTCAGGTAGTAGGTCCTGTTGTCAGGCAGTAGGTCCTGTTGTCAGGTAGTAGTAGGCCCTGTTGTCAGGTAGTAGGTCCTGTTGTCAGGTAGTAGGTCCTGTTGTCAGGTAGTAGTAGGCCCTGTTGTCAGGTAGTAGGTCCTGTTGTCAGGTAGTAGGTCCTGTTGTCAGGTAGTAGGTCCTGTTGTCAGGTAGTAGGTCCTGTTGTCAGGTAGTAGGTCCTGTTGTCTGGTAGTAGGTCCTGTTGTCAGGTAGTAGGTCCTGTTGTCAGGTAGTAGGTCCTGTTGTCAGGTAGTAGGTCCTGTTGTCAGGTAGTAGATCCTGTTGTCAGGTAGTAGGTCCTGTTGTCAGGTAGTAGATCCTGTTGTCAGGTAATAGTAGGTCCTGTTGTCAGGTAGTAGGTCCTGTTGTCAGGTAGTAGGTCCTGTTGTCAGGTAGTAGGTCCTGTTGTCAGGTAGTAGGTCCTGTTGTCAGGTAATAGGTCCTGTTGTCAGGTAGTAGGTCCTGTTGTCAGGTAGTAGATCCTGTTGTCAGGTAATAGTAGGTCCTGTTGTCAGGTAGTAGGTCCTGTTGTCAGGTAATAGTAGGTCCTGTTGTCAGGTAGTAGGTCCTGTTGTCAGGTAGTAGGTCCTGTTGTCAGGTAGTAGGTCCTGTTGTCAGGTAGTAGGTCCTGTTGTCAGGTAGTAGTAGGTCCTGTTGTCAGGTAGTGGGTCCTGTTGTCAGGTACTGTTGTCAGGTAGTAGGTCCTGTTGTCAGGTAGTAGGTCCTGTTGTCTGGTAGTAGGTCCTGTTGTCAGGTAGTAGGTCCTGTTGTCAGGTAGTAGGTCCTGTTGTCAGGTAGTAGTAGGTCCTGTTGTCAGGTAGTATGTCCTGTTGTCAGGTAGTAGTAGGTCCTGTTGTCAGGTAGTAGGCCCTGTTGTCAGGTAGTAGGTCCTGTTGTCAGGTAGTAGGTCCTGTTGTCAGGTAGTAGGTCCTGTTGTCAGGTAGTAGGCCCTGTTGTCAGGTAGTAGGTCCTGTTGTCAGGTAGTAGGTCCTGTTGTCTGGTAGTAGGTCCTGTTGTCTGGTAGTAGGTCCTGTTGTCAGGTAGTAGGTCCTGTTGTCAGGTAGTAGGGCCTGTTGTCAGGTAGTAGGTCCTGTTGTCAGGTAGTAGGTCCTGTTGTCAGGTAGTAGGTCCTGTTGTCAGGTAGTAGGTCCTGTTGTCAGGTAGTAGGTCCTGTTGTCTGGTAGTAGGTCCTGTTGTCAGGTAGTAGGTCCTGTTGTCAGGTAGTAGGTCCTGTTGTCAGGTAGTAGGCCCTGTTGTCAGGCAGTAGGTCCTGTTGTCAGGTAGTAGGGCCTGTTGTCAGGTAGTAGTAGGTCCTGTTGTCAGGTAGTAGATCCTGTTGTCAGGTAGTAGTAGGTCCTGTTGTCAGGTAGTAGGTCCTGTTGTCAGGTAGTAGGTCCTGTTGTCAGGTAGTAGTAGGTCCTGTTGTCAGGTAGTAGGTCCTGTTGTCAGGTAGTAGGTCCTGTTGTCAGGTAGTAGGTCCTGTTGTCAGGTAGTAGTAGGTCCTGTTGTCAGGTAGTAGGTCCTGTTGTCAGGTAGTAGGTCCTGTTGTCAGGTAGTAGGTCCTGTTGTCAGGTAGTAGGTCCTGTTGTCAGGTAGTAGGTCCTGTTGTCAGGTAGTAGTAGGTCCTGTTGTCAGGTAGTAGGTCCTGTTGTCAGGTAGTAGGTCCTGTTGTCAGGTAGTAGGTCCTGTTGTCAGGTAGTAGTAGGTCCTGTTGTCAGGTAGTAGGTCCTGTTGTCAGGTAGTAGGTCCTGTTGTCAGGTAGTAGGTCCTGTTGTCAGGTAGTAGGTCCTGTTGTCAGGTAGTAGGTCCTGTTGTCAGGTAGTAGTAGGTCCTGTTGTCAGGTAGTAGGTCCTGTTGTCAGGTAGTAGGTCCTGTTGTCAGGTAGTAGGTCCTGTTGTCAGGTAGTAGGTCCTGTTGTCAGGTAGTAGGTCCTGTTGTCAGGTAGTAGGTCCTGTTGTCAGGTAGTAGTAGGTCCTGTTGTCAGGTAGTAGGTCCTGTTGTCAGGTAGTAGGTCCTGTTGTCAGGTAGTAGGTCCTGTTGTCAGGTAGTAGTAGGTCCTGTTGTCAGGTAGTAGGTCCTGTTGTCAGGTAGTAGGTCCTGTTGTCAGGTAGTAGGTCCTGTTGTCAGGTAGTAGGTCCTGTCAGGTAGTAGGTCCTGTTGTCAGGTAGTAGGTCCTGTTGTCAGGTAGTAGGTCCTGTGGTAGTAGGTCCTGTTGTCAGGTAGTAGGTCCTGTTGTCAGGTAGTAGGTCCTGTTGTCAGGTAGTAGGTCCTGTTGTCAGGTAGTAGGTCCTGTTGTCAGGTAGTAGGTCCTGTTGTCAGGTAGTAGGTCCTGTGGTAGTAGGTCCTGTTGTCAGGTAGTAGGTCCTGTTGTCAGGTAGTAGGTCCTGTTGTCAGGTAGTAGGTCCTGTTGTCAGGTAGTAGGTCCTGTTGTCAGGTAGTAGTAGGTCCTGTTGTCAGGTAGTAGTAGGTCCTGTTGTCAGGTAGTAGGTCCTGTTGTCAGGTAGTAGGTCCTGTTGTCAGGTAGTAGGTCCTGTTGTCAGGTAGTAGGTCCTGTTGTCAGGTAGTAGGTCCTGTTGTCAGGTAGTATGTCCTGTTGTCAGGTAGTAGGTCCTGTTGTCAGGTAGTAGGCCCTGTTGTCAGGTAGTAGGTCCTGTTGTCAGGTAGTAGGTCCTGTTGTCAGGTAGTAGGCCCTGTTGTCAGGTAGTAGGTCCTGTTGTCAGGTAGTAGGTCCTGTTGTCAGGTATGTCAGGTAGTAGGTCCTGTTGTCAGGTAGTAGGTCCTGTTGTCAGGTAGTAGTAGGTCCTGTTGTCAGGTAGTAGGTCCTGTTGTCAGGTAGTAGGTCCTGTTGTCAGGTAGTAGGCCCTGTTGTCAGGTAGTAGTAGGTCCTGTTGTCAGGTAGTAGGTCCTGTTGTCAGGTAGTAGGTCCTGTTGTCAGGTAGTAGGTCCTGTTGTCAGGTAGTAGGTCCTGTTGTCAGGTAGTAGGTCCTGTTGTCAGGTAGTAGGTCCTGTTGTCAGGTAGTAGGTCCTGTTGTCTGGTAGTAGGTCCTGTTGTCAGGTAGTAGGTCCTGTTGTCAGGTAGTAGGTCCTGTTGTCAGGTAGTAGGCCCTGTTGTCAGGTAGTAGGTCCTGTTGTCAGGTAGTAGTAGGTCCTGTTGTCAGGTAGTAGGTCCTGTTGTCAGGTAGTAGGTCCTGTTGTCAGGTAGTAGGTCCTGTTGTCAGGTAGTAGTAGGCCCTGTTGTCAGGTAGTAGGTCCTGTTGTCAGGCAGTAGGTCCTGTTGTCAGGTAGTAGGTCCTGTTGTCAGGTAGTAGTAGGTCCTGTTGTCAGGTAGTAGGTCCTGTTGTCAGGTAGTAGTAGGTCCTGTTGTCAGGTAGTAGGTCCTGTTGTCAGGTAGTAGGTCCTGTTGTCAGGTAGTAGGTCCTGTTGTCAGGTAGTAGGTCCTGTTGTCAGGTAGTAGGCCCTGTTGTCAGGTAGTAGGTCCTGTTGTCAGGCAGTAGGTCCTGTTGTCAGGTAGTAGTAGGCCCTGTTGTCAGGTAGTAGGTCCTGTTGTCAGGTAGTAGGTCCTGTTGTCAGGTAGTAGTAGGCCGTGTTGTCAGGTAGTAGGTCCTGTTGTCAGGTAGTAGGTCCTGTTGTCAGGTAGTAGGTCCTGTTGTCAGGTAGTAGGTCCTGTTGTCAGGTAGTAGGTCCTGTTGTCTGGTAGTAGGTCCTGTTGTCAGGTAGTAGGTCCTGTTGTCAGGTAGTAGGTCCTGTTGTCAGGTAGTAGATCCTGTTGTCAGGTAGTAGGTCCTGTTGTCAGGTAGTAGATCCTGTTGTCAGGTAATAGTAGGTCCTGTTGTCAGGTAGTAGGTCCTGTTGTCAGGTAATAGTAGGTCCTGTTGTCAGGTAGTAGGTCCTGTTGTCAGGTAGTAGGTCCTGTTGTCAGGTAGTAGGTCCTGTTGTCAGGTAGTAGGTCCTGTTGTCAGGTAGTAGGTCCTGTTGTCAGGTAGTAGATCCTGTTGTCAGGTAGTAGGTCCTGTTGTCAGGTAGTAGGTCCTGTTGTCAGGTAGTAGTAGGTCCTGTTGTCAGGTAGTAGGTCCTGTTGTCAGGTAGTAGGTCCTGTTGTCAGGTAGTAGGTCCTGTTGTCAGGTAGTAGTAGTAGGTCCTGTTGTCAGGTAGTAGGTCCTGTTGTCAGGTAGTAGGTCCTGTTGTCAGGTAGTAGGTCCTGTTGTCAGGTAGTAGTAGGTCCTGTTGTCAGGTAGTAGTAGGTCCTGTTGTCAGGTAGTAGGTCCTGTTGTCAGGTAGTAGGTCCTGTTGTCAGGTAGTAGGTCCTGTTGTCAGGTAGTAGGTCCTGTTGTCAGGTAGTAGGTCCTGTTGTCAGGTAGTAGTAGGTCCTGTTGTCAGGTAGTAGGTCCTGTTGTCAGGTAGTAGGTCCTGTTGTCAGGTAGTAGGTCCTGTTGTCAGGTAGTAGGTCCTGTTGTCAGGTAGTAGTAGGTCCTGTTGTCAGGTAGTAGGTCCTGTTGTCAGGTAGTAGGTCCTGTTGTCAGGTAGTAGGTCCTGTTGTCAGGTAGTAGGTCCTGTCAGGTAGTAGGTCCTGTTGTCAGGTAGTAGGTCCTGTTGTCAGGTAGTAGGTCCTGTTGTCAGGTAGTAGGTCCTGTGGTAGTAGGTCCTGTTGTCAGGTAGTAGGTCCTGTTGTCAGGTAGTAGGTCCTGTTGTCAGGTAGTAGGTCCTGTGGTAGTAGGTCCTGTTGTCAGGTAGTAGGTCCTGTTGTCAGGTAGTAGGTCCTGTTGTCAGGTAGTAGGTCCTGTTGTCAGGTAGTAGGTCCTGTTGTCAGGTAGTAGGTCCTGTTGTCAGGTAGTAGGTCCTGTGGTAGTAGGTCCTGTTGTCAGGTAGTAGGTCCTGTTGTCAGGTAGTAGTAGGTCCTGTTGTCAGGTAGTAGTAGGTCCTGTTGTCAGGTAGTAGGTCCTGTTGTCAGGTAGTAGGTCCTGTTGTCAGGTAGTAGGTCCTGTTGTCAGGTAGTAGGTCCTGTTGTCAGGTAGTATGTCCTGTTGTCAGGTAGTAGGTCCTGTTGTCAGGTAGTAGGCCCTGTTGTCAGGTAGTAGGTCCTGTTGTCAGGTAGTAGGTCCTGTTGTCAGGTAGTAGGCCCTGTTGTCAGGTAGTAGGTCCTGTTGTCAGGTAGTAGGTCCTGTTGTCAGGTAGTAGGTCCTGTTGTCAGGTAGTAGGTCCTGTTGTCAGGTAGTAGTAGGTCCTGTTGTCAGGTAGTAGGTCCTGTTGTCAGGTAGTAGGTCCTGTTGTCAGGTAGTAGTAGGTCCTGTTGTCAGGTAGTAGTAGGTCCTGTTGTCAGGTAGTAGTAGGTCCTGTTGTCAGGTAGTAGGTCCTGTTGTCAGGTAGTAGGTCCTGTTGTCAGGTAGTAGGTCCTGTTGTCAGGTAGTAGGTCCTGTTGTCTGGTAGTAGGTCCTGTTGTCAGGTAGTAGGTCCTGTTGTCAGGTAGTAGGTCCTGTTGTCAGGTAGTAGGCCCTGTTGTCAGGTAGTAGGTCCTGTTGTCAGGTAGTAGTAGGTCCTGTTGTCAGGTAGTAGGTCCTGTTGTCAGGTAGTAGGTCCTGTTGTCAGGTAGTAGGTCCTGTTGTCAGGTAGTAGTAGGCCCTGTTGTCAGGTAGTAGGTCCTGTTGTCAGGCAGTAGGTCCTGTTGTCAGGTAGTAGGTCCTGTTGTCAGGTAGTAGTAGGTCCTGTTGTCAGGTAGTAGGTCCTGTTGTCAGGTAGTAGTAGGTCCTGTTGTCAGGTAGTAGGTCCTGTTGTCAGGTAGTAGGTCCTGTTGTCAGGTAGTAGGTCCTGTTGTCAGGTAGTAGGTCCTGTTGTCAGGTAGTAGGCCCTGTTGTCAGGTAGTAGGTCCTGTTGTCAGGCAGTAGGTCCTGTTGTCAGGTAGTAGTAGGCCCTGTTGTCAGGTAGTAGGTCCTGTTGTCAGGTAGTAGGTCCTGTTGTCAGGTAGTAGTAGGCCCTGTTGTCAGGTAGTAGGTCCTGTTGTCAGGTAGTAGGTCCTGTTGTCAGGTAGTAGATCCTGTTGTCAGGTAGTAGGTCCTGTTGTCTGGTAGTAGGTCCTGTTGTCAGGTAGTAGGTCCTGTTGTCAGGTAGTAGGTCCTGTTGTCAGGTAGTAGGTCCTGTTGTCAGGTAGTAGATCCTGTTGTCAGGTAGTAGGTCCTGTTGTCAGGTAGTAGATCCTGTTGTCAGGTAATAGTAGGTCCTGTTGTCAGGTAGTAGGTCCTGTTGTCAGGTAGTAGGTCCTGTTGTCAGGTAGTAGGTCCTGTTGTCAGGTAGTAGGTCCTGTTGTCAGGTAGTAGGTCCTGTTGTCAGGTAGTAGATCCTGTTGTCAGGTAATAGTAGGTCCTGTTGTCAGGTAGTAGGTCCTGTTGTCAGGTAATAGTAGGTCCTGTTGTCAGGTAGTAGGTCCTGTTGTCAGGTAGTAGGTCCTGTTGTCAGGTAGTAGGTCCTGTTGTCAGGTAGTAGGTCCTGTTGTCAGGTAGTAGTAGGTCCTGTTGTCAGGTAGTGGGTCCTGTTGTCAGGTACTGTTGTCAGGTAGTAGGTCCTGTTGTCAGGTAGTAGGTCCTGTTGTCTGGTAGTAGGTCCTGTTGTCAGGTAGTAGGTCCTGTTGTCAGGTAGTAGGTCCTGTTGTCAGGTAGTAGTAGGTCCTGTTGTCAGGTAGTATGTCCTGTTGTCAGGTAGTAGTAGGTCCTGTTGTCAGGTAGTAGGCCCTGTTGTCAGGTAGTAGGTCCTGTTGTCAGGTAGTAGGTCCTGTTGTCAGGTAGTAGGTCCTGTTGTCAGGTAGTAGGCCCTGTTGTCAGGTAGTAGGTCCTGTTGTCAGGTAGTAGGTCCTGTTGTCTGGTAGTAGGTCCTGTTGTCTGGTAGTAGGTCCTGTTGTCAGGTAGTAGGTCCTGTTGTCAGGTAGTAGGTCCTGTTGTCAGGTAGTAGGGCCTGTTGTCAGGTAGTAGGTCCTGTTGTCAGGTAGTAGGTCCTGTTGTCAGGTAGTAGGTCCTGTTGTCAGGTAGTAGGTCCTGTTGTCAGGTAGTAGGTCCTGTTGTCAGGTAGTAGGTCCTGTTGTCAGGTAGTAGGCCCTGTTGTCAGGCAGTAGGTCCTGTTGTCAGGTAGTAGGGCCTGTTGTCAAGTAGTAGTAGGTCCTGTTGTCAGGTAGTAGATCCTGTTGTCAGGTAGTAGTAGGTCCTGTTGTCAGGTAGTAGGTCCTGTTGTCAGGTAGTAGGTCCTGTTGTCAGGTAGTAGTAGGTCCTGTTGTCAGGTAGTAGGTCCTGTTGTCAGGTAGTAGGTCCTGTTGTCAGGTAGTAGTAGGTCCTGTTGTCAGGTAGTAGGTCCTGTTGTCAGGTAGTAGGTCCTGTTGTCAGGTAGTAGGTCCTGTTGTCAGGTAGTAGGTCCTGTTGTCAGGTAGTAGTAGGTCCTGTTGTCAGGTAGTAGGTCCTGTTGTCAGGTAGTAGGTCCTGTTGTCAGGTAGTAGGTCCTGTTGTCAGGTAGTAGTAGGTCCTGTTGTCAGGTAGTAGGTCCTGTTGTCAGGTAGTAGGTCCTGTTGTCAGGTAGTAGGTCCTGTTGTCAGGTAGTAGGTCCTGTTGTCAGGTAGTAGGTCCTGTTGTCAGGTAGTAGTAGGTCCTGTTGTCAGGTAGTAGGTCCTGTTGTCAGGTAGTAGGTCCTGTTGTCAGGTAGTAGGTCCTGTTGTCAGGTAGTAGGTCCTGTTGTCAGGTAGTTGGTCCTGTTGTCAGGTAGTAGTAGGTCCTGTTGTCAGGTAGTAGGTCCTGTTGTCAGGTAGTAGGTCCTGTTGTCAGGTAGTAGGTCCTGTTGTCAGGTAGTAGGTCCTGTTGTCAGGTAGTAGTAGGTCCTGTTGTCAGGTAGTAGGTCCTGTTGTCAGGTAGTAGGTCCTGTTGTCAGGTAGTAGGTCCTGTTGTCAGGTAGTAGGTCCTGTCAGGTAGTAGGTCCTGTTGTCAGGTAGTAGGTCCTGTTGTCAGGTAGTAGGTCCTGTGGTAGTAGGTCCTGTTGTCAGGTAGTAGGTCCTGTTGTCAGGTAGTAGGTCCTGTTGTCAGGTAGTAGGTCCTGTTGTCAGGTAGTAGGTCCTGTTGTCAGGTAGTAGGTCCTGTTGTCAGGTAGTAGGTCCTGTGGTAGTAGGTCCTGTTGTCAGGTAGTAGGTCCTGTTGTCAGGTAGTAGGTCCTGTTGTCAGGTAGTAGGTCCTGTTGTCAGGTAGTAGGTCCTGTTGTCAGGTAGTAGTAGGTCCTGTTGTCAGGTAGTAGTAGGTCCTGTTGTCAGGTAGTAGGTCCTGTTGTCAGGTAGTAGGTCCTGTTGTCAGGTAGTAGGTCCTGTTGTCAGGTAGTATGTCCTGTTGTCAGGTAGTAGGTCCTGTTGTCAGGTAGTAGGCCCTGTTGTCAGGTAGTAGGTCCTGTTGTCAGGTAGTAGGTCCTGTTGTCAGGTAGTAGGCCCTGTTGTCAGGTAGTAGGTCCTGTTGTCAGGTAGTAGGTCCTGTTGTCAGGTAGTAGGTCCTGTTGTCAGGTAGTAGGTCCTGTTGTCAGGTAGTAGTAGGTCCTGTTGTCAGGTAGTAGGTCCTGTTGTCAGGTAGTAGGTCCTGTTGTCAGGTAGTAGGCCCTGTTGTCAGGTAGTAGTAGGTCCTGTTGTCAGGTAGTAGGTCCTGTTGTCAGGTAGTAGGTCCTGTTGTCAGGTAGTAGGTCCTGTTGTCAGGTAGTAGGTCCTGTTGTCAGGTAGTAGGTCCTGTTGTCAGGTAGTAGGTCCTGTTGTCAGGTAGTAGGTCCTGTTGTCTGGTAGTAGGTCCTGTTGTCAGGTAGTAGGTCCTGTTGTCAGGTAGTAGGTCCTGTTGTCAGGTAGTAGGCCCTGTTGTCAGGTAGTAGGTCCTGTTGTCAGGTAGTAGTAGGTCCTGTTGTCAGGTAGTAGGTCCTGTTGTCAGGTAGTAGGTCCTGTTGTCAGGTAGTAGGTCCTGTTGTCAGGTAGTAGTAGGCCCTGTTGTCAGGTAGTAGGTCCTGTTGTCAGGCAGTAGGTCCTGTTGTCAGGTAGTAGGTCCTGTTGTCAGGTAGTAGTAGGTCCTGTTGTCAGGTAGTAGGTCCTGTTGTCAGGTAGTAGTAGGTCCTGTTGTCAGGTAGTAGGTCCTGTTGTCAGGTAGTAGGTCCTGTTGTCAGGTAGTAGGTCCTGTTGTCAGGTAGTAGGTCCTGTTGTCAGGTAGTAGGCCCTGTTGTCAGGTAGTAGGTCCTGTTGTCAGGCAGTAGGTCCTGTTGTCAGGTAGTAGTAGGCCCTGTTGTCAGGTAGTAGGTCCTGTTGTCAGGTAGTAGGTCCTGTTGTCAGGTAGTAGTAGGCCCTGTTGTCAGGTAGTAGGTCCTGTTGTCAGGTAGTAGGTCCTGTTGTCAGGTAGTAGGTCCTGTTGTCAGGTAGTAGGTCCTGTTGTCAGGTAGTAGGTCCTGTTGTCTGGTAGTAGGTCCTGTTGTCAGGTAGTAGGTCCTGTTGTCAGGTAGTAGGTCCTGTTGTCAGGTAGTAGGTCCTGTTGTCAGGTAGTAGATCCTGTTGTCAGGTAGTAGGTCCTGTTGTCAGGTAGTAGATCCTGTTGTCAGGTAATAGTAGGTCCTGTTGTCAGGTAATAGTAGGTCCTGTTGTCAGGTAGTAGGTCCTGTTGTCAGGTAATAGTAGGTCCTGTTGTCAGGTAGTAGGTCCTGTTGTCAGGTAGTAGGTCCTGTTGTCAGGTAGTAGGTCCTGTTGTCAGGTAGTAGGTCCTGTTGTCAGGTAGTAGGTCCTGTTGTCAGGTAGTAGATCCTGTTGTCAGGTAATAGTAGGTCCTGTTGTCAGGTAGTAGGTCCTGTTGTCAGGTAATAGTAGGTCCTGTTGTCAGGTAGTAGGTCCTGTTGTCAGGTAGTAGGTCCTGTTGTCAGGTAGTAGGTCCTGTTGTCAGGTAGTAGTAGGTCCTGTTGTCAGGTAGTGGGTCCTGTTGTCAGGTACTGTTGTCAGGTAGTAGGTCCTGTTGTCAGGTAGTAGGTCCTGTTGTCTGGTAGTAGGTCCTGTTGTCAGGTAGTAGGTCCTGTTGTCAGGTAGTAGGTCCTGTTGTCAGGTAGTAGTAGGTCCTGTTGTCAGGTAGTATGTCCTGTTGTCAGGTAGTAGTAGGTCCTGTTGTCAGGTAGTAGGCCCTGTTGTCAGGTAGTAGGTCCTGTTGTCAGGTAGTAGGTCCTGTTGTCAGGTAGTAGGTCCTGTTGTCAGGTAGTAGGCCCTGTTGTCAGGTAGTAGGTCCTGTTGTCAGGTAGTAGGTCATGTTGTCTGGTAGTAGGTCCTGTTGTCTGGTAGTAGGTCCTGTTGTCAGGTAGTAGGTCCTGTTGTCAGGTAGTAGGCCCTGTTGTCAGGTAGTAGGTCCTGTTGTCAGGTAGTAGGTCCTGTTGTCAGGTAGTAGGTCCTGTTGTCAGGTAGTAGGTCCTGTTGTCTGGTAGTAGGTCCTGTTGTCAGGTAGTAGGTCCTGTTGTCAGGTAGTAGGTCCTGTTGTCAGGTAGTAGGCCCTGTTGTCAGGCAGTAGGTCCTGTTGTCAGGTAGTAGGTCCTGTTGTCAGGTAGTAGTAGGTCCTGTTGTCAGGTAGTAGATCCTGTTGTCAGGTAGTAGTAGGTCCTGTTGTCAGGTAGTAGGTCCTGTTGTCAGGTAGTAGGTCCTGTTGTTAGGTAGTAGGTCCTGTTGTCAGGTAGTAGGTCCTGTTGTCAGGTAGTAGGTCCTGTTGTCAGGTAGTAGGTCCTGTTGTCAGGTAGTAGGTCCTGTTGTCAGGTAGTAGGCCCTGTTGTCAGGTAGTAGGTCCTATTGTCAGGTAGTAGGTCCTGTTGTCAGGTAGTAAGTCCTGTTGTCAGGTAGTAGGTCCTGTTGTCAGGTAGTAGGTCCTGTTGTCAGGTAGTAGTAGGTCCTGTTGTCAGGTAGTAGGTCCTGTTGTCAGGTAGTAGTAAGTCCTGTTGTCAGGTAGTAGGTCCTGTTGTCAGGTAGTAGGTCCTGTTGTCAGGTAGTAGGTCCTGTTGTCAGGTAGTAGGCCCTGTTGTCAGGTAGTAGGTCCTGTTGTCAGCTAGTAGGTCCTGTTGTCAGGTAGTAGTAGGTCCTGTTGTCAGGTAGTAGATCCTGTTGTCAGGTAGTAGTAGGTCCTGTTGTCAGCTAGAAGGTCCTGTTGTCAGGTAGTAGGTCCTGTTGTCAGGTAGTAGGTCCTGTTGTCAGGTAGTAGGTCCTATTGTCAGGTAGTAGGTCCTGTTGTCAGGTAGTAGTAGGTCCTGTTGTCAGCTAGAAGGTCCTGTTGTCAGGTAGTAGGCCCTGTTGTCAGGTAGTAGGTCCTGTTGTCAGGTAGTAGGCCCTGTTGTCAGGTAGTAGGCCCTGTTGTCAGGTAGTAGGTCCTGTTGTCAGCTAGTAGGTCCTGTTGTCAGGTAGTAGTAGGTCCTGTTGTCAGGTAGTAGATCCTGTTGTCAGGTAGTAGTAGGTCCTGTTGTCAGGTAGTAGGTCCTGTTGTCAGGTAGTAGGTCCTGTTGTCAGCTAGTAGGTCCTGTTGTCAGGTAGTAGGCCCTGTTGTCAGGTAGTAGGTCCTGTTGTCAGGTAGTAGGTCCTATTGTCAGGTAGTAGTAGGGCCTGTTGTCAGGTAGTAGGTCCTGTTGTCAGGTAGTAGTAGGTCCTGTTGTCAGGTAGTAGGTCCTGTTGTCAGGTAGTAGGTCCTGTTGTCAGCTAGAAGGTCCTGTTGTCAGGTAGTAGGTCCTGTTGTCAGGTAGTAGGTCCTGTTGTCAGGTAGGTCCTGTTGTCTGGTAGTAGGTCCTGTTGTCAGGTAGTAGGTCCTGTTGTCAGGTAGGTCCTGTTGTCAGGTAGTAGGTCCTGTTGTCAGGTAGTAGGCCCTGTTGTCAGGTAGTAGGCCCTGTTGTCAGGTAGTAGGTCCTGTTGTCAGGTAGTAGGTCCTGTTGTCAGGTAGTAGGTCCTGTTGTCAGGTAGGTCCTGTTGTCAGGTAGTAGGTCCTGTTGTCAGGTAGTAGGTCCTGTTGTCAGGTAGTAGGCCCTGTTGTCAGGTAGTAGGTCCTGTTGTCAGGTAGTAGTAGGTCCTGTTGTCAGGTAGTAGGCCCTGTTGTCAGGTAGTAGGTCCCGTTGTCAGCTAGTAGGCCCTGTTGTCAGGTAGTAGGTCCTGTTGTCAGGTAGTAGGTCCTGTTGTCAGGTAGTAGGTCCTGTTGTCAGCTAGTAGGCCCTGTTGTCAGGTAGTAGGTCCTGTTGTCAGCTAGTAGGTCCTGTTGTCAGGTAGTAGGTCCTGTTGTCAGGTAGTAGGTCCTGTTGTCAGGTAGTAGGCCCTGTTGTCAGGTAGTAGGTCCTGTTGTCAGGTAGTAGGTCCTGTTGTCAGGTAGTAGGTCCTGTTGTCAGGTAGGTCCTGTTGTCAGGTAGTAGGTCCTGTTGTCAGGTAGTAGGTCCTGTTGTCAGGTAGTAGGCCCTGTTGTCAGGTAGTAGGTCCTGTTGTCAGGTAGTAGGTCCTGTTGTCAGGTAGTAGTAGGTCCTGTTATCAGGTAGTAGGCCCTGTTGTCAGGTAGTAGGCCCTGTTGTCAGGCAGTAGGTCCTGTTGTCAGGTAGTAGGTCCTGTTGTCAGGTAGTAGGTCCTGTTGTCAGGTAGTAGGTCCTGTTGTCAGGTAGTAGGTCCTGTTGTCAGCTAGTAGGTCCTGTTGTCAGGTAGTAGGTCCTGTTGTCAGGTAGTAGGTCCTGTTGTCAGGTAGTAGGTCCTGTTGTCAGGTAGTAGGTCCTGTTGTCAGGTAGTAGGTCCTGTTGTCAGGTAGTAGTAGGTCCTGTTGTCAGGTAGTAGGTCCTGTTGTCAGGTAGTACGTCCTGTTGTCAGGTAGTAGGTCCTGTTGTCAGGTAGTAGGTCCTGTTGTCAGGTAGTAGTAGGCCCTGTTGTCAGGTAGTACGTCCTGTTGTCAGGTAGTAGGTCCTGTTGTCAGGTAGTAGGTCCTGTTGTCAGGTAGTAGGCCCTGTTGTCAGGTAGTAGTAGGTCCTGTTGTCAGGTAGTAGGTCCTGTTGTCAGGTAGTACGTCCTGTTGTCAGGTAGTAGGCCCTGTTGTCAGGTAGTAGGCCCTGTTGTCAGGTAGTACGTCCTGTTGTCAGGTAGTAGGCCCTGTTGTCAGGTAGTAGTATGCCTGTTGTCAGGTAGTAGGTCCTGTTGTCAGGTAGTAGGTCCTGTTGTCAGGTAGTAGGTCCTGTTGTCAGCTAGTAGGTCCTGTTGTCAGCTAGTAGGTCCTGTTGTCAGGTAGTAGGTCCTGTTGTCAGGTAGTAGGTCCTGTTGTCTGGTAGTAGGTCCTGTTGTCGGGTAGTAGGTCCTGTTGTCCGGTAGTAGGTCCTGTTGTCAGGTAGTAGGTCCTGTTGTCAGGTAGTAGGTCCTGTTGTCAGGTAGTAGTAGGTCCTGTTGTCAGGTAGTAGGTCCTGTTGTCAGGTAGTAGGTCCTGTTGTCAGGTAGTAGGTCCTGTTGTCAGGTAGTAGGCCCTGTTGTCAGGTAGTAGGTCCTGTTGTCAGGTAGTAGGTCCTGTTGTCAGGTAGTAGTAGGTCCTGTTGTCAGGTAGTAGGTCCTGTTGTCAGGTAGTAGGTCCTGTTGTCAGGTAGTAGATCCTGTTGTCAGGTAGTAGTAGGTCCTGTTGTCAGGTAGTAGGTCCTGTTGTCAGGTAGTAGGTCCTGTTGTCAGCTAGTAGGTCCTGTTGTCAGGTAGTAGTAGGTCCTGTTGTCAGGTAGTAGTAGGTCCTGTTGTCAGGTAGTAGGTCCTGTTGTCAGGTAGTAGGTCCTGTTGTCTGGTAGTAGGTCCTGTTGTCAGGTAGTAGGTCCTGTTGTCAGGTAGTAGGTCCTGTTGTCAGGTGGTAGGTCCTGTTGTCAGGTAGTAGGTCCTGTTGTCAGGTAGTAGGTCCTGTTGTCAGGTAGTAGGTCCTGTTGTCAGGTAGTTGGTCCTGTTGTCAGGTAGTAGGTCCTGTTTTCATGTAGTAGATCCTGTTGTCATGTAGTAGGTCCTGTTGTCAGGTAGTAGGTCCTGTTGTCAGGTAGTAGGTCCTGTTGTCAGGTAGTAGGTCCTGTTGTCAGGTAGTAGGTCCTGTTGTCAGGTGGTAGGTCCTGTTGTCAGGTAGTAGGTCCTGTTGTCAGGTAGTAGGTCCTGTTGTCAGGTAGTAGGTCCTGTTGTCAGGTAGTAGGTCCTGTTGTCAGGTAGTAGTAGGTCCTGTTGTCAGGTAGTAGGTACTGTTGTCAGGTAGTAGGTAATGTTGTCAGGTAGTAGGTCCTGTTGTCAGGTAGTAGGTCCTGTTGTCAGGTAGTAGGTCCTGTTGTCAGGTAGTAGGTCCTGTTGTCAGGTAGTAGGTCCTGTTGTCAGGTAGTAGGTCCTGTTGTCAGGTAGTAGGTCCTGTTGTCAGGTAGTAGGTCCTGTTGTCAGGTAGTAGTAGGTCATGTTGTCAGGTAGTAGGTCCTGTTGTCGGGTAGTAGGTCCTGTTGTCCGGTAGTAGGTCCTGTTGTCAGGTAGTAGGTCCTGTTGTCAGGTAGTAGGTCCTGTTGTCAGGTAGTAGGTCCTGTTGTCAGGTAGTAGTAGGTCCTGTTGTCAGGTAGTAGGTCCTGTTGTCAGGTAGTAGGTCCTGTTGTCAGGTAGTAGGTCCTGTTGTCAGGTAGTAGGTCCTGTTGTCAGGTAGTAGGTCCTGTTGTCAGGTAGTAGGCCCTGTTGTCAGGTAGTAGGTCCTGTTGTCAGGTAGTAGGTCCTGTTGTCAGGTAGTAGTAGGTCCTGTTGTCAGGTAGTAGGTCCTGTTGTCAGGTAGTAGGTCCTGTTGTCAGGTAGTAGATCCTGTTGTCAGGTAGTAGTAGGTCCTGTTGTCAGGTAGTAGGGCCTGTTGTCAGGTAGTAGGTCCTGTTGTCAGCTAGTAGGTCCTGTTGTCAGGTAGTAGTGGGTCCTGTTGTCAGGTAGTAGTAGGTCCTGTTGTCAGGTAGTAGGTCCTGTTGTCAGGTAGTAGGTCCTGTTGTCTGGTAGTAGGTCCTGTTGTCAGGTAGTAGGTCCTGTTGTCAGGTAGTAGGTCCTGTTGTCAGGTGGTAGGTCCTGTTGTCAGGTAGTAGGTCCTGTTGTCAGGTAGTAGGTCCTGTTGTCAGGTAGTAGGTCCTGTTGTCAGGTAGTAGGTCCTGTTTTCATGTAGTAGGTCCTGTTGTCATGTAGTAGGTCCTGTTGTCAGGTAGTAGGTCCTGTTGTCAGGTAGTAGGTCCTGTTGTCAGGTAGTAGGTCCTGTTGTCAGGTAGTAGGTCCTGTTGTCAGGTGGTAGGTCCTGTTGTCAGGTAGTAGGTCCTGTTGTCAGGTAGTAGGTCCTGTTGTCAGGTAGTAGGTCCTGTTGTCAGGTAGTAGTAGGTCCTGTTGTCAGGTAGTAGGTCCTGTTGTCAGGTAGTAGGTCATGTTGTCAGGTAGTAGGTCCTGTTGTCAGGTAGTAGGTCCTGTTGTCAGGTAGTAGGTCCTGTTGTCAGGTAGTAGGTCCTGTTGTCAGGTAGTAGGTCCTGTTGTCAGGTAGTAGTAGGTCATGTTGTCAGGTAGTAGATCCTGTTGTCAGGTAGTAGGTCCTGTTGTCAGGTAGTAGGTCCTGTTGTCAGGTAGTAGGTCCTGTTGTCAGGTAGTAGGTCCTGTTGTCAGGTAGTAGGTCCTGTTGTCAGGTAGTAGTAGGTCCTGTTGTCAGGTGGTAGGTCCTGTTGTCAGGTAGTAGGTCCTGTTGTCTGGTAGTAGGTCCTGTTGTCAGGTAGAAGGTCCTGTTGTCAGGTAGTAGGTCCTGTTGTCTGGTAGTAGGTCCTGTTGTCAGGTAGTAGTAGGTCCTGTTGTCTGGTAGTAGACCCTGTTGTCAGGTAGTAGGTCCTGTTGTCAGGTAGTAGGCCCTGTTGTCAGGTAGTAGGTCCTGTTGTCTGGTAGTAGTAGGTCCTGTTGTCAGGTAGTAGGTCCTGTTGTCAGGTAGTAGGTCCTGTTGTCAGGTAGTAGGTCCTGTTGTCAGGTAGTAGTAGGTCCTGTTGTCAGGTAGTAGGTCCTGTTGTCAGGTAGTAGGTCCTGTTGTCAGGTAGTAGGTCCTGTTGTCAGGTAGTAGGCCCTGTTGTCAGGTAGTAGGTCCTGTTGTCTGGTAGTAGTAGGTCCTGTTGTCAGGTAGTAGGTCCTGTTGTCAGGTAGTAGGTCCTGTTGTCAGGCAGTAGGTCCTGTTGTCAGGTAGTAGGTCCTGTTGTCAGGTAGTAGGTCCTGTTGTCTGGTAGTAGGTCCTGTTGTCAGGTAGTAGGTCCTGTTGTCAGGTAGTAGATCCTGTTGTCAGGTAGTAGGTCCTGTTGTCAGGTAGTAGATCCTGTTGTCAGGTAATAGTAGGTCCTGTTGTCAGGTAGTAGGTCCTGTTGTCAGGTAATAGTAGGTCCTGTTGTCAGGTAGTAGGTCCTGTTGTCAGGTAGTAGGTCCTGTTGTCAGGTAGTAGGTCCTGTTGTCAGGTAGTAGGTCCTGTTGTCAGGTAGTAGTAGGTCCTGTTGTCAGGTAGTAGTAGGTCCTGTTGTCAGGTAGTAGGTCCTGTTGTCAGGTAGTAGGTCCTGTTGTCAGGTAGTAGGTCCTGTTGTCAGGTAGTAGGTCCTGTTGTCAGGTAGTAGGTCCTGTTGTCAGGTAGTATGTCCTGTTGTCAGGTAGTAGGTCCTGTTGTCAGGTAGTAGGCCCTGTTGTCAGGTAGTAGGTCCTGTTGTCAGGTAGTAGGTCCTGTTGTCAGGTAGTAGGCCCTGTTGTCAGGTAGTAGGTCCTGTTGTCAGGTAGTAGGTCCTGTTGTCAGGTAGTAGGTCCTGTTGTCAGGTAGTAGGTCCTGTTGTCAGGTAGTAGTAGGTCCTGTTGTCAGGTAGTAGGTCCTGTTGTCAGGTAGTAGGTCCTGTTGTCAGGTAGTAGGCCCTGTTGTCAGGTAGTAGTAGGTCCTGTTGTCAGGTAGTAGGTCCTGTTGTCAGGTAGTAGGTCCTGTTGTCAGGTAGTAGGTCCTGTTGTCAGGTAGTAGGTCCTGTTGTCAGGTAGTAGGTCCTGTTGTCAGGTAGTAGGTCCTGTTGTCAGGTAGTAGGTCCTGTTGTCTGGTAGTAGGTCCTGTTGTCAGGTAGTAGGTCCTGTTGTCAGGTAGTAGGTCCTGTTGTCAGGTAGTAGGCCCTGTTGTCAGGTAGTAGGTCCTGTTGTCAGGTAGTAGTAGGTCCTGTTGTCAGGTAGTAGGTCCTGTTGTCAGGTAGTAGGTCCTGTTGTCAGGTAGTAGGTCCTGTTGTCAGGTAGTAGTAGGCCCTGTTGTCAGGTAGTAGGTCCTGTTGTCAGGCAGTAGGTCCTGTTGTCAGGTAGTAGGTCCTGTTGTCAGGTAGTAGTAGGTCCTGTTGTCAGGTAGTAGGTCCTGTTGTCAGGTAGTAGTAGGTCCTGTTGTCAGGTAGTAGGTCCTGTTGTCAGGTAGTAGGTCCTGTTGTCAGGTAGTAGGTCCTGTTGTCAGGTAGTAGGTCCTGTTGTCAGGTAGTAGGCCCTGTTGTCAGGTAGTAGGTCCTGTTGTCAGGCAGTAGGTCCTGTTGTCAGGTAGTAGTAGGCCCTGTTGTCAGGTAGTAGGTCCTGTTGTCAGGTAGTAGGTCCTGTTGTCAGGTAGTAGTAGGCCCTGTTGTCAGGTAGTAGGTCCTGTTGTCAGGTAGTAGGTCCTGTTGTCAGGTAGTAGGTCCTGTTGTCAGGTAGTAGGTCCTGTTGTCAGGTAGTAGGTCCTGTTGTCTGGTAGTAGGTCCTGTTGTCAGGTAGTAGGTCCTGTTGTCAGGTAGTAGGTCCTGTTGTCAGGTAGTAGGTCCTGTTGTCAGGTAGTAGATCCTGTTGTCAGGTAGTAGGTCCTGTTGTCAGGTAGTAGATCCTGTTGTCAGGTAATAGTAGGTCCTGTTGTCAGGTAATAGTAGGTCCTGTTGTCAGGTAGTAGGTCCTGTTGTCAGGTAATAGTAGGTCCTGTTGTCAGGTAGTAGGTCCTGTTGTCAGGTAGTAGGTCCTGTTGTCAGGTAGTAGGTCCTGTTGTCAGGTAGTAGGTCCTGTTGTCAGGTAGTAGGTCCTGTTGTCAGGTAGTAGATCCTGTTGTCAGGTAATAGTAGGTCCTGTTGTCAGGTAGTAGGTCCTGTTGTCAGGTAATAGTAGGTCCTGTTGTCAGGTAGTAGGTCCTGTTGTCAGGTAGTAGGTCCTGTTGTCAGGTAGTAGGTCCTGTTGTCAGGTAGTAGTAGGTCCTGTTGTCAGGTAGTGGGTCCTGTTGTCAGGTACTGTTGTCAGGTAGTAGGTCCTGTTGTCAGGTAGTAGGTCCTGTTGTCTGGTAGTAGGTCCTGTTGTCAGGTAGTAGGTCCTGTTGTCAGGTAGTAGGTCCTGTTGTCAGGTAGTAGTAGGTCCTGTTGTCAGGTAGTATGTCCTGTTGTCAGGTAGTAGTAGGTCCTGTTGTCAGGTAGTAGGCCCTGTTGTCAGGTAGTAGGTCCTGTTGTCAGGTAGTAGGTCCTGTTGTCAGGTAGTAGGTCCTGTTGTCAGGTAGTAGGCCCTGTTGTCAGGTAGTAGGTCCTGTTGTCAGGTAGTAGGTCATGTTGTCTGGTAGTAGGTCCTGTTGTCTGGTAGTAGGTCCTGTTGTCAGGTAGTAGGTCCTGTTGTCAGGTAGTAGGCCCTGTTGTCAGGTAGTAGGTCCTGTTGTCAGGTAGTAGGTCCTGTTGTCAGGTAGTAGGTCCTGTTGTCAGGTAGTAGGTCCTGTTGTCAGGTAGTAGGTCCTGTTGTCAGGTAGGTCCTGTTGTCAGGTAGTAGGTCCTGTTGTCAGGTAGTAGGTCCTGTTGTCAGGTAGTAGGCCCTGTTGTCAGGTAGTAGGTCCTGTTGTCAGGTAGTAGTAGGTCCTGTTGTCAGGTAGTAGGCCCTGTTGTCAGGTAGTAGGTCCCGTTGTCAGCTAGTAGGCCCTGTTGTCAGGTAGTAGGTCCTGTTGTCAGGTAGTAGGTCCTGTTGTCAGGTAGTAGGTCCTGTTGTCAGCTAGTAGGCCCTGTTGTCAGGTAGTAGGTCCTGTTGTCAGCTAGTAGGTCCTGTTGTCAGGTAGTAGGTCCTGTTGTCAGGTAGTAGGTCCTGTTGTCAGGTAGTAGGCCCTGTTGTCAGGTAGTAGGTCCTGTTGTCAGGTAGTAGGTCCTGTTGTCAGGTAGTAGGTCCTGTTGTCAGGTAGGTCCTGTTGTCAGGTAGTAGGTCCTGTTGTCAGGTAGTAGGTCCTGTTGTCAGGTAGTAGGCCCTGTTGTCAGGTAGTAGGTCCTGTTGTCAGGTAGTAGGTCCTGTTGTCAGGTAGTAGTAGGTCCTGTTATCAGGTAGTAGGCCCTGTTGTCAGGTAGTAGGCCCTGTTGTCAGGCAGTAGGTCCTGTTGTCAGGTAGTAGGTCCTGTTGTCAGGTAGTAGGTCCTGTTGTCAGGTAGTAGGTCCTGTTGTCAGGTAGTAGGTCCTGTTGTCAGCTAGTAGGTCCTGTTGTCAGGTAGTAGGTCCTGTTGTCAGGTAGTAGGTCCTGTTGTCAGGTAGTAGGTCCTGTTGTCAGGTAGTAGGTCCTGTTGTCAGGTAGTAGGTCCTGTTGTCAGGTAGTAGTAGGTCCTGTTGTCAGGTAGTAGGTCCTGTTGTCAGGTAGTACGTCCTGTTGTCAGGTAGTAGGTCCTGTTGTCAGGTAGTAGGTCCTGTTGTCAGGTAGTAGTAGGCCCTGTTGTCAGGTAGTACGTCCTGTTGTCAGGTAGTAGGTCCTGTTGTCAGGTAGTAGGTCCTGTTGTCAGGTAGTAGGCCCTGTTGTCAGGTAGTAGTAGGTCCTGTTGTCAGGTAGTAGGTCCTGTTGTCAGGTAGTACGTCCTGTTGTCAGGTAGTAGGCCCTGTTGTCAGGTAGTAGGCCCTGTTGTCAGGTAGTACGTCCTGTTGTCAGGTAGTAGGCCCTGTTGTCAGGTAGTAGTATGCCTGTTGTCAGGTAGTAGGTCCTGTTGTCAGGTAGTAGGTCCTGTTGTCAGGTAGTAGGTCCTGTTGTCAGCTAGTAGGTCCTGTTGTCAGCTAGTAGGTCCTGTTGTCAGGTAGTAGGTCCTGTTGTCAGGTAGTAGGTCCTGTTGTCTGGTAGTAGGTCCTGTTGTCGGGTAGTAGGTCCTGTTGTCCGGTAGTAGGTCCTGTTGTCAGGTAGTAGGTCCTGTTGTCAGGTAGTAGGTCCTGTTGTCAGGTAGTAGTAGGTCCTGTTGTCAGGTAGTAGGTCCTGTTGTCAGGTAGTAGGTCCTGTTGTCAGGTAGTAGGTCCTGTTGTCAGGTAGTAGGCCCTGTTGTCAGGTAGTAGGTCCTGTTGTCAGGTAGTAGGTCCTGTTGTCAGGTAGTAGTAGGTCCTGTTGTCAGGTAGTAGGTCCTGTTGTCAGGTAGTAGGTCCTGTTGTCAGGTAGTAGATCCTGTTGTCAGGTAGTAGTAGGTCCTGTTGTCAGGTAGTAGGTCCTGTTGTCAGGTAGTAGGTCCTGTTGTCAGCTAGTAGGTCCTGTTGTCAGGTAGTAGTAGGTCCTGTTGTCAGGTAGTAGTAGGTCCTGTTGTCAGGTAGTAGGTCCTGTTGTCAGGTAGTAGGTCCTGTTGTCTGGTAGTAGGTCCTGTTGTCAGGTAGTAGGTCCTGTTGTCAGGTAGTAGGTCCTGTTGTCAGGTGGTAGGTCCTGTTGTCAGGTAGTAGGTCCTGTTGTCAGGTAGTAGGTCCTGTTGTCAGGTAGTAGGTCCTGTTGTCAGGTAGTTGGTCCTGTTGTCAGGTAGTAGGTCCTGTTTTCATGTAGTAGATCCTGTTGTCATGTAGTAGGTCCTGTTGTCAGGTAGTAGGTCCTGTTGTCAGGTAGTAGGTCCTGTTGTCAGGTAGTAGGTCCTGTTGTCAGGTAGTAGGTCCTGTTGTCAGGTGGTAGGTCCTGTTGTCAGGTAGTAGGTCCTGTTGTCAGGTAGTAGGTCCTGTTGTCAGGTAGTAGGTCCTGTTGTCAGGTAGTAGGTCCTGTTGTCAGGTAGTAGTAGGTCCTGTTGTCAGGTAGTAGGTACTGTTGTCAGGTAGTAGGTAATGTTGTCAGGTAGTAGGTCCTGTTGTCAGGTAGTAGGTCCTGTTGTCAGGTAGTAGGTCCTGTTGTCAGGTAGTAGGTCCTGTTGTCAGGTAGTAGGTCCTGTTGTCAGGTAGTAGGTCCTGTTGTCAGGTAGTAGGTCCTGTTGTCAGGTAGTAGGTCCTGTTGTCAGGTAGTAGTAGGTCATGTTGTCAGGTAGTAGGTCCTGTTGTCGGGTAGTAGGTCCTGTTGTCCGGTAGTAGGTCCTGTTGTCAGGTAGTAGGTCCTGTTGTCAGGTAGTAGGTCCTGTTGTCAGGTAGTAGGTCCTGTTGTCAGGTAGTAGTAGGTCCTGTTGTCAGGTAGTAGGTCCTGTTGTCAGGTAGTAGGTCCTGTTGTCAGGTAGTAGGTCCTGTTGTCAGGTAGTAGGTCCTGTTGTCAGGTAGTAGGTCCTGTTGTCAGGTAGTAGGCCCTGTTGTCAGGTAGTAGGTCCTGTTGTCAGGTAGTAGGTCCTGTTGTCAGGTAGTAGTAGGTCCTGTTGTCAGGTAGTAGGTCCTGTTGTCAGGTAGTAGGTCCTGTTGTCAGGTAGTAGATCCTGTTGTCAGGTAGTAGTAGGTCCTGTTGTCAGGTAGTAGGGCCTGTTGTCAGGTAGTAGGTCCTGTTGTCAGCTAGTAGGTCCTGTTGTCAGGTAGTAGTGGGTCCTGTTGTCAGGTAGTAGTAGGTCCTGTTGTCAGGTAGTAGGTCCTGTTGTCAGGTAGTAGGTCCTGTTGTCTGGTAGTAGGTCCTGTTGTCAGGTAGTAGGTCCTGTTGTCAGGTAGTAGGTCCTGTTGTCAGGTGGTAGGTCCTGTTGTCAGGTAGTAGGTCCTGTTGTCAGGTAGTAGGTCCTGTTGTCAGGTAGTAGGTCCTGTTGTCAGGTAGTAGGTCCTGTTTTCATGTAGTAGGTCCTGTTGTCATGTAGTAGGTCCTGTTGTCAGGTAGTAGGTCCTGTTGTCAGGTAGTAGGTCCTGTTGTCAGGTAGTAGGTCCTGTTGTCAGGTAGTAGGTCCTGTTGTCAGGTGGTAGGTCCTGTTGTCAGGTAGTAGGTCCTGTTGTCAGGTAGTAGGTCCTGTTGTCAGGTAGTAGGTCCTGTTGTCAGGTAGTAGTAGGTCCTGTTGTCAGGTAGTAGGTCCTGTTGTCAGGTAGTAGGTCATGTTGTCAGGTAGTAGGTCCTGTTGTCAGGTAGTAGGTCCTGTTGTCAGGTAGTAGGTCCTGTTGTCAGGTAGTAGGTCCTGTTGTCAGGTAGTAGGTCCTGTTGTCAGGTAGTAGTAGGTCATGTTGTCAGGTAGTAGATCCTGTTGTCAGGTAGTAGGTCCTGTTGTCAGGTAGTAGGTCCTGTTGTCAGGTAGTAGGTCCTGTTGTCAGGTAGTAGGTCCTGTTGTCAGGTAGTAGGTCCTGTTGTCAGGTAGTAGTAGGTCCTGTTGTCAGGTGGTAGGTCCTGTTGTCAGGTAGTAGGTCCTGTTGTCTGGTAGTAGGTCCTGTTGTCAGGTAGAAGGTCCTGTTGTCAGGTAGTAGGTCCTGTTGTCTGGTAGTAGGTCCTGTTGTCAGGTAGTAGTAGGTCCTGTTGTCTGGTAGTAGACCCTGTTGTCAGGTAGTAGGTCCTGTTGTCAGGTAGTAGGCCCTGTTGTCAGGTAGTAGGTCCTGTTGTCTGGTAGTAGTAGGTCCTGTTGTCAGGTAGTAGGTCCTGTTGTCAGGTAGTAGGTCCTGTTGTCAGGTAGTAGGTCCTGTTGTCAGGTAGTAGTAGGTCCTGTTGTCAGGTAGTAGGTCCTGTTGTCAGGTAGTAGGTCCTGTTGTCAGGTAGTAGGTCCTGTTGTCAGGTAGTAGGCCCTGTTGTCAGGTAGTAGGTCCTGTTGTCTGGTAGTAGTAGGTCCTGTTGTCAGGTAGTAGGTCCTGTTGTCAGGTAGTAGGTCCTGTTGTCAGGCAGTAGGTCCTGTTGTCAGGTAGTAGGTCCTGTTGTCAGGTAGTAGGTCCTGTTGTCTGGTAGTAGGTCCTGTTGTCAGGTAGTAGGTCCTGTTGTCAGGTAGTAGATCCTGTTGTCAGGTAGTAGGTCCTGTTGTCAGGTAGTAGATCCTGTTGTCAGGTAATAGTAGGTCCTGTTGTCAGGTAGTAGGTCCTGTTGTCAGGTAATAGTAGGTCCTGTTGTCAGGTAGTAGGTCCTGTTGTCAGGTAGTAGGTCCTGTTGTCAGGTAGTAGGTCCTGTTGTCAGGTAGTAGGTCCTGTTGTCAGGTAGTAGTAGGTCCTGTTGTCAGGTAGTAGTAGGTCCTGTTGTCAGGTAGTAGGTCCTGTTGTCAGGTAGTAGGTCCTGTTGTCAGGTAGTAGGTCCTGTTGTCAGGTAGTAGGTCCTGTTGTCAGGTAGTAGGTCCTGTTGTCAGGTAGTATGTCCTGTTGTCAGGTAGTAGGTCCTGTTGTCAGGTAGTAGGCCCTGTTGTCAGGTAGTAGGTCCTGTTGTCAGGTAGTAGGTCCTGTTGTCAGGTAGTAGGCCCTGTTGTCAGGTAGTAGGTCCTGTTGTCAGGTAGTAGGTCCTGTTGTCAGGTAGTAGGTCCTGTTGTCAGGTAGTAGGTCCTGTTGTCAGGTAGTAGTAGGTCCTGTTGTCAGGTAGTAGGTCCTGTTGTCAGGTAGTAGGTCCTGTTGTCAGGTAGTAGGCCCTGTTGTCAGGTAGTAGTAGGTCCTGTTGTCAGGTAGTAGGTCCTGTTGTCAGGTAGTAGGTCCTGTTGTCAGGTAGTAGGTCCTGTTGTCAGGTAGTAGGTCCTGTTGTCAGGTAGTAGGTCCTGTTGTCAGGTAGTAGGTCCTGTTGTCAGGTAGTAGGTCCTGTTGTCTGGTAGTAGGTCCTGTTGTCAGGTAGTAGGTCCTGTTGTCAGGTAGTAGGTCCTGTTGTCAGGTAGTAGGCCCTGTTGTCAGGTAGTAGGTCCTGTTGTCAGGTAGTAGTAGGTCCTGTTGTCAGGTAGTAGGTCCTGTTGTCAGGTAGTAGGTCCTGTTGTCAGGTAGTAGGTCCTGTTGTCAGGTAGTAGTAGGCCCTGTTGTCAGGTAGTAGGTCCTGTTGTCAGGCAGTAGGTCCTGTTGTCAGGTAGTAGGTCCTGTTGTCAGGTAGTAGTAGGTCCTGTTGTCAGGTAGTAGGTCCTGTTGTCAGGTAGTAGTAGGTCCTGTTGTCAGGTAGTAGGTCCTGTTGTCAGGTAGTAGGTCCTGTTGTCAGGTAGTAGGTCCTGTTGTCAGGTAGTAGGTCCTGTTGTCAGGTAGTAGGCCCTGTTGTCAGGTAGTAGGTCCTGTTGTCAGGCAGTAGGTCCTGTTGTCAGGTAGTAGTAGGCCCTGTTGTCAGGTAGTAGGTCCTGTTGTCAGGTAGTAGGTCCTGTTGTCAGGTAGTAGTAGGCCCTGTTGTCAGGTAGTAGGTCCTGTTGTCAGGTAGTAGGTCCTGTTGTCAGGTAGTAGGTCCTGTTGTCAGGTAGTAGGTCCTGTTGTCAGGTAGTAGGTCCTGTTGTCTGGTAGTAGGTCCTGTTGTCAGGTAGTAGGTCCTGTTGTCAGGTAGTAGGTCCTGTTGTCAGGTAGTAGGTCCTGTTGTCAGGTAGTAGATCCTGTTGTCAGGTAGTAGGTCCTGTTGTCAGGTAGTAGATCCTGTTGTCAGGTAATAGTAGGTCCTGTTGTCAGGTAATAGTAGGTCCTGTTGTCAGGTAGTAGGTCCTGTTGTCAGGTAATAGTAGGTCCTGTTGTCAGGTAGTAGGTCCTGTTGTCAGGTAGTAGGTCCTGTTGTCAGGTAGTAGGTCCTGTTGTCAGGTAGTAGGTCCTGTTGTCAGGTAGTAGGTCCTGTTGTCAGGTAGTAGATCCTGTTGTCAGGTAATAGTAGGTCCTGTTGTCAGGTAGTAGGTCCTGTTGTCAGGTAATAGTAGGTCCTGTTGTCAGGTAGTAGGTCCTGTTGTCAGGTAGTAGGTCCTGTTGTCAGGTAGTAGGTCCTGTTGTCAGGTAGTAGTAGGTCCTGTTGTCAGGTAGTGGGTCCTGTTGTCAGGTACTGTTGTCAGGTAGTAGGTCCTGTTGTCAGGTAGTAGGTCCTGTTGTCTGGTAGTAGGTCCTGTTGTCAGGTAGTAGGTCCTGTTGTCAGGTAGTAGGTCCTGTTGTCAGGTAGTAGTAGGTCCTGTTGTCAGGTAGTATGTCCTGTTGTCAGGTAGTAGTAGGTCCTGTTGTCAGGTAGTAGGCCCTGTTGTCAGGTAGTAGGTCCTGTTGTCAGGTAGTAGGTCCTGTTGTCAGGTAGTAGGTCCTGTTGTCAGGTAGTAGGCCCTGTTGTCAGGTAGTAGGTCCTGTTGTCAGGTAGTAGGTCATGTTGTCTGGTAGTAGGTCCTGTTGTCTGGTAGTAGGTCCTGTTGTCAGGTAGTAGGTCCTGTTGTCAGGTAGTAGGCCCTGTTGTCAGGTAGTAGGTCCTGTTGTCAGGTAGTAGGTCCTGTTGTCAGGTAGTAGGTCCTGTTGTCAGGTAGTAGGTCCTGTTGTCTGGTAGTAGGTCCTGTTGTCAGGTAGTAGGTCCTGTTGTCAGGTAGTAGGTCCTGTTGTCAGGTAGTAGGCCCTGTTGTCAGGCAGTAGGTCCTGTTGTCAGGTAGTAGGTCCTGTTGTCAGGTAGTAGTAGGTCCTGTTGTCAGGTAGTAGATCCTGTTGTCAGGTAGTAGTAGGTCCTGTTGTCAGGTAGTAGGTCCTGTTGTCAGGTAGTAGGTCCTGTTGTTAGGTAGTAGGTCCTGTTGTCAGGTAGTAGGTCCTGTTGTCAGGTAGTAGGTCCTGTTGTCAGGTAGTAGGTCCTGTTGTCAGGTAGTAGGTCCTGTTGTCAGGTAGTAGGCCCTGTTGTCAGGTAGTAGGTCCTATTGTCAGGTAGTAGGTCCTGTTGTCAGGTAGTAAGTCCTGTTGTCAGGTAGTAGGTCCTGTTGTCAGGTAGTAGGTCCTGTTGTCAGGTAGTAGTAGGTCCTGTTGTCAGGTAGTAGGTCCTGTTGTCAGGTAGTAGTAAGTCCTGTTGTCAGGTAGTAGGTCCTGTTGTCAGGTAGTAGGTCCTGTTGTCAGGTAGTAGGTCCTGTTGTCAGGTAGTAGGCCCTGTTGTCAGGTAGTAGGTCCTGTTGTCAGCTAGTAGGTCCTGTTGTCAGGTAGTAGTAGGTCCTGTTGTCAGGTAGTAGATCCTGTTGTCAGGTAGTAGTAGGTCCTGTTGTCAGCTAGAAGGTCCTGTTGTCAGGTAGTAGGTCCTGTTGTCAGGTAGTAGGTCCTGTTGTCAGGTAGTAGGTCCTATTGTCAGGTAGTAGGTCCTGTTGTCAGGTAGTAGTAGGTCCTGTTGTCAGCTAGAAGGTCCTGTTGTCAGGTAGTAGGCCCTGTTGTCAGGTAGTAGGTCCTGTTGTCAGGTAGTAGGCCCTGTTGTCAGGTAGTAGGCCCTGTTGTCAGGTAGTAGGTCCTGTTGTCAGCTAGTAGGTCCTGTTGTCAGGTAGTAGTAGGTCCTGTTGTCAGGTAGTAGATCCTGTTGTCAGGTAGTAGTAGGTCCTGTTGTCAGGTAGTAGGTCCTGTTGTCAGGTAGTAGGTCCTGTTGTCAGCTAGTAGGTCCTGTTGTCAGGTAGTAGGCCCTGTTGTCAGGTAGTAGGTCCTGTTGTCAGGTAGTAGGTCCTATTGTCAGGTAGTAGTAGGGCCTGTTGTCAGGTAGTAGGTCCTGTTGTCAGGTAGTAGTAGGTCCTGTTGTCAGGTAGTAGGTCCTGTTGTCAGGTAGTAGGTCCTGTTGTCAGCTAGAAGGTCCTGTTGTCAGGTAGTAGGTCCTGTTGTCAGGTAGTAGGTCCTGTTGTCAGGTAGGTCCTGTTGTCTGGTAGTAGGTCCTGTTGTCAGGTAGTAGGTCCTGTTGTCAGGTAGGTCCTGTTGTCAGGTAGTAGGTCCTGTTGTCAGGTAGTAGGCCCTGTTGTCAGGTAGTAGGCCCTGTTGTCAGGTAGTAGGTCCTGTTGTCAGGTAGTAGGTCCTGTTGTCAGGTAGTAGGTCCTGTTGTCAGGTAGGTCCTGTTGTCAGGTAGTAGGTCCTGTTGTCAGGTAGTAGGTCCTGTTGTCAGGTAGTAGGCCCTGTTGTCAGGTAGTAGGTCCTGTTGTCAGGTAGTAGTAGGTCCTGTTGTCAGGTAGTAGGCCCTGTTGTCAGGTAGTAGGTCCCGTTGTCAGCTAGTAGGCCCTGTTGTCAGGTAGTAGGTCCTGTTGTCAGGTAGTAGGTCCTGTTGTCAGGTAGTAGGTCCTGTTGTCAGCTAGTAGGCCCTGTTGTCAGGTAGTAGGTCCTGTTGTCAGCTAGTAGGTCCTGTTGTCAGGTAGTAGGTCCTGTTGTCAGGTAGTAGGTCCTGTTGTCAGGTAGTAGGCCCTGTTGTCAGGTAGTAGGTCCTGTTGTCAGGTAGTAGGTCCTGTTGTCAGGTAGTAGGTCCTGTTGTCAGGTAGGTCCTGTTGTCAGGTAGTAGGTCCTGTTGTCAGGTAGTAGGTCCTGTTGTCAGGTAGTAGGCCCTGTTGTCAGGTAGTAGGTCCTGTTGTCAGGTAGTAGGTCCTGTTGTCAGGTAGTAGTAGGTCCTGTTATCAGGTAGTAGGCCCTGTTGTCAGGTAGTAGGCCCTGTTGTCAGGCAGTAGGTCCTGTTGTCAGGTAGTAGGTCCTGTTGTCAGGTAGTAGGTCCTGTTGTCAGGTAGTAGGTCCTGTTGTCAGGTAGTAGGTCCTGTTGTCAGCTAGTAGGTCCTGTTGTCAGGTAGTAGGTCCTGTTGTCAGGTAGTAGGTCCTGTTGTCAGGTAGTAGGTCCTGTTGTCAGGTAGTAGGTCCTGTTGTCAGGTAGTAGGTCCTGTTGTCAGGTAGTAGTAGGTCCTGTTGTCAGGTAGTAGGTCCTGTTGTCAGGTAGTACGTCCTGTTGTCAGGTAGTAGGTCCTGTTGTCAGGTAGTAGGTCCTGTTGTCAGGTAGTAGTAGGACCTGTTGTCAGGTAGTACGTCCTGTTGTCAGGTAGTAGGTCCTGTTGTCAGGTAGTAGGTCCTGTTGTCAGGTAGTAGGCCCTGTTGTCAGGTAGTAGTAGGTCCTGTTGTCAGGTAGTAGGTCCTGTTGTCAGGTAGTACGTCCTGTTGTCAGGTAGTAGGCCCTGTTGTCAGGTAGTAGGCCCTGTTGTCAGGTAGTACGTCCTGTTGTCAGGTAGTAGGCCCTGTTGTCAGGTAGTAGTATGCCTGTTGTCAGGTAGTAGGTCCTGTTGTCAGGTAGTAGGTCCTGTTGTCAGGTAGTAGGTCCTGTTGTCAGCTAGTAGGTCCTGTTGTCAGCTAGTAGGTCCTGTTGTCAGGTAGTAGGTCCTGTTGTCAGGTAGTAGGTCCTGTTGTCTGGTAGTAGGTCCTGTTGTCGGGTAGTAGGTCCTGTTGTCCGGTAGTAGGTCCTGTTGTCAGGTAGTAGGTCCTGTTGTCAGGTAGTAGGTCCTGTTGTCAGGTAGTAGTAGGTCCTGTTGTCAGGTAGTAGGTCCTGTTGTCAGGTAGTAGGTCCTGTTGTCAGGTAGTAGGTCCTGTTGTCAGGTAGTAGGCCCTGTTGTCAGGTAGTAGGTCCTGTTGTCAGGTAGTAGGTCCTGTTGTCAGGTAGTAGTAGGTCCTGTTGTCAGGTAGTAGGTCCTGTTGTCAGGTAGTAGGTCCTGTTGTCAGGTAGTAGATCCTGTTGTCAGGTAGTAGTAGGTCCTGTTGTCAGGTAGTAGGTCCTGTTGTCAGGTAGTAGGTCCTGTTGTCAGCTAGTAGGTCCTGTTGTCAGGTAGTAGTAGGTCCTGTTGTCAGGTAGTAGTAGGTCCTGTTGTCAGGTAGTAGGTCCTGTTGTCAGGTAGTAGGTCCTGTTGTCTGGTAGTAGGTCCTGTTGTCAGGTAGTAGGTCCTGTTGTCAGGTAGTAGGTCCTGTTGTCAGGTGGTAGGTCCTGTTGTCAGGTAGTAGGTCCTGTTGTCAGGTAGTAGGTCCTGTTGTCAGGTAGTAGGTCCTGTTGTCAGGTAGTTGGTCCTGTTGTCAGGTAGTAGGTCCTGTTTTCATGTAGTAGATCCTGTTGTCATGTAGTAGGTCCTGTTGTCAGGTAGTAGGTCCTGTTGTCAGGTAGTAGGTCCTGTTGTCAGGTAGTAGGTCCTGTTGTCAGGTAGTAGGTCCTGTTGTCAGGTGGTAGGTCCTGTTGTCAGGTAGTAGGTCCTGTTGTCAGGTAGTAGGTCCTGTTGTCAGGTAGTAGGTCCTGTTGTCAGGTAGTAGGTCCTGTTGTCAGGTAGTAGTAGGTCCTGTTGTCAGGTAGTAGGTACTGTTGTCAGGTAGTAGGTAATGTTGTCAGGTAGTAGGTCCTGTTGTCAGGTAGTAGGTCCTGTTGTCAGGTAGTAGGTCCTGTTGTCAGGTAGTAGGTCCTGTTGTCAGGTAGTAGGTCCTGTTGTCAGGTAGTAGGTCCTGTTGTCAGGTAGTAGGTCCTGTTGTCAGGTAGTAGTAGGTCATGTTGTCAGGTAGTAGGTCCTGTTGTCGGGTAGTAGGTCCTGTTGTCCGGTAGTAGGTCCTGTTGTCAGGTAGTAGGTCCTGTTGTCAGGTAGTAGGTCCTGTTGTCAGGTAGTAGGTCCTGTTGTCAGGTAGTAGTAGGTCCTGTTGTCAGGTAGTAGGTCCTGTTGTCAGGTAGTAGGTCCTGTTGTCAGGTAGTAGGTCCTGTTGTCAGGTAGTAGGTCCTGTTGTCAGGTAGTAGGTCCTGTTGTCAGGTAGTAGGCCCTGTTGTCAGGTAGTAGGTCCTGTTGTCAGGTAGTAGGTCCTGTTGTCAGGTAGTAGTAGGTCCTGTTGTCAGGTAGTAGGTCCTGTTGTCAGGTAGTAGGTCCTGTTGTCAGGTAGTAGATCCTGTTGTCAGGTAGTAGTAGGTCCTGTTGTCAGGTAGTAGGGCCTGTTGTCAGGTAGTAGGTCCTGTTGTCAGCTAGTAGGTCCTGTTGTCAGGTAGTAGTGGGTCCTGTTGTCAGGTAGTAGTAGGTCCTGTTGTCAGGTAGTAGGTCCTGTTGTCAGGTAGTAGGTCCTGTTGTCTGGTAGTAGGTCCTGTTGTCAGGTAGTAGGTCCTGTTGTCAGGTAGTAGGTCCTGTTGTCAGGTGGTAGGTCCTGTTGTCAGGTAGTAGGTCCTGTTGTCAGGTAGTAGGTCCTGTTGTCAGGTAGTAGGTCCTGTTGTCAGGTAGTAGGTCCTGTTTTCATGTAGTAGGTCCTGTTGTCATGTAGTAGGTCCTGTTGTCAGGTAGTAGGTCCTGTTGTCAGGTAGTAGGTCCTGTTGTCAGGTAGTAGGTCCTGTTGTCAGGTAGTAGGTCCTGTTGTCAGGTGGTAGGTCCTGTTGTCAGGTAGTAGGTCCTGTTGTCAGGTAGTAGGTCCTGTTGTCAGGTAGTAGGTCCTGTTGTCAGGTAGTAGTAGGTCCTGTTGTCAGGTAGTAGGTCCTGTTGTCAGGTAGTAGGTCATGTTGTCAGGTAGTAGGTCCTGTTGTCAGGTAGTAGGTCCTGTTGTCAGGTAGTAGGTCCTGTTGTCAGGTAGTAGGTCCTGTTGTCAGGTAGTAGGTCCTGTTGTCAGGTAGTAGTAGGTCATGTTGTCAGGTAGTAGATCCTGTTGTCAGGTAGTAGGTCCTGTTGTCAGGTAGTAGGTCCTGTTGTCAGGTAGTAGGTCCTGTTGTCAGGTAGTAGGTCCTGTTGTCAGGTAGTAGGTCCTGTTGTCAGGTAGTAGTAGGTCCTGTTGTCAGGTGGTAGGTCCTGTTGTCAGGTAGTAGGTCCTGTTGTCTGGTAGTAGGTCCTGTTGTCAGGTAGAAGGTCCTGTTGTCAGGTAGTAGGTCCTGTTGTCTGGTAGTAGGTCCTGTTGTCAGGTAGTAGTAGGTCCTGTTGTCTGGTAGTAGACCCTGTTGTCAGGTAGTAGGTCCTGTTGTCAGGTAGTAGGCCCTGTTGTCAGGTAGTAGGTCCTGTTGTCTGGTAGTAGTAGGTCCTGTTGTCAGGTAGTAGGTCCTGTTGTCAGGTAGTAGGTCCTGTTGTCAGGTAGTAGGTCCTGTTGTCAGGTAGTAGTAGGTCCTGTTGTCAGGTAGTAGGTCCTGTTGTCAGGTAGTAGGTCCTGTTGTCAGGTAGTAGGTCCTGTTGTCAGGTAGTAGGCCCTGTTGTCAGGTAGTAGGTCCTGTTGTCTGGTAGTAGTAGGTCCTGTTGTCAGGTAGTAGGTCCTGTTGTCAGGTAGTAGGTCCTGTTGTCAGGCAGTAGGTCCTGTTGTCAGGTAGTAGGTCCTGTTGTCAGGTAGTAGGTCCTGTTGTCTGGTAGTAGGTCCTGTTGTCAGGTAGTAGGTCCTGTTGTCAGGTAGTAGATCCTGTTGTCAGGTAGTAGGTCCTGTTGTCAGGTAGTAGATCCTGTTGTCAGGTAATAGTAGGTCCTGTTGTCAGGTAGTAGGTCCTGTTGTCAGGTAATAGTAGGTCCTGTTGTCAGGTAGTAGGTCCTGTTGTCAGGTAGTAGGTCCTGTTGTCAGGTAGTAGGTCCTGTTGTCAGGTAGTAGGTCCTGTTGTCAGGTAGTAGGTCCTGTTGTCAGGTAGTAGATCCTGTTGTCAGGTAATAGTAGGTCCTGTTGTCAGGTAGTAGGTCCTGTTGTCAGGTAATAGTAGGTCCTGTTGTCAGGTAGTAGGTCCTGTTGTCAGGTAGTAGGTCCTGTTGTCAGGTAGTAGGTCCTGTTGTCAGGTAGTAGGTCCTGTTGTCAGGTAGTAGTAGGTCCTGTTGTCAGGTAGTGGGTCCTGTTGTCAGGTACTGTTGTCAGGTAGTAGGTCCTGTTGTCAGGTAGTAGGTCCTGTTGTCTGGTAGTAGGTCCTGTTGTCAGGTAGTAGGTCCTGTTGTCAGGTAGTAGGTCCTGTTGTCAGGTAGTAGTAGGTCCTGTTGTCAGGTAGTATGTCCTGTTGTCAGGTAGTAGTAGGTCCTGTTGTCAGGTAGTAGGCCCTGTTGTCAGGTAGTAGGTCCTGTTGTCAGGTAGTAGGTCCTGTTGTCAGGTAGTAGGTCCTGTTGTCAGGTAGTAGGCCCTGTTGTCAGGTAGTAGGTCCTGTTGTCAGGTAGTAGGTCCTGTTGTCTGGTAGTAGGTCCTGTTGTCTGGTAGTAGGTCCTGTTGTCAGGTAGTAGGTCCTGTTGTCAGGTAGTAGGTCCTGTTGTCAGGTAGTAGGGCCTGTTGTCAGGTAGTAGGTCCTGTTGTCAGGTAGTAGGTCCTGTTGTCAGGTAGTAGGTCCTGTTGTCAGGTAGTAGGTCCTGTTGTCAGGTAGTAGGTCCTGTTGTCAGGTAGTAGGTCCTGTTGTCAGGTAGTAGGCCCTGTTGTCAGGCAGTAGGTCCTGTTGTCAGGTAGTAGGGCCTGTTGTCAAGTAGTAGTAGGTCCTGTTGTCAGGTAGTAGATCCTGTTGTCAGGTAGTAGTAGGTCCTGTTGTCAGGTAGTAGGTCCTGTTGTCAGGTAGTAGGTCCTGTTGTCAGGTAGTAGTAGGTCCTGTTGTCAGGTAGTAGGTCCTGTTGTCAGGTAGTAGGTCCTGTTGTCAGGTAGTAGGTCCTGTTGTCAGGTAGTAGTAGGTCCTGTTGTCAGGTAGTAGGTCCTGTTGTCAGGTAGTAGGTCCTGTTGTCAGGTAGTAGGTCCTGTTGTCAGGTAGTAGGTCCTGTTGTCAGGTAGTAGTAGGTCCTGTTGTCAGGTAGTAGGTCCTGTTGTCAGGTAGTAGGTCCTGTTGTCAGGTAGTAGGTCCTGTTGTCAGGTAGTAGTAGGTCCTGTTGTCAGGTAGTAGGTCCTGTTGTCAGGTAGTAGGTCCTGTTGTCAGGTAGTAGGTCCTGTTGTCAGGTAGTAGGTCCTGTTGTCAGGTAGTAGGTCCTGTTGTCAGGTAGTAGTAGGTCCTGTTGTCAGGTAGTAGGTCCTGTTGTCAGGTAGTAGGTCCTGTTGTCAGGTAGTAGGTCCTGTTGTCAGGTAGTAGGTCCTGTTGTCAGGTAGTTGGTCCTGTTGTCAGGTAGTAGTAGGTCCTGTTGTCAGGTAGTAGGTCCTGTTGTCAGGTAGTAGGTCCTGTTGTCAGGTAGTAGGTCCTGTTGTCAGGTAGTAGGTCCTGTTGTCAGGTAGTAGTAGGTCCTGTTGTCAGGTAGTAGGTCCTGTTGTCAGGTAGTAGGTCCTGTTGTCAGGTAGTAGGTCCTGTTGTCAGGTAGTAGGTCCTGTCAGGTAGTAGGTCCTGTTGTCAGGTAGTAGGTCCTGTTGTCAGGTAGTAGGTCCTGTGGTAGTAGGTCCTGTTGTCAGGTAGTAGGTCCTGTTGTCAGGTAGTAGGTCCTGTTGTCAGGTAGTAGGTCCTGTTGTCAGGTAGTAGGTCCTGTTGTCAGGTAGTAGGTCCTGTTGTCAGGTAGTAGGTCCTGTGGTAGTAGGTCCTGTTGTCAGGTAGTAGGTCCTGTTGTCAGGTAGTAGGTCCTGTTGTCAGGTAGTAGGTCCTGTTGTCAGGTAGTAGGTCCTGTTGTCAGGTAGTAGTAGGTCCTGTTGTCAGGTAGTAGTAGGTCCTGTTGTCAGGTAGTAGGTCCTGTTGTCAGGTAGTAGGTCCTGTTGTCAGGTAGTAGGTCCTGTTGTCAGGTAGTAGGTCCTGTTGTCAGGTAGTAGGTCCTGTTGTCAGGTAGTATGTCCTGTTGTCAGGTAGTAGGTCCTGTTGTCAGGTAGTAGGCCCTGTTGTCAGGTAGTAGGTCCTGTTGTCAGGTAGTAGGTCCTGTTGTCAGGTAGTAGGCCCTGTTGTCAGGTAGTAGGTCCTGTTGTCAGGTAGTAGGTCCTGTTGTCAGGTAGTAGGTCCTGTTGTCAGGTAGTAGGTCCTGTTGTCAGGTAGTAGTAGGTCCTGTTGTCAGGTAGTAGGTCCTGTTGTCAGGTAGTAGGTCCTGTTGTCAGGTAGTAGGCCCTGTTGTCAGGTAGTAGTAGGTCCTGTTGTCAGGTAGTAGGTCCTGTTGTCAGGTAGTAGGTCCTGTTGTCAGGTAGTAGGTCCTGTTGTCAGGTAGTAGGTCCTGTTGTCAGGTAGTAGGTCCTGTTGTCAGGTAGTAGGTCCTGTTGTCAGGTAGTAGGTCCTGTTGTCTGGTAGTAGGTCCTGTTGTCAGGTAGTAGGTCCTGTTGTCAGGTAGTAGGTCCTGTTGTCAGGTAGTAGGCCCTGTTGTCAGGTAGTAGGTCCTGTTGTCAGGTAGTAGTAGGTCCTGTTGTCAGGTAGTAGGTCCTGTTGTCAGGTAGTAGGTCCTGTTGTCAGGTAGTAGGTCCTGTTGTCAGGTAGTAGTAGGCCCTGTTGTCAGGTAGTAGGTCCTGTTGTCAGGCAGTAGGTCCTGTTGTCAGGTAGTAGGTCCTGTTGTCAGGTAGTAGTAGGTCCTGTTGTCAGGTAGTAGGTCCTGTTGTCAGGTAGTAGTAGGTCCTGTTGTCAGGTAGTAGGTCCTGTTGTCAGGTAGTAGGTCCTGTTGTCAGGTAGTAGGTCCTGTTGTCAGGTAGTAGGTCCTGTTGTCAGGTAGTAGGCCCTGTTGTCAGGTAGTAGGTCCTGTTGTCAGGCAGTAGGTCCTGTTGTCAGGTAGTAGTAGGCCCTGTTGTCAGGTAGTAGGTCCTGTTGTCAGGTAGTAGGTCCTGTTGTCAGGTAGTAGTAGGCCCTGTTGTCAGGTAGTAGGTCCTGTTGTCAGGTAGTAGGTCCTGTTGTCAGGTAGTAGGTCCTGTTGTCAGGTAGTAGGTCCTGTTGTCAGGTAGTAGGTCCTGTTGTCTGGTAGTAGGTCCTGTTGTCAGGTAGTAGGTCCTGTTGTCAGGTAGTAGGTCCTGTTGTCAGGTAGTAGGTCCTGTTGTCAGGTAGTAGATCCTGTTGTCAGGTAGTAGGTCCTGTTGTCAGGTAGTAGATCCTGTTGTCAGGTAATAGTAGGTCCTGTTGTCAGGTAATAGTAGGTCCTGTTGTCAGGTAGTAGGTCCTGTTGTCAGGTAATAGTAGGTCCTGTTGTCAGGTAGTAGGTCCTGTTGTCAGGTAGTAGGTCCTGTTGTCAGGTAGTAGGTCCTGTTGTCAGGTAGTAGGTCCTGTTGTCAGGTAGTAGGTCCTGTTGTCAGGTAGTAGATCCTGTTGTCAGGTAATAGTAGGTCCTGTTGTCAGGTAGTAGGTCCTGTTGTCAGGTAATAGTAGGTCCTGTTGTCAGGTAGTAGGTCCTGTTGTCAGGTAGTAGGTCCTGTTGTCAGGTAGTAGGTCCTGTTGTCAGGTAGTAGTAGGTCCTGTTGTCAGGTAGTGGGTCCTGTTGTCAGGTACTGTTGTCAGGTAGTAGGTCCTGTTGTCAGGTAGTAGGTCCTGTTGTCTGGTAGTAGGTCCTGTTGTCAGGTAGTAGGTCCTGTTGTCAGGTAGTAGGTCCTGTTGTCAGGTAGTAGTAGGTCCTGTTGTCAGGTAGTATGTCCTGTTGTCAGGTAGTAGTAGGTCCTGTTGTCAGGTAGTAGGCCCTGTTGTCAGGTAGTAGGTCCTGTTGTCAGGTAGTAGGTCCTGTTGTCAGGTAGTAGGTCCTGTTGTCAGGTAGTAGGCCCTGTTGTCAGGTAGTAGGTCCTGTTGTCAGGTAGTAGGTCATGTTGTCTGGTAGTAGGTCCTGTTGTCTGGTAGTAGGTCCTGTTGTCAGGTAGTAGGTCCTGTTGTCAGGTAGTAGGCCCTGTTGTCAGGTAGTAGGTCCTGTTGTCAGGTAGTAGGTCCTGTTGTCAGGTAGTAGGTCCTGTTGTCAGGTAGTAGGTCCTGTTGTCTGGTAGTAGGTCCTGTTGTCAGGTAGTAGGTCCTGTTGTCAGGTAGTAGGTCCTGTTGTCAGGTAGTAGGCCCTGTTGTCAGGCAGTAGGTCCTGTTGTCAGGTAGTAGGTCCTGTTGTCAGGTAGTAGTAGGTCCTGTTGTCAGGTAGTAGATCCTGTTGTCAGGTAGTAGTAGGTCCTGTTGTCAGGTAGTAGGTCCTGTTGTCAGGTAGTAGGTCCTGTTGTTAGGTAGTAGGTCCTGTTGTCAGGTAGTAGGTCCTGTTGTCAGGTAGTAGGTCCTGTTGTCAGGTAGTAGGTCCTGTTGTCAGGTAGTAGGTCCTGTTGTCAGGTAGTAGGCCCTGTTGTCAGGTAGTAGGTCCTATTGTCAGGTAGTAGGTCCTGTTGTCAGGTAGTAAGTCCTGTTGTCAGGTAGTAGGTCCTGTTGTCAGGTAGTAGGTCCTGTTGTCAGGTAGTAGTAGGTCCTGTTGTCAGGTAGTAGGTCCTGTTGTCAGGTAGTAGTAAGTCCTGTTGTCAGGTAGTAGGTCCTGTTGTCAGGTAGTAGGTCCTGTTGTCAGGTAGTAGGTCCTGTTGTCAGGTAGTAGGCCCTGTTGTCAGGTAGTAGGTCCTGTTGTCAGCTAGTAGGTCCTGTTGTCAGGTAGTAGTAGGTCCTGTTGTCAGGTAGTAGATCCTGTTGTCAGGTAGTAGTAGGTCCTGTTGTCAGCTAGAAGGTCCTGTTGTCAGGTAGTAGGTCCTGTTGTCAGGTAGTAGGTCCTGTTGTCAGGTAGTAGGTCCTATTGTCAGGTAGTAGGTCCTGTTGTCAGGTAGTAGTAGGTCCTGTTGTCAGCTAGAAGGTCCTGTTGTCAGGTAGTAGGCCCTGTTGTCAGGTAGTAGGTCCTGTTGTCAGGTAGTAGGCCCTGTTGTCAGGTAGTAGGCCCTGTTGTCAGGTAGTAGGTCCTGTTGTCAGCTAGTAGGTCCTGTTGTCAGGTAGTAGTAGGTCCTGTTGTCAGGTAGTAGATCCTGTTGTCAGGTAGTAGTAGGTCCTGTTGTCAGGTAGTAGGTCCTGTTGTCAGGTAGTAGGTCCTGTTGTCAGCTAGTAGGTCCTGTTGTCAGGTAGTAGGCCCTGTTGTCAGGTAGTAGGTCCTGTTGTCAGGTAGTAGGTCCTATTGTCAGGTAGTAGTAGGGCCTGTTGTCAGGTAGTAGGTCCTGTTGTCAGGTAGTAGTAGGTCCTGTTGTCAGGTAGTAGGTCCTGTTGTCAGGTAGTAGGTCCTGTTGTCAGCTAGAAGGTCCTGTTGTCAGGTAGTAGGTCCTGTTGTCAGGTAGTAGGTCCTGTTGTCAGGTAGGTCCTGTTGTCTGGTAGTAGGTCCTGTTGTCAGGTAGTAGGTCCTGTTGTCAGGTAGGTCCTGTTGTCAGGTAGTAGGTCCTGTTGTCAGGTAGTAGGCCCTGTTGTCAGGTAGTAGGCCCTGTTGTCAGGTAGTAGGTCCTGTTGTCAGGTAGTAGGTCCTGTTGTCAGGTAGTAGGTCCTGTTGTCAGGTAGGTCCTGTTGTCAGGTAGTAGGTCCTGTTGTCAGGTAGTAGGTCCTGTTGTCAGGTAGTAGGCCCTGTTGTCAGGTAGTAGGTCCTGTTGTCAGGTAGTAGTAGGTCCTGTTGTCAGGTAGTAGGCCCTGTTGTCAGGTAGTAGGTCCCGTTGTCAGCTAGTAGGCCCTGTTGTCAGGTAGTAGGTCCTGTTGTCAGGTAGTAGGTCCTGTTGTCAGGTAGTAGGTCCTGTTGTCAGCTAGTAGGCCCTGTTGTCAGGTAGTAGGTCCTGTTGTCAGCTAGTAGGTCCTGTTGTCAGGTAGTAGGTCCTGTTGTCAGGTAGTAGGTCCTGTTGTCAGGTAGTAGGCCCTGTTGTCAGGTAGTAGGTCCTGTTGTCAGGTAGTAGGTCCTGTTGTCAGGTAGTAGGTCCTGTTGTCAGGTAGGTCCTGTTGTCAGGTAGTAGGTCCTGTTGTCAGGTAGTAGGTCCTGTTGTCAGGTAGTAGGCCCTGTTGTCAGGTAGTAGGTCCTGTTGTCAGGTAGTAGGTCCTGTTGTCAGGTAGTAGTAGGTCCTGTTATCAGGTAGTAGGCCCTGTTGTCAGGTAGTAGGCCCTGTTGTCAGGCAGTAGGTCCTGTTGTCAGGTAGTAGGTCCTGTTGTCAGGTAGTAGGTCCTGTTGTCAGGTAGTAGGTCCTGTTGTCAGGTAGTAGGTCCTGTTGTCAGCTAGTAGGTCCTGTTGTCAGGTAGTAGGTCCTGTTGTCAGGTAGTAGGTCCTGTTGTCAGGTAGTAGGTCCTGTTGTCAGGTAGTAGGTCCTGTTGTCAGGTAGTAGGTCCTGTTGTCAGGTAGTAGTAGGTCCTGTTGTCAGGTAGTAGGTCCTGTTGTCAGGTAGTACGTCCTGTTGTCAGGTAGTAGGTCCTGTTGTCAGGTAGTAGGTCCTGTTGTCAGGTAGTAGTAGGCCCTGTTGTCAGGTAGTACGTCCTGTTGTCAGGTAGTAGGTCCTGTTGTCAGGTAGTAGGTCCTGTTGTCAGGTAGTAGGCCCTGTTGTCAGGTAGTAGTAGGTCCTGTTGTCAGGTAGTAGGTCCTGTTGTCAGGTAGTACGTCCTGTTGTCAGGTAGTAGGCCCTGTTGTCAGGTAGTAGGCCCTGTTGTCAGGTAGTACGTCCTGTTGTCAGGTAGTAGGCCCTGTTGTCAGGTAGTAGTATGCCTGTTGTCAGGTAGTAGGTCCTGTTGTCAGGTAGTAGGTCCTGTTGTCAGGTAGTAGGTCCTGTTGTCAGCTAGTAGGTCCTGTTGTCAGCTAGTAGGTCCTGTTGTCAGGTAGTAGGTCCTGTTGTCAGGTAGTAGGTCCTGTTGTCTGGTAGTAGGTCCTGTTGTCGGGTAGTAGGTCCTGTTGTCCGGTAGTAGGTCCTGTTGTCAGGTAGTAGATCCTGTTGTCAGGTAGTAGGTCCTGTTGTCAGGTAGTAGGTCCTGTTGTCAGGTAGTAGTAGGTCCTGTTGTCAGGTAGTAGGTCCTGTTGTCAGGTAGTAGGTCCTGTTGTCAGGTAGTAGGTCCTGTTGTCAGGTAGTAGGTCCTGTTGTCAGGTAGTAGGCCCTGTTGTCAGGTAGTAGGTCCTGTTGTCAGGTAGTAGGTCCTGTTGTCAGGTAGTAGTAGGTCCTGTTGTCAGGTAGTAGGTCCTGTTGTCAGGTAGTAGGTCCTGTTGTCAGGTAGTAGATCCTGTTGTCAGGTAGTAGTAGGTCCTGTTGTCAGGTAGTAGGTCCTGTTGTCAGGTAGTAGGTCCTGTTGTCAGCTAGTAGGTCCTGTTGTCAGGTAGTAGTAGGTCCTGTTGTCAGGTAGTAGTAGGTCCTGTTGTCAGGTAGTAGGTCCTGTTGTCAGGTAGTAGGTCCTGTTGTCTGGTAGTAGGTCCTGTTGTCAGGTAGTAGGTCCTGTTGTCAGGTAGTAGGTCCTGTTGTCAGGTGGTAGGTCCTGTTGTCAGGTAGTAGGTCCTGTTGTCAGGTAGTAGGTCCTGTTGTCAGGTAGTAGGTCCTGTTGTCAGGTAGTTGGTCCTGTTGTCAGGTAGTAGGTCCTGTTTTCATGTAGTAGATCCTGTTGTCATGTAGTAGGTCCTGTTGTCAGGTAGTAGGTCCTGTTGTCAGGTAGTAGGTCCTGTTGTCAGGTAGTAGGTCCTGTTGTCAGGTAGTAGGTCCTGTTGTCAGGTAGTAGGTCCTGTTGTCAGGTGGTAGGTCCTGTTGTCAGGTAGTAGGTCCTGTTGTCAGGTAGTAGGTCCTGTTGTCAGGTAGTAGGTCCTGTTGTCAGGTAGTAGGTCCTGTTGTCAGGTAGTAGTAGGTCCTGTTGTCAGGTAGTAGGTACTGTTGTCAGGTAGTAGGTAATGTTGTCAGGTAGTAGGTCCTGTTGTCAGGTAGTAGGTCCTGTTGTCAGGTAGTAGGTCCTGTTGTCAGGTAGTAGGTCCTGTTGTCAGGTAGTAGGTCCTGTTGTCAGGTAGTAGGTCCTGTTGTCAGGTAGTAGGTCCTGTTGTCAGGTAGTAGGTCCTGTTGTCAGGTAGTAGTAGGTCATGTTGTCAGGTAGTAGGTCCTGTTGTCGGGTAGTAGGTCCTGTTGTCCGGTAGTAGGTCCTGTTGTCAGGTAGTAGGTCCTGTTGTCAGGTAGTAGGTCCTGTTGTCAGGTAGTAGGTCCTGTTGTCAGGTAGTAGTAGGTCCTGTTGTCAGGTAGTAGGTCCTGTTGTCAGGTAGTAGGTCCTGTTGTCAGGTAGTAGGTCCTGTTGTCAGGTAGTAGGTCCTGTTGTCAGGTAGTAGGTCCTGTTGTCAGGTAGTAGGCCCTGTTGTCAGGTAGTAGGTCCTGTTGTCAGGTAGTAGGTCCTGTTGTCAGGTAGTAGTAGGTCCTGTTGTCAGGTAGTAGGTCCTGTTGTCAGGTAGTAGGTCCTGTTGTCAGGTAGTAGATCCTGTTGTCAGGTAGTAGTAGGTCCTGTTGTCAGGTAGTAGGGCCTGTTGTCAGGTAGTAGGTCCTGTTGTCAGCTAGTAGGTCCTGTTGTCAGGTAGTAGTGGGTCCTGTTGTCAGGTAGTAGTAGGTCCTGTTGTCAGGTAGTAGGTCCTGTTGTCAGGTAGTAGGTCCTGTTGTCTGGTAGTAGGTCCTGTTGTCAGGTAGTAGGTCCTGTTGTCAGGTAGTAGGTCCTGTTGTCAGGTGGTAGGTCCTGTTGTCAGGTAGTAGGTCCTGTTGTCAGGTAGTAGGTCCTGTTGTCAGGTAGTAGGTCCTGTTGTCAGGTAGTAGGTCCTGTTTTCATGTAGTAGGTCCTGTTGTCATGTAGTAGGTCCTGTTGTCAGGTAGTAGGTCCTGTTGTCAGGTAGTAGGTCCTGTTGTCAGGTAGTAGGTCCTGTTGTCCGGTAGTAGGTCCTGTTGTCAGGTGGTAGGTCCTGTTGTCAGGTAGTAGGTCCTGTTGTCAGGTAGTAGGTCCTGTTGTCAGGTAGTAGGTCCTGTTGTCAGGTAGTAGTAGGTCCTGTTGTCAGGTAGTAGGTCCTGTTGTCAGGTAGTAGGTCATGTTGTCAGGTAGTAGGTCCTGTTGTCAGGTAGTAGGTCCTGTTGTCAGGTAGTAGGTCCTGTTGTCAGGTAGTAGGTCCTGTTGTCAGGTAGTAGGTCCTGTTGTCAGGTAGTAGTAGGTCATGTTGTCAGGTAGTAGATCCTGTTGTCAGGTAGTAGGTCCTGTTGTCAGGTAGTAGGTCCTGTTGTCAGGTAGTAGGTCCTGTTGTCAGGTAGTAGGTCCTGTTGTCAGGTAGTAGGTCCTGTTGTCAGGTAGTAGTAGGTCCTGTTGTCAGGTGGTAGGTCCTGTTGTCAGGTAGTAGGTCCTGTTGTCTGGTAGTAGGTCCTGTTGTCAGGTAGAAGGTCCTGTTGTCAGGTAGTAGGTCCTGTTGTCTGGTAGTAGGTCCTGTTGTCAGGTAGTAGTAGGTCCTGTTGTCTGGTAGTAGACCCTGTTGTCAGGTAGTAGGTCCTGTTGTCAGGTAGTAGGCCCTGTTGTCAGGTAGTAGGTCCTGTTGTCTGGTAGTAGTAGGTCCTGTTGTCAGGTAGTAGGTCCTGTTGTCAGGTAGTAGGTCCTGTTGTCAGGTAGTAGGTCCTGTTGTCAGGTAGTAGTAGGTCCTGTTGTCAGGTAGTAGGTCCTGTTGTCAGGTAGTAGGTCCTGTTGTCAGGTAGTAGGTCCTGTTGTCAGGTAGTAGGCCCTGTTGTCAGGTAGTAGGTCCTGTTGTCTGGTAGTAGTAGGTCCTGTTGTCAGGTAGTAGGTCCTGTTGTCAGGTAGTAGGTCCTGTTGTCAGGCAGTAGGTCCTGTTGTCAGGTAGTAGGTCCTGTTGTCAGGTAGTAGGTCCTGTTGTCTGGTAGTAGTAGGTCCTGTTGTCAGGTAGTAGGTCCTGTTGTCAGGTAGTAGGTCCTGTTGTCAGGTAGTAGTAGGTCCTGTTGTCAGGTAGTAGGTCCTGTTGTCAGGTAGTAGGTCCTGTTGTCAGGTAGTAGGTCCTGTTGTCAGGTAGTAGGTCCTGTTGTCAGGTAGTAGGTCCTGTTGTCAGGTAGTAGGTCCTGTTGTCAGGTAGTAGTAGGTCCTGTTGTCAGGTAGTAGGTCCTGTTGTCAGGTAGTAGGTCCTGTTGTCAGGTAGTAGGTCCTGTTGTCAGGTAGTAGTAGGTCCTGTTGTCAGGTAGTAGGTCCTGTTGTCAGGTAGTAGGTCCTGTTGTCAGGTAGTAGTAGGTCCTGTTGTCAGGTAGTAGGTCCTGTTGTCAGGTAGTAGGTCCTGTTGTCTGGTAGTAGGTCCTGTTGTCAGGTAGTAGTAGGTCCTGTTGTCTGGTAGTAGACCCTGTTGTCAGGTAGTAGGTCCTGTTGTCAGGTAGTAGGCCCTGTTGTCAGGTAGTAGGTCCTGTTGTCTGGTAGTAGTAGGTCCTGTTGTCAGGTAGTAGGTCCTGTTGTCAGGTAGTAGGTCCTGTTGTCAGGTAGTAGGTCCTGTTGTCAGGTAGTAGTAGGTCCTGTTGTCAGGTAGTAGGTCCTGTTGTCAGGTAGTAGGCCCTGTTGTCAGGTAGTAGGTCCTGTTGTCTGGTAGTAGTAGGTCCTGTTGTCAGGTAGTAGGTCCTGTTGTCAGGTAGTAGGTCCTGTTGTCAGGCAGTAGGTCCTGTTGTCAGGTAGTAGGTCCTGTTGTCAGGTAGTAGGACCTGTTGTCAGGTAGTAGGTCCTGTTGTCTGGTAGAAGTAGGTCCTGTTGTCAGGTAGTAGGTCCTGTTGTCAGGTAGTAGGTCCTGTTGTCAGGTAGTAGGTCCTGTTGTCAGGTAGTAGTAGGTCCTGTTGTCAGGTAGTAGGTCCTGTTGTCAGGTAGTAGGTCCTGTTGTCAGGTAGTAGGTCCTGTTGTCAGGTAGTAGGTCCTGTGGTAGTAGGTCCTGTTGTCAGGTAGTAGGTCCTGTTGTCAGGTAGTAGGTCCTGTTGTCAGGTAGTAGGTCCTGTTGTCAGGTAGTAGGTCCTGTTGTCAGGTAGTAGGTCCTGTTGTCAGGTAGTAGGCCCTGTTGTCAGGTAGTAGTAGGTCCTGTTGTCAGGTAGTAGATCCTGTTGTCAGGTAGTAGGTCCTGTTGTCAGGTAGTAGGTCCTGTTGTCAGGTAGTAGGCCCTGTTGTCAGGTAGTAGTAGGTCCTGTTGTCAGGTAGTAGGTCCTGTTGTCAGGTAGTAGGTCCTGTTGTCAGGTAGTAGTAGGTCCTGTTGTCAGGTAGTAGGTCCTGTTGTCAGGTAGTAGTAGGTCCTGTTGTCAGGTAGTAGGTCCTGTTGTCAGGTAGTAGTAGGTCCTGTTGTCAGGTAGTAGGTCCTGTTGTCAGGCAGTAGGTCCTGTTGTCAGGTAGTAGGTCCTGTTGTCAGGTAGTAGGTCCTGTTGTCAGGTAGTAGTAGGTCCTGTTGTCAGGTAGTAGGTCCTGTTGTCAGGTAGTAGGTCCTGTTGTCAGGTAGTAGATCCTGTTGTCATGTAGTAGGTCCTGTTGTCAGGTAGTAGGTCCTGTTGTCAGGTAGTAGGTCCTGTTGTCAGGTAGTAGGTCCTGTTGTCAGGTAGTAGGTCCTGTTGTCAGGTAGTAGGTCCTGTTGTCAGGTAGAAGGTCCTGTTGTCAGGTAGTAGGTCCTGTTGTCAGGTAGTAGTAGGTCCTGTTGTCAGGTAGTAGGTCCTGTTGTCAGGTAGTAGGTCCTGTTGTCAGGTAGTAGGTCCTGTTGTCAGGTAGTAGGTCCTGTTGTCAGGTAGTAGGTCCTGTTGTCAGGTAGTAGGTCCTGTTGTCAGGTAGTAGGTCCTGTTGTCAGGTAGTAGTAGGTCCTGTTGTCAGGTAGTAGTATGTCCTGTTGTCAGGTAGTAGGCCCTGTTGTCAGGTAGTAGGCCCTGTTGTCAGGTAGTAGGTCCTGTTGTCATGTAGTAGTAGGTCCTGTTGTCAGGTAGTAGGTCCTGTTGTCAGGTAGTAGGTCCTGTTGTCAGGTAGTAGGTCCTGTTGTCAGGTAGTAGGTCCTGTTGTCAGGTAGTAGGTCCTGTTGCTAGGTAGTAGGTCCTGTTGTCAGGTAGTAGGTCCTGTTGTCAGGTAGTAGTAGGTCCTGTTGTCAGCTAGAAGGTCCTGTTGTCAGGTAGTAGGTCCTGTTGTCAGGTAGTAGATCCTGTTGTCAGGTAGTAGTAGGTCCTGTTGTCAGCTAGAAGGTCCTGTTGTCAGGTAGTAGGTCCTGTTGTCAGGTAGTAGGTCCTGTTGTCAGGTAGTAGGTCCTATTGTCAGGTAGTAGGTCCTGTTGTCAGGTAGTAGTAGGTCCTGTTGTCAGCTAGAAGGTCCTGTTGTCAGGTAGTAGGCCCTGTTGTCAGGTAGTAGGTCCTGTTGTCAGGTAGTAGGCCCTGTTGTCAGGTAGTAGGCCCTGTTGTCAGGTAGTAGGTCCTGTTGTCAGCTAGTAGGTCCTGTTGTCAGGTAGTAGTAGGTCCTGTTGTCAGGTAGTAGATCCTGTTGTCAGGTAGTAGTAGGTCCTGTTGTCAGCTAGAAGGTCCTGTTGTCAGGTAGTAGGTCCTGTTGTCAGGTAGTAGGTCCTGTTGTCAGGTAGTAGGTCCTGTTGTCAGGTAGTAGGTCCTGTTGTCAGGTAGTAGGTCCTGTTGTCAGGTAGTAGTAGGTCCTGTTGTCAGCTAGAAGGTCCTGTTGTCAGGTAGTAGGCCCTGTTGTCAGGTAGTAGGTCCTGTTGTCAGGTAGTAGGTCCTGTTGTCAGGTAGTAGGTCCTGTTGTCAGCTAGAAGGTCCTGTTGTCAGGTAGTAGGTCCTGTTGTCAGGTAGTAGATCCTGTTGTCAGGTAGTAGTAGGTCCTGTTGTCAGCTAGAAGGTCCTGTTGTCAGGTAGTAGGTCCTGTTGTCAGGTAGTAGGTCCTGTTGTCAGGTAGTAGGTCCTATTGTCAGGTAGTAGGTCCTGTTGTCAGGTAGTAGTAGGTCCTGTTGTCAGCTAGAAGGTCCTGTTGTCAGGTAGTAGGCCCTGTTGTCAGGTAGTAGGTCCTGTTGTCAGGTAGTAGGCCCTGTTGTCAGGTAGTAGGCCCTGTTGTCAGGTAGTAGGTCCTGTTGTCAGCTAGTAGGTCCTGTTGTCAGGTAGTAGTAGGTCCTGTTGTCAGGTAGTAGATCCTGTTGTCAGGTAGTAGTAGGTCCTGTTGTCAGCTAGAAGGTCCTGTTGTCAGGTAGTAGGTCCTGTTGTCAGGTAGTAGGTCCTGTTGTCAGGTAGTAGGTCCTGTTGTCAGGTAGTAGGTCCTGTTGTCAGGTAGTAGGTCCTGTTGTCAGGTAGTAGTAGGTCCTGTTGTCAGCTAGAAGGTCCTGTTGTCAGGTAGTAGGCCCTGTTGTCAGGTAGTAGGTCCTGTTGTCAGGTAGTAGGTCCTGTTGTCAGGTAGTAGGTCCTGTTGTCAGGTAGTAGGTCCTGTTGTCAGCTAGTAGGTCCTGTTGTCAGGTAGTAGGCCCTGTTGTCAGGTAGTAGGTCCTGTTGTCAGGTAGTAGGTCCTATTGTCAGGTAGTAGTAGGCCCTGTTGTCAGGTAGTAGGTCCTGTTGTCAGGTAGTAGTAGGTCCTGTTGTCAGGTAGTAGGTCCTGTTGTCAGGTAGTAGGTCCTGTTGTCAGCTAGAAGGTCCTGTTGTCAGGTAGTAGGTCCTGTTGTCAGGTAGTAGGTCCTGTTGTCAGGTAGGTCCTGTTGTCTGGTAGTAGGTCCTGTTGTCAGGTAGTAGGTCCTGTTGTCAGGTAGTAGGTCCTGTTGTCAGGTAGTAGGTCCTGTTGTCAGGTAGTAGGCCCTGTTGTCAGGTAGTAGGCCCTGTTGTCAGGTAGTAGGTCCTGTTGTCAGGTAGTAGGTCCTGTTGTCAGGTAGTAGGTCCTGTTGTCAGGTAGGTCCTGTTGTCAGGTAGTAGGTCCTGTTGTCAGGTAGTAGGTCCTGTTGTCAGGTAGTAGGCCCTGTTGTCAGGTAGTAGGTCCTGTTGTCAGGTAGTAGTAGGTCCTGTTGTCAGGTAGTAGGCCCTGTTGTCAGGTAGTAGGTCCCGTTGTCAGCTAGTAGGCCCTGTTGTCAGGTAGTAGGTCCTGTTGTCAGGTAGTAGGTCCTGTTGTCAGGTAGTAGGTCCTGTTGTCAGCTAGTAGGCCCTGTTGTCAGGTAGTAGGTCCTGTTGTCAGCTAGTAGGTCCTGTTGTCAGGTAGTAGGTCCTGTTGTCAGGTAGTAGGTCCTGTTGTCAGGTAGTAGGCCCTGTTGTCAGGTAGTAGGTCCTGTTGTCAGGTAGTAGGTCCTGTTGTCAGGTAGTAGGTCCTGTTGTCAGGTAGGTCCTGTTGTCAGGTAGTAGGTCCTGTTGTCAGGTAGTAGGTCCTGTTGTCAGGTAGTAGGCCCTGTTGTCAGGTAGTAGGTCCTGTTGTCAGGTAGTAGGTCCTGTTGTCAGGTAGTAGTAGGTCCTGTTATCAGGTAGTAGGCCCTGTTGTCAGGTAGTAGGTCCTGTTGTCAGGCAGTAGGTCCTGTTGTCAGGTAGTAGGTCCTGTTGTCAGGTAGTAGGTCCTGTTGTCAGGTAGTAGGTCCTGTTGTCAGGTAGTAGGTCCTGTTGTCAGCTAGTAGGTCCTGTTGTCAGGTAGTAGGTCCTGTTGTCAGGTAGTAGGTCCTGTTGTCAGGTAGTAGGTCCTGTTGTCAGGTAGTAGGTCCTGTTGTCAGGTAGTAGGTCCTGTTGTCAGGTAGTAGGTCCTGTTGTCAGGTAGTAGTAGGTCCTGTTGTCAGGTAGTAGGTCCTGTTGTCAGGTAGTACGTCCTGTTGTCAGGTAGTAGGTCCTGTTGTCAGGTAGTAGGTCCTGTTGTCAGGTAGTAGTAGGCCCTGTTGTCAGGTAGTACGTCCTGTTGTCAGGTAGTAGGTCCTGTTGTCAGGTAGTAGGTCCTGTTGTCAGGTAGTAGGCCCTGTTGTCAGGTAGTAGTAGGTCCTGTTGTCAGGTAGTAGGTCCTGTTGTCAGGTAGTAGCGTCCTGTTGTCAGGTAGTAGGCCCTGTTGTCAGGTAGTAGGCCCTGTTGTCAGGTAGTACGTCCTGTTGTCAGGTAGTAGGCCCTGTTGTCAGGTAGTAGTATGCCTGTTGTCAGGTAGTAGGTCCTGTTGTCAGGTAGTAGGTCCTGTTGTCAGGTAGTAGGTCCTGTTGTCAGCTAGTAGGTCCTGTTGTCAGGTAGTAGGTCCTGTTGTCAGGTAGTAGGTCCTGTTGTCAGGTAGTAGGTCCTGTTGTCAGGTAGTAGGTCCTGTTGTCGGGTAGTAGGTCCTGTTGTCCGGTAGTAGGTCCTGTTGTCAGGTAGTAGGTCCTGTTGTCAGGTAGTAGGTCCTGTTGTCAGGTAGTAGGTCCTGTTGTCAGGTAGTAGTAGGTCCTGTTGTCAGGTAGTAGGTCCTGTTGTCAGGTAGTAGGTCCTGTTGTCAGGTAGTAGGTCCTGTTGTCAGGTAGTAGGTCCTGTTGTCAGGTAGTAGGCCCTGTTGTCAGGTAGTAGGTCCTGTTGTCAGGTAGTAGGTCCTGTTGTCAGGTAGTAGTAGGTCCTGTTGTCAGGTAGTAGGTCCTGTTGTCAGGTAGTAGGTCCTGTTGTCAGGTAGTAGATCCTGTTGTCAGGTAGTAGTAGGTCCTGTTGTCAGGTAGTAGGTCCTGTTGTCAGGTAGTAGGTCCTGTTGTCAGCTAGTAGGTCCTGTTGTCAGGTAGTAGTAGGTCCTGTTGTCAGGTAGTAGTAGGTCCTGTTGTCAGGTAGTAGGTCCTGTTGTCAGGTAGTAGGTCCTGTTGTCTGGTAGTAGGTCCTGTTGTCAGGTAGGTAGGTCCTGTTGTCAGGTAGTAGGTCCTGTTGTCAGGTGGTAGGTCCTGTTGTCAGGTAGTAGGTCCTGTTGTCAGGTAGTAGGTCCTGTTGTCAGGTAGTAGGTCCTGTTGTCAGGTAGTTGGTCCTGTTGTCAGGTAGTAGGTCCTGTTTTCATGTAGTAGGTCCTGTTGTCATGTAGTAGGTCCTGTTGTCAGGTAGTAGGTCCTGTTGTCAGGTAGTAGGTCCTGTTGTCAGGTAGTAGGTCCTGTTGTCAGGTAGTAGGTCCTGTTGTCAGGTGGTAGGTCCTGTTGTCAGGTAGTAGGTCCTGTTGTCAGGTAGTAGGTCCTGTTGTCAGGTAGTAGGTCCTGTTGTCAGGTAGTAGGTCCTGTTGTCAGGTAGTAGTAGGTCCTGTTGTCAGGTAGTAGGTCCTGTTGTCAGGTAGTAGGTAATGTTGTCAGGTAGTAGGTCCTGTTGTCAGGTAGTAGGTCCTGTTGTCAGGTAGTAGGTCCTGTTGTCAGGTAGTAGGTCCTGTTGTCAGGTAGTAGGTCCTGTTGTCAGGTAGCAGGTCCTGTTGTCAGGTAGTAGGTCCTGTTGTCAGGTAGTAGTAGGTCATGTTGTCAGGTAGTAGGTCCTGTTGTCGGGTAGTAGGTCCTGTTGTCCGGTAGTAGGTCCTGTTGTCAGGTAGTAGGTCCTGTTGTCAGGTAGTAGGTCCTGTTGTCAGGTAGTAGGTCCTGTTGTCAGGTAGTAGTAGGTCCTGTTGTCAGGTAGTAGGTCCTGTTGTCAGGTAGTAGGTCCTGTTGTCAGGTAGTAGGTCCTGTTGTCAGGTAGTAGGTCCTGTTGTCAGGTAGTAGGTCCTGTTGTCAGGTAGTAGGTCCTGTTGTCAGGTAGTAGGTCCTGTTGTCAGGTAGTAGTAGGTCCTGTTGTCAGGTAGTAGGTCCTGTTGTCAGGTAGTAGGTCCTGTTGTCAGGTAGTAGATCCTGTTGTCAGGTAGTAGTAGGTCCTGTTGTCAGGTAGTAGGGCCTGTTGTCAGGTAGTAGGTCCTGTTGTCAGCTAGTAGGTCCTGTTGTCAGGTAGTAGTGGGTCCTGTTGTCAGGTAGTAGGTCCTGTTGTCAGGTAGTAGGTCCTGTTGTCAGGTAGTAGGCCCTGTTGTCAGGTAGTAGGTCCTGTTGTCAGGTAGTAGGTCCTGTTGTCAGGTAGTAGTAGGTCCTGTTGTCAGGTAGTAGGTCCTGTTGTCAGGTAGTAGGTCCTGTTGTCAGGTAGTAGATCCTGTTGTCAGGTAGTAGTAGGTCCTGTTGTCAGGTAGTAGGTCCTGTTGTCAGGTAGTAGGTCCTGTTGTCAGCTAGTAGGTCCTGTTGTCAGGTAGTAGTAGGTCCTGTTGTCAGGTAGTAGTAGGTCCTGTTGTCAGGTAGTAGGTCCTGTTGTCAGGTAGTAGGTCCTGTTGTCTGGTAGTAGGTCCTGTTGTCAGGTAGTAGGTCCTGTTGTCAGGTAGTAGGTCCTGTTGTCAGGTGGTAGGTCCTGTTGTCAGGTAGTAGGTCCTGTTGTCAGGTAGTAGGTCCTGTTGTCAGGTAGTAGGTCCTGTTGTCAGGTAGTTGGTCCTGTTGTCAGGTAGTAGGTCCTGTTTTCATGTAGTAGGTCCTGTTGTCATGTAGTAGGTCCTGTTGTCAGGTAGTAGGTCCTGTTGTCAGGTAGTAGGTCCTGTTGTCAGGTAGTAGGTCCTGTTGTCAGGTAGTAGGTCCTGTTGTCAGGTGGTAGGTCCTGTTGTCAGGTAGTAGGTCCTGTTGTCAGGTAGTAGGTCCTGTTGTCAGGTAGTAGGTCCTGTTGTCAGGTAGTAGTAGGTCCTGTTGTCAGGTAGTAGGTCCTGTTGTCAGGTAGTAGGTAATGTTGTCAGGTAGTAGGTCCTGTTGTCAGGTAGTAGGTCCTGTTGTCAGGTAGTAGGTCCTGTTGTCAGGTAGTAGGTCCTGTTGTCAGGTAGTAGGTCCTGTTGTCAGGTAGTAGGTCCTGTTGTCAGGTAGTAGGTCCTGTTGTCAGGTAGTAGTAGGTCATGTTGTCAGGTAGTAGGTCCTGTTGTCGGGTAGTAGGTCCTGTTGTCCGGTAGTAGGTCCTGTTGTCAGGTAGTAGGTCCTGTTGTCAGGTAGTAGGTCCTGTTGTCAGGTAGTAGGTCCTGTTGTCAGGTAGTAGTAGGTCCTGTTGTCAGGTAGTAGGTCCTGTTGTCAGGTAGTAGGTCCTGTTGTCAGGTAGTAGGTCCTGTTGTCAGGTAGTAGGTCCTGTTGTCAGGTAGTAGGTCCTGTTGTCAGGTAGTAGGTCCTGTTGTCAGGTAGTAGGCCCTGTTGTCAGGTAGTAGGTCCTGTTGTCAGGTAGTAGGTCCTGTTGTCAGGTAGTAGTAGGTCCTGTTGTCAGGTAGTAGGTCCTGTTGTCAGGTAGTAGGTCCTGTTGTCAGGTAGTAGATCCTGTTGTCAGGTAGTAGTAGGTCCTGTTGTCAGGTAGTAGGGCCTGTTGTCAGGTAGTAGGTCCTGTTGTCAGCTAGTAGGTCCTGTTGTCAGGTAGTAGTGGGTCCTGTTGTCAGGTAGTAGTAGGTCCTGTTGTCAGGTAGTAGGTCCTGTTGTCAGGTAGTAGGTCCTGTTGTCTGTTGTAGGTCCTGTTGTCAGGTAGTAGGTCCTGTTGTCAGGTAGTAGGTCCTGTTGTCAGGTGGTAGGTCCTGTTGTCAGGTAGTAGGTCCTGTTGTCAGGTAGTAGGTCCTGTTGTCAGGTAGTAGGTCCTGTTGTCAGGTAGTAGGTCCTGTTTTCATGTAGTAGGTCCTGTTGTCATGTAGTAGGTCCTGTTGTCAGGTAGTAGGTCCTGTTGTCAGGTAGTAGGTCCTGTTGTCAGGTAGTAGGTCCTGTTGTCAGGTAGTAGGTCCTGTTGTCAGGTGGTAGGTCCTGTTGTCAGGTAGTAGGTCCTGTTGTCAGGTAGTAGGTCCTGTTGTCAGGTAGTAGGTCCTGTTGTCAGGTAGTAGTAGGTCCTGTTGTCAGGTAGTAGGTCCTGTTGTCAGGTAGTAGGTCATGTTGTCAGGTAGTAGGTCCTGTTGTCAGGTAGTAGGTCCTGTTGTCAGGTAGTAGGTCCTGTTGTCAGGTAGTAGGTCCTGTTGTCAGGTAGTAGGTCCTGTTGTCAGGTAGTAGTAGGTCATGTTGTCAGGTAGTAGGTCCTGTTGTCAGGTAGTAGGTCCTGTTGTCAGGTAGTAGGTCCTGTTGTCAGGTAGTAGGTCCTGTTGTCAGGTAGTAGGTCCTGTTGTCAGGTAGTAGTAGGTCCTGTTGTCAGGTGGTAGGTCCTGTTGTCAGGTAGTAGGTCCTGTTGTCTGGTAGTAGGTCCTGTTGTCAGGTAGAAGGTCCTGTTGTCAGGTAGTAGGTCCTGTTGTCTGGTAGTAGGTCCTGTTGTCAGGTAGTAGTAGGTCCTGTTGTCTGGTAGTAGACCCTGTTGTCAGGTAGTAGGTCCTGTTGTCAGGTAGTAGGCCCTGTTGTCAGGTAGTAGGTCCTGTTGTCTGGTAGTAGTAGGTCCTGTTGTCAGGTAGTAGGTCCTGTTGTCAGGTAGTAGGTCCTGTTGTCAGGTAGTAGTAGGTCCTGTTGTCAGGTAGTAGGTCCTGTTGTCAGGTAGTAGGTCCTGTTGTCAGGTAGTAGGTCCTGTTGTCAGGTAGTAGGTCCTGTTGTCAGGTAGTAGGCCCTGTTGTCAGGTAGTAGGTCCTGTTGTCTGGTAGTAGTAGGTCCTGTTGTCAGGTAGTAGGTCCTGTTGTCAGGTAGTAGGTCCTGTTGTCAGGCAGTAGGTCCTGTTGTCAGGTAGTAGGTCCTGTTGTCAGGTAGTAGACCCTGTTGTCAGGTAGTAGGTCCTGTTGTCTGGTAGTAGTAGGTCCTGTTGTCAGGTAGTAGGTCCTGTTGTCAGGTAGTAGGTCCTGTTGTCAGGTAGTAGTAGGTCCTGTTGTCAGGTAGTAGGTCCTGTTGTCAGGTAGTAGGTCCTGTTGTCAGGTAGTAGGTCCTGTTGTCAGGTAGTAGGTCCTGTTGTCAGGTAGTAGTAGGTCCTGTTGTCAGGTAGTAGGTCCTGTTGTCAGGTAGTAGGTCCTGTTGTCAGGTAGTAGGTCCTGTTGTCAGGTAGTAGGTCCTGTTGTCAGGTAGTAGTAGGTCCTGTTGTCAGGTAGTAGGTCCTGTTGTCAGGTAGTAGGTCCTGTTGTCAGGTAGTAGGTCCTGTTGTCAGGTAGTAGTAGGTCCTGTTGTCAGGTAGTAGGTCCTGTTGTCAGGTAGTAGGTCCTGTTGTCTGGTAGTAGGTCCTGTTGTCAGGTAGTAGTAGGTCCTGTTGTCTGGTAGTAGACCCTGTTGTCAGGTAGTAGGTCCTGTTGTCAGGTAGTAGGCCCTGTTGTCAGGTAGTAGGTCCTGTTGTCTGGTAGTAGTAGGTCCTGTTGTCAGGTAGTAGGTCCTGTTGTCAGGTAGTAGGTCCTGTTGTCAGGTAGTAGGTCCTGTTGTCAGGTAGTAGTAGGTCCTGTTGTCAGGTAGTAGGTCCTGTTGTCAGGTAGTAGGCCCTGTTGTCAGGTAGTAGGTCCTGTTGTCTGGTAGTAGTAGGTCCTGTTGTCAGGTAGTAGGTCCTGTTGTCAGGTAGTAGGTCCTGTTGTCAGGCAGTAGGTCCTGTTGTCAGGTAGTAGGTCCTGTTGTCAGGTAGTAGGACCTGTTGTCAGGTAGTAGGTCCTGTTGTCTGGTAGTAGTAGGTCCTGTTGTCAGGTAGTAGGTCCTGTTGTCAGGTAGTAGGTCCTGTTGTCAGGTAGTAGTAGGTCCTGTTGTCAGGTAGTAGGTCCTGTTGTCAGGTAGTAGGTCCTGTTGTCAGGTAGTAGGTCCTGTTGTCAGGTAGTAGGTCCTGTGGTAGTAGGTCCTGTTGTCAGGTAGTAGGTCCTGTTGTCAGGTAGTAGGTCCTGTTGTCAGGTAGTAGGTCCTGTTGTCAGGTAGTAGGTCCTGTTGTCAGGTAGTAGGTCCTGTTGTCAGGTAGTAGGCCCTGTTGTCAGGTAGTAGTAGGTCCTGTTGTCAGGTAGTAGATCCTGTTGTCAGGTAGTAGGTCCTGTTGTCAGGTAGTAGGTCCTGTTGTTAGGTAGTAGGCCCTGTTGTCAGGTAGTAGTAGGTCCTGTTGTCAGGTAGTAGGTCCTGTTGTCAGGTAGTAGGTCCTGTTGTCAGGTAGTAGTAGGTCCTGTTGTCAGGTAGTAGGTCCTGTTGTCAGGTAGTAGTAGGTCCTGTTGTCAGGTAGTAGGTCCTGTTGTCAGGTAGTAGTAGGTCCTGTTGTCAGGTAGTAGGTCCTGTTGTCAGGCAGTAGGTCCTGTTGTCAGGTAGTAGGTCCTGTTGTCAGGTAGTAGGTCCTGTTGTCAGGTAGTAGTAGGTCCTGTTGTCAGGTAGTAGGTCCTGTTGTCAGGTAGTAGGTCCTGTTGTCAGGTAGTAGGTCCTGTTGTCAGGTAGTAGGTCCTGTTGTCAGGTAGTAGGTCCTGTTGTCATGTAGTAGGTCCTGTTGTCAGGTAGTAGGTCCTGTTGTCAGGTAGTAGGTCCTGTTGTCAGGTAGTAGGTCCTGTTGTCAGGTAGTAGGTCCTGTTGTCAGGTAGAAGGTCCTGTTGTCAGGTAGTAGGTCCTGTTGTCAGGTAGTAGTATGTCCTGTTGTCAGGTAGTAGGCCCTGTTGTCAGGTAGTAGGCCCTGTTGTCAGGTAGTAGGTCCTGTTGTCATGTAGTAGTAGGTCCTGTTGTCAGGTAGTAGGTCCTGTTGTCAGGTAGTAGGTCCTGTTGTCAGGTAGTAGGTCCTGTTGTCAGGTAGTAGTAGGTCCTGTTGTCAGGTAGTAGGTCCTGTTGTCAGGTAGTAGGTCCTGTTGTCAGGTAGTAGGCCCTGTTGTCAGGTAGTAGTATGTCCTGTTGTCAGGTAGTAGGCCCTGTTGTCAGGTAGTAGGTCCTGTTGTCAGGTAGTAGGTCCTGTTGTCAGGCAGTAGGTCCTGTTGTCAGGTAGTAGTAGGTCCTGTTGTCAGGCAGTAGGTCCTGTTGTCAGGTAGTAGGTCCTGTTGTCAGGTAGTAGGTCCTGTTGCTAGGTAGTAGGTCCTGTTGTCAGGTAGTAGGTCCTGTTGTCAGGTAGTAGGTCCTGTTGTCAGGTAGTAGGTCCTGTTGTCAGGTAGTAGGTCCTGTTGTCAGGTAGTAGGTCCTGTTGTCAGGTAGTAGTAGGTCCTGTTGTCAGGTAGTAGGTCCTGTTGTCAGGTAGTAGGTCCTGTTGTCAGGTAGTAGGTCCTGTTGTCAGGTAGTAGTAGGTCCTGTTGTTGTCAGGTAGTAGATCCTGTTGTCAGGTAGTAGGTCCTGTTGTCAGGTAGTAGGTCCTGTTGTCAGGTAGTAGGTCCTGTTGTCAGGTAGTAGGTCCTGTTGTCAGGTAGTAGGTCCTGTTGTCAGGTAGTAGGTCCTGTTGTCAGGTAGTAGGCCCTGTTGTCAGGTAGTAGTAGGTCCTGTTGTCAGGTAGTAGATCCTGTTGTCAGGTAGTAGGTCCTGTTGTCAGGTAGTAGGTCCTGTTGTCAGGTAGTAGGCCCTGTTGTCAGGTAGTAGTAGGTCCTGTTGTCAGGTAGTAGGTCCTGTTGTCAGGTAGTAGGTCCTGTTGTCAGGTAGTAGTAGGTCCTGTTGTCAGGTAGTAGGTCCTGTTGTCAGGTAGTAGTAGGTCCTGTTGTCAGGTAGTAGGTCCTGTTGTCAGGTAGTAGTAGGTCATGTTGTCAGGTAGTAGGTCCTGTTGTCAGGCAGTAGGTCCTGTTGTCAGGTAGTAGGTCCTGTTGTCAGGTAGTAGGTCCTGTTGTCAGGTAGTAGTAGGTCCTGTTGTCAGGTAGTAGGTCCTGTTGTCAGGTAGTAGGTCCTGTTGTCAGGTAGTAGGTCCTGTTGTCAGGTAGTAGGTCCTGTTGTCAGGTAGTAGGTCCTGTTGTCAGGTTGTCAGGTAGTAGGTCCTGTTGTCATGTAGTAGGTCCTGTTGTCAGGTAGTAGGTCCTGTTGTCAGGTAGTAGGTCCTGTTGTCAGGTAGTAGGTCCTGTTGTCAGGTAGTAGGTCCTGTTGTCAGGTAGAAGGTCCTGTTGTCAGGTAGTAGGTCCTGTTGTCAGGTAGTAGTAGGTCCTGTTGTCAGGTAGTAGGTCCTGTTGTCAGGTAGTAGGTCCTGTTGTCAGGTAGTAGGTCCTGTTGTCAGGTAGTAGTAGGTCCTGTTGTCAGGTAGTAGGTCCTGTTGTCAGGTAGTAGGTCCTGTTGTCAGGTAGTAGATCCTGTTGTCAGGTAGTAGGTCCTGTTGTCAGGTAGTAGTAGGTCCTGTTGTCAGGTAGTAGTAGGTCCTGTTGTCAGGTAGTAGTATGTCCTGTTGTCAGGTAGTAGGCCCTGTTGTCAGGTAGTAGGCCCTGTTGTCAGGTAGTAGGTCCTGTTGTCATGTAGTAGTAGGTCCTGTTGTCAGGTAGTAGGTCCTGTTGTCAGGTAGTAGGTCCTGTTGTCAGGTAGTAGGTCCTGTTGTCAGGTAGTAGGTCCTGTTGTCAGGTAGTAGGTCCTGTTGTCAGGTAGTAGGTCCTGTTGTCAGGTAGTAGGTCCTGTTGTCAGGTAGTAGGTCCTGTTGTCAGGTAGTAGTAGGTCCTGTTGTCAGGTAGTAGTAGGTCCTGTTGTCAGGTAGTAGTAGGTCCTGTTGTCAGGTAGTAGTAGGTCCTGTTGTCAGGTAGTAGTAGGTCCTGTTGTCAGGTAGTAGTAGGTCCTGTTGTCAGGTAGTAGTAGGTCCTGTTGTCAGGTAGTAGTAGGTCCTGTTGTCAGGTAGTAGTAGGTCCTGTTGTCAGGTAGTAGTAGGTCCTGTTGTCAGGTAGTAGTAGGTCCTGTTGTCAGGTAGTAGTAGGTCCTGTTGTCAGGTAGTAGTAGGTCCTGTTGTCAGGTAGTAGGTCCTGTTGTCAGGTAGTAGTAGGTCCTGTTGTCAGGTAGTAGGTCCTGTTGTCTGGTAGTAGGTCCTGTTGTCAGGTAGTAGGTCCTGTTGTCAGGTAGTAGGTCCTGTTGTCAGGTAGTAGGTCCTGTTGTCAGGTAGTAGTAGGTCCTGTTGTCAGGTAGTAGGTCCTGTTGTCAGGTAGTAGGTCCTGTTGTCAGGTAGTAGTAGGTCCTGTTGTCAGGTAGTAGGTCCTGTTGTCTGGTAGTAGGTCCTGTTGTCAGGTAGTAGGTCCTGTTGTCAGGTAGTAGTAGGTCCTGTTGTCAGGTAGTAGGTCCTGTTGTCAGGTAGTAGGTCCTGTTGTCAGGTAGTAGGTCCTGTTGTCAGGTAGTAGGTCCTGTTGTCAGGTAGTAGGTCCTGTTGTCAGGCAGTAGGTCCTGTTGTCAGGTAGTAGGTCCTGTTGTCAGGTAGTAGGTCCTGTTGTCAGGTAGTAGGTCCTGTTGTCAGGTAGTAGGTCCTGTTGTCATGTAGTAGGTCCTGTTGTCAGGTAGTAGTAGGTCCTGTTGTCAGGTAGTAGGTCCTGTTGTCGGGTAGTAGGTCCTGTTGTCAGGTAGTAGGTCCTGTTGTCAGGTAGTAGGTCCTGTTGTCAGGTAGTAGTAGGTCCTGTTGTCAGGTAGTAGGTCCTGTTGTCAGGTAGTAGGTCCTGTTGTCAGGTAGTAGGTCCTGTTGTCAGGTAGTAGGTCCTGTTGTCAGGTAGTAGGTCCTGTTGTCAGGTAGTAGGTCCTGTTGTCAGGTAGTAGTAGGTCCTGTTGTCAGGTAGTAGGTCCTGTTGTCAGGTAGTAGTAGGTCCTGTTGTCAGGTAGTAGGTCCTGTTGTCAGGTAGTAGGTCCTGTTGTCAGGTAGTAGGTCCTGTTGTCAGGTAGTAGGTCCTGTTGTCAGGTAGTAGGTCCTGTTGTCTGGTAGTAGGTCCTGTTGTCAGGTAGTAGGTCCTGTTGTCAGGTAGTAGGTCCTGTTGTCAGGTAGTAGGTCCTGTTGTCAGGTAGTAGGTCCTGTTGTCTGGTAGTAAGTCCTGTTGTCAGGTAGTAGGTCCTGTTGTCAGGTAGTAGGTCCTGTTGTCAGGTAGTAGTAGGTCCTGTTGTCAGGTAGTAGGTCCTGTTGTCAGGTAGTAGGTCCTGTTGTCAGGTAGTAGGTCCTGTTGTCAGGTAGTAGGTCCTGTTGTCAGGTAGTAGGTCCTGTTGTCAGGTAGTAGTAGGTCCTGTTGTCATGTAGTAGGTCCTGTTGTCATGTAGTAGGTCCTGTTGTCAGGTAGTAGGTCCTGTTGTCAGGTAGTAGGTCCTGTTGTCAGGTAGTAGGTCCTCTAGACTTTTGCTTGTGTCTGAAAAACAGACCTATAGGCTACATGTTTTATGTCTAATTAAAATAATATGCAACATGAGAAGACCCAATCAACTGGCTGCCCTGTACTCGCAATGGAGGTTCCTCTCCTACCTTGGCTGCTCCGTTGCCAGCAAGGTCTCCCCTACATTTTCAAATGGTCAAATGGTAAATGTTGCATTTATATAGCGGCTTTTATCCAAAGCGGTTTACAATTTGTTCCTCACAATTTTTGTATCCATTCACTCACACATTCACACACCGATGGCGGAGGCGACCATGCAAGGTGCCAACCTGCTCATGAGGCGCAGTTAGGGGTTAAGTGTCTTGCTCAAGGACACTTCGACACGCTGCCCGGGAGGAGCGGGAATCGAACCAGAAACCTTCCGATTACCAGGCCCCAGATATACGTCATACGCTACAGGTTTTGGTGGTTAAGAGTCGGATAGTCTACGATACTTTATACATAAAATACAATCGCAAATATGTTTGTGTGATTATCAGTGACGGTCCTCCTTTTAAAAACCAAACCGTATCTCTGGAGTATGAGGGGTGGAAGAAACACAAATTGATAAATGAATGTGTAACCGATTAAAATGCAATCAAATCAAATAGTCACTTGATGAATTGGCAAATGATTTAATTCATTCAGAACCAAACTGAATAAAACATCGTCAATAAAATGAAATAACAATCACAACACATCATTTAAATAAACTAGACTGGTTTTATCTAATCACCTTGAAATTCAATCCAGTGCACCGCAATTCCGTTCGCCACCACTTTCATCGCATCGAGGACACTTTCGTTGTTGAACGGTTCATTAGCGGTTTGTTATGAGGGGTGGTGGTAACAACAATGTAGGAATTGATGAACTGGTTTGAATTTCAAGGTGATTAGATAAAAACCAGTCTAGTTTATTTAAATGATGTGTTGTGATTGTTATTTCATTTTATTGATGATGTTTTATTCAGTTTGGTTCTGAATTAATTCAATCATTTGCTAATTCATCAAGTGACTATTTGATTTGATTGCATTTTAATCGGTTACACATTCATTTGTACATTTTTGGTACTTCTTCCACCCCTCATACCTGGAGGTCCAGGATGTGTGCTGAATGTGTGCCTTCTCACCTCCTCAGGTACCACTCACCAGGCTACTCAGAGGCTCTGCTGGAGACGCTGGAGAATTACCAGCCGGCCTGACTGCCCCCCCACCCTGACTGCCCCCCCCCCCTAACCCTAACCCCCCCTGCAGAGAGAGACCAGATCACACCCCCACAGCCTTCCGACACCTCATTTGCATGCAGATCTGAGGAGTAAATTAAACGTTTTATTATTATTATTATTATTATTATTATTATTATTATTATTATTATTATTATTATTATTATTATTATTATTATTATTATTATGTTTATGTTGTGTGTGGATTTTTGTCAGTAGATGCATGTTATGGATTATTAATGTGAGCACCGCTTACATTAGGATAAGACACGTGTATAGAGCATAATAGCAAAGTGCCTCTGTGAGATTTCAATATAGATGCTGACAAATATCGGTCATGGAAATCATACTATATATATACCTATGGATAAGTCATGGAATTTTCATTAGCAGAAATGTGTGGGGAACATCATGGCCAAATGTCATTGTTTTATATTGAATTACGAAATGTTTTCTATATATTTGTAAGTATTTTGTAGAGCAGCGTTGAGCATTTCTTTAACTGTGAGTTGGGATCCAACAAGGGTCACGTGCCTCCTTCTGGTTACTACAGTGGCAAGAAGCTATTTCTGAAATTGACTTATCTCAAGCCCCACACCCTCTTTTCCCGATCCTCCAATCACAACGGAGGATCTATATCAAGCCCTGCCCTCTTTTCTTGATCCTCTGTTGTGATTGGAGGATAAAGAAAAAAGGGTGAGGCTTGAGATAGGTCAGTTGGGTCTCAGGATGATAACATATAAGAACTGTTTTAGACAATTAGTTTCACTTGTTTTTTTAAAGGAACACTGCAAATTTTTTGGGGAAATACGCTACTTTTTCCCCCTCCGTTTTGGAGTTGTTGGAAGTTGTATTTCTTCACTTTTGACGGAGCTAGGCTAGATGCTCCCTACTGCTTCCAGTCCTTATGCTAAGCTAGGCTAGCTGCTCCCTACTGCTTCCAGTCCTTATGCTAGCCCTACTGCTTCCAGTCCTTATGCTAAGCTAGGCTAGCTGCTCCCTACTGCTTCCAGTCCTTATGCTAAGCTAGGCTAGCTGCTCCCTACTGCTTCCAGTCCTTATGCTAAGCTAGGCTAGCTGCTCCCTACTGCGTCCAGTCCTTATGCTAAGCTAGGCTAGCATGCACCTGGACCTCTCTCTCTCCGGGGCTAACTGGACACAAAGATGAAACCAATATCAATCCTCCTGTCTGACTCTGGGCAAGATGGCGAATAAGTATATTTCTCAAAGTGTTGGGAGTGTTCCTTTTAAAGCACCTTTTTCAACATCTTACAGCCAGGGGCCTCTGTCAACAACCACTCTGTAAAGTGACAAAAAGTGTTCCTCTATTAAGATGATGTACTATTGAGTCTACAACTAAATGATTTAAAACTCTTCTATTCAATAAATCAATTCCTTCTCAAACCTACTGTCTCTCCTGAACTGTGTACATAGACATAATGTAGGTGGACAGGTACATACTGCAACGTTCTTGGCATCAGATTAACCCTTTTCACTGCCACGCAACAAAGGGTTAACCCTTTCACTACCACACTACTACACAACAGTAAGCTGCTTGTATTTGTTCTGTGGCTGAAACACTTTGGGTATGTTGGCAATGTTTGCAAACATAGTAAAACTGATCTATATTACGATTTACAATAGGTTCAGAAAGTTCCAAATATCTTATATTCCATGTACAGATCAAGGTAGACTTAGTATGGAGTACTGTATATATTGCACACGATAAACTTATATTTATTATAGCTACAATATATATATTGTACCGGGAGTAGACATAAGATAGAGTTAGCTATATTTGTACCGTGAATAGACTTAGCATAGTTATTTGTATATTTATAACAGGGTGGGCTGTACACATACACACATATTTGATACTGTAGACTAGACCAGTGGTTCCCAAAGTCGGGGTCGCGACCCAGAGGTGGGCCGCGAGCAGCCACGGATGGGCCGCGAGATGATTTAAAAAAAATATATATATATTTTTTTTTATTTTATTTTTTTTTGTCAGGCCACTGAACTTAGAAGCAGGCCAGGACAGTGTTTCTAGTTGTATTCTAAAATTCTATTCTATTGTATTCTAAAATGTGACTATATGGTTTTATATTAACTTAATAAATAAACAAAAACGAAAAATCTACTTATTTCAACGAACATTTCAAACTAAATAACAGATTATGCACATAAAACGCTGAAAACAACCGAAGCAACAATAGTATTTTAACACTTTGGTTGCCTAAGGTTAAATTCATGATATACCATAGATTGCCAGCGCTATTTGTCTATGGAGAAAGTCCCCTTCTTTGCAGGGCTATAACTTTTTAAATTCTATTGCTACATTGCCATTATTAGGGCCCATTCAAAGTCCTATATGTATTGTTCATTGAGTAGCAACGTTAAACTTTTTCATTCACATATTCATAGTAAAGTATGGTCTAATGTAGAGATGTTCCGATACCATTTTTTCCTTTCCGATCCGATTCCGATACCTAAGCTTTGGGTATCGGCCGATACCGATACTTATCCGATACCAGTGCATACATCAAAAAAAAAAAAAAAAAAAAAGTATATAAATTATATATATATATATTTACAGATACTGTTTTATATATACTGTTTTTTAGTAATAACAAGAAAGTAATGGTATTTATTCAACAGGTGATTGTATAGATTTGTATTAGTATCATTAATCAATGAGTATGGGGCTGCAGCACTGCAGATATACCCTACTCCAATGATCCACTCGCTTTGCACTCGCTACCCAGTGGCTCTGCAGATATACCCTACTCAGTCTACAAGGCTCCGTTGGAGAGGATCTGTTGTGATTTTTGCACAATAAATATTCAACATTCTCTTTTGAGACTCCGCCTCAGACTCTTATCATTTGGCACTAAAAGCTAGCCGATATGGCTGTCCGCAACATGTCATTAATTGTATACGCGAGGTGGTTCAGTGACGACGCTAACGTGAGCTAGGTTAGCTAGCATGGAGCTACCGGCAGATGGGAAGACCATAGAAGACTGTAACGTTACTGGTGACATTGTGATTTAACTTGGAATACTCCTTTGCCAACTTGCTGTACTTTGCTTGCAGGTCTGCAGCCATTATTGCTGGATTATGAATAGCCCCAACTTTAGCCAAGGTAACGTCAAAGCTAGCTTTCGGTTAGCTGTTCAATGCTAATAACACCAGCCACCAAGCGAACCCATCAGAGCTCCCCGTCAACAGCGCTCTGTCGGGACGATGGTATTTTAAGAAAGTATCTGCTCTGCTGTTAAAATGACAAATGGCAATTGACACTTTAATTCACGGTCGATTAAGCACACGTTTGTTTTATAATGCTCACTCAGCGAGTAGGGTATATCTACAGAGCCCAACGTCCGCAGTGTTGTTGATAAATTACGTCATATGGTATCGGAGCGCAACATTAGAGGGTACTCGCCGATACCGATACCAGCATTTTAGGCAGTATCGGCGGCATTTCCGATACTGGTATCGGTATCGGAACAACTCTAGTCTAATGTATAAGTATGTTTTCATCTCTTTCTGCAGCTTTCTCCAGAACGTGATATATAGCCCCAAATGCATTATATTGATGATGAAATACAGTTTGATGGCAATCAGCGCGATATAAAAAATTCCAACTAGACGTACTTCTAGAAGTTACTACACGTCATCTGATGTTGACCGGATGGGCGAGGGGGCGTTTATAATTCCGTGGGCAGCGTTATACCAATCATCTAATGTGGGTCAAATGTTGATAATAGCAGTTAGTATCGAAGACAGTAACGTTACACGCTGAAACTCACCCCAGTCTCCGCGCGCCGTTGGGCGATCATCGTCGAGTAGAAATCTTATCATTATGGGATATATTTTTACCCGGTCCATCTCCAGCTTGTATAATGGTATATACGTCCAAATCATGTTGTTTATCGAGTTATTGCCAATCGATCACCGTGTAGCGTGACGAGCCAGAGTCCCATGAACTATAGCGAGCGCCCGGAAGTACTACGGTCGTCATGACAACCTCTATTCAACATCCTGTTTGGCGATTGCGCCGATCGGCCACCAGATGGCGCTCCTGAACCGCCAGAGAGCTCAGTGGGTCCTGCTGGTGGATCTCAGGCCAGCGGAGGGGACATATGAATCCGATCGCAGATTTTTGAAATATTGATATAAGGACGCTGTACAGCGTCCCCCCGCAACTTGAGCATGGCCAGCAATGACGTGAAAAGACGTTTCATGGCAGTCAAAGTGTTAATGAGGCTATTATTATTATCATTATTATTTTGCAACAAGTTAGCCCTCTCATAAATAGCACATATAAATGAATAACTAACTTGAACTAACTTAATAGGATTGAAGTGATATTTGGCTTAAAAAATCGGTCGCCTGGCAAAAAAAAAAAAAGAAAAGAAAAGCCAGACGATGTGCATTGGGCCGCGGCTCTCTGACGCCTTATTTTCTGGGCCCCGGCCTGAAAAGTTTGGGAACCCCTGGACTAGACGACTAGAGTATACTTATGTTTCTATGAACTCTAACTTGTTTCATTTGAACACTATTGAATTTCACTGGTAATGTTAGATTTTAACTGCATTTCTCGTGTAGCACATGGAAATAGTGAGTTCAAGTCAATTCCTTTGCGTTTTGTTCAAAGTTCTATTGAGGTTCAGTCAGTGAAACGGCAAGTTTCAAGCAAATATCCACACGGGTCCTTCTGGGTTTAGATGTCCACGTTTATTTAGTAAGAACAAAAGAACAAAAGACAAAATGCACAATATTCAATGAATGGTCATCATTCTTCCTAAACCAGCTCCTATCTAGGTCTGTCTCCCTCAAAGTCTGCCACCAGAAGAACAACTCTCTCTCTCCTTGAGCTCTTCTGATAACGCAGGTGGGTCTGTTCTGAAACAAGATAGTTGATTTGATTTGATTTACGACTGAAACATTGTGGGTTCAACCGAAGGCCTTGAAGATAGAAGAGTGTCCCGTATGAAGTGTCCCGGCTGCCCAGGGATAAGAGGTGAGGGAGAAGGTTATAGGCAGAATCCACCTCCCCATGGAGGTCCGGCCCCCACATTGTTACCAACCCCCCCTGGAACAGAGAGAGGAGAGACAGACCCAAATCCCACAGTAGTGACCAGAATGACCAAAGGTGATCAAATACAAATACAATGGTTGCATATTGTTGTCCAACCTACCCAGAGTATGAAAATAAAGATTTGTCCCCACATGCAAAGGGACAGAGGTATTGAAGATAGGAATCAAATATGTGAATATGCAAAGATCTAATCAAACAAACTTTACCCCGGTAGGCTAGAAACTAGAAACAAAGCTAAACATAGTGTGTGTGTGTGTGTATGTGCGTGTGTGCGTGTGTGTCCCTCAGAACAACATAGTGTGTGTGTGTATGTGCGTGTGTGCGTGCGTGCGTGTCCCTCAGAACAACATACTGTAGTGTGTGTGTGTGTATGTGTGTGTGTGTCCTTCAGAACAACAATAGAGTGACTGCGTGAATGAATGTAACTCCTAATTACCTCATCTTTCACAACTCAGCATCTTCAAGATCAATTTAAACCCCAAACCCTGGGTAGAGGAGCTGTGAACGTCACTGATCTCTACTTCAGCTCACAGAACTCAGCCCTCCCAGAGTGATATACCCAAAGTCCAGGATAGAGAGGCTGAGTGAATGTGGTGTTGACTCTGTGCAGGAGGGTCATGGTGTCAGAGACGCTGTAGAAGGACAGAGTACCTGCGCTGTGATCCAGGTACACTCCTATTCTGGAGGACCGGGGGCCCTGTACTCTTATGTCCTCGTTATTGTGGCTGAAGAAGTAAACACTTTGTGTGCACTCTAAAGCCCAAGATTTGGAATTTAATCCAAATACACAGTTATTCCAGGTGCTTGTTCTACTAATGTCTTTGTAGGAGGCTGCTACAGAAACCCCTCCACTCCACTCCACCTCCCAGTAACAGCGTCCAGTCAGACCTTCTGTACCCAGAACCTGACGCCATCCAATAAATCGTTCTGGGTGATCAGGATATGACTGCTCTTGCAGCATACATGTTGCTTTTCTGTTCCCCTCAGACGAAGACAGTTTTCTGTCTGTTGTGTTTGGGTCCAGTGTGATCTGAGAGGAATATTGTAAGAAGTCAGCTCTGGTCTTGGGCTCTGGTGAGTAAAACATTAACTGCATTCACTGTTGTTGAGATTCTGGGCCACTGCTCTTTCAGAACGTCCTCTAGTTTGTCTCTCAGCTCAGACATGACCTCAGTCACATCTGCAAAGTACAGGAGAGGAAGGACACTGATGCTGGGTGAGTCTGTAGACTCACTGGGACTGGAGAGGGGGGGGTAACTCTGTAGAAAGTGGATGTGGTCCTCTGTGTGTGAGAGCTGCTCCAGCTCAGTGGCTCTCCTCCTCAGGTCCGCTATCTCCTGCTCCAGTCTCTTCTGCACTTCTTCAGCCTGAGTCACTGTGGTCCTCTGTCGGGCTCTGATGACCTTCTCCAGCTCAGAGCGCCTCGTCTCCAAGGAGCGTATCAGCTCAGTAAAGACTCTCCCACTGTCCTCCACTGCTTTATCAGCAGAGCGATTGAGAAAATAAACAGCCTGTCGGGCCTCTTTGAGTAGCTTCTCTCTCTCCTGGACTCTCTGGTGGACTTTCTGCTGACTCATGCCAAGCTCTTTCTGTCTCTCCGTACTTTCTGCTGCAGCTGAGACTGTATCATGGCCATGTTCATCCATGGAACACAAATAACAGATGCACTGCTGATCAGTACGACAGAAAACATCCAGAATCTTGTCATGACGAGAGCAGATGTTCTCCTGAAGCCGTGTGGAGGCTTTGACCAGCTTGTGTTTCTTTAACGGAGGTACAGTATGATGAGGCTGGAGGTGAGTTTCACAGAAAGAGGTCCGACATACCAGGCAGCACTCGAGGGCTTTCCGCTTTCTCCCAGTGCAGAAATCACAGGCCACATCTGCAGGTCCAGCATAACAGTGATCAGGAGGAGCAGCTTGGGGTCCTGTCTTCATTAGTTGTTCGATCACTTCAGCCAGCATGTTGTTTTTCTTCAGAACAGGCCTCTGAGTAAAGTCTCCCTGCACTGGGGACATTTGTAGATCCCCTTCTGATCACCGTGATCCCAGCAGTCTGTAATACAGCCCAAACAGTAGCTGTGTCCACAGGGAATAGTTACCGGATCCTTCAGTACATCCTGACAGATACAACAGCGGAACTGGTCCCGGTCCAGATCAACTCCTTGCTGCGCCATTTTATTCTACAAAGACAACGACACTCTAAGTTTTGTTTTCTCAGGAAGAGTGAACTCGTGTGGGTGGGAGGTACTTCCTGGTTATAGAGTAAACTCTGAATGCGTCACGGGCAGTGGTGCAGTCGTGGTCACACGCGGTTACACGCCGTGTTACCAGATCACTGAGGCAGAAGTACGCGCGATCGCGCACGGATGTGTACTCGCGTGTACGCGCACACAAAAATGCGCTGTATCCATTCGTTGTGACTAAGTACCCGGCCACCGTTTTACATAACAAAAAGCGCAGGTAGACTAAGTGTCTGGGTGTTGGCTAACTGAATGCATCTCCCCCTTCATTCTGTGTGACACAGGCAGTGGAGGTGATTCGGTGAATACTAATGTGGCTCGGAATTCGTGATGGGGGTCTACCTGCTTATGATATTGAATCAAGCATCTGTGCTGCGCGCCAGCTTTCCACGCGCACATTCACACAAATAGAGAGCAAGAAGAGCTTGTATGATAGAAAGATTGCACTTGCGTATATGCGCTTGTGTGTGTGTGTGTGTGCGTGCGTGTGTGTGTAAAAATCAGTTCTGTGCGCATGCACGTACCCGCGAGCGCGTGCTCGTGGCGTGTTTCGCTTCAACCCTATCTGAGGCGGCGCGGGAGGCGTGCGCCACGCGCATTGTCACAGAAATACAATTGAATATCTGCATTCTTACCACAGATATAGATGTTGTTCAACCAGCTGTGTCTGTATCTGCAAATAAACGCCTCGAATGTTTGTCTGTATGTTTGCTTATGTAACTGGTCTAAGGCCACCCTCTTTATCGTCGTTGTGCATGTGAAGTGAAGACTCAGTTGTGGCCAGTCATTGTGTTTATTTCTCCTGGTGGCAAAATAGATAAACACCATTATCTTTTGTCCACAGGATGGCGCCAAAACAGCTAGCAGACTCTTCCTCATTTAGGTCAGACTGAACGGGAAGAGGCGCGCGACAAAGTAAATACGTCACTTCGGCAGGAAGTGACGATTTCAAAATAAAAGACTTTGAGAATAAAAATAATAATAAACAAATTAAAATAAAACGTTAGGGAGGGATTCTTTGTGGAATACATAACAGTATATTTTATATATACCTGCTACATACTCCCCCCCTGAATTCCGCTAAAATCCCGAACCGACAGGACACACTAACTGGGACCTCCAACACTACGTCAGAACCGGCACGGGTTTACCTGAAGATACACATCTTCAAAATCAACTAGAAGTTACCTGTCACACAGGTTCAGAGAAAACAAAAAGATGATCGGTCCTATGTTTCTCCTAGAATCACTCGGTGCCTTGTACACCAAACCACCCGGCCTACTCGAATCCCATACCTCATCTGTGAGCACATGTGGTAAATACGCCACTTACAGTGTCACAGTGCAAGATAAAATAAAAATCAATAAAACAAAAAAAACTGAAAGAGATAGCACAGAAAGCCTAGGACAGAGTTAGAAGAGACTGGGAACTCCTACCAACCGAACGGCCTCTGAACCATCGTCTCTATCAACCGGTTGACTCCCCTAACCACCCTGCCAGCCCGTGTCCTGACTACACCCTCTGTGCCCCTCAGTGTAGGTGCACGGCAGTCTCGGTCCCGTTCTACAATAGCCGGAATGACTACCGGAATAACGGTCGGGGCCCTTGGCACTGTGTCTGATGTGTCAACTGTAGACACTGGTCTGGAGGACTGGGCACTACTTGCATCAACCACCGACACTGTCTCTATATCAGACTGATCTTCGTCCACGTCAGCTACGTCACAGGAGCCATGACTGGTAGCCTCTTCAGCCCCACTCAACACCCATGCCTCCGTCCTATCCTCCGAACCCCTCTCTCCCTCCAGAGAGTTGACGAGACCCATCTGAGACCCGTCCTCCGATCCTCTCTCTTCCTCCAGAGAGTTGATGAGGCCCAACTGAGACCCATCCTCCGATCCTCCAAGACTGTCTTCAGTCTCCGGCGCGTTCCCATCAGCAGTCTCTATGGGTAGGAAGCTGATATCCAGAATCAGGTTGCGATGCACCACTCTCGTCTTCCCCTTGTCATCTTCCAACTTGTAGACATGAGTCTGTGGGTTGCTGTCCATGACAGTATAGACTGTTGGTTCCCACTTGTCCGCAAGTTTCTTCTTCCCCCTCTCACCTTTGTTTGCGAGGAGCACCCTGTCTCCCACGTTCAAGCAGATCCCCTTGACTTTACGGTTGTAACCTCTGGCTTGCTTGTCTTGCTCCTTGACAGCATGTCTCCGAGCAACGTCTGCTGCTTCATGGAGGTGGGACATAAGCGTTGTCGCGTAACTGCTGTAGTCAACAACCACTGGGTCATGCAGAACCTGTCTGAACATCACATCAACAGGGAGCCTCGGAACCCGCCCAAACATTAGGTGGAAAGGTGCATACCCAGTTGTCTCATGCACCGTAGCATTGTATGCAAATGTCAGAGTCTGTATTTGCTGAGGCCACCTGGCCTTCTCCCTCAGCGGCAGCGAACGGATCATGCCTCCCAGGGTTCTGTTAAACCTCTCGGTCCCTCCGTTCCCCATGGGATGGTAGGCGGTAGTGTGTGACTTGGAGACTCCCGACAGTCTAAGCAGTTCCGCAATGAGCTCGCTCTCGAAGTTGGCTCCTTGATCCGTATGTATGCGCTTCGCAAATCCATACACACAGAACACGTGATCCCACAACTTCCTCGCAACTTGCTTCGCTTGTTGATTCGAGCAGGGAAAGGCATGTGCCAACTTCGTGAAATGATCCGTCAGGACAAGGACATCTACTGAACGCTGATTGTTATCCTCTGCACTCCAGAAGTCCAAACACACTAGTTCCATGGGAGCGGAGGTCCTTATACTCTCAAGTGGAGCCCTGGCAGACGGATCTGGAGTCTTGGCCAAAATGCACCTCTGGCAGCACTTCACATAGTCCTTAACTTGGCGCTCCATCCTCGGCCAAAAGAAGCGTTGTCTTGTCAGGTAGATCGTCCTTGCCTGCCCTTGATGTCCGGCTAGGTCATGTACGCCCCGCAAGGCCTTGTCCACTAGACTCCGGGGTAAGACGAACTGAAGCCTCCTCTGCTTGCTCAACAGATCTTTGGTGACTCTATAGAGCACTCCGTCAGTGACCTTCAGTCTCTCCCATTGTCTGATCAGCACCAGAGCACTCGCGCCCAGACCGTCTCTCTCTCGCCTCGATGGCCTCCTCTGTCGAGTCAGAAAAGACGTGACCTTTGAGATGTCAGGGTCACTCTCTTGGCTCCTCTGAAGCTCTGCCAGGGAAAAGGCAGGCAGCGAATCCTGTCCCGGCGGAGCAAGATGTTGAACGGTCTGTACCAACTCTGTTGCCCTGGACTCTGCAGCTGCATCCCAATGGTCATGAGAATCAAGGACCGCCTTCACAGTGCTGTTACACAGGGGCGGCGAACACTGGGACTGCATCACAGCGATGCTCTCTGACCTCTCCGCCCGTTGACACTGGACCCTCAAACGGAAGGCATCTTGAACTCCGTTCACTCCAACCTCACCCGCTTCGGCGAGCAGATTGCCGTAGGACTCAGTGACCAGCCGGCGCCCAACCGTCTTGGCAAACGGATCCCGACTGAGAGCATCAGCCACCACATTCTTGATTCCTGCGATGTGCTTCAGGCTGAACGTATAAGGAGCGAGCTTCGCGACCCACCGTTGTTCATAAGCGTCGAGCTTAGGCTTTGTCATTATATAGGTGAGTGGATTGTTGTCCGTCCATACAGTGAAGGAGTTGCCCTTCAGCCAATGGCTGAACTTGTCACACACACTCCACTTCAGTGCCAAAAACTCGAGCCGATGGGCTGGGTAATTCTTCTGAGAACTGCTCAGGGTCTTGCTTGCGAAAGCTATGGGGCGCGCTTTACTTTCACCAGCTGGTACTTGCGACAACACCGCCCCGAGCCCGTCCAATGAAGCATCGGTCGACAGAATCAAGGGACGTGAGAAATCAGGATGCGCCAGAACCACACAGTCCAGCAGACTCTCTCTTAGACTGACGAAGGCGACGTCACACTCTGAAGTCCAGTCATCGGGTCCCAGTCTCCTGAATGTTCCTGCCTTCACCTTCACCTTCGTCCTTCCTTTCCTCTTCTGTCCCCCAGTCAGGGCGAACAGCGGTTTGGCGATGGAAGAGCAATTAGGGATGAAGTGCTGATAGAAGAAGACCATTCCCAGATAGGACTTTATCCTCCGTACTGAGGGCGTGCACCCGTCTTCTTCCATCAGATCTGTCCTAGACATGCTGGATATGACCTCCACCTTTGCAGGATCCACAGCCACTCCGTTACCATCTATGATATGGCCCAGAAACTTGACAGACGACCTCATCAGATGACACTTTTTCGGACTCAACTTGAGGTTGTGGTCTCGCAGTCGCTGGAAGACGACCTCCAGTCTTTGTAACGCCTCCTCTTCCGTCGATCCGAAGACCAGTAGGTCGTCCAGATAGCATAACAGGCTGCTGAAGTTCATGTCCCCGAATATACTCAGCATCATGCGCATAAATGAGGCAGGACTATTGCACAGTCCCTGCGGCATTCTATTATACTCATGCAGGCCTATCTGTGTAGTGAACGCCGTGTATCTCTTATCCTCTTCAGCCATGGGAACGTTGTAGAAGCCGGACGTCAAGTCCATCGTGCTGAAGAAGGTGTTCCCCCCCAAGGCGGCCAGACAGTCCGACTGATGTGGAAGAGGATGGGCGTCTTTGAGTGTTCTTGCATTCAACCATCGGAAATCGGTGCAGATCCTCAGATTACCGTCCTTTTTCCATACCATCACCAGCGGTGAAGCATAATCACTCACTGATTTTCGGATTATCCCTTGCTGCTCCATGTCTGTCAAGACCTGCCGTAGTTTCTGGTAGTGAGCAGGGGGTACTCTCCGGTAAGGAAGGCGGAATGGACGATCATCGGTCAGTCGAATGCGGTGGACGAAGCCCTTTGCCTCACCACAGTCCATCTCATGCTTGGAGAAGATGTCGGTGTAAGACTCGAGCAGCTGGACCAACTTCTCCTTTCCTGCGTTGCTGGTATGACAGGGTTGGATATCGAGTTTGTCAAGACCAACATCACGTAGCCTCTGCTCGAAGTCAGAGGGACTGGTTGCCGTATGGTGCTCAGTCGGGGGAGCCCTGTCGATCCGACTACAGCCTTGGAGTAGCTCCAAATCCTCCACAGCTAAGCAGGGAGACACATCTGCCAGCTTACAGTTCCTCTTCAGCGTAACAGGTCTATCAGACAGGTTGGTGACCTTCATGGGGACCCACCCATCACCCCACAGAGGTGTCACGACCCGACCAACCATGATATTACGTGGCATGGACCTTGATGAAGTCGGCTCCACTATCACAGTGCTTCCCGGCGACATTCTTGGGTAGTTTACCCCAGACGAGGTGTTCTTGCATCGCCAGAAGAGTGATCGACTGCTTGAGCTTGACCGTGCCGATCTTATCCGGTACCTTTTCACCCCTCCAACGGGACGTATTCGCCATGAGGTCCAAGAACTGTTCACACCCTGGGGATGAGGATGGACTACAGACGGAGATGAGCCGCCAGTAATCGTCACTGTCCTTCAACTTGTGCATGAGGAACTTGATCACATTCGTGCCGATGATGAGATCATCCCTCTGGCCCGGCACCACAAGGACTGGTACGATGCAGCTCACCCCATATACTTTCAGTTCAACTTCGTACACACACTTCGGTTTAGTGAGTTTTCCTCCACACCCCACTAAAACCACGTCCTCAGTCATCGGTCTTTGTTCTTGCAATACTTTTCCTTTCAACATCCTTTCCTCTGCATCTTCACTGAAAGTACAGGCCATGGAGCCTGAGTCGAGCATCCCTTGCATCTGAAACATATTATTCACGCTGACTGGAGCATAGAACAGCTCATCATACGGCTCAACTCTTTGCGTGTTCTGTGCTATGATCTTCACACCAGCCGGTGCTGCACTGCACTCTTTCACATAACACTGTTCATGTTCACTTTCAGCACTGAGGGTCTGACTGTCCTCACCCACACGTTCCCTCCTCCAATGCGGGTTAGTCAGTTTAAAGATTGCTGCTCTCTGGGTGAGCGCGCGCCCTGGTCTCTCTGTCTGGGAGGGGAACTGCGACAGTCTCTGCGAATATGGCCAGGTTTAAAGCAACCCAAACACAGGTGCTCCCGCATGCAGTGTGCCACAGTGGAGTGCTCCGCCGATCTGCATATCTTGCAGTCAAACTGTTGTCGTCCATACATTGGCTGGTTGTTCTGAGCCATCGGCTGGTAGCTCTGAGAGATCGGCTGATTGTTCTGAGCCATCGGCTGGTAGCTCTGAGAGATCGGCTGATTGTTCTGAGCCATCGGTCGGTTGTTCTGAGCCAGTACTTGGCTGTTCTGCGCCATCGCTTGACTGTTCTGAGAGAGTGTCCGGTCCAGCAGGCCAATCAAAGTCATCAGACAGTTCCCATCTATCTGAGGAGCAGACGTGACCCTCGCTCCCACCTGGACAGGGGGCGACTCTGGAAGGTTAGGCGTAGACACCTCCTCGAACACAGGTGTCTGGACATGAACTGTTAAAGGTCTCCCCAGACCTGCACGGTTTGTTCTAGTGTCCCGCTGTCCTCTCATGCTGATCTGATGACGGTCAACATGCTCCTGTATTTCACCAGCTGTCCACTTCTCTGGCGCTTTGAACCGCAAGATTGCAGCAAGGGAAGGATCAGGGCAATACTTTACGAACATCATGGTCACCTCTCGACGGGGGTCATCAATATGTCGCCCATGCCTGCTCAGGCCCTCCTCTGCTGCATCAACAGCCTTGTTAAGTCGGATCCAATACTCAACAGGGTCCTCCCCTGTCACAGGCACAGTGTTATAGAAATCCGCAAGAGGCATACTTGAGCATGACACGCCACCGAAATGCTGTTTCAGTATGTCAGTCACAACCCTTGGGTTCTCTTGAGGCTTTAGTAATGGGTTGCTACGGAGCGTTACTTTCACAACGTCTCTGGCTCTGCCCATCAGTCTGGACAACATCTCTTGATGCTGCTCGTCCACTCCTATACCTCTCTTCCTCAGGTAGGTGTCCATGAGCTCCTCCCACTCATGCACTGAGAGCTTGTCAGACCCATCTCCTCTGTACACTGGAGGCTCCCTCACATCCGACTGCATGACCAGCTTTACACCAGTCAGGTTGAGTGTGGAGTCGACGCGTGGTTGGCTCCCACCCGGGTATTGAACCCGCTCTTGACTGCCTTCATTCGCCCGGCTCTCTCCTCTCATCTGAGCCGATATTGACTGTCCCACCTGCTGGGCGATGTGTGATATCAGGTCACTCAATGCTGGGTCGTTCCTGTCGGGGATGGCCGCAGGTGAAAAGGTAGGCCTGTGGGCAAAGGGTGTGTGGCTCGGTAGATGGGTTGAGGTGAAGACTGGGGAACCTTCATTGCCCGGGGCACTAACCTGCTGGGTCTGACTGGGCGCTCGTGACCTCCCCTCACCACCCTGCCAGCCCAGTGAGTTAAATCGAGCCAACAGCTGTGCCCCCCTCCCGGACGCAAAATCACTAGGGCCATGAACCACCCTCTCCCCAATGGCTCCCCCCTCTACAACAGACCCGCTCTCTGAAACGGCCCCCACCTCTACATTATCGTGATCCATTCTATTTTATTTTCTAAAATGGGCTATCAACAAAGAAGGAGAAAAAAAATTAAATATATTCTGCGGATCACAATATGTTTACCTTGGCCATTACCAATACTATGCCAAAAGAGTGGAGAAATATTTGATTACAATATTTTTCTTGGCTATTCCACCACAAAAGAGGAGAAGAAAAATATATAATTAGGTCACTATATTTTTCTATTGGCTATTCCTATACCAGGAAAAAGAAGAAAAATATATAATTAGGTCACTATATTTTTCTATTGGCTATTCCTATACCAGGAAAAAGAATAAACATATATAAGTTGGTCACTATATTTTTCTATTGGCTATTCCTATACCAGGAAAAAGAATAAACATATATAAGTTGGCCACTATATTTTTCTATTGGCTATTCCTATACCAGGAAAAAGAATAAACATATATAAGTTGGCCACTATATTTTTCAAGAAACCAGAAATCAGAAATTAAAGAGAGAAGAAAAAAAATATTCACTTTGACGACTCTTCCCGGCGACCAATCTGGCGTTGGTTCTTGTGTTGTCCTGGTCATCGGCACCACTGTAACTGGTCTAAGGCCACCCTCTTTATCGTCGTCGTGCATGTGAAGTGAAGACTCAGTTGTGGCCAGTCATTGTGTTTATTTCTCCTGGTGGCAAAATAGATAAACACCATTATCTTTTGTCCACGGGATGGCGCCAAAACAGCTAGCAGACTCTTCCTCATTTAGGTCAGACTGAACGGGAAGAGGCGCGCGACAAAGTAAATACGTCACTTCAGCAGGAAGTGACGATTTCAAAATAAAAGACTTTGAGAATAAAAATAATAATAAACAAATTAAAATAAAACGTTAGGGAGGGAGTCTTTGTGGAATACATAACAGTATATTTTATATATACCTGCTACACTTATACCTATAACTATTACAATGTTGCATAATAATAATTGTAACTGAGGGGTTACAAAACCCTGACTGTATTAAAGATTGTGATATATTAAACCACTGCTAGTTATGTACTTTAATTACTGGCCAAACATTACATCAAATATAGATGGTGAACACTCACAAGAACACGGCATTGACACAGAAATACTATTGGAGGGTAATTTATTATTATTAGGCAACGTTAGGTTACAGAATGAGAATTAGGGTCGCGCTTGTATGGCGAAGAATATACGTAAAGTCAGTCAAGAGCATAAGTCACTAAGAATAGCAGGAATACTATGATGGGTCTAAGCTGACGCCACCTGTGGTGTAGTAGCAATTATATAGGGCAACACCGGTACCAACTGGAGACAATGGGTTCCCTCCGGGTGTAAGGCCGGGAGGGTAGAGAAATGTTCGGGTACTCCGTCTGAGTCAACGAGGAATAAAGAGACTCCAGGTACAGGAGTCAGTGCTTGTACTCCCTTGATCAGCAGACAAAAGCAATAGTTGTAATACAAGATGCTCGACAGCATTGACGACAGCTAGCCAGCCCCTTCCACGAGGCAGGCCCGAGTGGTAATCCTCACGAGGTTAAATCCCAAACGATAGTGGAATCAACGGTGCTCTTCTCCGGTAGTCACGGTCCCAAAGCAATATAATCCAACCAGGAATGGTTCTGCAATCGCCGGCGCCGATTCTCCTGTGTACATGTCCAACGGTTCTCGCCTAGGACTCCTCGGGTGTGGGCGACGTATTTAGGCCACACAGCCTGGATAAGTGCACTAGCTAAAGACACGACGAACTGATGGGTAATGCTACACACGGAAGAACTGTGGCCGCACAATATACAATAAATGATCGACTATTAACTTCACATTAGATTAAGTCGAACTCAACGTTACTGCATTAAACTCTGACACTTTAACATTCTATTCGCACGCGGTTCTCAATGCTCTATTTAGATGCAAGGTTGCTCACTTCACTGCACGTTGACTCGTGGTGAAGGTAGGTAAGGTTTTGAACTAGTTACTGCTGTTTACACCTGCGCCGTATTTATACTTAAGTGAATATCTAGTCCCAACCTCAGTCCTTGTCTCGTATTACTACGCAGACTCTGGGCATGTTCTGACATGCCTGCAGTTGTCTTTGAACTTGCCGTTGGGGGCTTGCGCGTTGGCGCCTGGGGCGCTGTCCAATAGGAGAGCGAATATTACTCTGGTCTGTACGCAGGTAAAGGGATATTCCATGTATATATATAAATAATATACAAAGTATATCAAACGATACATATATCTATTCAGTTTAATCTGGCCCTTCACAATAATAATAATAATAATAATAATAATAATAATAATAATAATAATAATAATAATAATAATAATAATAATAATAATAATAATAATAATAATAATAATAATAATAATAATTAAATAATAATAATAATAATAATAATAATAATAATAATAATAATAATAATAATAATAATAATAATAATAATAATAATAATAATAATAATAATAATAATAATAATAATAATAATAATAATAATAATAAGCTCTTGCTGCAGCCTGCAGCAAATGGTGCAAATGGTTGAATGAAAACGACCCACTTAACAGCTATTAAACTGTGTTTTTCTTTAAATTATTGCTGTTTAACAGTACTGTATATTTGCATATCTTGTCTGTCACAAATGGAACAGTACTGTATATACCTGTATGTCATAATTAGATTAGATGATTAGATTTGTATATCTGTATGTCATGAATGTCATTATGAATTGAAAATGGGAGACCCTGATGTAAACAAGACGAAAGTCTTTCTCTGGTCTGCATCCCCTTAACAATTGTGTGTATTGAGTACTGTATTGTACCCATTCTGCAATCTGCATGTTAATGAAATGTTCAATCAATCAATGTCATTCTTATATAGGCTGGCCTATAACAGTTAAAGGGGAACTTCACCAAAAATAATGCTTATTTATTTTGCACATGCTCTCACACATCCAAAAACGTTTAACAGGTTTGCACACATTCATTTAGTTTTACATTTATTGAGAGTAAATTAGTTTGAATATGGTCACAAGTGATGTCATCGGGGACATTGCATCCTTGTGTTGTGTTTACATTTACATTTAGCTGACGCTTTTATCCAAAGCGACTTAGAAGTTCTGTACGACAACGACAAGTCATCAGGAAGGGCACAACTCAGGAAGGGCACAAATCTATCAAATCTATTTGTTTTTCATCACTGAGAATAGGCGGCTTCTCCTTGAGGCGACCCTCAATTCTTGGGACCAAGTAATATATAAGGTTTCGTCGATAATTCAATATACAGTTACCCCCCCCCCCCCACTCTTTTTTAGACTCTTTTTGTATCACAAACAGTACTGTATTTGTAAATCTGGTATGTCATAAATGTATAGATGTAGCAGTACTGTCTATCTGTATGTCATATATGTTATGATGAATTGAAAATAGGGGACCCTGATGTAAACAAGACGAAAGTCTTGTGTATTGAGCCGTACTGTATTGTACCCATTCTGCAATCTGTTAATTAATAAAATGTTCAATCAATTCAATCAAAATTTATATTCACCACTAGATGCCATCATATACATTGATATACATATACATCACAATAGCACTCTGAGACTTGGTTTCCAGATATCGAGTGCATTATAAATCGAATGTATTATTATTATTATTATTAATAGACTTTGGTGACGTCACCTTTTTAAAAGACAAAAGCCCGACTGGTCCCTCCACCTCTCGCCGGGTGTGGTGGCGCGCGCCTATAATCCAAGCTGCTGGGAGGCTGACGCCTAAAGGTGTGCACGAGTTTAGTAGTCGGACGAGCCTGTGAATAGACACTGTAGCTCAGCCTGAGTAATACAGCGGGACGCAGTCTTTTCATGTTTTTTTTTTTTTTTTTTTTTTTATCAAACTTTCTACGTTCACACTGCATGCTTTGCTCAGTCTGACCCGCTCAGGTGGTTTCAATCACTCTCTTGATAATATATGAGTGACGTGAATAAATAGTGCCTTGGTCCATCCTAACTTAAATCTCCGTCAATGTAAAGACATACATTTGGTTATTTATTTTGACAAAAAGATTACAACAAAACAAGACAAAATGCCATGTACATGACTGCCTCCTACTGGATATATGGGGTAAATACAACCCCTTTTCTGAGCACTTTCCAAATACGTCCAAAGTATAGGCACCAACAGATTACTGACATTGTCACTGAACGGTGCAAAACGATAGGTTATGACTATAACCAAGTTCTGTTAGTTAGGGGCGATGCTTGGCATCACACTGCACTATCTCGCGTACGTGCACGCGTACTGAATAAACCACAAATGTACCTCTAATACCAGTATTAGTCTGACCACACCCCTCATCAGCTTACCTTCATAAGCAGGTGTGTGGTCACCTGCTCTCCTCCTTCCCAAGCTTTCACCACAAGGTGAGGACAAGGGCTGCAGCGGCCGTCTGATGCCAAGCATCGCCCCTAACTAACAGAACTTGGTTATAGTCATAACCTATCGTTCTGTATCGTTAGTGGCTTAGCTTGGCATCACACTGCACAAGGGAGGCCAAGCGGAGCCACTTGGCTGACAAATACACCCCGCTGACAGCCCCCCAAAACCATCAGAACAGGGAGGGCCGAGCCCCCCCGACCCCCCCTAATGGAGGGTATCCCCCCTATTAGAGGCTTCACGGGAAGGCGACGGACCCGACCGTGCGAAGAGGCACTCAAGCAACTTAACGCACAGGGTGAGCAGACCGTGGCTTGACCCCACGACTACACACACGCACAACCCGCATGCCACCCGGGAACGAACGGAGGAACAACCTCGTCACTGCCCCCAGAATCACGGGGTCAAGGGCAAACCCAACCCCGTGGCAAGGCCGTAGCAGCGGAGCGCGAAGGAAGACCCAGACCCACCAAAAGGACTGGACTCCCTGGAATGGGGGCCCGGAGAAGTCCATGATGCCAGCATCAAGACCCCACCAGGTGGGCACGTAGTGCCCCGCCCCCCACATCGCCAGCGTATTCGGACAAAGGCCCCCCAGTTACTGCACCTGGTAATCCCAGGCGGTATCCCACCAAGTACTAACCAGGCCAGAACCTGCTTAGCTTCCGAGATCGGACGAGATCGGGCGTGTTCAGGTCGGTATGGCCGTAAGCCGAGCGGGCCCCGTCCCCCCAACAGTACACCGCCTGGCACACTAACCCTGCAGAACAGACAGTCAGCATGGCCGTAAGCACACAAAAAAGGTTAACCAACGGAAGCAGGCAGCGCACCGGGGAAAAACCAGGCAACAGGCTGTTAACCCTAGCCTGGAGACTGCGGACGAGACAGGCGCCAGAGGGGACAGCTGAACACAGCTGCCCCGGCGGAAGGGGCGTATGCTGGCGTTGTTGCATGACCAAGCCTCCATTTAAAAACCCCCACCCAGAGGGGTCGAGGCAGAGAAGGCTGACACGATTGGCAGACGTCATGAACGTGCAGGGGCACCCTCAAACGGTGAACCCGGGAGTTGACACTGCACCAACACACCAGGGAACCAACCACCTCGGTGTTACCCAATGCGGTGGTTGTTCCTATAACCCCTCAAGAAAAAACTCCAAAACACACCTGCGGGTATACACCGGCTATACCGCAGTACAAGTGTTTCAGTTTTCAAAAAAGGGTTAACCCAGGCCTACGGGTCGCAAACATCACTTCGGACCGGGCCTGGCGGTACGGGAAGCACAGGGTCACCAGAGGAGGTCAAAAAACCACCCCCACAGGCCCCTCTTCGCCATGCGTGAGAGAGGAGCGAAAAATAATGGAGAACCAGCCCCTAAGCACACCGTACCTGGTATTCCCAGGCGGTCTCCCAACCAAGTACTAACCAGGACCAACCTGTGTAGCGGCCGAGATCCGACGAGATCGAGCGCGTACAGAATGGCATGGCTGTAAGCCATGACGACAGTGCTGAGTAAAAACATACCCAACCAGGGTCTCCATAGCGCTTAACCCTGTGACACCCAGACCGACCTGGCATTTTTCCCCCTGAAAAAAGCCCAAGTCCCTCAGGGTACCAGAACAGCAGATCTGCATCCCCGGCGGACAACGGGTTCAACTGATCTGGACCAGCGTGACCAGAACCAGTCCCGTGCCCTAACCACGCCGATATGCCTACTCCAGGAGAAGGGCAGATATGCGTGTGGATCTTAACATGAAAAGAAGGCGCCACCCAGACGTCCGGACGAACCGCGCCTGGTGGCCCACCCCAAGGGCGTGAGACCCCACTACATATGTTCAGATCCATCCCGTCATCATCCCCCAGACATGAACGAGAATCCGTCGACAACCCACCCAGGTCATGGGATGTGGTCATCGGAAGAGGAAAAACCCCCATCTCAGTTGCTTTATAAAAACGCTGTTTCAACCACAAGCAACCAAGGCGTGCCAGTCAATCGCCGGTTTACAGCGAGCTAGCACTATACGTGCGTCGGGACACACCCCCATCAATGAACAGGCTATTTAGACCTGTCATTGAATCCCCAAGGCGCCCAGGGGAACGACAAGAGGGGTGTGACACTCCCTAACTCCAACACTTCTGGAATAGAAAGAAGGAAGCATCAACAGTATGTATCCCAGTCTACACAGCCGGGGTAAAAAAATTTCACATTTTTACATCCCACCACCCTCCCATAGGAAAGAGACGGGGATCCCCAGAGAGACTTCCCACGCGAGCTGTACAGATTGAAAAGAATATATTGCACCTCGAGCCATGTAAAAAACTGGTTTTAGGGCCTCCGGGGAAGAGGCACTGAACCCATACACACTCAATAAACGAATTGAATCGAATATACATACAATAGAAAAGGACCCTTCTAGAGGGTCCACTCACTTTGACAATCTGAGGAGGAAGGCTCTGTACTCTGATGGAGGCTTCCTCACATGGAAGAAGGAGTCCGAACTCACAGAAGGCCTGAATAGGCGCTTGGTGAGGAGGAGCCCTGACCACCCCCCCTGAAAACAGATCCATCACATGGACCTGAACAGCACACGGAAGTCCTACCAACAGAGACGCGCACGGTGACGTACTCTATGGCGGGGGAATTCCTGCGGTGCACACGCCCAATATACCAGGCCGTGGGACCAGGAACTCCCTCCCCCCCCCCCGTAACGTGCCGAACCGCCACGTGACGGGAACCTTGAAGGACAGGGGGTGTACCCCTGACCGACAGAACAATGGGGAGAGGAAAGGTTACCAGTTCACCCCTTTACGACCCCACACCCATGATACGACGTAACGACAAAAAGAGAATATGACACAGTCATAGTCAGCTCTATGAAGCGTTTCACAGCTCCACACAGCGCATGAGCTAACCTGCTATCTGATTTTTACTAAGGAAAAACACAGAATAGAGAGGGCTCTAAGAACCCCGGTCCAACATACACATGTGCTTCTGTGGCCAGTACAACCCAGTTGTAGGTCACATGACACACACAACCCATCATCACCTACAAAAAATGGCAAAAACACTCAACAGAGGAACGCCGTTTTTTTTTTCACAATGAGAGAATACATCATTCTTGATTAGTATCGACCACAGGCCTTGCTAAGCACACATGACAGCAACCAAACCAATTTCCCTTTAGGAAATAAGTTTCTCCAGCAGATTTAGCACAACCTCAGCAATCAAGCTAAGAGTTACATCGTATCCCTACCACACAAAAGACACAATTAATGCACAACATGTCTGATAGGAGGTGATAAAGTCCCCAGGGAACCGGGGGGGAAAAACACAATCCTCCTATTTTACCCTCAATACGGCCAGTTAAAACAGGAAAACCTGTTAATGTGTGAACACACTGTTCATTGTCATTACAGTCTGAGAAAGAACATTCTTTTACTCACTTGTCACCAAGCATAGCTTCATAGGTTAGTTACCTTAGTTGTGAGTACACGGCCGTGTTACTCACACAACAACCAGATCTATAAAGTCAGCGCCCCGTCAATGGGGAGCGACGACGCCTCCCTCGCGGACAAGCTCAACACCTTCTACGCTCGGTTTGGTGTAGACAGTGGCGCTGCTGGCTCTCCGGCTAGTGACGTCACTGGCGCGCCGGCTGTTGTGGAGGGGGGGGGGCAACCGCGAGGGGGGGGGGACGCTCTCTCGTTGTCGGAACACAGTGTGAGAAGAGCATTTATGCAGGTGAACACCAGGAAGGCTGCTGGCCCAGATGGCATAACAGGACGTATACTCAAGACCTGTGCCAACCAGCTGGCCCCTGTGTTCACCGTCATATTTAATCAATCACTGGCGGAGTCAGTGGTCCCTGCCTGCTTCAAGAGGTCTACCATCATCCCTGTGCCGAAGAAACCCTCCCCAGCATGTCCAAATGACTACAGACCGGTGGCACTCACCTCTGTGGTCATGAAATGTTTTGAGAGGCTGGTCAAGGACCACATTTGTGCCTCCCTCCCCAGTGATATGGACCCTATGCAATTTGCATACAGGACAAACAGGTCCACCGACGACGCGGTCTCCCAGGTACTGCACAGCACCCTCTCGCACCTTGACCGTCAGAAGGGGGGCTATGTGAGACTGTTGTTCATTGACTACAGCTCAGCGTTCAACACCATAGTCCCCACCAGACTGGTGGACAAGCTGATCGAGCTAGGTCTGAGCTCCGCCCTGAGCGCCTGGGTACTGGACTTTCTGAGCGAAAGACCCCAGGCGGTCAGGGTGGGGGGTCAGACCTCCAACACCATCACCCTGAGCATCGGGTCCCCCCAGGGCTGTGTTCTGAGCCCCCTGCTGTACTCACTCTACACACACGACTGTGTGGCCAAGTTCAGCTCCAACTCCATAGTGAAGTTCGCAGATGACACGGTGGTGGTGGGGCTGATCTCGGACAACGACGAGAAGGCCTACCGGGAGGAGGTGGAGGTACTGGAACGCTGGTGCCAGGACAACAGCCTGCTCCTGAACATTGGCAAAACCAAGGAACTGATCGTGGATTATAGGAGAGGACAGCGGGAGACACACACACCACTGATGATAAACGGGGCTACCGTGGACAGGGTGAGCAGCTTCAAGTACCTGGGGGTCCACATCTCAGAGGACCTGACATGGTCAACACACATAGGCACAGTAGTAAATAAGGCGAAACAGCGTCTCTACCACCTGAGACAGTTAAGGAAGTTCAGAGTATCGGGGAAGATACTCCAGTCCTTCTACTCAGGAGCTGTAGAGAGCATCCTGACCGGAAACATCACTGCCTGGTATGGAAACAGCACGGCACAGGACAAGAAGGCCCTACAGAAAGTGGTGCGCTCAGCCGAGCGTACCACGGGTATTGCACTACCCCCCCTGCAGGTTCTATACAACAAGAGGTGCAAATCCAGAGCCTGCAGGATAATGAAAGACCCTCACCACCCCAATAACAGCCTGTTTCAGCTGCTGAGGTCAGGCAGACGCCTGCAAATCTCAGCTACTAGGACAGAGCGGTTTAGGCTCAGCTTCTTCCCCCAGGCCATCAGAGCCATGAACAATGTACATTGAGTGCTCAGAACATTGAACTGTCCACACACAAGCACACATGAACACACACACGACACGCACACTGTGCACGCTCACACACGAGCAGCCACTTAACACTTTAACATGAGCGGGCACACACTCATGTCGCACACACGCACACTTATGGCCAAAGGAAAGGTCACTTTAAATTAGAATAACAGGAACAGTGTATTGCACTACCAAAGCTAACTAGCATGTCACACATGCGCTGTAAATAACTATGTACAGATATCGAGATGTCACTCCATGTTACCTGCTATCTGTTACTGCACAATGTTGTTTCTTCTTTTGATTCTATTATATGTACCACTGTATTGCACATCGTTGCGGGCAAGACCACCCGCATTTCATTGTATACCTGTATGCCGTGACAATTAAAACTCTTGACTTGACTTGACTTGACTTGATCATTACATCCCGTTTGCACGGAGAAGCTAACTGCCAGTGACAAAAACAGCTCACACATAACCCGCAACGTATCCTAAATGCATTGTAGCAACACACGTTTTGGGAAAAACACCGTTATTCACAATACATTTAGCAAAGTAAAACCAGAAGACGTGTTATGAGGTCTGGTCAACCCCGTTCCTACCCGGAACGCAGATCAGCGAAGTGCAGTCACAAGACACCGTAGAACACAGCCGTCCTGTGTTGTTCGATCCGGGCAGCGTCGCCGCTCCAACCAGTCGCTACAGTCCTCTTTGTTGACGCAATCCCCGTCCAGGCTCAGGGCAGGGTCGACGAACATCCCCTGTCAAGGATGACGTCGTGGTCAAGAGTGTAAAACATGTTAAAATCAAAGCACGTTCAACAGAATAGCATCAAGCTAACGGCTGCTCCAACCGTTCGGGTGCTATTGCTTCTGCTCGCGAGACGCCGATCTAACGACGCACGCGATCAGAAGCGAGCTCCCGGCGGCGCGCGAGAAGCTAAGCTACCCCGCGCCAGGCCATGGCCATAGCAGCAAGCTAACGTTACCTAGCGACCACGACATGCTAGCCCCGCAGCTAACAGCTGACTGGCTAATAGTAGGCCTTAAGCAGGCCATGCAGCGATCCAGCAGGCTAACGCAGCAGTTAACAGCTGACCGGCTAACCGTAAGCTATGAACATGTAAACAATGACATAACACTCACCCAGACAGGCCGCCGTTCTGAACCTCTCCTCACTTTTTAAGAGAAAAGAGAAAACAAGATGTCAACACCGCTTCACAACGGTGACATTAACACATCCGACGGAATCAGCACAGTACCAACTGGCCTGTGTAGCTGACTTTGAACATGAATCTGCCGCTATCGCACATTACATGCACATATCCCCTCGTGAAGGAATACTCTCATTTGGATATGAAAGATGGGGCCTTAACACGGTGACAGAGAGAATCCACTCGTCCAGAACACACAGGGATCACCAGTGTCAATGGTCGCGGCCCACTAGTTAAAACTATAATGGTCTCCAGACCAAGGCCTTCTGTCGCCTAGGTGGCTGAACAAAGGACCCTAGTCTGGGGCCGGTTTCCATAAACTTTGTCAAGTAGCCCCCATAGCACTAACAGACAAGTGGAGCCCGCCAGCAAACACTACTCACCCAACCTGGAACGCACCGCTTCTCACAACAGCGGCATGTCCGACAGTTCAGCTGTGGCCTGACAGGTTTCACCCCAACAAACACAGCAAGGAACTGCAGTTGAGAAGCATGCAGCGGCGTGCTCCCAATACGAAAACCGGTGGAGGGTTTTTAGAATGATCATCATCTTCCAGACACTCCAGTACGAAGACAATATCGCCGTATTTTCTCGAAAATAGTGAGAGAGAAAATAAAGATATGATGTCAACGTATCCTTGTTTCCCAAAGCTGTTCCTAATCCAATTTCTTCCATCATGGTGTCAAGTGTGGGGATCTACCGAGGCACTTCTTCCTTGTGGTGAAAGCGAGAAGGAGGAGAGCAGGTGACCACACACCTGCTTATGAAGGTAAGCTGATGAGGGGTGTGGTCAGACTAATACTGGTATTAGAGGTACATTTGTGGTTTATTCAGTACGCGTGCACGTACGCGAGATAGTGCAGTGTGATGCCAAGCTAAGCCACTAACGATACAGAACTGATACATGCAAATGGTTGAATGAAAAAACGACCCACTTAACAGTTATTAAACTGTGTTTTTCTTTAAATTATTGCTGTTTAACAGTACTGTATATTTGCATATCTTGTCTGTCACAAATGGAACAGTACTGTATATACCTGTATATGTCATAATTAGATTAGATTATTAGATTTGTATATCTGTATGTCATGAATGTCATTATGAATTGAAAACAGTACCACGTTCCTCCACTTTGAAATGTTAATGTCGGCGGGAGTCACGTGGCTACGGCGGTATGGCACGGTAGTTCGCTCTCGTAAGTGACAGACCAATTAAGTTATTATTTCACCTCTAAAGAAAGAAAAATCCGCGCAACTTCAGGAAAAGGTTTCAATACACTAGATGTGTGAATGACACGTCCTGGCAACCGTGCAGAGACAAGACTGTTGTCTAAGAAACGTGAAATCGATTGGCGTTCTGCCAAACAAATTATGTCAGACAAAGACACCCCTGCTTGGGCGTCGCACCTAATTGCGGAGGTATCTATCATCAAAGATTCATTCCAGCTAAGGTTTGATGAGCTCAGTGAATCGATCAACGGAGTAAAGAAGGACACACGGGCTATTCTGCAAAGAATATCCAACGCGGAGAACCGTATCGGAGCGGTAGAAGACCAGATGGCCGTAGACGGCAAAACTTTGAAAGACCTGACGGGAGACGTGGTGTGGACTACTTGAAAACCAAATTAACCTACATGGAAGCGCAGAGCAAGAGAAATAACATCGTATTGGTCGGCCTGAAAGAGGGAGAGGAAGCCGGTGACCCGAATAATATGATTAATGGCATTCTGAGATACATCCTGGATTTAAAGGACACTGACCAGGTACCAGAGGTAGAAAGGCACCATCGGACTCTCCGACCCAGACCAGACCCATCGGCACCTCCTCGCCCGTACATTATACGGCTGCTGAGATGGAACGACAGGCAGGACATCTTGAGAGCCGCGGGGAAGAAAAAGAAGCTGACATGGGGAGGAAAGCCGCTTCACGCATTCCAGGATCTACCCGTGGAAATTAAAAAGCAGCGCGCCGGTTATACCGACATCAAGAAGAAATTGTGGGACGCGGATGTCCGTAATGGTATACTGTACCCTGCGAGGCTGATAGTCACCATCGACGGCGAAACATCCATCTATAATAACCCCACGGATGCAGCGAAAGGATGGAAGATCAAGCTTCCTAATATTTTTGGTTAATGGACAGAGCATAGAGGTATGACACGCCCACCACTCACTGACAGTTGACAGTTGACAGTAGACATGACAACTGAGTTATTTAGTGTGGGTGATGACTTGAGCAAGATCCCGTGCAAGGTATGCAATGAACATTAAGGGCAGCCTCTTTCATTATACTGTTTATTATTATAATAAAAAAAAATTGGTTTGTGTGTATGTATGTATGTGTATATATATATATATATATATATATGTGTATATGTAGGTATATATATATTTTTTTGTTTTCTGAGGTTATGTATTGCACTGCCCCTATAGTAATAATTTCGGATGCACGGATCATGCATTTAATAAGGACATGGTCTGATCACTGCGTGCGGATAACTGTGTTTATCAGTTTGTTAACGGACAGGGGATGGACACAGGTTCTATCTCCCTTATATTATGTGTGTGCCCTTTTATTGGCACTTCTTGTATGGTTTGTTATGTGTTTTGTGTGTATTTCCCCTTGTTGGTGCAGACCATTGATAACTTCAACATATATTCAGTATTTTCCTTTTTATCCAACCTTTTCAACAAGCTAAAGCGCAATATAATTTTTGATGGCCACAATTAACATGATTAGTTGGAATGTAAACGGGGTTTCAAATAAAACAAAGAGATATAAAGTCATTAGTCATTTGAAATCCCTGGACTGTGATGTTGCGATGTTGCAGGAGACACATTTGAAGGATGAGGACTCTATTAAGTTGAGACAGAGATGGGTAGGCCAGGCCTACTCAGCACCAGGTACCGGGGCATCTAGGGGCGTCAGTATTTTAATAGCAAAACGACTGACGTTTAGACTATCTCAAAAAATTATTGACAAGGATGGCAGGTTTATCATTCTATCAGGTTTTTTACAAAATACTAAATGCACGTTAGTAAATGTCTATGCACCCAATATTGGTCAGGCCGAATTTCTATCCAAATTGAGTGTGGCATTATCTCATTTTGCGGCAGACCATATTTATTTAGGAGGTGATCTCAACCTAGTTAGTGACCCGGCAGTGGATAGATCGGGCCACCCACTCATATCAGATGGTGCATTGTCAGCAGCGCTCAATGAGTTGCAGGTATCTCTGGCTTTGACAGACATATGGCGGGTAGTAAACTCTCTTGCCCGAGAATATACTTTCTATTCACACGCTCATAATTCGTACTCAAGGGTTGATTACTTTCTTTTTTCACAATGTACAGTTGAGAATGTGATAGAGTGCAACATCCATAATATTATAATCTCAGATCATGCCCCCATGTCAGTGCGCTTAGCTCTCTCTGTAAACAATCACAAAAGTAAACAATGGAGATTTAACAACTCTTTGCTAAAAGATCAAGAGTTTGTATCTTTGATAAATGAGAGAATAACTGAATTTATAAATATTAATCTCAAATCTGTCCCTTCAATACAAATGGTGTGGGAAGCATTCAAAGCAACTTGCAGAGGGTGGATTATTAGCTATTCTACAGCCAGAAAGAAGAAAATGATAATGAAGAAAAACAACTTAATATTAGAACTTAAGGCTGTAGAAACACAACACATGCTTAACCCTGGAAATATACAACTGAAAAATACTATGTTGATTCTTAAGACAGAGTTGCAATCAATTATACATGAGGAGACAGCGTTTGCTCTTTTCAGACTCAGTAGGAAATATTTTGAATCAGGAGATAAAGCCGGTAAGATGCTAGCACTAAGATTAAAACAATTAGAAAATCGCCAATCAATACCATTTATATGTGATAGTACAGGTGCAGTTATTTATGAACAAACAGAAATTAATAAAGCTTTCAGTGATTTTTATAGTAAACTCTTATCAGTCAGAAGGATCTAAAAAACAGGAAGACATGGATATATTTTTTAAGGACATATCCTTACCCACATTACAAGAGGTAGAAAGGGAGCATTTAGAGGGTCCTATCAGAGAATCAGAAATCATATCTGCCATGAACCTCCTTTCAACAGGGAAAGCACCAGGGAATGATGGATACACCTTAGAGTTTTACAAACAGTTTCAACACAGGCTAACCCCACTGCTTACACTAGTATTCAATGACATAATAGTTCATCAATCCATGCCTCAGAGTATGTGCCAGGCTACTATCTCTTTGTTACCTAAACCTGATAAAGATCACTCACAAATGGGTAATTATCGTCCCTTAAGTTTATTGAACAGCGATTATAAGCTATTTGCTAAGATCCTGGCCATGCGCATAGAGACAGTCATGCCTTCACTGATCCACCTTGATCAAGTAGGGTTTATTAAAGGCCGCCACGTTTCTAATAATATGAGGAGACTATTTCATGTCATGTCAAAAGCGGGCAACCTACAACAACCAGCGGTAGCTTTATCCTTGGATGCTGAGAAAGCTTTCGACAGAATAGAATGGCACTATCTGTTTTATGTTCTTACCAGATTCGGTTTTGGACCCACGGTCATACATTGGGTGATGGCGCTCTACAACAAACCACTAGCTTCAATTAAAACAAATGGCATTATATCTCAACCGTTTCAGCTATTCAGGTCCACCCGACAGGGTTGTCCGGTTTCTCCATCACTCTTCATCCTCGCCCTCGAACCGCTGGCATGTGCCATACGAGCAGAGGAGAAAATCACGGGCATCAATATTGGGGGGCATGACTTTAAAGCTAATCTGTATGCAGATGATGTACTATTAACACTAACACAACCCTGTCAATCAATCCCACAGGTGATGAAGCTGATTAAAGCATTTGGGGAGTTTTCAGGATATAAGGTGAACTTTAATAAGAGTGAAGCTATTCCTCTGAATAACCTGACCCATCCTTCACATATTGGTTCTGCCCCCTTACAGTGGAGATCACAAGGTATGAGATACCTCGGAATAAACATCCGGACACCTATAGACACGATTTTTGATTCTAATGGTCCACACCTCTTGAAGACAATTAGGGAGGATATTAAGAGATGGACAGTGTTACCCATTTCATTATGGGGTAGAGCAGAGATAATAAAAATGAATATTTTACCTAGAATATCATTTCTAATATCAGCTGTTCCACTCAAATTCCCCTCGTATTGGTTTAAAGAGATAAATAAGCTATTTACAGGTTTCTTATGGAGGGAGAAGACACCTAGAATCAGCTACAAGAAATTGATGAGACCAAGAAATAGCGGTGTACTTAGTATTCCGGATGTTTACTCATACTATCTCTCTTATAATGCCAGATTCCCCTTGTCATGGGGTTACATATGCAAGACCGAAATAGGCAGTTGGAAATGGATTGAGGAGAATATTTTATCAGAACTTAGTAAGACGGTATCCTTGGTATCATTATGGTTTCACCCCAAACCTAACTTTAAAATGGATAACCCGATAATAAGATTTTCATGTGAGATAATCAAAACCCTACAGAAACGGCTAGCCTTCAAAGGGATCTCTTTACCTTCATGCCCCATATGGTCTAACCCCCTGTTAATGGCTGGGGGCAGCACACTAGTAAATACTTCATGGCAGGGTAAAGGAATACATCAACTAGGACAGATTGTGAAGGATGGAGAGACGATACCTTTTAATGAATTGAAAGATCTGTATAATTTAAGAGATGGTGAATTCATGTTGTACTTTCAGTTGAGATCTGTAGTAAGATCAGTATCCATGAAAAATAGAGATATGGGGATACATAAGGATTTGGATGACAGACTAAGAAGGATCGCTTCAGAAAGGAGGTCAGTATCTAAGATCTATAGGTTACTGTCACTTAGCTCATCAGATGGCCTGGCCTCCATTAAACAGCAGTGGGAGAGGGATTTGAAGGTCTCCTTGACTGCTCCACAATGGGAGACGGTTTTAAAAAATACAACAACATCATCAAAATGTGTAAGATATAAAATGATACAATTAAAGGTAGTTCATCGAGCTTATATTACACCATGTAAAATTAAAAAAATGGATCAAGCCATCTCAGATTTGTGCTGGCATGGATGTGGGGAGGTAGGAACACTCATCCACATGTTGTGGCATTGCCCCACAGTGAAGAGTTTTTGGCACAAGGTCATTTTAAGACTATCCTCTATTCTCAGTGTTAAGATACCCTTATGTCCAAAAGTCTGCCTCTTGGGCATAGGGGTAGTTGGTATACAATCAGCACTTACGCAACGCATCATTACACTAGCACATATGTCAGTTAAGCGTACTATCATGATGAACTGGAAGATCCAAAAGCCAAATTGTTTCTGCATGGACACCTGGATGAGGGATTTCATGGACCTATTGACAATGGAACGAGCAGCCTCAACGCTCGCTGAACATGACCATGGAGAGGACGGTCCCTGGATCTATATAAGGACATATTTGGAGAATACTTATGACTGAAAGCAGGAGTGTTTGATCTGCACCCCCCCCACCCCCCCCCCCCCCATTTTGTTAGTATGTTTTGTCTGTATTGTACCGTTTGTGAGTTTTGTTTTGTCTGTATTGTACTGTATTGTATTGTTTATTGTTTGTGAGTTTAGTTTTGTCTGTATGGTACTGTATTTATGTTGAGCTGTTTTGTGTTTCAAACTATTAATTAAAAAAAAAATGAATTGAAAATGGGGGACCCTGATGTAAACAAGACGCAAGTCTTTCTCTGGTCTGCATCCCCTTAACAATTGTGTGTATTGAGTACTATATTGTACCCATTCTGCAATCTGCATGTTAATGAAATGTTCAATCAATCAATGTCATTCTTATATAGGCTGGCCTATAACAGTTAAAGGGGAACTTCACCAAAAATAATGCTTATTTATTTTGCACATGCTCTCACACATCCAAAAACGTTTAACAGGTTTGCACACATTCATTTAGTTTTACATTTATTGAGAGTAAATTAGTTTGAATATGGTCACAAGTGATGTCATCGGGGACATTGCATCCTTGTGTTGTGTTTACATTTACATTTAGCTGACGCTTTTATCCAAAGCGACTTAGAAGTTCTGTACGATAAGTCATCAGGAAGGGCACAAATCTATCAGCTGAGTAAGAATGTTCATCAAATTAGTTGTTTTTTTTCAGTTTGTTTTTCATTACGCTATGTTTTGTTTGCAGCGTGTCATGGTGTTTATTATTGTTTTTTGTCAAGTGCCCCGTGTTTGTCGACATGGTTAAAAATACTTCACTTAGGGCGGTCAGGTGGCGTAGCGGAGATTGCGTTCGTCACCAACGCCGGAGACGCTGGATTCGCCTGTTCGAATCCAGCTCCCGGCGTGTCACCAGCTTGGCTGGCCGTTCACACTAATACAATTGGCAGTATTAGAGGGTGGGAAAGCTGGCGGGGTGGGTCCGGGTCGTTGTAAACAGCGACTCCTACAGTTCGGTCAGGGCGCCTGCTCAGTGCGGATAGGATCTAAGGGGGGTAGTGTGATCCTTCCACACGTTACACCCTCTCAGTGAGAGTCCGCGCTGCCAGGTGAAAAAGAAGCGGTTGATTGGCTAGACGTGTGTCGGAGGAAGCACGTGATAGCCTCCACTCTCCCAGACCGACTGTGGGGGGTAAGTGCGCAGCGACCAGGAAGGGGATTGGGAATTGGCATAACGACTAACATTGGGATGGGAGAAAATCGGAGGAAAAAGGAGGGGGGGAAAGATTAAAAAAAAATAAATAAAAAAATACTTCACTTAGTTGTCAGGATATCACTGGTCATTATTACTATTCTGCATGTCCATGTCTGCTCAGAATAATAATAAACTGTGCCTCGCCACATGGAATGTAAATGGTCTGGGTAATGTCATCAAGAGGAACAAGGTACTTTATAAATTGAAATCCTCCAGGTATGATATAATGTTTTTGCAGGAATGCCATTTGTCATTGGAAGAATCAAAGCGCCAGGGTCACGTGGGTCACGTGTTCTGCAGTGCCGCCGGTACCAGTCAAAGTAGGGGAGTCATTATACTAGTGAACAAACAGCTGCAATTTAAATGTCTGAGAGAGCTCAAAGATGAAGAAGGGAGGATTGTTATTATTTTGGCTGAGATTCAGGGGAAAGTATTTATTCTAGCTAATACATATGCTCCTAATGGGGATGTCCCAAGGTTTTTTACTGACCTGGAATTTAAATTAAATGACATGGGTGACTATCCAATCATATGGGCAGGGGACTTGAATATTACTATGGATGCTGTTCTGGATGGGAGTACATGTCACCAACCACTGCTAGACCCCCCAGATCAACCTCCACAGTGGGAGGAATGTGTTCTGCCTTGGGGCTTGTGGATGCTTGGCTTATGCTAAATCCTAAGGGGAGGGACTATACCTTTTTTTCTTCGGTTCACGGTGTATTCTCAAGGCTTGATTCTTTTTTTTATCTCTAAAGACCTGCTCCCATCTACATTGGCCTGTTCAATTGGCAACATTATAGTGTCAGATCATGCAAGGGTGACCCTTGAGCTGCTCCCCATTGACCGTGCAAAGAGGTCCTCTAAATTTAACTTGTCTCTACTGCAGGATATCGACTTTAAAGCCATGCTGAAAAATCAGATTGATATGTATATAGAGACAAATGTTCCGCGGGGGTTGCTTGGGAAGCTCTGAAGGCTTTTGTGAGGGGTCACATAATTCAATATGCATCATATAAGAAAAAGCAGAACGCCAAAAAAATTGGTGATTTAGAAAAAAGGCTGGGAGGGACAGCTTAAAACAAAAAATATCACCAAATAACCTAAGGCTTGTAACTCAAATAAAGTATGAGTATAATTGTATCCTTTCGCAGAAGGTCGAGTTTGGATTGTTTAGGAAACTTTAGGGCCAGGCAGAATTACTTTGAATCGGGGGACAAAGCCGGGAAGTTGCTGGCCAGGTATATTAAACACAAGGAGTCATCATCCACTATTTCGGCTATCCAGGTACAGGGGGGAGCCCTCGTGACTAAATCTAGTGATATTAACAATGCGTTTAAAGAATTCTACATGGGTCTTTACACTTCCTCTTCCAAGGCGACACAGCAGGAAATTCCTTAATTTTTTAGCGGGCTGGATCTCCCTACATTAGATGCGGGTCAACATGAGTATCTAGACGCCCCAATAACAGAGGATGAAATAGCAGAGGTTATTAGGAAATCGCCGTCCGGTAAAGCGGACGGCAAGATCATAGTTGCAACCTATTGTAGCACCCTGAATATGTTGCTATTATTCAGAAGTGCTGACTTGCCTTTTATCTCCCCTTGGTGCACCAAGATATATTAACTAGTTTCCATTGATATTCCCTCGAACAATGACGCAGGTTTCTCCTTCTCCTACCGGCTGGAATATGGATTATAAACGGTAAACTGGATCATATTCTTCCACCCAGTGCTTCCTGTGGGGCTAGTTGGCGGTACCAGCAGGGGGCGGCGGTGGCAGGCAGAGTGTACGAGAGAGACGGAGAAGGAAGCAAGTCAACTGAGACGGAAGTGGGAGGAACCAGCCTCTTCGGCGTTGAACGTGAACCCAGAAGGACGTGTGTCGTTGAGCCCCGTTGTGGATCATGCGGGTGAACGTATTGAACTTGAGTATATTACGGGTTATACTAGAAATGTGAACGTAGTAGCGTGTTGCATGTTTCCCCACTGAATAACCCTAGTGATACAACGAGTTATCCTAGAAGAAGCGCGGTATAACCAAGTGTTGGTTTATGTTAACGATATTCCCTCTAGTGAGGTGCCCCAGCCAGCGTTGCTTGAAGAGGACCGGTGTTTAGAGGCACCTTGCGTCATTATATGTTGCGGCTAGCAGGAGGGCTGTTTGGGACCCAAAGACTAGCTTCAGTTAAGGTAGGGCTAGATTATTGCCGCGCGTCTACCCAGCACCGGCCATCAACAACCAGTCTTCGCCGGCGTTCGACGTCTGCTCTGCACCGGCTGTCTTCAGCCCAGCACGGGAGTTCTTCCCGTCCAGCAGAGGTCGCCATCACCCAGCGCTCTCAGCCCGCTACTGCTCCCTCTGCTCCAGCCCCGCTTGCTAGCGCCCGTGACGAGAGTGTTCGACGCCATCTTGCTACCCGGACAGTGGTGGCGCGGCAAGGCCGCCATCTTGGTTGAGTACATTAGAGCGTCAGTGCTCAGGATCTTATTGCACAGTACACAGTGTGATGCGGCCTGCGGGTGAAGCTAATGTTGCTAAATACAGTTCATAGGGGTACCCCATAAACATTATATGCCGGCATTAGTATAGGACTTTTGTTTTGGTAAAGTGGGCCCACCTTTTTGATTTCCTTTGAGTGTAATAACGTGTTGGTTCTTTAATAATAATTTCCCATCTAATTAACCCTTCCCCTGCGGGAAGGTTACTGACCAGTGGTGTCATAAGTAAAGCCTTAGAGAGGTATTATCCTTACCATATAATTAAAGCCTGAGAGGTATTATACATGGTACTAACCCAGACGTGGGTGATGAGTTAAGCACATTGGTGTGTCATATAGGTGCCTAACAGGTATTGAGTTACAGCTTGAGTAATAGTAAGATTCCATGCTAATTAAACATGCCATTAAATCATTGTAACTGAACCGTACAATTAACATAAAGAATTAGATGGGGTTCTGTGTGCGTGTCCATTCCTGTGCCCAGTATTAACTCTTTTGGTGTGGGTAACGTTAATACAATTAACCCCTTCCTATTCAACCCTTTCCTTTCTACTGTAAGGTTTATAATGTCACTGAGGGAGGGTACTGCTTGCGGGGGGAACTAAGTTATTTATTTACAATTCAGTCACTAGGTGTGGGAGGGTTAAAGGAGTAATTGGGGGAAGTGAGAGCGAGTTGGGGAGTACTGCTGACCGCCCTGCTGCAGGGGAGGAAGACCAGAGTACCAGACCAGGTTGGTAAATCCCGGGCCCCATCCACTCCCACTGCCAGCCTCCAGTTGATGCTCCAGACCCAAAGATGGAGGTGCAGTCAGACGGAGCTCTACTGTGTCTCGCTACCCAGTGGCTGTGCACACCCGTTACCACGAAGCAGGGATAATCCACCCTGCTATCATGCGATCTGAAAACTCTGTTGTGATGTCAGCTGACTTCAAGTTGGTGGAGACTAGGCTTTACAGAAGAGGACAACTGATAATATGTCAGTAGCATGATATGGGAATACCAGGAGCCTGCTCTTTGTTAAAGTTACTGTCTATATGTTTGTTACATGCGCTCTCACGTAACTCAGTAGCCATTTATACACTTGATGATTATAATAGTTGTGTGTATATATTTCTGTAGATACTACTGTAGCCTATCATGTCCCACAGCTGTAAAGGAATGTGAATCACTACCCACTTTCAAAACCAGTCTCAAAGAGCACCTACGGGAGACTGTAATTCGAAACTGGCCCGTAAATGTCCTAACCCAACCCCCTCCAATGTACAGTAAATGTCCTAACCCAGTAATACACGAGACCCTCTTCTTGGGACCAAGTAATATATAAGGTTTCGTCGATAATTCAATATACACCACCCACTCTTTTTTAGACTCTTTTTGTAAATCTGGTATGTCATAAATGTATAGATGTAGCAGTACTGTCTATCTGTATGTCATGTATGTCATATATGTTATGATGAATTGAAAATAGGGGACCCTGATGTAAACAAGACGAAAGTCTTGTGTATTGAGCCGTACTGTATACCCATTCTGCAATCTGTTAATTAATAAAATGTTCAATCAATTCAATCAAAATTTATATTCACCACTAGATGCATCCATATACATTGATAGACATTGATTGTACAGTGTCCCCCCCCCCCCTCAATGTACAGTTTTACTTGTTTATACAGTGTGCCCCCCCCCCCCCCTCCAATGTAAATTACCCAGTATGGTTGTCAATATCCCAATGTACCCAACCCAACCCCCCCCCCCCCCACCCAACCTCCTCCAATGTACAGTTTCTACGTCAAATGTATATACTCCCTTTTCTTGACTCCTTCTGTATCACAAACAGTACTGTATTTGCAAATCTGGTATGTCATAAATGTATAGATGTAGCAGTACTGACTATCTGTATGTCATGTATGTCATATATGTCCTGATGAATTGAAAATGGGGGACCCTGATGTAAACAAGACGAAAGTCTTTCTCTGGTCTGCATCCCCTTAACAATTGTGTGTATTGAGCTGTACTGTATTGTACCCATTCTGCAATCTGTTAATAAAGTTTTCAATTAATCAATCAATCAATCAAGACATATACATATACATCACAATAGCACTCTGAGACTTGGTTTCCAGATATCGAGTGCATTATAAATCGAATGTATTATTATTATTATTAATAGACTTTGGTGACGTCACTTTTTTTTAAAGACAAAAGCCCGCCTGGTCCCTCCAACTCTCGCCGGGTGTGGTGGCGCGCGCCTATAATCCAAGCTGCTGGGAGGCTGAGGCTGGCGGATCGTTTGAGCTCAGGAGTTCTGAGCTGCAGTGGACTATGACGACCGGGTGTCCGCGCTAAGTTCGGTATCGATAAAAAAAATAAGTGCAGACCTCCTGTGCCGTTTAGTAGTCGGACGAGCCTGTGAATAGACACTGTAGGTCAGCCTGAGTAATACAGCGGGACGCAGTCTTTTCATGTTTTTTTTTTATTTTTATTATCAAACGTTCTATGTTCACACTGCATGCTTTGCCGCTCAGTCTGACCCGCTCATAGTCCGTTAACATGGGAGCGGAAGTGAAGAGGCAGCCGCCCGTACGGCGTGAATATTAAAGGCAACCAACTTGTGTTCGGCTTTTCTCTGATTGGCCGAACCCCCCCCCCCCCCCCCCCCCCGCCCCCACGCGCAGGCAAGCGCAGTCGTCCCACGTCCCAAATGAAATCCAAGGAGCGCAAGCGAGCGGCAGCGCGGGCAACCAACTTGTGTCAACCAACTTGTGTTCAGCTGCGGTAGCAGTGGAGCGCTATGAAATGCGCTGAACTAGAAAGCGTAACGTTATTATGTTTCGCGTTTTTAACAACCAACTACCAGATTCACTCGTGTATAAACAAAGCCCATACAGTTATGAAATGCGCTGAACTAGAAAGCGTAACGTTATTATGTTTCGCGTTTTTAACAACCAACTACCAGATTCACTCGTGTATAAACAAAGCCCATACAGTTATGAAATGCGCTGAACTAGAAAGCGTAACGTTATTATGTTTCGCGTTCCATTGATTAACGCCAAATGCTGTGCTGTAGGAAGCAGAGGTACAGTAGGTTACATGTTTAATCAAAGCCCATACAATTTTTTAGATGAATGATTGTGGATATAATATAGAAAACACATCATTATGATATTGTCAGATGGCGCAAAATACAATGGTGAGTGAGAAATATATCTCCAGTGATAAAACCCAGTGCTCTATGTCTCTATGATACACAGCGTGAATGGGCTTTCAGAGGGAGAGGCATGACTTCGCGACAGCCATATTAGACACTCACTGTACATCAGTGTGGAACTGTAACGTTATATGTTATTTCGCCCATGGAGGCTGCTGAGCCTGAAGCGCAGCAGGGCGACGTGGTGGTTTATCCCCGGCTTCCATGCGCCGCCCGCGGCTTGACTCGGTTCAGCTCCAGCAGCAGCAGCGGCCGTTCCTCCGTTGTAGAAGCCCTTCAATGACAGCGGCTCTCATATTTTGCGAATGCATAAACTATATCTTAAATTATGGCTATGTGTCTAATATGGCTGTCGCTTATCAATGACTTCGCGACAGCCATATTAGACACATCGCCATAATTTAAGATATAGTTTATGCATTCGCAAATATGAGAGCTCTGTCATTGAAGTGGGTTTTGATTGATTGATTGAAAACTTTATTAACAGATTGCAGAATGGGTACAATACAGTACAGCTCAATACACACAATTGTTAAGGGGATGCAGACCAGAGAAAGACTTTCGTCTTGTTTCCACCAGGGTCCCCCATTTTCAATTCATCAGGACATATATGACATACATGACATACAGATAGTCAGTACTGCTACATCTATACATTTATGACATACCAGATTTGCAAATACAGTACTGTTTGTGATACAGAAGGAGTCAAGAAAAGGGAGTATATACATTTGACGTAGAAACTGTACATTGGAGGAGGTTGGGTGGGGGGGGTTGGGTACACTGGGATATTGACAACCATACTGGGTAATTTACATTGGAGGTGGTTGGGGGGGGGGGGGGCACACTGTATAAGCAAGCAAAACTGTACATTGAGGGGGGGGGAGACTCTGTACAAACAAACAAAATTGTACATTGGACTATTGACAAAACCATACTAGGTAAATGACTGTACATTGGAGGGGGTTGGGTTAGGATATTTACAGGGGCCAGTGTTGAATGGTGGTGGCAGCATTACTAACAGTAGCGATTTTTATTGTTTTGTCATGACCAAACATAATCCCAACATAGATAGCTGTCAACACGCACGGTTTTACCGGGATTCTCCTGTATTTCGACCCTCTGCACGCCGTCTTTACGGCGCACGGATTGGTACGTATTTTGTACTGATTATTATTTTTTATTTTTTTACAAAATGGGTGCAATTCTCCTCCGTGACGACAGGTGGCAGCAGTGTAGATTAGACCGTTATCACAGGAAGTCAGACCGGGAGACGGTTTCGAGCCGAAGAAGAATAAGAACAGAACAGCGAGCGGATTTGCTCAGAGCTCAGGGGAGAGACTGATGCGGCACCGAGGGTGTCAAGTCAACTTAGCCAGTGTCTCTTGACTGCCCACTCTGTGGCTTTTGTCTCTGGAACAAAGGGTTTGCAAATCTTCTGTGGATAAAACAATACAAAGTTACTGTGTATGTGATGCAGGAAGGAATGTGTAAATGTCTTGGTGAACAGCCGTTTGCTCTGCGCCTCGGCGTCCCCCTCCTTCACTCTGACGCCCAATTTCCTGAATGCGATTTATAAATAATAATTGATCCGTTTAAAAGTTGTCGTGAATTGTCATGGTATGACAGTTACTGGTAACTCGCAGGCATTGCAGAGATAGGCTATTGAGGAAAAACACAAAATCGCATTGGCTTTTTTTCTATCTCACATTTCTCTGTAGACACACACTGTTCCAAAATGATATTTCCACTGCTAAATTAATGACCATAGGTATTTTTTTATAGCTTTAACGAGTTGTAGTATTAATATGTAGCCTACAGTGATGAAGGTATAAAGACACTATGGTAATACATTGATTGATTGCTTTTATAGTTTCACAAACACATCAAGACAAATCACAAACACAAAGAAATAAAAAGAATGAATGAATGAAAACTTTATTAACAGATTGCAGAATGGGTACAGTACAGTACAGCTCAATACATACAATTGTTAAGGGGATGCAGACCAGAGAAAGACTTTCGTCTTGTTTACATCAGGGTTCCCCCATTTTCAATTCATCAATAGTATGTTGCCAGACACTGTCACATCAATGAACAAACATACACCATGTCATATGCTTTACACTAAGGACGCAAGGGGCTGATTCTCTGACATATATACACACATTACATATATACACATTATATATATATATATATATATATATATATATATATATATATATATATATATATATATATATATATATACACCAGCGCCGCCAATAGATAAAAAAAATTATCTAATCAATCTCACAATTTTCTGTAATCAATCTAGATTAATCTAGATTAAAAACAGCATTTTTCTACATAAAACCGAAGCTTGTAACAGATATTTACTTGAGTAAAATCATGGAATTAATGTAAAATCAACACAAAGAAAGTATATTTAGATTCAAAGACTATTTTAATAGCTTTCTTTGAATACAGTTTCTCTCCTGTGAAATACAAATGTTCAACAAAACCATAATTTACATAGCATTTACACTCTAAGTAGGAAAAGTTTACCCTACAACGAAATGGCTGGGTACATACAGGTTTTGACCAGCAGATGGCAGCGACGAGGCAGCTCCATTGGGAGGGGGCGGGGCCGGGTTGGAGGGGGCGGGGCCAGGAGAAGGGGCGGGGCTAAAACGTGCACGTTTTCTCAAAACGAAATGTTGACAGCTATAGGAGGTGTACTGTATGTCAAATGTCGGTCATGTGGTGGAAGAGTTTAGTACAGTCACACAACAGAACACCGCTGTAGTACAGTCACACAACAGAACACCGCTGGTTCTGCCGCGTCTCTCTTGCCGGCCGCAAGGGCGTGTGCTAGTGGATTGATTGATTGGCCGTGCGGCCAATCAGAGAAACGCTGAACGAAAAGCTGAACACAAGTTGGTTGCCTTTAATATTCGTGAGCAGTGCGCTCGGGCGTTACCAGTTCCCATATTACGACTGCACCACTGGTCACGGGGTGGGACTGGGAGGTGCTTCCTGGTTCTAGCTGTCCAGGGGAGGAGTCGCTTTAAAGAGACGGTGTCTATTTTACTGTGATTCATAGATAGACGTTTTTTTTTTTTTTACTTAGTTCAGGACTTTCTATCGGCATCAACTACCTCTAATTAGCTTACTTTGTCAAGGAAACCCCACTAAAACTCATAAGCACAAAGAGAGACAGGCAAAATGGTAAACATACTCAATAAAAACACTCTCTCTCTCTCTCTCTCTCTCATTTCCTCTCTCTCTCTCTCTCTCTCTCTCTCTCTCTCTCTCTCGTTATTTCACTGATTTGATTTACTGATTTGTTTGAAGGCTGGTTTCCTTTATGTCTCAGAAATACCTTGACTTTATTGCTGGGCAATGCATTGGTGTCAAAGTAAAGCTGCAGTAATTATCATTTCATGAGCAAAGTTATATGAAATGATAATGCAAGATTCAAGATTCAAGATTGTTTATTGTCATACGCACAGTTAAAAACGACAGTTTGCCATACAATGAAAATCTTACTTTGCTAGTCCACCCTTCACAAAAAATTACACAGTACTTAACTTAAACATATTATTTTAAATACAAGCGAGTGCTAGAAAATCAGATAAAATAGATAAAAATAGATAAAAATATATATACAATACAACAAGGCACAGTGAGTTACATTGCACGTTCCATGGAGGTGACAGTGGGTCATAGCAGCAGTTAAAAGTGTCTTTAGTGATTCATAGTTCATAGTTCATAGTAGAAGGTGTGTGTGGAGGGGGGGGGGGGGGGGCTTGAAGGAGGTTGAAGAGTCTGTGCTGGGGGTGTGCTGTCCTTAATGATGTTGTGTGCTCTCCTGGTGGCCCTGGTAGAGTAAATGTCCTGTAGTGAGGGGAAGGCTGCTGCAGAGATGTACTGAGCAGTTTTAATCACTCGCTGGAGTGCCTTCCTCTCCTTAGCAGTGCAGTTTCCATACCAGACCGTGATTGAGCTGGTAAGGACACTCTCAGCCGTACTTCTGTAGAAGTTGCTGAGAATCTTGGGTGGCGTGCCAAATTTTCTCAGCCTTCTTAGGAAGTACAGTCGTTGGTGGGATTTATTAATGATCTGTTGGGTGTTGTGAGCCCAGGTGAGGTCCTCGCTGATGTGGATACAGAGGAATTTAAAGGTGCAATGAAAACCTATAAAACCCATGATTACAGTTGTTAATATGATAACTGAATAACTTGATGCTACCATTGATTGATTGATTGATTGATTGAAAAGTTTATTAACAGATTGCAGAATGGGTACAGTACAGTACAGCTCAATACATACAATGGGGATGCAGACCAGAGAAAGACTTTCGTCTTGTTTACATCAGGGTCCCCCATTTTCAATTCATCATAACATATATGACATACATGACATACAGATAGACAGTACTGCTACATCTATACATTTATGACATACCAGATTTGCAAATACAGTACTGTTTGTGATACAAAAAGTGTCCAGAAAAAGAGTGTATATACATTTGACATAGAAACTGTACATTGGAGGAGGTTGGGTAGGTGGGGTGGGGTTGGGTGGGTGGGTGGGGGGGGGGGCTGACTACACTACACTACACTACACTACACTACACTACATACAACTACACTACACTACACCACACTACACTACACTACACAGGGGCGTAGCTGGGGGGGGGTAGCTTAGGATGATTCCAAGGGCCCAGCACTGGGGGGGCCCCCAATTTTTTTTTTTTTTTTTTTTTTTAACTAGACATCACTCAGGTGTATTATTGATGCTCTCATTGATACTATGTTTGTTTCTGAAGTGTGTGTGTGTGTGTGTGTGTGTGTGTGTGTGTGTGTGTGTGTGTGTGTGTGTGTGTGTGTGTGTGTGTGTGTGTGTGTGTGTGTGTGTGTGTGTGTGTGTGTGTGAGATATATAGAGAGAGAGGGGGGGGCTTTGGTAGACTATTGCATTGGTCCATTCATTGAAGATGAACGCAATGCGACATCCTTTACTAGGCTCACCCACCAACAGTGCAGGTGCTGAACTGCTGATCCGAATGTATAGGTAAAAACCATATTATGCGTTTTCATCAATAAAAAAATGGCACAAACAAATTCTTTCAGGGGGCCCAGAATCTGGAGCTACACCACAACTACACAATCCGCACAGAAGCCAAAGACCAGAGCACCTTGAAATGTCCCAAGAGGCAGAGAGGGTTAGCCTTAATCTGCTTTCTTGACGAAAATATGCGATCTCCTGATTAGGTGACGAGAGAAAGTCCTGAACTGTGTAAAAACATCTTCTATCTATGAATCACAGTAAACTATAGACACTGCCTCTTTAGTAAAGTATTTAAATACAGTAGTACAAGTACTTTCTTTCCTCCCCTGGGTTCTCTACTTTCTTTGTTACTGTACCTATTATAATGCATATTTGGTACAAAAGGCCTTCGACACTGTCAATCACACCATTCTGATTGACAAGCTAAAAGCAATTGGTTTTGATAGTCTATCAGTGAGCTGGATACAATCCTACCTGGAGGGGAGAGAACAGATGGTGGAGGTAAACGGTACCCTATCCCCCCCCCCCCTCCCAGTGAGCTGTGGTGTTCCACAAGGAAGCATACTAGGACCGCTACTGTTCCTAATTTATGCAAATGACATGTCGTCAGCTTCTGACTGCATCTTGTTCCTGTTCGCGGACGACTCAGCCCTGCTGGTCTCTGACAAGAACAAGTTACAGGTTGAAAAAACCCTCAGCTCGGAACTAGGCAAAATCTGCATATGGCTCGCCGACAACAAACTATCATTACACATGGGCAAAACAGAGTCCATTCTCTTCGGTTCAAATAACAAACTCAGCAAGACCGACGGCTTCTCAGTTACAGTGGGTGACAATATTGTCACAAGGAAAGATGAAATTACCTACCTGGGTTCCATCCTAGAGGCTAATCTTTCCTGTGACAAAATGGCATCCAATGTAATAAAAAAAAAGTCAACCAACAAACTCGATTCTTGTACCGGATCTCCTCTCTGGTAAACAAGAATACCCTGAAGACTCTGGCAGGAGCGCTTATAGCTTATCCGCAACAGTAAGTTACTTCCGGGGTAGGCCTGATTGGCCCCGACAGGCACGTGACGCGACAGTAAGTTACTTCCGGGGTAGGCCTGATTGGCCCCGACAGGCACGTGACGCGCAACTTTCTCTGCCGCGCGGCACGCTCCGCAGAGCGGAGCGGCAGAGCTTGCGGAATTATGTAACCGCCCAAATCCGCAATGATTTTCATTCGGCGCTTCAGCTCACCTGGCAGAGCAGCGGTCCTGCGGTCCTGCGGTCCGTTGTTGACGAGTTCGAATCCCATCAAATTTTCTTTTTTTAACATGATTTTTTTTTAGCATGTATTCTTTCGCCGGTTAAGGTTAGGCATGGTTAAGGTTAAGGTTAAGGTTAGGCATTGTTTCGGAGTTGGTTAAGGTTAGAACGGTTAAGTTTAGGCGCTGTTAAGGAGCTGGTTAAGGTTAGAGTTTGTCTTAGAGAATGGCAATATTCTTTCTATGGTTAAGGTTAGGCATGGTTAAGGTTAAGGTTAAGGTTAGGCATTGTTTCGGAGTTGGTTAAGGTTAGAACGGTTAAGTTTAGGCGCTGTTAAGGAGCTGGTTAAGGTTAGAGTTTGTGTTAGAGAATGGCAATAGACAGCCTATTTCCGCGCGACAGCTCTCAGCAGCCTCGTTGCGCGTCCTGAGTTTGCCGCGTCACGTGCCTGTCGGGGCCAATCAGGCCTACCCCGGAAGTAACTTACTGTTGCGGAACAGTTACAGGCGGCAGGAGCACTCATTCAAGGGTACTACGACTATGCTTGCACCTCATGGTACCAAAGCACCTCAAAGGCACTAAAAACAAAATTACAAACATCTCAAAACAAACTAGTCAGACTACTGCTTGACCTGACTCCTAGAACCCACCTCACCCCTGCCCACTTTGACAACCTAGGATGGCTTAGAGTAGACGACAGAGTACAGCAACTTGCAATGGGCCTGGTCTACAAGATACACTACACGACCAAGGTACCCATGTACATGTCAAAATACTTCCCAAAGGTCAGTGAATACCACGATCAGAACACCAGAGGGACCTCCACAAATCATGTTAAACCCAGATTCGGCTCAAACAAGGGACTAAACACGTTTCGCAATTATGCCACATCAATGTGGAACGCCCTACCCAAAGGTGTAAAGGAATGTGAATCACTACCGACTTTCAAAGAACACCTACGGGAGACTGCAATTCGAAACTGGCCCCTACAAATGTCCTAACCCAGTTGTACAGTAAATGACCAAGTATGGCTTTGTCAGTATTCCAATGTACAGTGTACAGTGTCCCCCACCCACCCCTTACCCCCCCCCCCCCCACCTCCAATGTACAGTGTAGTGTAGTGTAGTTGTATGTAGTGTAGTGTAGTGTAGTGTAGTGTAGTTGTATGGCTATATTTTGCCCTAGAGGAATGTATTCACCTAACGAAGCACTTGTTTTGTCTTGTTGCACATAATCTCACGCACATCCCAAAAACTCGAAACAGTTTTGCACACATTAATTTAGTTTGATAGTTATTGAGAGTAAATTAGTTTGAATATGGCCATCAGTGATGTCATCAGGGACATTGGATCCTTGTGTTAATTACAGCACCATGATGTAGATGACAATGTATGACACTACTACAGACGGTTAATCCTTTACTACAGACGGGTGTGATAGTAAAGGGTTAACCTTATGTAAATGGTAAATGGCTTCTTTTTTATAAGCGCTTTACAATTTGTTACTCACATTTGACTCACATTCACTCACACACCGACGGCGGAGGCAACCATGCAAGGTGCCAACCTGCTCATCTGGAGCAATTAGGGGTTAAGTGTCTCGCTCAAGGACACATCGACACGCTGCCCGGGAGGAGCGGGAATCGAACTGGGAACCTCCGGATTGCCAGACGACTGCTCTACCTCCTGAGCCACTGTCACCCCTATGTAGTGTGGTAGTGAAAGGGTTAAGTGGTATTGTAACCTCCCTATGACACCCACCACCGACCCTGATACAAACACAGCAATACTATGGTGATGGTTCGTTCTAATGTTACATTTGTATGGTTAAGATGGAAGGTAGGGATAACATTAAGGTTATGGTTAGTTTAAGGGTATAACAGTGTGGTTAATTAAGGTTAGGGTTCTCAGAAAAGTGTGTCTCAGCAGTTTTGAGGTAAAGGCACTTTACCATGCAAGTGTCCAGGGCCAGGGGTGTGCAATCCTACACACAAGAGCAGGATTAGAACGAGGCAGGTACAGATAGAATCAAGAGGTTTATTTGTCACATACATACCAGGGCATACAGTGAAATGCGGGTGGTCATGCCTGCATCGATTGTGCAAAATACAATAATAAAATAGGCATAGAAAAAAAAAAAAAATAGTAAGACACAAGATATGCATGATAAAAAAAGACATGCTAAGTTCCTGAGAAACTGGTTCCTATCATTTTATACTTAATGTATCTAAACTATACAATACCTCCTTCCTGGCGGTCAGGTGGCGTAGCGGAGATTGCGTTAGTCACCAACCCCGGAGACGCTGGTTCGAATCCAGCTCACAGCTCCGGGGTTGTCACCAGCTTGGCTGGCCGTTTACACTAATACAATTGGCAGTATTAGAGGGTGGGAGAAGCTGGCGGGGTGGGTCCGGGTCGTTGTAAACAGCGACTCCTACAGTTCGGTCGGAGCGCCTGCTAAGCGCGGATAGGATCTAAGTGGGATAGTGTGATCCTTCCACACGTTACACCCTCTCAGTGAGAGTCCGCGCTGCCAGGTGAAAAGAAGCGGTTGATTGGCTAGACGTGTGTCGGAGGAAGCACGTGATAGCCTCCACTCTCCAAGACCGACTGTGGGGGGTAAGTGCGCAGCGACCAGGAAGGGGATTGGGAATTGGCATAACGACTAACATTGGGATGGGAGAAAATCGGAGGAAAAAGGAGGGGGGAAAAGATTAAAAAAAAGAAAAAAAACAATACCTCCTTCCTTTAAAGTGACTTTTTCATTATTTAAAGTGACATTTTGTTTAAAGTGATTTCTTTTGCGGTTGCAGCATGAGTGTTGATGAGTGTGTGTGTGTGCTCTTGTGTACTTGTGAGTGGAGGGTTCAGTGTTCAGTGTGACTCACTATAATATAATAATAATGCAGGACCTCTTTAGAACATTCAAATCTCAACTGAAAACCCATCTTTTCAAACTCGCATATTCACTGTAACCTCTGCCACTGTCCTATACCCCCTGCTGTTTGTTTTGCTATTTAACTTAACTGTTTTTATACTTCCTGTTGCTTGTTTTATTGTTAACCTTGACTTTTAACTGCCTTAGTTGTGTTTTTTTTTCTATGATCTGTAAGGTGACCTTGGGTGTCCTGAAAGTCACCACCAAATAAAATTTATTATTATTATTAGTATTTATAGTGTGTTTATAGGAATGTCTGACCAGAGTATGTGACCCTTCACCACCAAAACATGCGTGGATACAATGTACACCCTGGCTACAGACCCTCACCTGCACCTTGTGTAGTTTATTTCGCTCATATTTTTACATTCAGATTAAATTGTATTGCCTATTGTAAAGGCAATCCTACGGACCAAAGTGGCCTCGAGGCTCCAGGTGTGACGTCGGTAGTCTGACACTCTCCGAATTGCAGTCCAAAAGAAAAGATGATAAAGATCTGATGTACCTTGACATTTTTTTTTATTTATTTTAAAGCTAATTATACAGCCCCAATAGCTGCCTATAACTACAAACAAACAAACAAACAAAAAGGGCTTGGTAAATTAACGTAAACTGGCAATTAAGCGCGGTCAAATAAGATATGGTACCGCTCTACCTGGGGCCTACATGAACTCCCAACTACCTGCCATGTTATAGGAGTGGTAAGGGCAACATGGGGGAAAAAGGGGAGACGACAAGGTAAATCTCCATCTTGGAATTCATTATGACATTAATACACGCAAAGCAGAGACCATAATAAACGATATGCCTAATGGGGCAATACAGGTACAATTGTCATCCTAGAATTTGGCTCCTACACCTATGTTTAGGTATTTTGTCAGATAAATGTAAATGAGTATCATTACCTCGGGGTCGGGGTGCAGGTAGGACAAGATACCAAACATGTCCCATTAGTAATATACTCAAATGTTGAGAATCAACATCAATTTGACCAAAAGGTACATTTAAAAGTAACATTTTCAATTCCAACAATGGAATCTTTCAAATCAGCTTCCAACATGTTTTCTACTGAATTATGGGCATCGTCAAAGAGGAAAATCAATCGAGCTCAATCAGAATTTACATAAAATGTATACTATACTAGCTCATGCAGCCTGTAAACATGCCCTGCAATAGAATAGTTTCTCATGCTGACCGTTGGATTTCTGCACCATCAACAGCAGTCCCTCGAATAGCATCCTTGAGCAGCTTAACCCTTTCACTACCACACTACAGGTTAACCTTTCACTACAGTTGAAGAATTAAGGGGAGGGGAAAAAATTATGCTCCAGGTAGATAACCACAAAGATTGCTGCATGTTGGGAGGTCCATTCTCTCAATCATCTAGATGTCCCTAGACCCAGCTCTGAGGCAGGGGATTCATTAAGTTTTTAGCAGTTTTATTTATATTATTTTCTAGGGGGAGGGGCTCAAATTAACATCAGTCTTCCCAAAGCTATATGCCACTAAATCAAGTATTCTACAAGAGCGATGCTTTTGTCAAGACACAGGGGCTGGTAATCCTGAAGGTTCAGTTCGATTCCTGCTCCTCCCGGGTAGCACGTCAGTGACCTCGAGCCAGACGCGTAACCACCCCCAACTGCTACCGACAAGCAGGTTGACGCCTTGCATGGTTGCCTGCGCCGTCGGTGTGTGAATGTGTAAAATGTGAGTAACAAATTGTAAAGCGCTTTGGACAAAAGCACTATTATATAAATGCACCATTTAGACATGTACAGCTATTCATGTGCTACCAGATGAGCAGAATGTTTTTGCTCCTTTCCCCTCCAAGCACAGGGGAACAGGCATTTCACATCAGTGTTACCTGGAACTAGGAATCTCGGGGTGTACACTAGACTCGCAGTGTATCTCAACTGGTGGGTCGCGACCTGTCATTTTGATTAGGTCGCGGCTGTGTGTAAATTTTCTTTTTTTAATACATCATTTTTTTTGTGCTACCTATCTTTGTGGAAGTGGCTTAAGACAAAGCAGAGGAACAGATTGGACATTGAGCATGACCTCAGAGTTGCTTGTCTACCATCACCCCAGACTTAGAGACTCTTGTCAGGAGCAAACAACATCCCCAGCTATCCCATTAGTTCCCTGGGATGTTAAGCTAAGAAGGATATATTTATTATTATTTTATTTCATTGGGTTTTTAGCCCTAGTTGCACTTAAAGAGTTATTTCATGTTTTTAACAATGCATGAAAGATTGTGTATTACTGCAAAAAAGGAAAATAAATCATAGTGGTTAAGAAATTTGGGTCGCGACTTAATGACTAAGGAAAATGTTGGGTCCCGAGGCTAGACTAGTTGAGAACCACTGCACTAGAGGTTCCAGCTGTTTCATTCACTACAGGTTAACCTTTACTACCATAATTCTGTAGTGTGGCAGTGAAAAGGTTAACATTCTGTATTTGTCGCAGTGAAAGGGTTTAAGTGTGGCCAGACAGCAGAGCATCAGGGGGTGTAGGAAACTTGTGATAGCAGGCATAATAACTCATTAAAGTATAAAACCGAGGATGAAACATCTTATTTAATTTTTTTTTTAATCATTTCTTTAATAAATCCTTCATGCATTCACAAAAGATTGATTACAAGTTACTGGGCTCCTGGTGTCTTTTATAGAAAAGTCATATTGTTCCAATTGTGCTCCGCTGATCGAATAAGAGCCGCTTTTGTTAACTTGTATATATATATCCTATATAACATAACACCCGGTCGGCCGCAGCAGTTTAGATGATGCCGATCTTGTTGGCCACATCCAGGGCGTCGTAATCCGGCGCCAGGCGCACGTAGGCCTTCTTCTCCCCGTCGGGCCTGATGAGGGTGTTGACCTTCGACACGTCGATGTCGTACAGCTTCTTCACGGCGTGCTTGATCTGATGCTTGTTCGCCTGTCATCAAAAAGTGGAGAATACAGACAGTGAGTACGGTGTGTGGGTTCCTGGTGGAAGTTTGACTGACTCTCCCAACTATGGTGCTTAACCCTTTCACTTCCACACTAGCAAATGGTTAACCCTTTCACTGCGACAATGGTACAATAATATTTAACTCTTTCACTACGGAAGGTTAACTCTTTACTATCACACTAGTAAATCTTGTGTAGTGTGGTAGTGAAAGGGTTAATCTTATTGTACCATTGTAAAAATATTTTAAGAAAAAAAAAAACTTTTCCCCTTGAAGCTTCCAACACCTGGAACGTCCTCCGACTGAATCTGAAGGTTCTTCCTTCTCTTGCTGCATTTAAAAGTATGATCTCTGACCACCGTGTGTCGACTTGTAACTGGTGTTGCAGATTTTTTTATTGTGCCTATATGTATGAGATTGTTGTTTTGTAAGCTTGTAAATGAGTTCAAATAATGGTGAAGTAAAAATGTTACATACCATATTTAAAAAAAAATATATATATAATTCAAAAAAACACTTCACATTCTCTTATTTCTTATCTTTTCACCTCAATAATTTTTTTAAGTTATAGCACTGCAATAAAGGGAAATTATTCCTTGCACTTGCATAAGCTGCATGTGGTCCTTGTAAATATGAGCAGGCAATATGAATGAGCATTAATGTCAAGTGTGACAAGAGGGTTCAGTTAAATTGTATTACTTAAGTAATTTGCATGTTCAGACAAATGACACATTCGAGTCTCCTGCATAAACAAACAATTTCCACAGACAACATCAGGTATACAGCAGCAGTCTGAGATGCAATTATAGTTATGGGCTGCTATATAATCTTGATCATGTCTAACATCATTAACCACCTGTACATTATATATTACCATTAGACTTTACGGTTACATTTGCACTCTGGTTGGATGCAACTTATTTCCGTTGTACTGTACGACAACACATTTAATCAAATGTGTAGACAATGCATGAGACTAGTAGAAATGTTCCACATAACTGTCAGTTAACCTAGCATCCGTTTAGTTTCTACAGCAAAGTTATACCTGTACCACTGTACATAATAATACTCTGAACATGAATAAATAAATAAGTATATAGGAACATTAGGATGCATTTAATTGCCTTGATTTGTCTAGGAATGCCCATTCTACCTACCTATTCTAAGTGCAGCTCTATGACAGAAGACAGATACTCCAAGGAGCCTGTAGATGCCAGTATAGGCAAAGTACCAGTGTCTTTATACCTGTACCACTGTACATAAATAAATAAGTATATAGGAACATTAACATGCATTTAGTTGCCTTTAGGAATGCCAATTCTACCAAGAGCAGCTCTATGACAGAAGTCATACTCGAAGGAGCCTGTAGATGGCAGTATAGGGCACCATTCCCAGAGATCTAAAAACACCGCCATCTTTTCGTCTCGTTCGAGCAAAATTGACTTTTAACATCAATGTTTTACAAAAACAAATAACTAAAGTCAGCCCCTCCTCACCTTAACGTCCACGATGAACACCAGGGTGTTGTTGTCCTCGATCTTCTTCATGGCGGACTCGGTGGTCAGGGGGAACTTGATGGTGGCATAGTGGTCGAGCTTGTTGCGGCGCGGAGCAGACTTGCGAGGGTACTTGGGCTGCCGACGGAGACGCAGGGTCTTGGGCCGACGGAAGGTGGGAGAAGTCCTCACCTTCTTCTTCCTCTGGCTGTGGACTCCCTTCAGCACCGCCTTTTTCGCCTTCAGAGCCTTGGATTTGGCCTCTGTCTTCACGGGGACCGCTTCTTTCTTCGCCGCCTTGGGTGCCATGCTGCTGCTGAGCTGAAGAGAGCTGGAAAGGCCTGCGTGATGACGCGGCGCGTTTTTGTACGCTGTTTCTAGCCACGCCCCCCGATTTTTAGGACCTAGTAGCTGCCAGAGCTGCCTGAGCGGAAAGAGGCTTCACACTGAATTCAAGGAGATTACAAAAGAAGGAAGGGTTTCGATTGATTGATTGATTGATTGATTGATTGAAAACTTTATTAACAGATTGCAGAATGGGTACAAACAATACAGTACGGCTCAAGACACACAATTGTTAATAAGGGGATGCAGACCAGAGAAAGACTTTCGTCTTGTTTACATTTTCAATTCATCATAACATTTATAACATACTGTGCAGGCGCACCAACCGACCTGTAGGAGTCGCTGTCCACAACGCCCGATCCCCACCCATCAGTTTCCCACCCCAATACAGCCAATGTGTATTAGTACGGACGGCCAGCTAAACAGAAAGCAAGGTGGAGCGCTGGGCTCGAACAGGCAAGCCCAGCGTCTGCGTCATTCGTGGCGAGCACCTTGCCCACTACGCCACGTAGCCGCCCAATACATACAATTGTTAAGGGGATGCAGACCAGAGAAAGACTTTCGTCTGGTTTACATCAGGGTCCCCCATTTTCAATTCATCATAACATATATGACACACACGACATACAGATAGACAGTACTGCTACATCTATACATTTATGACATACCAGATTTGCAAATGGGCAATTCCAGCGTTATGGATGTTACATTCAGAGAGAACATTGGAAACTTAACTTAACATTGACAAGGCATCGATTTGAATTGGAAGTATAATTTACACATTTTAGTTACACTTATTGAGATAAAGATGAGCCTGCAGTAAGAAATGTTTTGACCTTTTGGATTTTGAGATAGGTGACAAAATACACAGCGTTATGGATGTTACGGAAATTTACAAGCTTTTCGGACTCACTGAACACATGATGAAAACTCTGTGAATATCTTTTTCAAAGAATAACATGTTTACTATCACTTTGTAGGGAAGGCTTTGAGGTACCCAAAAAGCACATTCAGGAAAACCTGGCATTTCCTCTCAAGGAATGAATCACAAAAAAGTGCCGTTATGGATGTTAAATTTTTGCGTTATGGATGTTACACGTCTGAAATAGACAAAAAACACTATCAAAAATAGGGCTTTACCCACATGTGTTTGACTTCGGTGGACCATTTTGAGGGTCAAACCAGTCTGGATTCATGTTGTAGTCTGAAAAAATGCCAGGAAATGCTTCTTCTTCTTCTTCTTATTTGAATTTCCGGCAGTGTAGACGCATCGTGGCGTATTACTGCCCTCCGCAATTCTTTTTATGGGCTCTTCTTCTCCTTCTTCTCCTTCTTCACCGTCTTTTTCTCCTTCTACTGGACCCCGTCATCAAATTTGTTGAATATATATAGAACACAAATGTTCTAGAATGTTCGATTATGACATCATACTGTGACATCACAAATGTTCTAGAATGTTTGATTATGACATCATACTGTGACATCACAAATGTTCTAGAATGTGCTATTATGACATCATACTGTGACATCACAAATGTTCTAGAATGTTCTATTATGACATCATACTGTGACATCACACACACAAAAAATCTTTTCTTTTTTTTTGTCTTAAATAGGGTACTACGACTATGCTTGCACCTCATGGTACCAAAGCACCTCAAAGGCGCTAAAAACAAGATTACAAACATCACAAAACAAACTGGTCAGACTACTACTTGACCTTACCCCTAGAACCCACCTCACCCCTGCCCACTTTGACTACCTAGGATGGCTTAGAGTAGACGACAGAGTACAGCAACTTGCAATGGGCCTGGTCTACAAGATACACTATACAACTAAGGTACCCATGTACATGTCAAAATACTTCCCAAAGGTCAGTGAATACCACGACCAAACCACCAGAGGAAGCTCAACAAATCATGTTAAGCCCAGATTCGGCTCAAACAAGGGACTAAACACGTTTCGCAATTATGCCACATCAATGTGGAACGCCCTACCCAAAGCTGTAAAGGAATGTGAACCCCTACCCACATTCAAAACCGCTCTTAAAGAGCACCTACGGGAGGCTGCAATTCGAAACTGGCCACCGTAAATGTCCAAACCCCCCCACCCCCTCCTAATAGACAGTCTCCTCCCCACCGTATTCTCTCCCCACCGTATGTATATTTCTCTCCCACCCACCCACCGTATTCTCCCCCCACCGTATGTATATTTCTCTCCCACCCACCCACCCCCTCCAAATGTACAGTCTCCTCCCCACCGTATTCTCTCCCCACCGTATGTATATTTCTAAGTATCTAAAGTAAAAGTATGCATTCTACATAATGTTTGTGTGTTCCAGTGCTTGGGAGGGAATTCAACCCTCAATCAATTGACCTCTAAAGGTTATGTTAAAGTGGTATGAGGTCCAGTTATGCTGCTCTGATTAAAGGTTATGTTAAAGTGGTATGTGGTCCAGTTATGCTGCTCTGATTATGTCCTCTTGAAGTTGACAGGCTTCAAATGTGAAAGTATATAATCTTCATACATCTTTGCCATGTTTTTTCTTTTTCTTTTTTTTGTGATCTTTTTCCCCCTCCTTTTTCCTCAGTTTTTCTCCCATTCCAATGTTAGTCGTTGTGCCAATTCCCAATCCCCTTCCTGGTCGCTGCACACCTAGCCCCTACAGTCGGTCTGGGAGAGTGGAGGCTATCACATGCTTCCTCCGACACATGTGTAGCCAATCAACCGCTTCTTTTCACCTGGCAGCGCGGACTCTCACTGAGAGGGTGTAACGTGTGGAAGGATCACACTACCCCCCTTAGATCCTTTCCTCGCTGAGCAGGCGCCCCGACCGAACTGTAGGAGTCGCTGTTTACAACGACCAGGACCCACCCCACCAGCTTTCCCACCCCTAGTGTAACGGGGAAGCCCGTGGGTATAAACAGGTGTGTTGACGAGTGACTGTGGCAGTGCGGGCTGGTAAATTAAACTCACTTCCCCATAACAGGGTTAACAGACGCATAGGTACGGTAGTTAGGAGTGAATTCACTTCTTAGTGCAGCAGCCTGTGTCGTCGCCCGCGGACGCGGGAGCCCCCTGTTCGACTCCCCCTTGGGACATTCTCATTTAACATCAAACACAACGCAGACCCAGTATGATCCGTCACAGTGGTGCCCAGTGACCCGGATGTCCTGAGGGGCGTGAGTTTAGGGAGGTGAGTGTAACGGGGAAGCCCGTGGGTATGTCCACGGTCACGGAAACAGGTGTGTTGACGAGTGACTGTGGCAGTGCGGGCTGGTAAATTAAACTCACTTCCCCATAACAGGGTTAACAGACGCATAGGTACGGTAGTTAGGAGTGAATTCACTTCTTAGTGCAGCGGCCTGTGTCGTCGCCCGCGGACGCGGGTGCCCCCTGTTCGACTCCCCCTCGGGACATTCTCATTTAACATCAAACACAACGCAGACCCAGTATGATCCGTCACACTAGCACTGCCAATTGTGTTTGTATGAACGACCAGCCAAGCTGGTAGCAACGGCGAGAGCTGGGCTCGAACCCAGCGTCTCCTGCGTTGGTGGCGAGTGCCTTGCCCACTACACCACCTAGCCGCCCCCTTTGCCATGTTTTCTATGCAAAATCTTTTTCTTCAAAGTAACTCTTTGTAATCAAGTAAAGTACAAGTAGCTAAAAAAAATTCTTAAGTACAGTACTAAAGTAAAAAATACTTTCCACCACTGCAAATTGCTGATGATTCTGACATCCGAGGTAATAAACTGTGACAGGTCATAAAAGAGGATCCCATTCAACTCAATGCCGGCCGAACTGAACGTTTCCACACTGACACACCAATGTGCATTCACACGTGACATAATGACCCCCCCCCCCCACTTGCCGGTCTAGGGAGCGCTGAAGTCTATCACATGCTTCCTCCGACACATGTGGAGACAGCCAGCCGCCTCTTTTCACCTGACAGCGAGGACTCTCACTGTGGAGGATCACACTACCCTCCCCAGTTTCCTCCCTCACTGTGCAGGCACCCTGACCGACCTGTAGGAGTCGCTGTTTACAACGACCAGGATACACCCCACCGGCTTCCCACCCGCTGACACTGCCAATTGTATCAGTATGGACGACCGACCAAGCCAGAGGTACCGCTGACAGCCGGATTCGATACCAGTGAGTCTTGCGGTGGTAGGTCCGCTGCGCTACCCGGCCGCCAACCTTTCCTTCTTTTATACTTTCCTTGTACTCAACGTTCTTTTAAGTGTGTTGTTAAAATATAAACTAAACAAAAATGTGTCTGTGTCTGCTTTTTGAATGGAACGTTTTATGCCTTTTGATGATTGATTAAAAAGCAACTGCCCAACCCTCACAGGTTTATAAGACACCAAAAATACTGTTGCAGTGTTCCATTATTACATTACACATTTCATTATCTAAATACAGATTACATAAATAGGAGATTACAGCTCAGTCTAAACAAAGTATTCTGTCTTCTCTCCCAAACTTGACAAATAAAATCTGCTACAAAAAAAGTTCCTTTCAAGTTCATATTCATCCTATTGTATTCAGTCATTACACACAATACAATATGCACAATCATTCCAGACTGTCAACGGTCTTCGATTTTTTTTTGTCAGTGACTGCAAAGGTACAGGCTGAAGCATAATGCTTATGCCTGTCCAGCTGTCCTATATTCGTATCAAATTAAGCCTAAAAAAACAAAACAAAAAATGAAATAAAAATGATTCACATTTGTAACCCGCACAAATAGCTACACAAACCATTTGCTTAGCTTTTTGAACAGTAAACTTACAAACATCAAATCATATTTGCTCTCCTGTATTGAAAAAAAGATTCAGATCGTTTTATTTACATTTACATTACATTTAGTCATTTAGCATTTTGTCGCTTTTATCCAAAGCGACTTACACGTTTTGTACGACAAGTCATCAGGAAGGGTACAACTATCAGCTGAGTAACTATGTTCATCAAAGTGTTGAGTGCTGTTGGTTAGTATATTAGGACAAGTGCATGACAGTAAGGTTAGTTAGGGTTATATTTTTATTTTCCATACAACAAGTACAATGGAATTATTACTCTTCTTACTTCTTCTGTACATTATTTGCATACTTTTTTTTTTTTTTTTTTTTTTTTTACAATAAACCAAACCATTAAATGTCATAACATGGGACTTTGTAAACAGTGGATTGGTGGTCTGCATGATGCCCCCCTGCTCCCCACGTGGTCCACGCATTGTGACGCGACATGCGACGACATGTCAGAATCCTCCCGTGTTGGTGTTTTTTGTTGACGTCTCTATTGTATGCCTGTGATAATATTACCTGGCTTGTGACGTCTATGTATGTTTTTCTATTAAATCCCATGTTCGCATTGTTCAACAAACAGCCATACAATAATTTGACGAACTGCAAATGTGATGAAATCTAAAAGACAACACAACAACAAACACGCAGGCAGTTCCTTTAGTCCCCTAAACGTGGGGTCCTGACGTGGGGTCCTCACTCAACGTGGAACACACGGAAAGAAAAATGTTCCAGAAGAAGAGGTCGTAAACTCGTCTAATATGTCCTCAAAAACAGTTAGTTGTATGTTAAGTTCTGAGTGAAATCTGTATAATATATTTATATATAATAGTGTGCTTTAGGGTGAGTTACCATGATGCCGGGCCCGGGGGACAGCCACTCTAACGGTGTCCGCATCGCGTCGGACGCGACGTTTGGAGCCAACTGTCAGAACTGCTCCGTCCTGCAGGCGGTGAGTTCATAATAATAATAATAATAATAATAATGATAATGATAATGATAATGATAATAATAATAATAATAACTTTATTTGTATAGCACTTCATACAGAAGTTGCAGTTCAAAGTGCTTCACAACAGTAAAAAATACAGGCATAAGCGAGCATAAACAAAAGAGTGGTCTGCAGTATTGTATTGATTGATTGATTGATTGAAAAGTTTATTAACAGATTGCAGAATGGGTACAGTACAGCTCAATACATACAATTGTTAAGGGGATGCAGACCAGAGAAAGACTTTCGTCTTGTTTACATCAGGGTCCCCCATTTTCAATTCATCATAACATATATGACATACATCATGACATACAGATAGACAGTACTGCTACTGTGGGGGCTGTACATTGGAGGTGGGGGCGGGTTGTGTAGGGGGGGACGACGACACTGTACACTGTACATTGGAATACTGACAAAGCCATACATGGTAATTTACTGTACAACTGGGTTAGGACATTTGTAGGGGCCAGTTTCGAATTGCAGTCTCCCGTAGGTGTTCTTTGAGTGTTTTTGAAAGTGGGTAGTGATTCACATTCCTTTACAGCTTTAGGTAGGGCGTTCCACATTGATGTGGCATAATTGCGAAACGTGTTTAGTCTCTTGTTTGAGCCGGCTCTGGGTTGAACATGATTTGTGGAGCTCCCTCTGGGCCCCGTTCCCCCGTACCTGGCTAACTGAGTTAGCCGGATAATTTCCAGCATAGCTTGACTTAAGCCGGACCTTTCTGTTCCCCGAAGTCGAATTTTCTAAATCACTGACTGTCATGTACGAAGGTCTAAGAATAACAACGGGAGGGCGGCACATGAGCAAAAGCAGCCTCTCTCAGTAAATGTATTTAAATCAAGGTCCCAGGTATAGGTAAAAGAAGACACAACACAAGACGTTTTCCAAATAGTAAATTATATATTTATGGTGATAGGGATTTAAACCTCCACCATAATGCAAGAGAAAGGGGAAAAGGTAGGGGAGGACAAACAATACATACATGTAAACAAACAAACACTTAATAGCCAATACAACCACGTGCCCATCATAGGACACCACAGCTATGGGGTTTAATCCACACTCAATGCGATAAATGGCACCCAGCCACACAGTGTTGTCTCAGGTAACAGATAGGCGAGACGGCAGCCTCCTCACTCCACCCTGAAACGTGGCAGTGACTTCCATAAATGAGGGCCCCGTGTGTGTGTCATCTTCCAGATTATATCCACTCATCCAACTAACTGCCCACAGGTGTAATCAAGCAGGTGCAATCAGCTCAATCAGGAGGATGAGTGGTCTCTGGGAAAAAGAGAGAAGAAACAGAATTAAAGATGACACATCACACAACCAAGAACAACATAACCCATACTCATGATACTAATCTGATGTTCACATGGTCTTCCAAAATACAGTAATAATGATAATGACCAACCCACGTACGTCACACCTCCCCCATAGGCCTGTTGCAATAAGCAATAAATCAATTTATCGCGCAATAATGAAAATGAATGCAATGATTTTGACGGGCGCAATTAATTGCTATTTGCGTGTTTGTTTTAATGAGGCGGGAACCAGTACCTCTCTGTGTGGGGAGGCGGGCCGCTGGCGTTACTACAGAGTACAGCACGGGAGCTCCTGTGAGCACCATGCGTATGTTGGGCAGTAGCAACGCTACATAGCTTAACTACATTTCTCAGTAGCGTGATGGTAGCGTCGCTCCTTTTGAACCAAGTAGCGTTCTTTGTAGTGTAGCTATTTTTAGACCCAAGTAGTGATGTAGCGTGAACAAACGCTATACGCTACTGCCCGGAGAAACTGGACTGCTAAATAAAGATTAAAGATCTAGCGTTGATGCTATGACCAGGCATGCGTTGTTCATGGGACTGGGTAGCACGGTGTGCAAGCTCACGCGCTATTTGCATATCAATAGCGCCGGTCGTCAGGTGTGTTAAATACGTTCTCAGACACATTCACACCTAACTTGTTGTGAAGACGTGTTACATTCCATTCGTAGAGGCGAATTAGGCACTGTCTTTAGTCTGTGCCCAAGCGAGGGGACATTAAATGCGCATTCGCGGGAGCGCGCGCACGCGCCGGGAGCGCGCGTGCACGTGGTGCGTGTCACCCCAGATGATTTCAATAACGCACCACTGGCTATGACGCTTCCTCCTCATCGTTGATTGCCTGTAGTAGCTGCATCTAACGTTAGTAGCTAACGTTAAAACTAACCTAAAGTTAGTTGTTCACCAACAATCTCAACATTTGTTTTATCATTAGCTCAAAAACACAGAACCGGACGACACAAGTTGTCCGCTCATAGGTTCTGCTAGGATAATAACAACAATACTTCCGGTCGGTGGGTTTCAAAATAAAAGAGCAAAGTCTAAAACACCGGAAAAGACATTTATTTTGTACAGCGTTTTCCTCCACAAGTACTCAAGTACATCATGTGATCAATCGATCTGTTTTTTTTTGCCCATCCCTAGTTTATCCTGTGCTGAAAAGTCTCCATTCCAATAGAGATAGTATATATTTGTGTTTATTTGATTATTGTTGAGCTATATTTTAATCGAGAGTAACTGGTAGTGTAGCTTACTACATTTTCCAAGTAGCTTGCCCATCACATAATCCGCGAGCCACAGTAAACAAACGCGAGCCACAGTTAGGGTGACCAGGTGTCCCGCTTTTGGTTGTATACTGCACAGCCATTTTACCTAATGTCCCGCATATTGAGAGGATGTCCCTCTTTTCGAAGCAAAAAATAAAAACATGGGTCTAAAAGCCCCTTCCTACAGTAAACGTAGTAACTTGCCTCTTGTCCACACACATTGCTCTGCTCGTTTTATCATTGCTCTCACGGAGATAAAACTGGGAACGAGGTTACTCTGCTTCTGACGCTACCTCATATCTGATTGGTTAGGTAGTCATTTAGGATATTTAAAATGTCTTCCAATGTTAAATAAAGGTTTATTGCACTTTGAAACGGTTTCCTTGCATTATTATGCTATTATCATTATATTAGTAAAAAAAAAAGTTGATTGAAAACTTTTGGGAAATACATTTCTCAAAAAAATAATTTCTCTCAAAACCGCAATAATATCACTTATCGCAATAATTTCTGGGACAATTAATCGCCCAGCAAAATGTGTTATCGTGACAGGCCTATCCCCCCATAAGAGCGAACCCGCAGGGTTAGCAAAACATTATCACTTATTATTAACCAACATCCGATTAGCACCAACAGAACAGAAATAAATAAACAACACCCTTCCCAATACCACATGCCATAACGGGAACAAGACAGGCACCGTCATTACGTTCCTAATTTATGCAAATGACATGTCGTCAGCTTGTGACTGCAACTTGTTCCTGTTTGCGGACGACTCAGCCCTGCTGGTCTCTGACAAGAACAAGTTACAGGTTGAAAAAACCCTCAGCTCGGAACTAGGCAGAATCTGCATATGGCTCGCTGATAACAAACTATCATTACACATGGGCAAAACAGAGTCCATTCTCTTCGGTTCAAATAACAAACTCAGCAAGACCGACGGCTTCTCAGTTACAGTGGGTGACAATATTGTCACAAGGAAAGATGAAATTACCTACCTGGGTTCCATCCTAGAGGCTAATCTCTCCTGTGACAAAATGGCATCCAATGTAATAAAAAAAGTCAACCAACAAACTCGATTCTTGTACCGGATCTCCTCTGGTAAACAAGAATACCCTGAAGACTCTGGCAGGAGCACTCATTCAGGGGTACTACGACTATGCTTGCACCTCATGGTACCAAAGCACCTCAAAGGCGCTAAAAACAAAATGACAAACATCTCAAAACAAACTGGTCAGACTACTGCTTGACCTTACTCCTAGAACCCACCTCACCCCTGCCCACTTTGACAACCTAGGATGGCTTAGAGTAGACGACAGAGTACAGCAACTTGCAATGGGCCTGGTCTACAAGATACACTACACGACCAAGGTACCCATGTACATGTCAAAATACTTCCCAAAGGTCAGTGAATACCACGATCACAACACCAGAGGGAGCTCCACAAATCATGTTAAACCCAGATTCGGCTCAAATAAGGGACTAAACACGTTTCGCAATTATGCCACATCAATGTGGAACGCCCTACCCAAAGGGCACACTGGCGCCGCTCTGATGGCTGCCTTTCTGATCGCTCCGACGAGACTGTGCTTTATTTTGTTAATTTTTATAGTATTAGGAGTTTTATTTGCACCAACTGTTGGTGCATTATATGTGTATGACCGTCAGTCAATCATTGACATTGGATTAAGAAAAACTTACCGTTTGGATTGCTCTCTGGATCGGATCGCTGAACAGCAGAAATGGCCCGCCGAGATCCTTTGTTATGCCGGCCATGGCCAAGACGCCAAGAAGCCGCCGCGAAGACGAGGAAAGAGAGCCGGGGTCCGGAACAGACTGAGGTCCAAACGACACAGAACCACATTGCCCAGCATATTGTTGGCCAATGTGCAATCGATAGGAAACAAATTGGACGACATCAGAGCAAGGATCCAATTCCAGAGGGACATTCGGGATTGTAACGTCCTCTGTTTCACAGAAACTTGGCTGAGTCCAGATGTCCCGAATCATGCAATAGAACCGGCAGACCACTTCTTCGTTCTACGCAAAGACCGGACGGCATTAGAGTCATTAAAGAAGAAAGGAGGCGGCATTGCCTTCATGATAAACAAGGAGTGGTGCGATGTAGGCAACACAAAGGAAATGTCTAACCACTGCTCCCCAGACCTGGAGTTTATCACGATAAAATGTCGACCCTTCTTCCTCCCAAGAGAGTTAACGTCCATCATCCTCATCGGAGTGTACATTCCACCACACGCGAACACTGAGGTCGCACTTTCAAAACTTCACGACGAGGTAAACAAACTCCAAGCAGCTAATGTTGACGCTGCCATTTTGGTCTTGGGGGATTTCAACAGCGCGCGTCTTAAAAAGGTGCTGCCGAATTTCTATCAGCATGTGACCTGTCCCACCAGAGGCGAGAACATATTAGACCATGTATACTCGCAATTTAAGAATGGGTACAAGTCACAGGCTCTTAGTCCATTCGGTAAAAGCGATCACGCCGCCATTTTCCTTTTGCCTAAGTACAAACAGAGTCTCAAGCGAACGCCGGTGGTCTCGCGAGAGGTTAAGCGTTGGGCCGTGACGTCAGTGGAGTCACTCCAAGCAGTGTTGGGAAGCACAGAATGGAGTGTATTCCGTGATAACACAGCCAATATTAACGAATACACCGAAACGGTGATTGACTATGTCTGTACTCTGGTAGAAGTAATAATCCCCACCACCAAAATTAATATCTACCCAAATCAAAAGCCCTGGGTAGACAAATCCGTCCGTGAGGCTCTGAAAGTGCGCACATCAGCATACAACACCGGGCTGGTGACAGGCAACATGGAAGAACACAAGATGGCAAGATACAACGTCAGGAGAGCAGTAATAGAGGCAAAACGGCGTTACAGGGATAAAGTTGAACTTCAGTTTGAACAGGCTGACTCTAGAGGCATGTGGCAGGGCCTCAGAACAATGACAGACTACAAAGGAACCCCCCTCAAACTGAACAGTGACATCTCCTTAGCAAATGATCTCAACTCCTTCTATGCGAGGTTTGAGGCTGTGAACAACAACACCAGCCTACAAACCACGGCAATGGGGGGGGGGGGGGGTCTGCTGATGGAGACTCAGTGTTCAGGGTAACGGAGCATGAGGTGAGACGGATCTTTAAAAAAGTGGATATCAGGAAGGCAGCAGGACCGGACGGCATCCCCGGCCGCGTCCTAAAAGTCTGTGCCGACCAACTGGCCCCGGTATTCACTGACATCTTCAACCTGTCCTTGGAACAGGCCGTCATCCCCACCTGTCTGAAGAAGTCCACCATCATCCCTGTACCCAAAAAATCTACGCCCGCTTGCCTCAACGACTACCGCCCTGTAGCCCTCACCTCCATAGCCATGAAGTGCTTTGAGAAGCTAGTGAAGGGCTACATCTGTTCCTCCCTCCCCATCAACCTGGACCCTCTGCAATTTGCATATCGCCCCAACAGGTCCACGGAGGACGCCATAGCCCATGTGCTGCACACAGCAGCATCACATCTGGACAAGAGGCAGGGGAACTATGTGAGAATGCTGTTCATCGACTACAGCTCAGCATTCAATACCATAGTCCCCTCCAAACTCATAGCCAAGCTCAGGGACCTGGGCTTGAACTATGACCTGTGCCAGTGGGTCCTGGACTTCCTGACGGGCAGACCCCAGGTGGTAAGAGCCGGCAACTGCACCTCCTCATCCATCACGCTCAACATAGGGGCCCCCCAGGGCTGTGTTCTGAGCCCCCTCCTCTACTCCCTGTACACACATGACTGCGTAGCACAGCGGAACAACAACACCATCATCAAATTTGCTGATGACACAGTAGTGGTGGGCCTGATCTCTGCCAACGACGAAAGGGCCTACCTGGAAGAGGTAGAGAACCTGTCACAGTGGTGTCAGGAGAACTGCCTCTCCCTGAACGTCAGCAAAACAAAAGAGATGATTGTGGACTTCAGGAGGTCGGGGGTCAAGGACTACAGCCCCCTCAGCATCGACGGGGCACCAGTTGAGAGAGTGAACAGTTTCAAGTACCTCGGAGCCCACATATCCGAGGACTTGACATGGACCACACACATTGACAGTGTTGTGAAGAAGGCACGACAACGCCTCTACTTCCTCAGGCGCCTAAGGAAGTTCCAAGTCAGTCAGAAGATCCTTAGGAACTTCTACTCATGTACAATAGAGAGCATCCTGACCGGCAACATCACCTCCTGGTTTGGGAATAGCACTGCAAAAGACCGTAGCAGACTACAAAGAGTGACACGTTCAGCCGAACGCACAATTAGAGGGGGGCTTCCCACCCTCCAGAACATTTACAACAAGCGGTGCAAGGGGAAGGCTAAGAGAATTATTAAGGACTCGAGCCACCCGAACAACTGCCTCTTTGAACTGCTGCCGTCAGGCAAGCGATACCGGAGTCTTATGGCGAGCACAGAAAGACTCAGAAGGAGCTTCTATCCCCAGGCCATCAGGCTGCTAAACGAACAATAATCGCTAAACGAACAATAATCACTATGCAACAACCATCAAATGCACACAGCACACACACCCACACGCACACACTCACTCAAACAAACAACACACTGCAGCACCCACTCTCCACACTTTAGATCACACAAACACACTTACACTTTATATTTATTGATAAAGGATTTGCACTACAACTCGTACACCTACTGTGAATTGTACCTAAACTGCACCTCGTCCATTTATGCCTTGCACTATATAGTATTGTATATTAGTACACTGCACAGTATTGTATATTGTATGGTAACTACGTCTACGAACATTGTACATATGTCTAAACTGAACACTGTGACCTCTTTTTTTACTTCTAATTTTTACTATTTTTACTATGTTTTTATTTCATACTTATCTTGTCATGCACAGTCTCTGGAGCGCAACAGTAAGAAGCATTTTGTACAAAAGTATTCTGTACTTCTGTATGACAACTATTAAAGAAACTTGAAACTTGAAAGGTGTAAAGCAGGGGTCGGCAACCCTAGGCACGCGTGCCTGCTTAGGCACGCGGGACCATTTCCATAGGCACGCGGGGGGGGGGGGGGGGGGGCAGCATAAAAAAAAAAAAAAAAAAAAAATTATTATTATTATTATTTTTTTTTTTTTACTTCGCTTTGAAATATTATTGTGAAATGTTTTGCACTGTTGTCGCATATCTCTTGTTGAAATCCTCCCACAGGTTCTTTTTTGTAAGTCGACTGTTCTGCACACCCCTATATTATGACAGCAATCAGCTGTTCCCATGTGCTCCGCTGTAGCCGGCCTCCCGCCGGCCTCCCGCAGCAGTCGCGCCAGGTAACACACAGTGCTGAGGTTGCATTCTGTGCAGTGTCATGATCAACCCCCGCTAAGAAATCAAAGCAAATTCGCACATTCCAGCCCTCGTGGACAGACGATTACGGGTTTGTGGACCGTCAGAAGGACCGTGCTATGTGTTCTTTCTGTTTGGAAAATGTAGTTTGCCAAACATCATCTGTGAAACGCCATTTCGAGACTAAGCATAAAACAAGTTTCAAGGATCAGGCGGATAAGGCAGAATCCATTAAACGTGCCGTCGCCAGGTATGGGAAGCAAGCCAGCACCCTCAAAGTGTTCACAAGCGCTAAAAAACACGCAACTGAAGCAACTATCGCATTGCTCATTGCATTGCAAAACGTGGAAAGCCATTCACGGATGGCGACGTATATAGGCTTTTATCTGTACCTATTATGTTTTGTTTGAAGGCTTGCCAAATAAAGAGACAATAAAAGCAAGGATAAAAGATATCCCCACCATGTCAACGGAACGTTGCAATGGCTTTGCTGACGGTCTTCGGGTCAACATACCTCTGTGAGCAGATCTTTTCGCACATGAAGTATGTGCTCAACCCCTCCCGGAGTCGATTGACAACCGACCACTCCGAAGCATGTGTCCAGCTTAAAGTGACTAATTACACCCCCCAAATAACCGGAGCTCAGCCAGGCAAAACACTGACGCGACAGGTAGGCTGCTGTTTATTTTCCTATACATTGGTTTGCATGTTAACTTGAACTTGAACGTGCATATGCAGGGCTCTACGCATAATAGATCATACGCACAATCGCGCATATATTATTATTATTATTACGCGGCATGTGTATGTGTAGGGCTAGGGGAGCTGTCCACTGTGCATGTGGTGCTGAACCTCTCTCTCTCTCTCTCTCTCTCTCTCTCTCTCTCTCTCTCTCTCTCTCTCTCTCGTCTCTCTCTCTCTCTCTCTCTCGCTGGCTCTGGTGGAGAGATTGGAGGAGGAGGAGGAGGGTGTGCTTTGTGTGTGCACTGTGTGTGCCATCATGTTAACGTTAGCCTCAGTTAAACTTAAACCTTGGGACGCCTCGTTAGATGTAGCTGTGTTCTGAGGTGTTCTGAGCTTCTGAGCTGTGTCATGTGACAATAGTACACATATTTAATTGAAACCCTTTATTTGTTTATTATTTCAATTTAGCTGGAAATACATTGCTACATCATTCAGTAACATTTGCAGAGCCTTATAACAAAAACATTATTACGGTCACCATTGTGACCAGTGCTTAATCAACACATTTTATTATTTATTTTTCTATTATTTCATTGAACATTGCACATGTTAAAAGCCATTTTTCTTACTCAAAATGTGAGTATTACCAAGTCAACTTGTGTTCTTAAAACAATGACAATAAACATAGTTTTATTAGGTTGAAATAATGTGGTTGTGTACTTATTTTTCTGTTAACTTATTATGGATTGAAAACTGAGCACAGTAACTGAACTCAATATTTTTAAGTTTGGGTAACTTATTATTATTTATTTTTGTACAGTTCTCCATTAGGCCTGTAGGTGGAGCTATGGTGTGTGCTGTGTCCAAAAATGAATGGGCAAATGTGAGTGAAATGGTCGCACTGTATGCAGCTGTTTGTCTGCATTGCACCCCCCCCCCCCCCCAACTCAGATTTAGGGTTGATACAACCATCATAATAATATTGTTAATAATAACAATAACAATAATGATGTAATAATGTAAGAATTATCATTAAAAAAACCTGATTATGAGAGAAAAAAAACGATGCATGGAATATTGTTGAGGCACACTAGTTACAACTATATTTCAAATAGGCACTCCATGTCAAAAAGGTTGCTGACCCCTGGTGTAAAGGAATGTGAATCACTACCCACTTTCAAAACCTCTCTCAAGGGACACCTACGGGAGACTGCAATTCAACACTGGCCCCTGTAAATATCCTAACCCAACCCCCTCCAATGTACAGTCATTTACCTAGTATGGTTTTGTCAATAGTCCAATGTACAATTTTGTTTGTTTGTACAGTGTCTCCTCCCCCCCCCCTCAATGTACAGTTTTGTGCTTGTTTATACAGTGTGCGCCCCCCCCCCCCCCCAACCACCTCCAATGTAAATTACCCGGTATGGTTGTCAATATCCCAATGTACCCAACCCCCCCCCCCACCCAACCTCCTCCAATGTACAGTTTCTACGTCAAATGTATATACTCCCTTTTCTTGACTCCTTCTGTATCACAAACAGTACTGTATTTGCAAATCTGGTATGTCATAAATGTATAGATGTAGCAGTACTGACTATCTGTATGTCATGTATGTCATATATGTCCTGATGAATTGAAAATGGGGGACCCTGATGTAAACAAGACGAAAGTCTTTCTCTGGTCTGCATCCCCTTAACAATTGTGTGTATTGAGCTGTACTGTATTGTACCCATTCTGCAATCTGTTAATAAAGTTTTCAATCAATCAATCAATCAATCACGTTCACCCTCCTGTAGTACAAAAAGACCGGAGAGACACATTAGCCATGGGAGTTAGAAGTCAAGGAGAGTCCCAGGGACCATGGCCAGGTGAAGCCAGCCCCCTCTTTCTTTTGTCAGGGTACATAGCCACTCTCCCCACGACCTCCCTCAGCGCCACCGGACACCGACACGCAAACCGCTTACCGGGGTTCGCACTCCCAACATCAGCACTATGCGTCCTGCAAGGCACAATAGAACACAACCCAGCATGTGAACCAACCACCCTGTCACATCCCAACTCCGACGAGACGCGGGCAGAACCTTTCATTAGCCTATTCACATGACACCAGCGTGTCCTCCTCCGCCGCCCGGGCGTATGCAACATATACTTAGTGGCAGACACCCTTCCTTTTACCACATAAGGTCCTGAGAACCGGGCAGCGAGCACAGTACTAGGCGTGGGCAGCACAATAAACACCTCATCCCCCGCCTCAAAATGCTGCGCTACCGCCAATTTGCAAAACTCACCACAGACAGAGTCACCCAACGCTAGACCTTGGTCTCGCTTCCGCTCCTGTACCCTAGGGACAGCACAAATAGAAGGAACATTGGGGTGATTATCAATCAATGAGTTAGTAAATGGAGCGTCTCCAACCTCCAACACAGGGACGACCTTACCCCCAGCGATATCATTCCCCATGACGAAATCCACGCCCTTTATGGGAAAACATGGGCGAACCGCGACCGGAAAGCAACCTGTGATCAGTACAGACTGTACATGCACCTTATGCAATGGCACGCGCACACACCCCATGTCAATACCTCTCACCAATTCACTCGACTGACAGGAGTCCACATCCAATGGTAATACATCAGCCAGGATGAACGATTGAGCGGCTCTTGTATCACAGAGTATTCTCACCTGCTGGTAGTCCCCAACTTTACCCGACAGGGACACATAACCATCAAACAAAAAGGGTTCAAAAGAGCTATGCTGGTCAGGACATGACACCGTACCAATCAACCTCACCCCTTTCGGGTCCTGGGCTGACTCCCTGGTCTCCTGTCGATCCCTTAGCGCATGACAGTCCTTCACAAAATGCCCTTCTTTTTTACAATAATGACACACCTTTTCAGACGGCGGTGAGTGAGGTCGGAATGGTCGCTCGTCACCTCCCCGAAACGGCGACCCCGACGGAGAAAACGCGCCCCCTCCTACATACACATCATTTCGTACAGAAATATATTTGTGGGTCATTGCTAACTCTCACACAAAACCGCAGCTTCCTGGAGGGTAGAAACCTTTCGCTCCTCCAAAAGCACAATCATGCGTTCGGGCACACATTTTTAAAATTGTTCAATGAGGATTAACTCGCTCAAAGCCTCGACCCCATCCACTTTACATGATTCACACCAACGAGTGAACATTGTCCGTTGTTCCTGGGAAAATGCCACATGTGTTTGCGAGGGAGCTTTACTTAGTGCTCTGAACCGTTGCCTATACGCTTCCGGCACCAGTTCATATACGCGCAAGACAGCACCCTTCACTTTCTCATATACCATGCTGTCCTCCTTATTGTAATCTGGAGCTCTCTATCCTTCTCCTTCCCCTCTTTTCTCTCCTCTCTGTCTCTCTCTCTTCTCTCCTCTCTGTCTCTCTCCTCTCTTCTCTCCTCTTTTCTCTCCAATCTGTCTCTCTCCTCCCTTCTCTCTTCCCTGTCACGCATAGCAGCTCTCTCCTCTGAAACAGAGGCACGTCCTGAGTGTACAGAATTATCACTGTCAATCTCCTCAGCCTTGGCACCGCTACCCCTCCGTTCCTGTATAGCACCACCTGTTCCCTCACTGGACTCACCAGACGCCTCGTCATGCGTGACGTCCTCCGAGTCATTTCCCCCGGCTATGGGCGAACTTAATATCTCCCTATCTACCAACCCAGCGAGCACAATTGCTTTCACCTCCTCTTTACTCTTTGAACTTTGGACCGTAATGCCATAATGCTTGGCGACCCCACACAATTCAGCTTCGTGCAGACATCAATCTGATCCCTCGTAGGATCCGCCACAAACAAATCCAAAGTAAAAGCCGTCCCAGCCATAGTCCCTACAGAATATGACTACACCACAAATAACCTACGCAAAATAACACAATAATAATAAACAAATCACAGGTGCCAAGAAAATAGCCCCTCACCTACTCCACAATATCCGTGCGTAACACATTTAATCATTACATTCCGCAGTATACAATTCAACCACTCTGATTTACTGCCCACATCTACCATTTACGAAAACAATAAATGCTGGTCTAACCATCTACCTAGGATCACCTACGTCACTCTAGCATACCCCAGCTAAACTACTCCCCTGCCGGGATGAGGCTACACATATCTTCAGTCGCTTACCGATTTCATTGCGCGCTCCACCGGAATTACGACGCGTGCCCCCCACCCGCTAGCCAAGTAGGCGATCCCCCTGTTACCTATGTGGCAGAAAAACAGATTCGTTCAAGAGTGTCACATACAACAATGGTTTACATCAATCAAACTGTGTAGCACGGACAATGGAACCACACTAACTTACCAATCAGAAAACGCTATCTTATCTTACCTGACATGCTTCAATCGACAAGTCACCCCGTTATTTTACCAACAAGGAACCATACAATTGCGCAAACTAACGAGCCCCCATGTCATGTACGAAGGTCTAAGAATAACAACGAGAGGGCGGCACATGAGCAAAAGCAGCCTCTCTCAGTAAATGTATTTAAATCAAGGTCCCAGGTATAGGTAAAAGAAGACACAACACAAGACGTTTTCCAAATAGTAAATTATATATTTATTGTGATAGGGATTTAAACCTCCACCATAATGCAAGAGAAAGGGGAAAAGGTAGGGGAGGACAAACAATACATACATGTAAACAAACAAACACTTAATAGCCAATACAACCACGTGCCCATCATAGGACACCACAGCTATGGGGTTTAATCCACACTCAATGCGATAAATGGCACCCAGCCACACAGTGTTGTCTCAGGTAACAGATAGGCGAGACGGCAGCCTCCTCACTCCACCCTGAAACGTGGCAGTGACTTCCATAAATGAGGGCCCCGTGTGTGTGTCATCTTCCAGATTATATCCACTCATCCAACTAACTGCCCACAGGTGTAATCAAGCAGGTGCAATCAGCTCAATCAGGAGGATGAGTGGTCTCTGGGAAAAAGAGAGAAGAAACAGAATTAAAGATGACACATCACACAACCAAGAACAACATAACCCATACTCATGATACTAATCTGATGTTCACATGGTCTTCCAAAATACAGTAATAATGATAATGACCAACCCACGTACGTCACAATCACCATGGTAACAGATCAGAACGTTTGAACCTGGTCCGGAGCAGGGTTAAGTTCAGTTAGCTGGATGAACCATGGCCACGCCCACGCAAAGAAATGCCAGCTCGCTTCCTGAAATATTTCTCACAGTCTAGATCCCATTATACCATTCTGAATTATGTTTTTGTGCTTCGTTTTCCTAGAGGGGGCTTTTGAAATGTATAATAATAGAACTAAATGCTGATAATAAATCATATTCAGCCTATAGATTTACTTTGTCCTAAATAAAATAATGCACGTCATATACGGCGCTCGGAGTTGTGATACACGCTGCATGTGGTTATTTTAATAACGGCGCATTGCAAATGTGAATCCCGCGGGGATATTTTTAATGAATGAAACCTGCCGTTTGGCTCTGATTAGTTTAATATATTCTCCGCTGTAGATTTGCTTAACGGAGCGCCCGGATTGTGTTTCATTCAAGCATAAAATTGTGTGTCTATGCGTGGATTGTGGTTTTTGTGGATTATGAATTACGAGGAATCTGAGGATTGTTGAATTGTATCATCACTCACACGTTATTGTGATATTGTAACTGGGATTAAAATGTCTGATGAGAATGAGATGCGCTGTTTGACGGATTTGAGCAATTGAATGAGCCGTTGACGTCACATTAATGCATTTGAGAATAAAGAGATAAAACTTCATTCAAAAGAAAAATATTTGAAACACGGGACTCTTGTATTGATGGATACACAATGGATATATCCCGTCTGGCACAGTGGTGCAACGGCTAGTGCTCACTCCTGTCAAGCAGACGACCCTAGTTCGAAACCCCGCGTTTCCAATATACTTTTTTTGGAATATAATATTAATGAATATACGCAAAAGTAGCCTAGTTTTAAGTTAAAATATTATAAATCTACATGCATTGAGGATGTCATTCTTTATATAGCTCTCAAAGTGCACCAAATTGAAGTATTTACATTGCAAAAAGAAGAAAATAAATTAGAAAAGACGGGGATTCGAACGCGGGTTGTCCGCGTGAAAGGCATAAGTACAAACCATCAGACCACGGTGCCAGACAAATAAAACATGCACCATACATCCATCAATGGATAAGAGAGCCGTATCCTTATTCTGAAATAGTTGAACTAATTATTTTCGCTAGCAAGATCTCATTTGATTATTCAATCCATAAACCTACTGCCAGCAGGCACATTTAAAGAAATATAATCTGATTGATTGGGGTAATGAGGGACTTAAAATTAGCCTATAGATTATGCATTTAACTTGTCGGCGAGGCTATTGAGCCGTACTGTATTGTACCCATTCTGCAATCTGTTAATAAAGTTTTAAATCAATCAATCAATCAATGCCGTTAGAAAATCAGGATTTCTGCGATCGACATCTGCTGTCTTTTCAGCTGAAGCGGCCGCTCGCAATTATCCTGAGTCTCAAGTCTGGTTCAAATGAACGAGACTGAATCAGCGTTCGAGGAACAGGAAAATCCCGGATTCAAACATCGGGTTAATTGAATCTGGATAATGGGACTCTTGATCGACTTAGTTGAACCAGGTACGGGGAATAGGGCCCTGGTGTTGTGATCGTGGTATTCACTGACCTTTGGGAAGTATTTTGACATGTACATGGGTACCTTGGTCGCGTAGTGTATCTTGTAGACCAGGCCCATTGCAAGTTGCTGTACTCAGTGAACCCTTTTTTTCCACTATAAACTACTAAAGCATTAAGGTTTCAAACTTTCAATTGTTTTCATTTTTTTTCTCAAAGAGAGAGAGGGAGAGAGAGAGAGAGAGAAGGGAGATTTTTTTTAATGAAGATTAGCATCTCTGCCTTCTCGCATGCGAGTTGGTTCCTTTGCTCGGTCATCACGTGTCCAGCAGCAGAAAACAAACGCTCAGAGTCAACGCTAGTGCAAGGCGCTGACAGAAATGTACGAGCAAGTTGGACACTTTTGTATCACAAACGGTACTGTATTTGCAAATCTGATATGTCATAAATGTATAGATGTAGCAGTACTGTCTATCTGTATGTCATGTATGTCATATAGGGCTGCAACGATTAGTCGACATAATCGACGATGTCGATTATAAAAAATCGTCGACGAGAAATTGTTGCGTCGATTAGTCATTAAAAAAAATAAAAAAAAATAAAAATAAACTTTATTTAATTTTTTTTTTTTTTTTTTTTTTTTGCACTACCTATCTTTGTGAGAGTGGCTTCTCAGGGTTCCAAACAACATCATAACATGCTGATCCCATAGCAAATTTTGGACATTGAAAACATTGTTCCCCTGCAGGAGATGATGATCAGACAGTAGACACACAATACATTACACACGCACTCCTCTCACTCACACACAGCGATCAGAGTAAGACACACACATACACACTCCTCTCACTCACACACAGCGATCAGAGTAAGACACACACACATACACACTCCTCTCACTCACACACAGCGATCAGAGTAAGACACACACACATTCACACTCCTCTCTCTCACACACAGCGATCAGAGTAAGACACACACACATTCACACTCCTCTCACTCACACACAGCGATCAGAGTAAGACACACACACATACACAAATTACACAGTACACACCTCTCACTCACACAGCGATCAGAGTAAGACACACACACAAATTACACAGTACACACACTCCTCTCACTCACACAGCGATCAGAGTAAGACACACACACATACACACACACACGGACTCCTCTCACACACAGCAAACAAAAGTTATTTAAAGTACACTTCCACTTTAATTTGTATTATTTAATTTATTTATCTTGTTATGAGTGATTGCTGTATTGTTCTTCAAAAACATTTTCATTTAAAGTGGCTTAAAGATCCAAATTCAAATGTTTCATGAGTCATTATTTTAATTTGCTATGGGATCATCATGTTATGATGTTGTTGTTTGGTCCTGACAAGAGTCTCAAAGTCTGGGGTGATGGTAGACAAGCAACTCTGAGGTCATGCTCAATGTCCAATCTGTTCCTCTGCTCTGTATTCAGCTGGACCAGAGCTGAGAAGCCACTTTCACAAAGATAGGTAATTAAAAAAAAAAAAAAAAAAAATCCTTTTTTTTGTTGTTGTTTACATTGGTTTTCGATTAGTCGACTAATCGAAAAAATTATCGGCAGATTAGTCGACTACCAAATTAGTCATTAGTTGCAGCCCTAATGTCATATATGTTATGATGAATTGAAAATGGGGGACCCTGATGTAAACAAGACGAAAGTCTTTCTCTGGTCTGCATCCCCTTAACAATTGTATGTATTGAGCTGTACTGTACTGTACCCATTCTGCAATCTGTTAATACACTTTTCAATCAATCAATCAATGGGCCAGGCACTCGTAATGGGACTGGCTGCTACTCCAGTATTCCAGCGGGCAACGGCTCATGGGAAGCGTGGGCTCCAACAGATAGGACTGCAGCTAACAGTAAAAACAAAAGCACAGGGGATCAATTACGATGACGTTCTACCGGTTCCATAACACAAGTTATACAGTGTTCATAAAACATTAAAATAAAATATACACTTACGTCCGCATCCACTCTGCTGTCGTTCTGTTGTTCAGTTGCAGCAGCATCTGTGTTTTCTTCCATGATTGCCTCAAACATTCCCAAGAGCGAGTTGTTGTTGTTCTCGTCTTCCCTGGTCCTCTTTGCCGGTGGCTCGTCTGACTGGGGGCCGGGGGTGTCTCTCTCGATATTGTGCTGTTCCCGCAGCATTTCTGTAGCTTGACGTTTTGATGCACTACTGACGCCATCTTTGTTTACATCCGCGCTGCTTCTGAAACTTACGTGGCTACGTCACAGCCAAGAAAGGGAGCGCTGGATTTGTGTAAAACGCCCTCTTCCTAAACCACACGCTATCAGTCGTACCACAGTACTGGCAAAAACGGGAGCCTACAGTAAAAACAAACGCCTTTCATCCCAATTCACCCGCACCGCATATTTTTTTACCAAAAAATATATTGTGTTATCGGAGCTATCAATAACGTTATCGGGTTTATCGGGATGACGTCATAATTATCGTGCATCCCTAATTATTATTGTAAATAACCCCATGAAAGGTTTATGATTTTTATGGGTAATTACCCGCTTCATATTTGTGATGTTACTGGTTTCAGGGTGTGCCTAAAGTGATCAATGTGTTGGGCCGTTTATAGAGATCTGACTGTCATGTTTATGTATATCCGGAACTTTTTTTTAATAAGAATTGAGAGGCCTACTACGGTATGTGTATATGTGACCTTTATTTTGAAAACCGTGTTGCGACGCAACCTTGTTTACATTTGTGCTTTTGACTTGATTTGTTCAGTTCAACTTAGCTCGAAGGAAAGACTAATCAAAAAGCTTTAATTGACCCGTATGAGGCTCTTACGGTAGGACTTTGATTGTTTATAGAAGTGGAATGTAATACTATGCAAAACGAGAAATAAACAGTGATTTTACCACCAGTAAGTTGCAAGCCACTTTCATACGGGGAACTAGGGCTGTCTTAAATACTTCGAAGCTTCGAAGCTTTGTTCGATGGCACGAGCTTCGAACATTAAAAGAAATAAAAAATTTGCCTCAAATCTTGCGCCTCCATTCCAATGAAACGAAAGTAAGCAGCGCCTCGAATCCACCTCTCTACAACAAGCACGTGGAGATTATCTGTGTTGAAAACAACAAGGACATGTGCAGCAGACATGTCGACGAAGAAGTCATCAGACGTGTGGTTACACTTTAAAATATGCAAAGACAATGCCTCTACAACAACTTTGTCAAATCACCTAAAAAAACGTAAGTATCGTTGTACACGACGGCGACGCCACACAAAACATTAATAAGGCTGTGCCTATGCTGCTATGACTAATGTGTTACCAAGTTGGCTAATTTAATTGTAATCATCTGCTCTTGTAGGTGCATTGTCTGATATAATTATAAATTATAAATTAAATATAATATAATTGTTTGCTTGATAGACGAAGGTTGCAACATAATTATGTAATGTCATGTCGTTGGCTGTGAGAGCAGCCCCACTGCACCCAGGCAGCGCAGCCGAGTGAAACCTTGTTGGCTGCGTCAGTCACGAAAGGGGCTACTTAATTAATTAATCCAATCCACTTTATTTATAGAGCACATTTAAAAACAAAAAGTTTACCAAACATAAGATAAAAAAAAATAATAATAATTATAATGAATATTTTATCTTTTTTTCATTCTTTTTTCCCCCCGAAACTTTGAATTAAAATCGAAGCTCGGCCCCGAAGCTTCGATTGCCTAAAAAAGCTTCGAAGGTCAGGCCTACGGGGAACCGTGACAATTATTAGTATTATCTTATTTGCATATTGTCTCATTATTAGATAGATAGATAGGTTGATACTTTATTGATCCCCAGAGGGAAATTTAAGTAGACAGTATTTAAGTATTGAAAAACGTCCTAATAGTGGGCGACTCACCTAATGCATGGCTGAACGTTAGCAGTAGGGCTGCAACGATTAGTCGACATAATCGACGATGTCGATTATAAAAAATCGTCGACGAGAAATTGTTGCGTCGATTAGTCATAAAAAAAAAAAAAAAAAAAAACTTTTTTTTTTTTTTTTTTTTTGTGCACTACCTATCTTTGTGAGAGTGGCTTCTCAGGGTTCCAGACAACATCATAACATGCTGATCCCATAGCAAATTTTGGACATTGAAAACATTGTTCCCCTGCAGGAGATGATGATCAGACTAGACACACAATACATTACACACGCACTCCTCTCACTCACACACAGCGATCAGAGTAAGACAGTCACATACACACTCCTCTCACTCACACACAGCGATCAGAGTAAGACACACACACATACACACTCCTCTCACTCACACACAGCGATCAGAGTAAGACACACACATTCACACTCCTCTCTCTCACACACAGCGATCAGAGTAAGACACACACACATTCACACTCCTCTCACTCACACACAGCGATCAGAGTAAGACACACACACACATACACAAATTACACAGTACACACCTCTCACTCACACAGCGATCAGAGTAAGACACACACACAAATTACACAGTACACACACTCCTCTCACTCACACAGCGATCAGAGTAAGACACACACACATACACACACACGGACTCCTCTCACACACAGCAAACAAAAGTTATTTAAAGTACACTTCCACTTTAATTTGTATTATTTAATTTATTTATCTTGTTATGAGTGATTGCTGTATTGTTCTTCAAATACATTTTCATTTAAAGTGGCTTAAAGATCCAAATTCAAATGTTTCATGAGTCATTATTTTAATTTGCTATGGGATCATCATGTTATGATGTTGTTGTTTGGTCCTGACAAGAGTCTCAAAGTCTGGGGTGATGGTAGACAAGCAACTCTGAGGTCATGCTCAATGTCCAATCTGTTCCTCTGCTCTGTCTTCAGCTGGACCAGAGCTGAGAAGCCACTTTCACAAAGATAGGTAATTAAAAAAAAAAAAAAAAAAAAAAAAAAAATCCTTTTTTTTTTTTTTTTTTTTTTGGTTTACATTGGTTTTCGATTAGTCGACTAATCGAAAAAATAATCGGCAGATTAGTCGACTACCAAATTAGTCATTAGTTGCAGCCCTAGTTAGCAGTGTGTCCCGGTCAGTGGTGCAGTCGTAATATGGGAACTGCCCAAACGCCTGCACATACATGTTCCCTCGGTTGCGCACAGAACAGATGATTATTATGCATAAATGTTTTAAATGTAATTGTAGTTACAAGTTCTTTAATTGAATTAACTTAAACTAGAAAAGTAAATACAAACTAAATTAACAATGTAACTTAGAGTTAGTTTACAGAAGGACAGTTTCCTTCAGAGACTGAAGCACAACTTAATGTCTCATCCTTCCAGTCGGGACCACAGATCAAGCAACCCCCCACCAATTGGTACAGGGCTTGTATTTTGGTTTGGCTCTTCTCGTTGTTATGCTATCGGTATCCTATTATTATGCAAAGTCTAGGTGATAAGTGCCGGCCGGGTCCTTGCCGCATGGCGCGACGAGTCCAGTGACAATTGTGCACATCCACATGTCGCACTGTACAGCCCTGGTTGTAGGCTAATGTTTTACTATTTTTTTATCCAATTTGTATGGATTAATTTAGGAGTGAAATGCGAATGAAGGGTTGAAATCACTACTTGCAAGGTTGCCCCCAAATATTATTTTCCACTCGCACGGGCCAAATTAAGGGGCAATTTGCGATAATCTCTTCGCAGTGTACAGCCCTGGCAAGGCTTCGTCCACATTGCAGCCGGCTTGTGGGAGGCATGGCCTAACAACGCTCGAGACAGGGGAGGGTAGAATTGGACGATACGAAATTGGGGAAGGGAGAAAAATAGAAAAATGGGGAGAAAAAGTAGATAAAAAAAAAAAAAAAAAACGGTATCGGTGGCAAATTTTCATATCGGTGCATCCCTATTTATTGCGCCATACAAACCGGAAATGGATCTAGGTGATCGGCGTCGAATAATTGGGATCTTTCTCCCAATCGAACGGTAAGGGGGCAGTAACGTTATTTTCAACCCGATTGTGCATTTCCTTGTTTGCAAACAGTCTGATCAATATATAAACCCATAGTAAATAAAGCCGTTAGTGACGATCAAGGAATTATAAACGACCCCGCCCCTTTCCTCCACGCATGATGAAGTAGAATGTATACTGATCATATACATTTGAATTTTTTAATATAGCGTGTATGGGAAAGAAACGCCAATCGATAATCTATATATGCTTCAGGGCCTATAACTCTCATTTTTGGAATTACAGCAGAAAAGATTAAAAACATACTTATATTCTCGAAGGTATTAACACAACAATGTATGAATATAACGTTCCCACATCCTGAACGATAGATAATCGATGTTGAATTGGCCATAGTAATGTCAATATAGCTATAATATTAAAAAGTTATAGCCCTGCAAAGAAGGTAAACATCTCCATAGGCTTTTAACAGTGGCAGAGAGTGGTATAAGATGGGCACAATGCCCGGCGCCCAATGTGTTAACAATTGTGTGTATTGAGCCGTACTGTATTGTACCCATTCTACAATCTATTAATAAAGTGTTTAATCAATCAATCAATCAAACTTGTTCAACCTCATGTCACATTGACTTACCTGGTGAATCTTCATAGTCCCGGGCACTGTATTCAGGGATGGAGGAATCAAATCCTGGGCCGAAATGATCTCATCCTCTGTTACCATGTATACAGCCTTACAGATGAGTGTGTTGCCAGTTGCTCATGCAGTGTGTTGGTGTCTGGGATGCTAGTTCCATAAGCAACAAGCCGGTCTGCTAGGTTCTTGAGTGCACCCCCTACCCCATCAGGTATCATCATACTAGCTAGTTTTGATTATCTGCTGCCATTTAATGATGAAACATGTGTCCAACTTCCTCCTCTAATGTTCTTGTAATGTTAGTTGATACGGATGATGATGATAGTGCTGCATGATGCCAATAAGAATTTGCATACAGGAATTAAGGACCCCCAACATTCTCGAAGACACTCTGACGTCGCGATTTCTACGATCAAATGTATGCGTTGAGATTGATTGATTGAAAACAGATTGCAGAATGGGTACAGTACAGTACGGCTCAATACATACAAGTGTTAAGGGGATGCAGACCAGAGAAAGACTTTCGTCTAGTTTACATCAGGGTCCCCCATTTTCACTTCATCATTATATGACATGTAATACAGATACAGTCTGAGCTCCGTTTTTATTACATATTTGATCACATTCTTGTTTATGTTGTTCATTTCATAACCTTTTCATATAATTTGTTTTGAAAATATTGAGGCCAACATGGCATTTCGAAAGCCTTTCTGGTGATTGTAAGTGCATAAATTAAGGAGTACACCACTTTATTCTTTTAAGTGTTGGTCCGCGCGCGTTACCCATCTGGGTGGCCCGCGGACCCATCTGGGCCTCTCTCGCCGGACATCTGGGCCTCTCTCGCGTACCAAAAGTTGTCCGCGCGCGCGGATCAAAACATGTCGGCGCGCGCGGACCAACTGGACCTCGGTGTCTGTATTCGACAAAACATGTCGGCGCGCGCGGACCAACTGGACCTCAGTGTCTGTATTCGACAGGCTTTTGTCCCAATCGGCGCACCAACTGGCCCTCTCTCGCGGACCAACTGGGTCGCGCAGGATAACTGGATAGGCGGTGTCTTGTATTAGTCAGGCTTTTGTCCCAAACGGCGCCTCATACAGGGGCACCCTTGCCATGAGATGCCTCTGAGAAGTTCCAGGTGACATATTCAAACCCTCTCATGAAAGGCCCTGTCGAGGCCGGATAGAACGCTGTCTTGTTGCGGTACTGGGAGGTGGGTCCATCTGAAATAAAATGGATGTGCTTCACTTCTGGATGTTCCTCCCGGATGGACTTGAGCACTGGATTAAGATGAGCACACGTTGCAACAGCATCATGCTGTAGGGACGCTGACAGAGAGGCAAAAGACTCCACACATCCCCCACTCAGGTATTTGACCCCAGTAGGGCTGTACCGAATGTCATTTTTTAACATTCGAAGCTTCGATTGAAGTATTCGAACGAAGCTTCGAATGTCTATAATTTTTTTTTACTGAATCCTCAATTTGAATAAAGTGATTAATCTGATTAAATTAGTATTTTTCTTTTATTAAATCAACTTTCTTTAATTAATTTCGTCAACATAAATAATCCAATAAGGGCACGGTTGGTATGAAAGTGATGGTGACGTCTTATAGTATAATATTAGTGTAGCCTAATCTTTAACTGCAACTGTGAAGAAAACCCCTATTGGTTTAAACGGATCTTAAAAAAAAAAAAAAAAAAATTTAAATGTAAAATTCGAATGTTGATTTAAAATTCGAATGTCAACATTATGATCGAAGCTTCGAAGCATTCGGTACAGCCCTAGACCCCAGTATGAAGCGTCACTTGCTGGTTCCCGCCACCAAAGTGGGTGTCTTCACTTCCCTGGTGTACTTACAGCTATAGTTAGTGTGGGTGACTATTGTAATCTATACTATTTATTAGTGTGGGTGACCACTGCCACACTATTGTAATCTATACTATTCTTTATTCTTTTCACACCACAGACGAGTGAGTGTAAGGTATCAAAATGACCGGTTTGGTCCAACTCGAGTTGCTATTACTTTTTGGAAAGTTTCACCGCACCGTTTGGCTGCAAATCGACTTTAAACGGGAACTTTTGGTCCATACGGAATGAATGGCAGAACATTCTAGAACATTTGTGATGTCACATTATGCTGTCATAATGGCACATTCTAGAACATTTGTGCTGTCACAGTATGATGTATAATAGAGGCATCACCCACACGTTCACAATTTCCCCGCGCGGAATACAATAGTGTGGTTCAGTCAACTCTATGACAAGCGGTTCAAAAGATACAAAAAGGGGGCGTGGCCTAATGATCAAGATTAATCCCCTGAAGCCTGAAGGGAAGGAGCTGAACCATGGGGGCGTGGTCAACATAGACCAATGAAAGAGGATATCCCTACTGATTATGATGTCATAATAGCACATTCTAGAACATTTGTGTTCTATATATAAAGCCATTTGAAATCCGCATTCACGGAATCGCGGAAGGAATCGCGGAATTGAGCAATACAAACGCAATCAACTGTAAACGTGGAATATTGCAGAATTTGCCCTAATCTGGACTGAAATTCCGTGTTCGGGAGGAGATGGAACGTTTGGTGCAACGCGAACATGACCGGGGACGCTACAGCGGGTTACACACAACACGCAGCAATTTCCAAGCGTCTAGCTGCTTCGGTGTTAATGTTAACGTCGGAAGAAATTCCACACTAAGCCCTAAATTTAGAGCAGCGCAGTATCCCAATGACTTGTATATGACCGGCGATAAGGTGTTTTGCAAATTCTGTCAACATGCCGTGGACTGGACTCGCAAAACACGTGCGAAGATCACTCTCCAAAAGCCATGTCAGAAACACGGGAAAACACTGTGCTTCAAAACAGAGTAGGGTATATCTGCAGTGCCACAGCCCCATACACACCAGCTCTCTAACGATGATCCCTGGTGATACAATAGATACAGCTAGAGGGCGAGGCTAATCACTGACACTATTGTGATTAAATAGCTATGTAACGTTGCAGTACATAAAGTACACAGGACTAGAAATGATAGCTTCTTGCTAAATCTGGTGCACCCATCTATTTGTTTAATGCAAATTATTGTCAGTACACACTGTCCTTTATAAACTAAACTAAAGGTGCCTAAATTATGCATTACTATATTTCATCACAATAGAATAGATATAGCTAGGCTACTTGCATTGTGATAATGTCAGTAGTAGCTAGCTGTCTGAATCAGAGCAATCCGCCAATATGGTATTTAGACACTAAAACACATTGATACTAACTCCTCTTACTATAATACAATGCTAGAGACTGAAAAATGACATTTATAACGCATGTCACCTTTAAGCACAAAATGTACTAAAATATTAAAATAATTAATTGTTATGAGTAAACAACTCATTGTACAAAGAGCACATTTTTATCTTTAATATTATGTTTTGTTTACTTGAATAAATGCTAACCTTTATTTAGAAAAGATCACGGCCATGGTAAATCATTGATTTCATGAGAATGACCCAGGTAGGGTAAGAATAGTGCAGGTAAAGTACAATTTGTGTCAGTTAAAACGTTTTGTTGTTTCACTGACTTTAATACTTCGCACAATCTATCGTTTGAAAAGACTATTTTTGAGAGTAATCTTTTTTACTCCAATCTAGCTCAACGTACATTACTTGCTTGCTGGCTGGCTGGTATTTGTTAGGCTTTGTTTTGGTGTCAACGTTACTACTACAACGTCACCGCTACATCCCACCTTTTATTTTATTTTATTTACGGTTGTGTCAATTCCATCTCGTATCTTTCTTCCAGAGCCTAAACGAGTATGTGACCGCCCTCCTGACACTCAAACAGAATATCGTCGACTCAAAGTAAGTGACCTAAGTTAAGTTAGTGTATACAACGTAATAGATGTGTAGAACGCCCATTTGTCCCCCATGTTGGAAGGAAACTGTTGCTTGATTGTTTGAGTTGATTGATTGAAAATGTTATGTTTACTTTATTTTATTTATTTTTCCCCTTTTTTTCCCGTCTGTATTGTCATTTTTACTGTACTGTACTGTCATTGTATTGCTGTTGGCAATAAAATGAAAAAAAAAAAAATATTATCAACAGATTGCAGAATGGGGTACAATACAGTACAGCTCAATACACACAATTGTTAACACATTCGGGGCCATTTGGGGCCGTCTAATATCACTCTAGACGGCCAGCATTTCAAAACAGACTTGCATAGTTCGTGAGGCTGTTTGTAGAGCTAAATCTATACTTTATAGTATTGCTATCTGTCCATGCTCATTGTCAATTGAGACCATAAACCGTCCCTTCAAAATGGCTTAAAGAAATAATTTTTTCATCAATACGTTCTCATTTTATAGCGTCTTGAATATAAGCGTTATATGGGATTTGGGCTGGTATATTTCCTGGAAGGCGAGATATAAGGCGCTAAGCTAGTAACGTTAAATCCAATGGCATTTCGGCTATAGAGAAGCTAGAGTTAAAAATCAAACTGCATATGATCGATATGATGATCCATCATGAATGCATGAAAGGGGGGGGGGGGGCGGGGAACGTCGTTTCTGATTATTGATTACCAATAACGGCATTAGCCTCAGTAGCCTCATTCGCTGACCGGGTGGATGGCTATCAAAGCAAGGCCCGACCAAGCTGAAATTGACGTAAAATCGATCTTACCTGTGACCGGTTGGACTGCAAAAAGGATTTCCCAGTTATCGATCGCCATCTGGTAGATCGATATGTCCATTGGCTGATCATATATTCCTTTACTGCACACTGAAATCCGCGTCCCAAAACGTATTCCGTGCTACATGCTACAGGCATAGCTTCAGGTTAGCAGAAAACTACATTGAAGATCCAGAAAAAACAAGACAACTTCTGCCACAGGGAACACTGCATTATCGAGACAGCGGCCCTACGAGGATCTGGCCGGTAATGCACTTTTTCGAATTCAAAGAGTAGGGTACTTCTGCAGTGCCGCTCGGTGACATTGAGTAGGTTATTAAAATGGAATAAAAGCCAAAACACGGACCCTTTAGGCATGGCACCGAAACACGGACATCTCCGTGGCTGGGCGCCAATGTGTTAAGGGGATGCAGACCAGAGAAAGACTTTCGTCTTGTTTACATCAGGGTCCCCCATTTTCAATTCATCATAACATATATGACATACCAGATTTACAAATACAGTACTGTTTTTGATACAAGAAGAGTAAAAAAGAGAGTATATACATTTGACGAAGAAACTGTACATTGGAGGAGGTTGGTAGGTAGGAGGTTGGTAGGAGGGGTGGGGGGGGGTTGGGTAGGTGGGGTGGGGGGGAACTGTACATTGGAGGTGGTGGGGGGGGGTTGGGTAGGAGTGGTGGTGGGGGGGGGGGTAACTGTACATTGGATTATCGACTAAACCTTACTTGGTCCCAAGAAGAGGGTCTCGTGTATTATTGGGTTCGGACATTTACTGTACATTGGAGGGGCTTGCGTTAGGACATTTACAGGGGCCAGTTACGAATTGCAGTCTCTCGTAGGTGCTCCTTAACACATCTTGCGCCATTCACGTCGTACGAATATTAGCATAGTTTTGAGGGGACTGAAGGAATGAGTCAGCGTTAATAGTTTTAAATGCAAATAATTTATTGAAACACTCGGGACACACACACACACTGTTTCAACTCACCACCCCTGCATCATATTGTAGTCTAGTCTGTCTTCAAACTTCCACTCCTCTCGAAACTTTTTTATATTTGAATATCAACATTATCTGTCCATCCTCAGTAATCCTCAGTTTACTATAATATACTCCTGTCCTGAATCCCGACTAGTGACTTCATCGTCTTTCCAAACGCACGCACACACACAGGGAAAGGGAGCGTGCCCCCCCCCCCCCCATTTCCCTTTCCCCAGTCCACACTGTCTGCTGTTCTCTATGGCTCTACCTCTGATCAGGATTAGCTTGTTAGCTTACGCTAACGTAACGTTCATTTCGGGCGATGTGGGCATAAAGGAATGGCGATGATGCAACGCATGTTAGATGCATTTGACCCGTTGTGAGAAAAAAAAACACCACAGACTTATTTCGGCTCGCAAAATAGGCGCACTGCTGTGTAGGGATGGGAATTGATACGATTTTATCGATACGATTCCATTATCGATTCTGCTTAGCGATCCGATTCTTTATCGATTCCCTTATCGATTCCTGATAATTTATCATTTAAATAAATAAATTGGAAATGCAACAGAACTAAGCTGGTTAGAATAACAACATGCAACTTGACATTTCTGATTGTCATTTATTGTTGGGCCCCCATGTGAGAAAAATACAAAAACTGTAACTAACTATACACTTCTATACACTTAAATAAAATAATGTATTTGAGATTCTCTTAAACTAATTTATTTATTTATTTTAATTTTCTTTATAATTTTTTTTATTCTTAAACTAATTTAATCTATTGAATAACGACCTGTTCAATGCAACTACAGTTCAATATCTTAAACTCATTTAATCTATATTGAACTGTAGTTGCATTCAACTGGTCGTTATTCCAGTTATTCATGTTAAAACAAGAAGTTATAACGTGATACGGATATTTTTTTTCTGTTTCTTGTGTGGCAGCAATACGCTTCCGTACATTTGTGTGTCATTAATGGATCTTGTGTCTTAGTGGAACTGTAATCATATTTGAAATGATACATAAATTATGCATAGCTGTCAACATTGGGATTTGAAAAAACTATATATAAAAAAAAAAAATAATCGCGATTTACCCCGTGGCTACAACAACACACTGTGAGTCACTGTGTGTTGTTGTAGCCACCGGGTAAATCGCGATTTTTTATTAGTTTGTCATGACAAACCAATTACATAATCCAACATATGTGTAAAGGCACAACATATTCCAGTTAACGGTATATTCTTTTAATGATTCGTTACGGCGCAATCAATACTTCCATGCGTTCGGGACCTCCATGTTTTGGGGGTATTCATCAGAAAAATCTGATCCGGGATTCGGCTCCCATCAGTCGGGCAATAACTGCAGGTTTTCAGCCTCTCTCCTCTCTCCTGGAGCTTAAGGGGGAGCTTAGTATTCCTGCCTCTGAGGAGCTTGTCGCGGCTCATGCGCATGCGCACGCTCGGCCAATCAGAGCAATTCAGAGCAACGCGGAAGCGCATGTTGGTTGCCTAAAGTGTTCACACGGCCCGATCCCCGGGTCGGTAGTTGGCTGTAATGCCCCAATCAGATGGCCGACCGCCGTAAAACCCCAATAAGAAGAAGAAGAAGCTTCTCTGCCTTTTGTAGGTAGGTAGTTGTAGAATGTAATAAATTTCGCGCTAAACCACTCCTTTATCCGGTCGCTGTTCTTCTTCGGGTCGCAACCGTTTTCCGTTCTGACTTCCTGTGCTAACGTTCTAATCTACACTGCTGCCACAAAATGGGCGCTCCAGTAGCACACCATGTACCGCGCTGCGTCGCGGATCGGCCGACCCGAGTTCGATTCCCGGACCCGCCGTTATTTGCCGAATGTCTTCCCCTGCTCTCGCTCCCGTTTCACCCTCACGGTATCTGTCGGTCATGTCTGACCAGGAAAAAGCGATAAACGCTAAAAAAAAAAATCTTAATTTTTTTTTAAAGACGCACAAATATTTTAACGGGATGACGGCGGGAAGGAAGGTTGAAATACAGTACAATCCCGGGAAAAACAGGATGGTTGACATGACAGGCATGCATATGTTTTGCTACCACTGCACAGCAATCAGGCATTTTATTTCAAAAGTGGTTATTTACCATTTACCAATGGTTACAGGCAACCGTTTTTGGAAGAGGGACAACTACACACACATTCCATGCAAGGCCTCTCAATCGTTTTTATTGATAATTATAACTGTGTGAATGTACATCATTTGATGGTTATATTGTATTGTGTCTTTTGTCTGCACCCCAGGAAGAATAGTTTGTTTATAAGGAAAAGGGCTAATGGGGATCCTAAATAAATATAAACATTATGTTAATGGTTGGCCCCAGATCATTCAAGTGATGAATTCAATTAGAATCAATCAGAATATACATTTTCTAATTGTAATGAAGTGTTTTGGGTTTGGTTTGATAAAAAAAGAAAATCCTATCATATGCCTCAGTTCACATAGAAATAAGGTCTCCAGTTAAATTCAGAGGATAACTTCTCTGGATTACCTTTTTATCATAGAACGTATACAAATACTGCCCTTTGTGTAATCTGTGATAAACAGCCTAGGCCTGTATCTGTATAACCAATAGATACCAGGGTCACTTGATGAAGACTTTACAATTAGGAACTGGTGGCATGCAAATCATCTTTCCCAAAGTCACGCCCTCTTTCTTGATCTTCCAATCACAACTGTGGTCAATTCATGTTCCCACGTGTGGTCCCTTATTATTGTCCAAATGACTAACCCGTCCCTGTGTTCTGCTCACTGCAAACAGCAGGCTTCATGGACAAGTAGAAGAGCTACAGGCCAAACTGGTTTCTGTAGCGAAAAGGAATGCAGAGTACGATGCAGAGCTGCAGGAAAAAGAGGTATGTCTTTATATTAAAATCAAATCAAATCAAATTTATTTGTAAGGCCCGACAACACACGTTAATGTCCCCATGGGCCATACACGTCTTCTTTAAACAAGTCCAGAAGAAACATCGCAATAAGTCAAGAACAAAACAAGAACACTATAAGGTCCAACATTTTTTAAATAAATGCAAAATAAATGCAACACTCCCAGACATACCCCACGCGAAGGTAAGGAAAAACTCACAAAAACCTAGCAATAGGAAAAAATGCACCACAGGCAATGTGGAGGAGAGAAACCTTAGAAGGGACGTTCAAGGGGGGATCTCCCTTCTTAGATGTCGGTGATGGTAGTGTTGCAGACTAACAGTTGGTAAGCATGCACTCATGTGTGTGGTGAAACACAGATGAGTGCATGCGATAGCAACTGAACATTTTGAAAAATGTAAGATAAGAGCTGATAGCGATAGCAACTGAACATTTTGAAAGATTAAAGATAGAGCTGATAGTGGATCTATTTGAGGCACAGGGGTGGCGCAAAGAGGGTCGCGTCCTCCCGGTCTTAATCACGGGACGTCCAACACTCCGGTCATCACTACGAGACAGCCGGAGACAGGGAGACAGGGGGGCACGCAGAGAGGGTCGCATCCTCCCGGTCTTCATCACGGGACGTCCAACACTCTGGTCATCACTCCGGGACAGCCACTCACAGGGAGACGGGACAGGCGTTAGACAGCTCGCGTGATTGTAATGGGCGGACATAGCAATAGATACAAGTGGTAAGCATATATGTGAATAGAATAGATATATGAAGTAAGCATATTATGTGAATAGAATAGAAGTACTTAACCCAGCAATGAAACCACGTTGACAGACCATGGACAGAAGATGGTAAAAAGCTGATCCATGGCCTCGGTGGTGCACGTAGAACAGTCACTGCAATCTTGGCCAAGACTCCGAGACATCCACCACCTTGGTCAGCACTACGAAACAAGCACTCAGAGAGATGGGGGGGGGGTTAGAGAGTTCCCATGTTTGTAGTGGGCGGAGATGGAGCAATAAATACATGTAGTGAGCATATGCATACATGGTGACCGTAGAATCATAGTATAAGAAAATTGTGAAATAGAGTAATGAAAATTCGAATGAAAAGCTTTTTTTAAAGGTATGAATCTGTAATTACTTTAGGGATGCACTGATCCGATATTGATATCGGCCCCGATATGACTAAAATAGCTGGATCGGGCGTGTTGAAGTGTCCTTGAGCAAAGACACTTAACCCCTAACGGCTCCTGATGAGCAGGTCGCGTGTGGCCTTTTTACAACGCATCCGCGTTTCCGGCGCTCTGATTGGCCAGGTCATGTGACATGTGCGCCCAATAGCATTGCCCATTTCCGCGTCGAAAAGCCTGCAAACTACCTGCCGTTCTATCGCCATGCTCTAAGACAAACTCTAACCATAACCAACTTCGAAAGAGTGCCTAAGCTTAACCGGCGAAAGAACTTGCCGTCACGTTCTAAGACAAACTCTAACCTTGACCAACTTCGAAGAGTGCCTAAGCTTAACCAGTGTAGAAACTTGCTGTCCCACGATTGGCGCTCATGTCACATGACCTGGCCAATCAGCGCAAAACGGGAACCCGGAAACGCGGATGCGTTGTAAATAGAGCTGCCGCGGTATTGATATTTTCCTTACCGCACGAATTTGCGCAATATTTCCTACCGCCGCGGTAATTACCGCACAGTGCGCACAAAAAAAAAAAAAGTTTGAATGCATTTTTTTTTTTTAGTAGTCTACTCTTATAGCCTGCCTCTAGTCTAATGGCGCTTTTCCACTGCATATTACCTACTCGACTCGACCCGCTTTAGGCACCTGGTACTTCGTTCCTTTTCCACTGCAGCCAGGTACTACTCCGTTTGGGGAATGGGGATGCAGGCGGGGCCGCCGCCGCTCGCTTGTGTACACTGAAAGCTCCGTGGGCATAGATGTCCGAGGGCTTGCAGCAAGCCAGAGTTTAACACAGTTTCAATCAATCAATCAATAACAACATTAACCAGACTCTCGTTGCGTCTATTCTGCCAAAGCTAACGTTACCTCTCATTGTGTATTCTACCAAGCAAACCCGGGTTTAACGTTGTTACCTCTCGTGTATATCGGCTGACTGTAGTATTAGGCTAATCACAACAACAAACTTAACACATCAGCGATCTTGTTGTGACACTAAACTCTCCGCTCGGTGGTAAATTGGGTTGATGTCGGTTTTGTTTCATCAATAAATAAGGCAGAATACACAGTGAATCCATTATTTTTTGTTTATTGCACTTGGTTCTGTCGCAAACAAATCCTGAATGAAATGCATCCTTAGCGAGGCAGTAAAGATGGCGGCGCGGCGTTCTGTTTTCGTTCAGAGGCTACAAAGTGTGACGCGTCGAGTAGGGGGTATCTGCAGAGCCGCAGAGCCAGGCTGGACCAATAGGGTCGCTTGGAACCGAGTAGGGTATATCTGCAGAGCCGCAAGCCAACTTTATTATTATGATAAAAAACAGCTGGTGACGCGGTATTCAGCCTAACTCTGCGGTGAGCGTGATGCAACAGCGATACCGCGGTAATGCGGTTATCGCGGCAGCTCTAGTTGTAAAAAGGCTTCAAGCGAGCAGGTCGGCACCTTGCGTGGTCTCCTCTGCCGTCGGTGAGTGAACGGGTCAAATGTGAGGAACAAATTGTAAAGCGCTTTGGATTATAAAAGCTGTTATATTAAAATGCACCATTTACCATGACTGTTTGTGGTTCAGAGCTCTCTGAAGGCCTCTGAGCACCTGTCTGAAGAGCTGGCGAGGCTGAAGGAGGAGAACAGCAGGACGACAGCACTGTCTGAAGAGCAGGCGAGGCTGACGGAGGAGAGGACGGCGGCACTGTAAGGGACTCTTCACATCCTGATTAAACACCGTTATCGGTACATCGAGTTACGTCCAATTCACAACGTTAACTTGTTTCTCCCTCCTTAGGAAAAAGGATCTCGAGGACCAGCTGAAGGATTTCGAAGGTATTTTGCGTTCGTTATTGCAGCTTGCTCAAAACCTAGGAGATGTCCGATATTATCGGCCGATATTGGCATTAAAATGTTAAAAAAAGTTTACATTTATTTAACCAGGCAAGCAAGTAAGAACAAATTCTTATTTTATTTATTGTCAAAAGTATGCATAATGTTGTGTTAATTCCACGGCAAGAGATATGTAATGTTAATTACCTGAAATTATTCCGTTTTTTTGGGGGGGAAACCCAGCATATATCGGTATCGGTTGATATCGGTATCGGAAATTAAGAGTTGGACAATATCGGTATATTGGATATCGGTAAAAAAGCCAATATCGAACATCCCTACTCAAAACTTAGCGAATATACTCCGATATACGCACAAAGTCGAGCACAAGTTCAAATTGATAAATCCCACACTTTGCTTAGAAATGATTGTACGCACGGGTTACGCACATATCTGTGCGTACGCCACGTTGATAAATGAGGGCCCTGGTTTATTTTCTTTATCTAAATAAATTAGTACTACTGAGTAATAGTGCTAATCAGATGTTATACCCAGTTTAATCTCCTGTACATTGTATATTACTATTGCACTTTACTGTTACATTTGCACACTTTTTGTTGTACTGTACTTGTGCTGTATGATGATGACAATACATCTAACCTAATATTCACTCACTTCCACTTCCTGCCCATAACCCCTTTACTCACACCTGTCTGCTGGCTGTAGTGGACTCAATCACTAAGGGGGCTTTCTCACTGCCAATATATCCATTTATTTTCTATATATATATATATCTCTGAAGGGCGGCTAGGTGGTGTAGTGGGCAAGGCACTCGCCACCAGTGTGGAGACGCTAGGATTCGCGTGTTCGAATCCAGCTCTCCACATTGTTTTCAGTTTAGCTGGTCGTCCGCAGTAATACACATTGGCCGTATTAGGGGGTGGGAAACTGAAGGGTGGGGATCGAACGTTGTGGACAGCGACTCCTACAGGTCGGTTGGTGCGCCTGCGCAGTAGAATCAGGAAGTGTCGGGGGCAGCGTGAGCCTCCCACGCGTCACTCCTCGACACTGAGAGATCGAGCTGCGCAGGTGAAAAGATGCGACTGCTGTTACCTCAAGTACCGGAGGGGACTTGTGCTATGTATGACTTAGTCCACATTGCAGCCGGCTTGTGGGAGGCAAGAAACAGCGTTCGTGAGAGGGGAGGGTTGAATTGGATGATACGAAATTGGGATGGGAGAAAAATATAGAAAAATGGGAGAAAAAGTGGATCAAAAAAATATATATATATCTCTGAAGAAAATCCTCTTCCTGAACAGAAAATAAATGGATCCCCAGCCAAGTTACATCATGATAGCATGTACAATAATGCTGTATATACCGTATATTTATTTATATATGTATATATATTAGTGCTGTCAATCGATTAAAATATTTAACTATTATTAAGACCGCGTTAACTTTGACAGCCTTAATATATATATATATATATTTATTACGTTTTCCTGTTCAATACACTCTGTACCAAATATAATGCACTTTTAAGGTTAATGGAGTTGAACCCGACTACATTGTTGTCATTGTTCATAACCTTTTTAATAACAGCCTTTTTGCGTAAGCATGAGGACAGGATGGTGCAAATTGTACCTTTTTTTATGTTTTGTGTTAAATTCGTTCCCGTCCACAGAAAGGACAGAAAAGCAGACACTTGAGAACGCCCGGTTGAGCCGAGGAAAGGCCTCGTTGGAGAACGACTTGCTGAAGACACAGGTGAGGACAAGAAGATAAGCTGTCCGCTAGGGGTGGGAATCACCAGTTTCATCACGATACGATACGATATCGATTCTTTGGACAACGATACGATATTTGCCGATATCACAGTCTGCCACGATACGATACAATACGATTCGATTCAGGTGCCTGCGATCGATATGAGACTATATTATGTGCCCATTTAACACAATCAGTCACATTTAGATCAACTAAAAAAAGGCTACGGAAATATCAATTGACGTTTTTATTTTTGAGCTCTTCCAGACATTTAAATGCTATTGTTTTTAATACAAATAGACCTCCTGTTCACTGTAAAGCGCCACGTTTTTATATATTGAGCTTTAAACTTTAAGTCAAATGTTTTGGAACTCGCAACACGCAAGCTAAAACCCCTCCCTCTCCCAAACTGTTTCATGTTGCATGATGATCATGAATACATTTAATGGTATTCATGTTTAAATATCAACATTATCTGTCCATCCTCAGTAAATAATATCAATATAATAATACTCCTGACTTCATCTGGTATTTTCAAACGCGCACACACGCGCACGCACGCACACACACACACACACACACACACACACACACACACACACACACACACACACACACACACACACACACACACACGCACACACACAGAATGCCCCGCCCCTCCTCCTTCCCCTCTCCTCTCTCATGTTCTCTCTCTCGGTTAGCTGCTTAGCTTAGTTAGCTTAAGCAGCTAATGTAACGTTAATTTAGATCTGCCCGCAACGTGGGCATAAAAGAATGGAAAAGTAAAAGAAATGCAAAGCATGTTAGATGCATTTGACCCGTTGCGGGGGGAAAACTGCACAGACTTATATCGGGTCGCAAAATAGACGCTCTGTAGCGCTGTTCTGCTGTAATGTCTACACGGAGTTTCACACTACTGGGCGGATACAACTCGTGGATTTTCAAAATAAGAGTATCGCAATATGAATAGATCTTTTTACGTTGCATCGATCCTATTTGATTATTAATAATAGATCGATATATCGATCTGGATCGATGTATTTTCCAACCCCTACTGTCCGCCCAACGTTTACTGTACAACGCTCAGGGCTAGATCCACAAAGAATGGATTGCACGGAGCAAGTTGCACCCTTACTTACAATTCATTATGAATTGAAAATGGGGGACCCTGATGTAAACAAGACGAAAGTCTTTCTCTGGTCTGCATCCCCTTAACAATTGTGTGTGTTGAGCCGTACTGTATTGTACCCATTCTGCAATCTGTTAATACAATTTTCATTCAATCAATCACCGTGCAGATTGATTGATTGAATGAAAGTTTTATTAACAGATTGCAGAATGGGTACAATACAGTACGGCTCAATACACACAATTGTTAAGGGGATGCAGACCAGAGGAAGACTTTTGTCTTGTTTACATCAGGGTCCCCCATTTTCAATTCATAATGAATTGTAAGTAAGGGTGCAACTTGCTCCGTGCAATCCATTCTTTGTGGATCTAGCCCCCAGTGTTTGTTGAAAAGTTTGGTGGGTGATCTCTAGGCCTGTTCCCGACTAAGGATTTGTGTAGTCGACTTTGATTGGCCAAAATTTGCCGATAGTCGACTGGTAGACTACCCCCCTGAATGCAAAAGAATAAGTATTATTATTATTATATATTATTTTTTGGATAAATCCATTTGGGCTGTGGGGGGTGCTTAATGTCTGAAGGAGTCAACTGAAGGCTTCTTGTCCTCTGCAAAAGCATGCAATTGGTCCACTGATGGATACATCTTGATATTTGTCTAGTGTGTTCATTAGACGGGTGAAATCCTCTTTCAGTGCCTCTGCTTGTTTTCTTAGGCAGTTAGCCTCGCTGGTTTGCGCGCCATTAGCGTTAGCCACGCTTCTAGGCCTCTTTGCTTTTGGAAAGAATGATACAAATAAAAAAATTACAATTATTATTATTCAAATTTTTTATTTATTTTGTGCATTCGACTAAGAGGTTGGCAGTTGACTACGGCTACTTTCGATCGATTAGTTGACTATTCGACTAGTCGGGGTCAGCCCTAGTGTTTTCTGTCAGACTGAGAATGCTGTTATTGAACTGAACGGAACATAATGGAGGTTGCACGGTCCGTAGCGTAACTTGTCTAGCCAGACATTCACATAAGCTGAGCCAGGACACTCCATCACGACAGGGTTAAATACACTATGGTAAGTCATACTGACCAGCAGCGTAACTAGTAGGGCTATACCGAATGAAATTTTTTAACATTCGAAGCTTCTATTGAAGTATTCAAACGAAGCTTCGAATGTCTGTCGTCATATTTTATGACATAATCAAACAAAATCTTTAAATTTAATTTTTTTTATATATATCCTCAAACAAAATCCTCAATTTGAATAAAGTGATTAATCTGATTAAATAAGTATTTTCTTTTTATTAAATCAACTTTCTTTAATGAATATAACTCATCAGTTTCGTCAACAGAAATAATCCAATAAGGGCACGGTTGGTACGAAAGTGATGGTGACGTCTTGATGGAGCGCAGAGTGCCGAGTGGATGCAGATAGGCTACATCATTTATGATAAATGTTTTATTTAAATTTTTATGACGAGTCATATACTATAATATTAGTGTAGCCTAATCTTTATCTGCAACTGTGAAGAAAAACCCCATTGGTTTAAACAGAATGAATAGACGCAGATATGTACAGATATTTAGTATCTACAGATATGTAAAAAAGGACAGGTAAATATACAGACAGGTGTGGATATATATATATATGCTGCGAGAATAAATGTACCGTATATATATATGTTTACTGTGAGCGATTTGTAGTGCCAAATTTCCCTCGGGATGAATAAAGTATTCTATATATTCTATTCTATATATATATGGTGTATATACAGCATTTATACATGCTAATCATACAGAGTTATGGGTTATATATGCAGGTGTATAAGTAAGTATACTGTTGTGTTCTTCTCAGGCATCCTTGAGGACGTCTCAGGCTTTGGCAAATCAAGTTGAACGATTGAGAGAGGAGAACGTGAAGACGACAACCATGTAAGAATGAAAACGCAATCTAAAATTTTTTCCTGAGGTGGCTGTGGTCCTAAGGGGGGGCGGGCTGTGCAAACAAGTTATATATTTAAGTACAGTGTATAAGGTAAAGGTTGCACAATAGTTAACGTTGAACACGAAAACACTCACAGTGGAACAGAAGACCAAAGCGATCAGGTATTGGACGACGATGTGTCTTTTTTTAAGCTGGCTCCAAGCTCTCACTGCAAAAATATTAAAACGTAATAGAAATGGCTAACAACACTAAAGGAGCAGATGCTGTCACACCCCACAACCAGGATGTACCGAAGCCGCTGACGTTGGAGAACCTGAACTAAAGATAGTTTTGACTATGCTTCCTTTTTTTCTTTTTTATTGCCGCTGCAAAAAAATCTGAAAATCCGCCCGCCTCATCAAAGAGAAATCAATAATTAGACTTCATTCAAGGTCAAGAGCCTTTTGTGAAAACGTTGATCTCTCAATAAACACATGGTGGGAGCAAGTTTTTAACAGTTATTTTTGATGAAGAGCCTTTGTGAACCACAGACAAAACTAGGAGCGATGTTTCTGATGACCTGTAACTAGCCCCTTTCGTGACTGTGATGCACCAAGTGAATACACAGTCCCTTGTCCAACCATGTAAAATTCCTACAATTAAGTTCAGTTCAGTTCAGAGTTTTTATTTGCCACATGGAATCATACAATCATAGTTTCTTCATTACACAATCATAAATAGTCATTCCATGGACAAAATGAGCAGGAAGAAGAATAAATCTTATAGTTACCTGCCCCTTATTCCTAAACTAACGCCAAGCTTTCAAACCCTAGCGTTTGTCTGTCCGAAACCTTCGTGCAACTGTGAGTACCTTTGAAATTTCTCTGTGATACTTGTACGAGAAGCGTTTTGATAGAGAAAAGCAAGACAGACTTAATTGTAGGAATTTTACATGGTTGGACAAGGGACTGAGGCCATGTTTAGACGGAAACGCTAGCAGGTGAATCCGGAAATAAATTTTTTTCGGATGTGCCTTTTGTTTATACGGCAACAGCGTTTTTGCGGGGAGAATCCACAAAAAAGTGAGACCACCTTCCTGGGTGGAAATCCTAGAAACGATACACCCTTGCGCTATCATCTGAACAGTCAAACCGCATAAAACTATGACGAAAGGGTTGTCAAGGCTCTCGTCGCGTACTGCTTACGTCACAGGCATGCGCCAGTAGCCTAGAAGCATAAACAAAGCGAACAAGCATGTCTGATTCTATCCACGGAGATCACCTGAAGGCTACATTGGCAGTACTTTTAAATACACAAGAATCAGTCCAGCGGCAATCGCAACTATTAGTGACTGGAGCCACTGTCTGTGTGACTCTGCTTTGGTCCAATCACATTCCCCTACCCACAGTCTGCGAATCAGAGGCAGAGTAGGGTGGGTCTTCACAGCATGCCTGGTTGTCTCAATGACCTGAGGCAGTGTAGCGTATGGGTTGCGTGAATATTTTCCCTAACGGAGTTGCACTTCCGCGTTCGGTTTGCGCGATCTGATTGGCCACTGACGTTTGTGGTCATGTGACATCTGCGCCAATCGTGTGACAGCGGGGCTCCGTCGTCTCGAGTCAACTACACTTTTACAGCCTCGTCTGCACGCAGAATTCCATCCCAAAACACTAGTCTAAACGCAACATTAAAAGTGAGACCGCAAGACGACTTTTGCGGTTTCTGTTCAGACTCTCTCCGTCTAAACATGGCCTGTGTATTCACTTGGTGCATCACAGTCAGGAAAGGGGCTACTGTAACTGTACTGTAGGGAGACGGGTGGAGCCGGACACCTGAGATCTTTATACTCTATTTCTATTGATGGATTTATCTCATTTCTTCCAATATTTACTTATTTTTAGTTTTGTTTACTACTCCGATTCTGTAATGTCAAATATTGCCCCATTGCTTTTTAGCTCTTTTATTATTTGTATTATAATTTTTTCATCCTTCCTCAGAAAGAACAACTTGGAAAATCAACTGAGACTGTCTGAAGGTTGGTATTGAATCGAGTTCAAGTTCTTTATTTGTCAAATACACAACAACACAGGGGTAGTGCAGGTAATGACATTCTTGTGTTTCGAGTTCAGACTCAACAGTGCACAATTTAAGAAACATCAATGAGTACAAGAATGGTAACAATAAGTAGTAGTAGTAGTAGTAGTAAGATCAAATAAAATAAATGTAAAATGAGGTAAGATCAAATAAAACAGTCAATTATTTACAGAAAGTGTCGTACAGTTTGTAGAGTAGAACTGATCTTGGCGTCTCGGGTAGGGAATGAATGAATAAATGAATGAAAACTTTATAGATTGCAGAATGGGTACAGTACGGCTCAATACATACAATTGTTAAGGGGATGCAGACCAGAGAAAGACGTTTGTCTTGTTTACATCAGGGTCCCCCATTTTCAATTCATAGTGCACCGATGCAGTCGGATGCACCGATCCGACTTTTTCAGTCCTGATACCAATAGCTGGGCTTTGGGTATCGGCCGATACCGAGTACCGATCCGATACCCATTGTTCAATTAATAAACTGTATGCCTCACTGTGTGGAAGAGACTGGGATCATTCTTTTGTGCAAGGCAACATCAGGCTTGACTTAAAACATTACTTTCCTAACTTAGTGAAACAAAATGTAACAAATTAACACATACCGGTAGATATACTGGTAAATGTACTGAATTGTTATTTATTATTATAAAAAAAAAAATTATAATATTAAAAAAAAAAGTGTTACCCGATCCAGCTATTTTAGTCATATCGGGGCCGATATCAATATCGGATCGGTGCATCCCTAGTCTCGGGCGTGTGATACGACTGCCGTCCTCTCTTCCAGAGTCCAATCGCCACCAGAAGCAACGAGCGTCTCAGCTGACGAAAGAGAAGGTTCTGCTGGAGAGCGGCGTGTTTGACCTTCAGGTAACCCTTCGTCCTTCGCTGAGTCTGAGCCCAATCCAGGCCACTTTCACACTAGACCCAGTGGAGGAACAGTTATCATGCCTCCTCTGTGGCCGGTGTCTCAGTGGAGGAACAGTTATCATGCCTCCTATGTGGCCGGTGTCTCAGTGGAGGAACAGTTATCATGCCTCCTCTGTGGCCGGTGTCTCAGTGGAGGAACAGTTATCATGCCTCTGTGGCCGGTGTCTCAGTGGAGGAACAGTTATCATGCCTCCTGTGTGGCCGGTGTCTCAGTGGAGGAACAGTTATCATGCCTCCTATGTGGCCGGTGTCTCAGTGGAGGAACAGTTATCATGCCTCCTCTGTGGCCGGTGTCTCAGTGGAGGAACAGTTATCATGCCTCCTCTGTGGCCGGTGTCTCAGTGGAGGAACAGTTATCATGCCTCCTCTGTGGCCGGTGTCTCAGTGGAGGAACAGTTATCATGCCTCCTCTGTGGCCGGTGTCTCAGTGGAGGAACAGTTATCATGCCTCCTCTGTGGCCGGTGTCTCCTTGAAGCAGAGCACACAGCTGCTGCCTCCCATCTCCACGCTACATACTATATTATATGATTTCTCCACGCTACATACTATATTATATGATTTCTCCACGCTACATACTATATAGTGTAGTATTTCTCCACGCTACATACTATATTATATGATTTCTCCACGCTACATACTATAGTGTAGTATTTCTCCCCGCTACATACTATAGTGTAGTATTTCTCTACGCTACATACTATATTGTAGTATTTCTCCACGCTACATACTATAGTGTATTATTTCTCCACGCTTCATACTATATTGTATTTCTCCACGCTACATACTATATTATATGATTTCTCCACGCTACATACTATAGTGTAGTATTTCTCCACGCTACATACTATATTGTAGTATTTCTCCATGCTACATACTATAGTGTAGTATTTCTCCACGCTACATACTATAGTGTAGTATTTCTCCACGCTACATACTATAGTGTAGTATTTCTCCACGCTACATACTATAGTGTAGTATTTCTCCACGCTACATACTATATTGTAGTATTTCTCCACGCTACATACTATATTGTAGTATTTCTCCACGCTACATACTATAGTGTAGTATTTCTCCATGCTACATACTAGTGTAGTATTTCTCCACGCTACATACTATAGTGTAGTATTTCTCCACGCTACATACTATAGTGTAGTATTTCTCCACGCTACATACTATAGTGTAGTATTTCTCCACGCTACATACTATAGTGTAGTATTTCTCCACGCTACATACTATAGTGTAGTATTTCTCCACGCTACATACTATAGTGTAGTATTTCTCCACGCTTCATACTATAGTGTAGTATTTCTCCACGCTACATACTATATTGTAGTATTTCTCCATGCTACATACTATATTATATGATTTCTCCACGCTACATACTATATTATATGATTTCTCCACGCTACATACTATATTATATGATTTCTCCATGCTACATACTATATTATATGATTTCTCCACGCTACATACTATATTTCTCCATGCTACATACTATATTATATGATTTCTCCACGCTACATACTATAGTGTAGTATTTCTCCACGCTACATACTATAGTGTAGTATTTCTCCACGCTACATACGGTACTATAGTGTATTTCTCCACGCTACATACTATAGTGTAGTATTTCTCCACGCTACATACTATAGTGTAGTATTTCTCCACGCTACATACTATAGTGTATTATTTCTCCATGCTACATACTATATTGTAGTATTTCTCCACGCTTCATACTATAGTGTAGTATTTCTCCACGCTACATACTATATTGTAGTATTTCTCCATGCTACATACTATATTATATGATTTCTCCACGCTACATACTATATTATATGATTTCTCCACGCTACATACTATATTGTATTTCTCCATGCTACATACTATATTGTAGTATTTCTTCAAGCTACATACTATATTATATGATTTCTCCACGCTACATACTATAGTGTAGTATTTCTCCATGCTACATACTATAGTGCCGGGGTCAGCAACCTTTTTGACATGGAGTGCCTGTTTGAAATATAGTTGTAACTAGTGTGCCTCAACAATATTCCATGCATCGTAATATTTTTTTCTCATAATCAGGTCTTTTTAATGATAATTTTTACATTATTACATCATTATTGTTATTGTTATTATTAACAATATTATTATGATGGTTGTATCAACCCTAAATCTGAGTTGGGGGGGGGGGGGGGGAATGCAATGCAGACAAACAGCTGCATACAGTGCGACCATTTCACTCACATTTGCCCATTCATTTTTGGACACATCACCATTGGTGTGTGTACTGTACGTGTGCTGTCATAGCTCCACCTACAGGCCTAATGGAGAACACCAGGATGTGAATGGAGGGTGAATGTGAGGTATATCGTGTAAATAAGTTTTGATTGATCGCAAGACTACACTGTAAAAAAATATATAATAAGTTACCAGAACTTAAAAATATTGAGTTCAGTTACTGTGCATTAAGGTTTTCAGTTTTCAATCCATAATAAGTTAACAGAAAAATAAGTACACAACCACATTATTTCAACCTAATAAAACTATGTTTATTGTCATTGTTTTAAGAACACAAGTTGACTTGGTAATACTCACATTTTGAGTAAAAAAAATGGCTTTTAACATGTGCAATGTTCAATGAAATAGAAAAATAAATAATACAATTTGTTGATTAATCCCACTGGTCACAATGGTGACCGTAATAATGTTTTTGTTATAAGGCTCTGCAAATGTTACTGAATGATGTAGCAAATTTGTATTTCCAGCTAAATTGAAATAATAAACAAATAAAGGGTCTCAATTAAATATGTGGTAGTAAAAAGAACCTGTGGGAGGATTTCAACAAGATAAATGCGACAACAGTGCAAAATATTTCACTATAATATTTCAAAGCAAAAAAAATATATATATATATATACAATTTTCATTTTTTTTTTTTTTTTTTTTAATGCTGCCCCCTGTGCCTATGCAAACTATGCAGGCACGCGTGCCTAGGGTTGCCTACCCCTGCTATAGTGTATGATTTCTCCACGCTACATACTATAGTGTAGTATTTATCCACGCTACATACTATAGTGTATGATTTCTCCACACTACATACTATATTGTAGTATTCCTCCATGCTACATACTATATTGTATGATTTCTCCACGCTACATACTATATTGTATGATTTCTCCACACTACATACTATATTATATGATTTCTCCACGCTACATACTATATTGTATGATTTCTCCACGCTACATACTATATTATGATTTCTCCACGCTACATACTATATTGTATGATTTCTCAATTTTCAGTATGTGATCGGTTATGTCATGGCAGATCCTAAACATAAGCCAAGGTGCCATGCATGGGACCAGCCACTAGGGGTAAAGTGTGAGTGAGTGAGTGAGTGAGTGAGTGAGTGACAGACATTGTTGGTCTATGAGGTCACATCTTGATCCGGACCGTAATCAGAAATGGTTTCCCATCCGAGGTTGTTTGATTTAATCCTCATTTTCTCTTACAGGCCAGACTGAGGACACTAGAGAGGGAAAGGAACAAAGGTAAGAAATAATAATAAATAATAAAATAATGTAGAATAACATTAACAACTGTTATCTTAAACCATTTGTATTCTCGTTTTGAGTTGCCACGTACTGACTCGAGTCAAAACCTTTTATTTGACAGAATTCAGGAGCATATCAACTCATGCGTCGGCACCGGAAGAGCCTAAAGTGGACAAAGGTACCGTATGCATGATGCAACTATCCACATGATGTAACTATCTACTCTTTAAGTAGCCTGGATGAACGCATGATGTAACTATCCACATGATGTAACTATCTACTCTTTAAGTAGCCTGGATGAACGCATGATGTAAATATCTATCCTTTAAGTAGCCTGGATGAACACATGATGTAAATATCTACTCTTTAAGTAGCCTGGATGAACACAAAATGTATTGTCAATTTGTCATCATTACAGCACAAGTACAGTACAATGAAAAGAAGTTTGGCATCCAACCAGAGTGCAAATGTAACAGTAAAGTGACTATCGAATAGTTTCCCCCATCCCTATCAAAGACTGGGCGATCTCCGGCTATGGCACAAAGTCCAAATTAGACTGAGATGTTCCTTTTAACACTTTGGCGACCGCTGGGATGCGTCTAATATAGTGGTTGAGGACCAGCTTTTGTAAACAGACCGGTGTCTTTTTGTACAGCTAAATCTATACTTTATAGTATTGCTATCTGTCCATTCTCATTGTCAATTGAGTTCATAAACCGTCCCTTCAAAATGGCTTAAAGAAAAAAAAATGCATCAATAGGTTGTCATTTTATAGTGCCGTGAATATAAGCATTATAGCGGATTTTGTCTCGTATATTTTCTGGAAGGCTAGTTATAGGGCTAATAGCTGCTAACGTTATATTCAACGGCATTTCCGTTTTACATATGCTAAAGAAATAACTCAAACTGCATATCATCGGGACTGTCCCAAAGCATGTATGCATCGAAGGGGGGGGGGGCGGGGGACGTCGTTTATTATTATTGATTACCAATAACAGTGGTCGTGTAACTAGCCACATACGCTGCTCGGCTGGTTGCGTATCATAGCAAGCTCTGATCCGGCTGTAATTTATGTGAAAAAGATCTTACCATGAGCCGGTGAGATACCCCAGAGCATTTCCCCGTTATCGATCGGCATCTGGTAGATCGATATGTCCATTGGCTGATGATAAATCCCCTTATTCCATGGTGAAATCTGCGATTCGAAACGTAATCCACGGTACAAGATGCTGATTCAGAATCCGGGTACTAAAAATATCCATTGAAAGAAAAAAAAAGTCATCCGTTCGCCCACAGGGCATACTGCAGTGGAGCGATGGCGCCCGTAAGAGGATCTGGCCGGTATTGCACATCCTCAAATTCACAGACTAGGGAATATATGCAGTGCCGCTCCGCGACCTTGACCCGGTTATTAAAATGATATAAAAGCAATAACAACTTGCCACAGCTTTATATGTGACTCTGTCCACAACGCATGGATTCGAAACCCGTATTAACTCGTGGTCGGGTGGCAAAGTGTTAAGCCAAGTGTGCAAGTGTTTCAAGTTTCTATTTACCTTTCTCTGCACCTTGGTGTTTTTAAAGTAACACCAGAGAGATCCACTAGTACACCTGCTGCATCCATCCATCCATCCATCCATCCATCCATCCATCCATCCATCCATCCATCACATTCTGTTAGGATTGTTACAATTGGAGTGTGAAGGGGCGGTCAGGTGGCGTAGCGGAGATTGCGTTCGTCACCAACACCGGAGACGCTGGATTCGCATGTTCGAATCCAGCTCACAGCTCCGGCGTTGTCACCAGCTTGGCTGGCCGTTCACACTAATACAATTGGCTGTATTAGAGGGTGGGAAAGCTGGCGGGGTGGGTCCGGGTCGTTGTAAACAGCGACTCCTACAGTTCGGTCGGGGCGCCTGCTCAGCGCGGATAGGATCTAAGGGGGGTAGTGTGATCCTTCCACACGTTACACCCTCTCAGTGAGAGTCCGCGCTGCCAGGTGAAAAGAAGCGGTTGACGACTAACATTGGGATGGGAGAAAATCGGAAGAAAAAGGAGTGTGAAGTTAATAATAATAATAATAATAACTTTATTTGTATAGCACTTTTCATACAGAAATTGCAGTTCAAAGTGCTTCACAACAGTAACAAATACAGGCATTTAAGCGAGCATAAATAATTAAATAAAAAAAGATAGAGAGGTAGCAAGGTAAGGCGCGCTACAAGGGCCATTTCATGTATGCACGAGGAAGGACAATAATGATGATCTAGTGTTGATTTCAGGAGGATTCGATAATCAGCCGAAAAATTACAACGTGTTTTGTGTATTCCACTAAAGGGCTATTATCGCGTTTTTCTCTGGAATTACTAGAAATCACCAAAACTATACTCGTATTCAAAACGGTATAAAACGGAAATGTATCAATGAAAAAACAATCCGTTTTGTACATGTTGACTCCAAGCAACTCACTGATAATCGACGAGTGTATTAGACCCATAGCCATAATTTAAGATATATTTTAAGCACTCGCAAATCTCCCAGTCCTCCCATTGATTAAAGCGGTGGTGCTCTAGCGCCCTCTCGTGCACTTAAGCGTGGCGGTCAATGAGTTAATACTTTGAGTTTCTTTACAAAGTTCTAACATACAACAGAGCACAGGCATTAAAGCGTTCCGTCTTGAGGGGCCGAGGTTCACCCACCACCACAGTCTCACTAAATCCTGTGGGAAACACTGAGGATTCAAATTTTACGGCTGTGGGTAGGGCGTTCCACATTGTTGTGGCATAATTGCGAAACGTGTTTAGTCCCTTGTTTGTATGATAACAAGCGTTTTAGTTCATGGTTCAAAGTAATGGGAAAAGGGTGCTAGCTCGCCATCAATCAGAAGCTAGCCACACGACTTGCATTCACGCTCTCCAGCACACAGCCTCCCTGCCTGGCACAACAACCACAACAGTAGGGTCTATAGTCACAGTCGGGACAGTAGGCTCTACAAGTAGGCTCCCTTAAAACGCTAACGCTATAAAAAAAAAGAAAAAGAAAAGAAATTAAAATAAGAATATGACTTGGCCTGAAAAAAAGTTCAGTCAGGAGATTTTTTTTTGCTTTAATCCCTGAGAGCAGTGCATCGCTCTTAACACTTTGAGTTTCTTTACAAAGTACAGTTCTAAGTTGTACTGATGTTTTGCAGAAAAGTTCCGGCGACTGCTAGACGATCTGTGGTCATGTGTGGAGCCACAGAACTCCGTGCAGCAAGTCCACGGTCCCCAACATGGAGTCCACGGTCACCAACATGGAGTCCACGGTCACCAACATGGAGTCCACAGTCTCCAACATGGAGTCCACACTCCCCAACATGGAGTCCACACTCCCCAACATGGAGTCCACACTCCCCACCATCGCCCCAAACAGCCCACAGCCACTTCCTCCTCGACACCGCTGAGGTCTATTCCGCATGTTCCACAAATCACGGGGTGCCATGCGTCTCCACAGCGGCCAGAGGGGAAGAGGCGGACAGACGCGCCATGCAAGAGCAAGAGCAAGAGCAAGAGCAAGCACAAGCGAGGGTTCGAGGAGTTCGGAAGACCCGATGGCGGACGTGACGATGACAGTAAGAAGATCAGGCACAGTGCGGCTATTGACAAGATCATGGACTGGTTTAAGCCAATGCCTCCCTGTCTGTCACCATTGCTTTGCATGGTAAGAATGAATACACGTTTGCTATTGTGCTCATATTCAGTTGCTTATGTCAGTGTAGCTTAACCATAGTGACTTTATTGATAGTGACTTTATTGTTTATTATATATTAGGGATGCACCGAAAATTCGGCCACCGAAAATTATCTGCCGAAAATTGTTAAAAGGGCTCTTTCGGCTTTCGGCCAAAAGGGTTTTAGCACCGAAAATATAGGACCGAATGTCAAATAACGTGTTGATGACGTAATCAAAACGCGACTACAGACATAGCATGCGCAACGTGTAACGTGAGCAGCTTGGCAGCTCTTCCTGCATTCTACAGCCTGTGATAACGAACTCCTCTTGGGAGTAGGGATGCCCCCCGAAACCCGGTTCTAAACTAAATTAGAAAAAACCCGAGTATTGATAATAATAATAATAATAATAATAATAACTTTATTTGTATAGCACTTTTCATACAGAGGTTGCAGTTCAGGAGTGTGAGGGGATGTAACACTAAAGATGGCGGCAACGACAAAGAATTGCTGTAAAAATAAACATACATCTGTTGTTTAAAGAAAAAAAAAAAAAAAACAATTTCGATAATTATCGATATTGAGAAATATGATAACATTATCATATCGTTATCGCGATATGATTTTTTGCCATATCGCCCAGCCCTAGTTTGACGCATAACCCAGTCGATGGTAATCAGGAACAGAATAGGGGAGAGGATGCAGCCTTGTCTTACTCCAGATTTAATGGGAAATGACTCTGTCAAGGTGTTATCAAGGATGACACTGCATTCAAAGTGTTCATAGAATTTTCCAATGATGTTCAGCAGTCAGTCTGGATTTAATGTATGCATTCAAAATAGGGGTGGGACGATACATCGATCCAGATCGATATATCCATCTATTATCAATTATCAAATAGGATCGATGCAACGTAAAAAGATAGATTCATATTGCGATACTCTTATTTTGAAAATCCCCTGTTGAGCATATCCACCCGGCCGGAACAACAGTAGCTCAGTAGCAGCGTGTGTTAACGTTAGACAGCATTGCTTCAGAGTCCGCCTATTTTGAGACCCGAAATAAGTGCCTGTATTTTTCCCCACAAGGGGTCAAATGCATCTAACATGCTTTCCATCCTCGCCATTCCTTTATGCCCACGTCGCGTTAAATATCGAAATTAACGTTGCGTTAGCGTAAGCTAACTAAGCTAAGAGAACAGCAGAGGTCCACTAGGGACTGGGAAGGAGGGGGGGTTACTGCATTCTCGAGATAGCCCCACTAACAGGATCTGGCCGGTACTGCACCTTCTGACTCCCAATATGCCTTTTCCAGCCAAAATACAGCGCTGTGACAGTGAATAGGATATATTAATATCGAGAAAAAAAAGAAAAACTAACCAAAAACAGTGAACAGGAGGTCTATTTGTATTAAAAACAATAGATTGTTTTTCATTTAAATGTCTGGAAGAGATCAAAAATAAAAATGTCAAATGATATTTCCATTGCCTTTTTTTGTTGTTGATTTAAATGTTACTGATTGTGTTAAATGGGCATATAATAGCGTCTCATATCGATCGCAGGCACCTGAATCGAATCGAATCGTATCGTATCGTGGCAGACTTTGTGATATCGGAAAATATCGTATCGTTGTCCAAAGAATCTATATCGTATCGTATCGTGATGAAACTGGTGATTCCCACCCCTAATTCAAAAGTGCTGAATAAATGTTTTATGGGCCCATAATAGTGATTATTAATATTATTTAAGTAAAGTTTTGCCATAATCATGTCTTTTGCCATAATCGGGTAGCAAAAAAAAATAAAGAAATACATTATATATATATATTTATATTAATCATTTTCGGCCTTTCGGCATTCGGTTTTTGGCCAACTGTTTCCTATTTTCGGTATCGGTTTCGGCCAAGAATTTCCCATTCGGTGCATCCCTATTATATATAGTGTCTGGCACCTCATTGTAGTCAATATAGGCTTATTCAGAAGAGAATAGATGAATAGACAGTGAGTGAACAGACTCTCGCATGCAGTCTCGGCTTGCAGACGGTACAAGACATTCCGTGCAGTGAGGAGAAGTGCAGAAGTCCCTTCACTTTGTTTATCTGACCATCTTCCACTGTTGCGCCCATCTCTCCGAGACTTAACAGTGCTGTGGCTATTCTTCCTGGGGTCCAGAACACGTCAAATACAGTTACAGACTTTATACACTCACAACATTCACATGGCATACAGACAATTAAAACAACAATAAATACTCCTAATCAAATTCATAATGCAATACAACAATACATACTCATAATTAATTCATAATACAATACAGCATAATATACTATTTAGCTTTTACATACATTATCTATGTTCATATAAAATTATACAATCTTCTAATAATATATCCATATAAGACCCATATCTTTTCATCCACGTATATCCCTATCTCTTTATCAGACAGACACATACATTTTCATTTACGTACACACTATCTATTAGGAAATGTCAAATGTTGTTTTACCAAGATTCTGAAACGACATTTACTATGTGTCAGTGTGCAGAAGTAAACAACTCGTGAGCTGGTTCAGCTCTATAGCACCGCCTCCCTCGCTTTGTCTTTGTCTGGTTCCCTTTCTGGTTCCCTTTCTGGTTCCCTGGGCGCCAAGCCTCTGCACTTTGTAAAATGGATCCTTTTGCTGATATCGTTTAGACTTTGTGCAAATGCTCTCCTCTTTTCAGAATCGCTAGTTGCCCGTCCGCATATTTACGTCTTTTTCTTTTGTCTTTTCTTTCAGGATGTTGGCGATGATGACCTCGCGGAGAACGAGCAGGATGAGGAGAAACGGCCTCTTGGATCCACCGTGGACTCCCTTCCTCTTCCGCAGCAGAACACCTTCCTCATCGCGACTACCGAGTCGAAGGGTCATCCAGAGGAGTCCCCAGGGCCGCCACCAAAAGTCCGGGGGACTACAGTCCCCAACATGGAGTCCACGGTCCCCAACATGGAGTCCACGGTCCCCAACATGGAGTCCACGGTCCCCAACATGGAGTCCACGGTCCCCAACATGGAGTCCACGGTCCCCAACATGGAGTCCACGGTCCCCAACATGGAGTCCACGGTCCCCAACATGGAGTCCACAGTCCCCAACATGGAGTCCACAGTCCCCACCATGGAGTCCACAGTCCCCAACATGGAGTCCACAGTCCCCACCATGGAGTCCACGGTCCCCAACATGGAGTCCACAGTCCCCAACATGGAGTCCACAGTCCCCACCATGGAGTCCACGGTCCCCAACATGGAGTCCACAGTCCCCACCATGGAGTCCACGGTCCCCAACATGGAGTCCACAGTCCCCACCATGGAGTCCACAGTCCCCAACATGCAGACCACAGTCCCCAGTACGGACTCACCGCTGAGGAGGGAACGGGGCGTCGCGCCACCCGAGTCCCGTCATCATCCCGACTCCCCCGGACCGCCCAAGTCCTGTCATCCGGACTCCCCCGGACCGCCTGTGTCGCATCATCATCCGGAGTCCCCCGGACCACCCGAGTCGCGTCATCATCCAGAGTCCCCCGGACAGCCGACGGAATCGCCGACAGATGTTCCGATGGAGACAAAGCAGATGGTCACGACACCGGACGACCAGACGACCCCATTCCCTGGATTAACGGACCAGACGACCCCATTCCCTGGACTAACAGACCAGACGACCTGCTCGCCAGTGAAGACCGAACGGGACCTCAGAACATCCGAGTCGAGCCATCTCCCAGATTCCACTGAACTACCAATAAAACGGACTACGGACTTGCCGGAAGACATTTCCAACAGACGTAAGACGTCGGAAGACATTTCCGATGTAATTGATTCCAAGCTCCGTGAGAGACATGAGCTGAATGGTGATTCTACAACAGTGGGTAGAGGAGAGAATGGAATAGACAAAAGAGACGGTACAAACAATGAAGAAATAAATGACATATCTGTCTGTTTGACTGATGCCTCCAAATCGGAAAAGGTGCAGGTTGACCAGGGGCCTGAAAAGGTGCAGGTTGACCAGGGGCCTGAAAAGGTGCAGGTTGACCAGGGGCCTGAAAAGGTGCAGGTTGACCAGGGGCCTGAAAAGGTGCAGGTTGACCAGGGGCCTGAAAAGGTGCAGGACTCATCATCACCATCTTCAGCGTCGTCCTCATCGCCGTACATGACGTTTGCCGTTGAAATTTCTTCTTTGAGCACCGCTGAAGAGGAGACACAGAGCTCTGTACAACCCACCGGCAGTCCCCTAGAACCCATTGATAAACACCTAGAACTTAATGGTACTTCTGCGGAAGTTAATTTAAATTCTATCAAACCTAATGCGGATACTGAGATGTCCATACCTCCGCCTGGTCATTCGCTAGGGGTATCGGGGGAAGATACTCAAGGCGAGGAAGAGGAATCGGTGGGCGATGGAGAGGTGGAAGAAGCTGCTAGTAATCCTGTTATTGCTCCCCCTGATAAGGGGACGAGGGGTGGTGGGGAATCACTCTGCGAAGGCAGTCATGCAATAGACTCTGAAACGGCATCAGAGGTGCTGCCATTTACTTCTGCAACTGTTAGTCCTGAAACGCCATCAGAAGCAACTGTTATTCGCTCATTCACTGTGGCGCTCAGTGAGGTCGTGTATGTGGACAGCGGCACAGAAATAGAAACGGAGGACGAAGATTTAAATGGTTTGAAGCGGGACAGAAAGGACACTAGCCAACATGTAAATGGTTTGCAGCAGGACAAGCTAGAAGCAGTTTGTAAAGCAGTTCGTAAATCCCAGCAATATAAATCTCTCAGTGAAAACACAGACGTGCCTAAAGGACCGTCCCTTTGTCTGTCTGAGGTCATCACGAGTGAAAACAACATTAATGTCCTTTCTAACAAAGAGGAACCAAGCAAAAAGCAAAAAGACGGCGAAGAGAGGAACCAAGACGATCCCTCTAGGAAACTCGCCGGAAAGGCAAGCGTGTCTGAAACGTATCTCGTGGAACCGGCGGACGAACCAGCCTCTGCCGCAGAGTCTAACCGGGATTCAGGAGCCGGGACTTTGACTCCTTGGAAGTCTCCAGTGTTAACCATAATCATAACTTCTGGAGAAGAGTCCCACTCGGACAAGGATTCCGGGGATGCAGTCGATGAAGCTCCTTCCGCGGGGAGATTGAACAGTGAGGTGGTGCAAAATAGCACCGCAGCGCCCGACACCCACGGTGCAATTAAAACCAAAGACTTGGAGTCCAACAAGACGGGCGTAAGGTCACTCTCCCGGCAGGTCAGTCTGAAACTAGTCCGAGTTAGTCCTGAAACTGTAAAATTAGGACCTCCCACTCGACCAGCAACAATGAAGGTCAACATTACGCCTGACGCCAAGATTGGACGTCCCGCGACAGGCGTGAACACTCTACTGGCCGCGATTGACTCTCTGGAAGAAGGCGTGTTCAAAAAAGCTGTCGAAGAGCCGTCGCTACTCAATGCTAGTGATGAGAACTCTTGTAATGGGCCAATTCTTAACCAAAGTACCCCATCAAAACAGAGCCCTCTTGACAAAAAGGAAACTAGTAACCTAGTAGGTTCTACAGTAGAAGAGGGGGTCTACTTAACCAGCCCATTAGCAGGCTCCCCAACAGAAAGTATCCATACACCTGGTCACCAAGAGTTCATAGGTGAAGTCCGCTCCGAAATGGGCCCTCCGCTTCGTCCTCTGCTCACTCCCCTGAAAGCATCGCCTCAAACCAAGGTCAAACCAATCAATCCGAGGCATGCTATTGGACGACTCTCTTTTCCCTCGCCCATGGATCCACCGGCTTCTCCCCACGTGGTGCTCAACCGCCTGCAGCAGCGCTCTCCGTCGCTGAACACGCCGCCCTCTCCCACCGTTCCCTCGTCGCCGCTCCAGTTCGGCTCCGCCACTCCGAAGCACGCGGTGCCGGTTCCCGGTCGCCTGCCTTCCTCCGCCGCGTTGAACTGCTCCTCTTCCTCCTCCTCCAGCCCGTCTCAAGACAACTCCATGAGGATGCTGGACACCATGTATCCGGAGCTCTCGGCCCGCGCCCGGACCCTCAGCATCCTCCGAGGGAACGTCAGCCTCGGGATGTGTTCGTCGGAGGGCGGGACGATGGGCACGCCGGCCGCCGGCCAAATGTCCGGCTTCAAGACCGTCAACTCCGCCTCCACGGCCTTCACCAAGGCTGAGCTGAGGGGAGAGAAGAGGACAGAGGGCAGGCTTTACCTACCGAGAAGCGCCAAGAGGCTGAGGCTGGACACCTGCTCGCCTAACCCTTTGGTGCCTTCCAACCCGGCCAGTCCAGATGAGGCCTCGCCACCAAGGTTTGTGAAGTCTGAGCCACTTGAAGAGGAGAAGACCGTTCGCTCCGCTGAAGCCGTGAAGCCTGTGGGGAAGGCGCTGATCGTTTCCTCGTTGGGGAAAATCGAAAGGGAGTGTTTCGACCTCCTGCCTGTGATCAAGAGCCACCTGTACGTGGGGAACCTGTCGAGGAAGCCTGTGCTGAGAGACGAGGAGAGGGAGGTCATCTCGGAGTTCTGTCAGGATAGTCAGGTTAGTTTCCTCTGCGGACTGTTTAGTTTCACACATGCTCGCTAAAGCAAGCTAACACTTTGAGTCCTGTTGAACGCCCTATGTTAACACTTTGAGTGCCACGGACGTGTTTTGTCATTAGTTAATGCCGCCAGTTGAGTATTTTTTTTTATTAGCGATTTGAATTAATATTTCATCAATCGAGCCTCACGCTAGTGTTGCAGACTCTCTCTGAGCTCAATTGGGAAAATACTGCCCCCTATCGTCTCCCTGTGTAACTGCACCCCATTGGTTTAGACTGATGGGGGGGGGGGGGGGGGGGTCCAGCCTCCTCATGTTACTTCTCGGGCGAGGCATCTGAAGAGACCCAAGTTGATCGCCGGCCCGGAAAACGCGTGGAATACATATTTACAGTACCCAACGCTGAATCAATAAACGCGATCGATATTTGGAATGGCGATCAGGAATTGGAATAATCTTTTTGGATAACATCTGATCTGAGGTAAGCAATTTATTTGACCAGTCTTGGGGTAATCGGATCTGTTTTGACCTATATATCAGCGTGTGCCCCGTGTGTGTGTGTGCTCGCTGATCAGGAAATGAGAGAATATATTTTTCAGATTGCTTCTCTAGCGTGCATAAGTACACATATACTATCGATAATCTAGCGTTTATTTGAAAACTATTCATAAATAGGCCGAAAAATTACGTTTTTTGTGTATGCCAGAATATTCCAGTAAAGGGCGTTTATCACGGAATCTATATATTTTCCTGAAAAACAAGGGCTTTTCAAAATGCTATAAATCGGAAATGAACCGATTATAAAAAAAAAAAAAAAAAAAAACAATCCGTCTCGACAATGTTGACTGCAAACAAGTCATTGATAAACGACGGGCAGATTAGACACATAGCCATAATTTAAGACAGATTATGCGTTCACAACGCTATCATTGAAGTGGGTGGTGGCATTCAACCATGCTTTACCATGTTAACAAGTGGCACTGATAGTGTTAATACAGAAATTCAGTTTTTATATTCGTAACAACCCATATTTATGGCTAAAACGCAAAACCTCCTATGTATTTTCTGATTTTACTTTGGATGATGAGAAGCCTCCTATCTACACCTATTCAGTCTGTCTGCAAGATATTTTCCAAAAGTCAAAAGCAGTGTATTGTATTGGGTATCCTTAAGAAAATTGCGTTCTGCAACCACACGTTTCTTTTTGTTTTCTCAAAAAAAGTTAAATGTTCATATAGGAGGTTTTGCGTTTCAGCCATCGATATGGATTATCTGACGTGCACACACACAAAACATGCACATACCACTGGAATATGGGTCTTGTCGCCAAACTCTCCATATACGTTGTCATGGTATTTTAAACTGTTCATCTGTTCATGGTATTCATTACACATATAAAACAAACATCATAGGCTGTTACTATTTCTGCAACAATTTCCCCCGAAACCTTATCTTCAAAAAACAATGTGTATACAGTAGCTGCTGTTGTTTTAAATGGATAATTCAGATTTTTGTAACCCTAGCCCTAGTTCTTATTTACCAATGATGTTGTTGATCGGTAGAATCCTTTTTTTTTTTTTTTTATATCTTTTTCGCCCTCCTTTTTCCTCCGATTTTCTCCCATCCCAATGTTAGTCGTTATGCCAATTCCCAATCCCCTTCCTGGTCGCTGCGCACTTACCACAGTCGGTCTGGGAGAGTGGAGGCTACCACGTGCTTCCTCCGACACACGTCCAGCCAATCAACCGCTTCTTTTCACCTGGCAGCGCAGATTCTCACTGAGAGGGCGTAGCGTGTGGAAGGATCATAATACCCCCCTTAGATCCTATCCGCGCTTAGCAGGCGCCCCGACCGAACTGTAGGAGTCGCTGTTTACAACGACCCGGACCCACCCCGCCAGCTTCTCCCACCCTCTAATACTGCCAATTGTATTAGTGTGAGCGGCCAGCCAAGCTGGTGACAACCCCGGAGCTGTGAGCTGGATTCGAACAGGCGAATCCTAGCGTCTCCGGGGTTGGTGACGAACGCAATCTCCTACGCTACGCCACCTGACCGCCCCTGGTAGAATCCTTTCTTAACACAATCCATGTTGTAATGTAATGTCAATGGGGTCAAGCCGGCTGAAGCCCAGTGAACTTTACTCCACGGTGCACACAGATATGAGCCTCAGTGAGAGGAGCTTGACCCCATTGACATTACATTACAACATCGGATTTGCATTCGCTTGCCGCTAACCAGCGGGAGCTAGTATGATGAACGGCGGGGATTGTGCCGAGAAAGGATTCTACCAATCGACAACATCATTGCAGATAAGATAAGATATTCCTTTATTGATTGGGGAAATTCTGGAGGGCTAGGGTTCCAAAAATGTGAAAAATGTATTCTAATGTCATATTATTATGTGGTTCCAGTCCATGGCAGAGGAGATGATGTCGGCCATCCTGGCCAAGCTGAAGGCAGAGAAAGAGGGGTTGAGTGGAAACTACACCCAGGCCCTCTGCAGGGTCTATACAGGCATCTGTCGACAGAGGGGAGACTGGGAGAGGGCTCACATCCTGGCCTACAGCCTGCTCAGAGAAGGTAAAACACAGCCTCCTCAGAGAAGGTTTGATTGATTGATTGATTGAAAACTTTATTAACAGATTGCAGAATGGGTACAATACAGTACAGCTCAATACACACAATTGTTAAGGGGATGCAGACCAGAGAAAGACTTTCGTCTTGTTTACATCAGGGTCCCCCATTTTCAATTCATCAGGACATATATGACATACATGACATACAGATAGACAGTACTGCTACATCTATACATTTATGACATACCAGATTTGCAACTACAGTACTGTTTGTGATACAAAACGAGTCCAGAAAAGGGAGTATATACACATTTGACGTAAAAACTGTACATTGGAGGAGGTTGGGTGGGGTTGGATTGGGGGGGGAAACACTGTACAACTGTACAAGCAAAACTGTACATTGGACCATAATAGGTAATTTACATTGGAGGGGGTTGGGGGGGGGGGAAAACACTGTACAAACAAGCAAAACTGTACATTGGAATATTGACAACCATACTAGGTAAATTACTGTACATTGGAGGGGGTTGGGTTAGGACATTTACAGGGGCCAGTTTCGAATTGCAGTCTCCCGTAGGTGTCCCTTGAGAGTGGTTTTGAAAGTGGGTAGTGATTCACATTCCTTTACAGCTTTGGGTAGGGCGTTCCACATTGATGTGGCATAATTGCGAAACGTGTTTAGTCCCTTGTTTGAGCCGAATCTGGGTTTAACATGATTTGTGGAGCTCCCTCTGGTGTTGTGATCGTGGTATTCACTGACCTTTGGGAAGTATTTTGACATGTACATGGGTACCTTGGTTGTGTAGTGTATCTTGTAGACCAGGCCCATTGCAAGTTGCTGTACAGCCTCATTAGAGAAGGTAAAACACAGCCTGATCAGAGAAGGTAAAACACAGCCTCATCAGAGAAGGTAAAAACACAGCCTGCTCAGAGAATGTAAAACAGGCTGACACGCTGCTTCGTCTGAAGCTGGCTGACACGCTGCTCTTCTCTTTGTCCGTCCTCCCACAGATTTCCCACATGCGGAGAAGCTGGTCTTGTTCATGGTGACCACATGGCCCAGTGTCCTCTCCCACGGCAGTGCTCTGTGCCGGGCCATCCACACCGTCACCAAGCTCAAAGCCCAGGAAGATGTCCTCCACTGCCTCTCTACCTACCTCAACTGGGATAAGGTAAGGTGTCCATCGTTTTCCCTCAGGTTCATGGGTAGCGGTCTAAGCACTCTCCTACCACCGTAGGGACTCTGGGTTTCGAATCCAGCTGTCAACGGTACCTCCGGCTTGGTCAGTCGTCCCTACGAACACAATTGTCAATGTTGGTGGGTGGGAAGCCGTGGGGTTATGAGTCCTGGTCGTTGCAAACAGCGACTCCTACTGGTCGGTCGGGCGCCTATTCAGCAGGGAGGGGGGATCTGGGGCAGATAGCGTGAACCTCTACATGCGTTACGTCCTCCCAGTGAAACTCTCGCTCTCGGGTGAAAAGAAGCGGCTGGCGACTCCACATGTATCGGAGGAGGCATGTGGTAGTTCTACACCCTCCCCAGGCCGACAGTAGGGCAGTATGTGATAGTCTACACTCTACACCCTCCCTAGACAGACAGTAGGGCAGCATGTGATAGTCTACACCCTCCCTAGACCGACAGTAGGGCAGCATGCGATAGTCTACACCAGGGGTGGCCAACCAGCCAGAGACTAAGAGCCACAAAAATTACTGTGGTACCACAAAGAGCCACACCATATACCAGCGTTTCTCAACCTTTTTTTCAGTCACGGCACCCTTCATGTGTTTATAGGTCTCACCCTCTGGCCTCTGAAGTTGCTAATGTTTTTTTTATTTGGGCCTCACAGGGTTAAAAGTACCCTGTGAGACCCACGGTTGCAAAATTACAAAATCACTTTTAGCCATTTAAAAAAAAAAATGTTTATTTAAAAAAATGTAAGCACATGTATAAGTCAATTGGTCCTGTTGTTCAGCCTCACAATGCTATTTGATAGTAAATGTGTTTATATGTGCCACCCTCTGGCCTCTGAAGTTGCTAATGTCTTTTTAATTTGGGCCTCACAGGGTTAACCTCTTAAGCCCGAGATATACAGTAAAAGTGTATATTTTCAGCATTACGTTTGTTTACCAATTATTTTAACTGTTATTAGTGAAATATAAGATTATAGAAATCTCAGGGCATTGAGTCGGAAACCGGCGCATATTGACAGGAGGAAGTGGCACAGCCAAAAGTGAGTGTAGTCTTTTGAAGGAAGAGACTCAGGGCTTTCGAATTTCGAAAAACTACCCTACCCAGCTCACACCAGCCCCTGTCAATCATCTGACTTCTGGATTTACTTTTTTATTTCTCTTATTTTTTGGGATTATCTCCCACAAACCTGAACGTTATTGCCATAAAACAGAACACAGTTAGTTTATCTACCTTTCTGTGAACGTCTTGCAAAAAATTGTGTTGTAATACGATGAAAAATGGTGGAGAAATTTACATTATAAAAAAGATGGCAGAATTCAGTACTGTATCTACAAAACCTTCTGTTTAATCATCTTCCCTTTATTCATTTGCTTAGATTTTTCAGGTCTGGTAAATTTTAGCATGGTGTTATTCACAGTCAAAGATAATTTTCTTTTTTTTAAATAGAATTGATATTCTCGTTTGGTTCATTATAATTTACTCAAGCCTAGTAACAGACACACTATTTCTGACACTGATCCATATATGTCCCTAGATTCAGATACCAAGAACATGCAAATGGACCATTTAATTTTTTTAAAATGTTTATTCTACGTCCTTATGGAATGAGTGACAAGTTTTAAAAAAGTAAAAAAAAAGAAAAGGATTTTTTTTTTTTTTTTTTATGGATGGAAGAGACACACATTGACGGGCAAAGAGCTGCATGCGGCTCGCCACCCCTGGTCTACACCCTCCCTAGACCGACAGTGGGGCAGCATGTGGTAGTCTACACCCTCCCTAGACCGACAGTAGAGCAATGCGCGCAACGACCAGGAAGGGAATTGGCATAACGACTAAATTGGGGGATGGGAGGAAAAGATATGGAAAAAAAGTTCATGGTCACATTATTGTCCCGAATATAAGACAACCCCTCTTTTTCAAGACTCACTTGTGGAAAAATACTTTTTTGAAGACCAAATCTTGTTTTTATGAAGAAAATAATTTCTGTTTATAACTCATAGAATATTTGTGGTAGTTGTAGACGGGGGCATGCGAGGGATGTAGAGCGGAGTAGTGTAAAGGAGGTGTGTACAGGCAGCAACACCATGCACACTTTTAAAGGCCTACTAAGTGGTTTCGGCCACTAGATGTCACTAGTGCACCACCAATGGGGGTGTTTATATAAGAAACCTCCGACCATCAAACGCATTCCTTATCAAACTGTCAAACTAGACATTGCAGATCAAATATGACTCAAGATTCAGCAATATCATATCACTCTCACAACAATGTTGTAGGAAACATATTTTAGGTTCAACTGTGGCTAGAAAAAGAGAAAGTTGCCAAGCGAACGGGCCACCATTTTCTTTTTGAAAACGGGAGCAGATGACTAGCGGCGTGTTTATCCAATCGGTTGTGTTCTGCAAGTAGGGTGGAGGTACATCACTACGGTAACGTGCATCACTGACCACAGCGGAATAATAAAATACAGGCAGAGGGAGGCGTCTAGGGAGATGAAGACACTGCCAAACTCTTCTAATGGGTCTTAAGATTTGATTGAAAGGAATTATGTTTAATTATGGACATTCTTTATCATTTAAATTTTTTTATTATATTCGTGCCATCAATGGAGGAGGCAGGAGAGGGCGGCTTTGAGGTGGGTGGGTGGGTGGGTGGGGGGATGGTTGTGGTTGCTTGTTTGATCTGATCTGATCCTGTACTGTACATGTCTGTCTGTGTTCCTCTTGTTATGTATGTTTGCTGTGTTTTTTTGGAGCTCCTATTTATCTGCTGTAACATGAATTTTCCCAGTTTGGGACATACTAATAAACTTGACCTTCTGAATCACTCGATGCCCATCTGTCCACAGAGCCCTCCGGGAGACATCGACCAGATCATGTCCACCACGCTGTCTGACATCCGGACCGGGTCTCGCCTGTCCTTCAAGAAGCACGAGCGCTACGGGGACGACCTGGGGAGCGAGGCCTGGGAGAGCGTCTTCACGCTGGACCTGCTCTGTGCGCACAGGAAGTGGAAGTGGACCTACGACATGTTTCTGAGGTGAGGATACAGAACAATGTATACAGAACGATATACCGTATTGACCTGAATATAAGATCCCTAACAATATACCGTATTGACCTGAATATAAGATCCCTAACGATATACCGTATTGACCTGAATATAAGATCCCTAACGATATACCGTATTGACCTGAATATAAGATCCCTAACGATATACCGTATTGACCCGTATATAAGATCCCTAACAATATACCGTATTGACCCGAATATAAGATCCCTAACGATATACCGTATATAAGATCCTTAACGATATACCGTATTGACCTGAATATAAGATCCCTAACGATATACCGTTTTGACCTGAATATAAGATCCCTGACAATCAGTGATGCGTTCTTCATGGGACAGGGTTGCACGCAGTGCAGCCAAAGTTTTGTGAGCAGAAGCGCGTGCACACAGGAATGCGCTGCACTCGCCAACTCGCTAAGTACCCACCTGGGCTACTTTGCATATCAATAGCGCCGGTCGTCAGGTGTGTTAAAGACGTTCTCAGATACATTCACACAGAACTTGTGAATTAAATGTGTTACATTCCATTCGTAGAGGCAATTAGGCATCGTCTTTAGTCTGTGCTTAAGTGAGGGAACATTTATGTGCATGCGCGGGAGCGCGCGCACGCGCCGGGAGCGCACATGCGCGTGGCATTATTAGCGTGCGTGCAATCAGTGTTGATATGAGGAACGCAACACTGCTGACAATATACCGTTTTGACCTGAATATAAGATCCCTAACGATATACCGTATTGACTGCACACGCTCACACCAAACGGTCACTTTACTAAATGAAAAGGTCACTTTACTTTATAAAAAACAAACAAACAAAATAAAGAACGGGAGTGGTTCTTGTATAGCAATAGATGGATATAGCAAGATAGCATAAGGATATATAGTATAACTGTATATTGTATAGTATAGTATTGTATAGTAGTGTATATAAGACCCAGTGCCTCATCTGTAGCTTAACACTGTAGTGCACTATCGCAGGACCTTAGCATGTCTTTACCATGCATTTTAAACTTTATGTACATTATACCTGTTATGTCTTATTCTTATTACTTGTATTATTGCACAATCTCTGCGATATACCGTATTGACCTGAATATAAAATCCCTAACAATATACCGTATTGAACCCAATATAAGATCCCTGACAATATACCGCATTGACCCGAATATAAGATCCCTAACGATATACCGCATTGACCCGAATAATAATAATAATAATAATAACTTTATTTGTATAGCACCTTTCATACAGAAACTGCAGCTCAAAGTGCTTCACAACAGAAAAGAGACAGGCATAAAATGAGCACATAAAGTGCAGACACAGGGCTCCAGGGTGCGCCCGTTTTGGTCGCATTTTGAGACCAAATATCAGCGCATTGCGACTGGATGTTTTCCCTTGTCGTACTGGTGCACCTCCCAGCAGGTCTGTCTGTGTGTATGTGTGTGTGCGTGTGTAGCGTCTTTTTCCCTGCCATGTGCGTTCTCAAATAAAAAAAAAAAAAAATCTCTGCCTTTGCCGTGACAAATAAATCTCTTGACTTGACTTGACTTGAAATACTGTACACCTCCAGTACAGAAACATTGTTTATGAGTTTTCGTGTCAGGTAGACCATTGATTGACAGTCGATTCTGCCAATTACGTCACACCGCTTGCACCCACCTCTGCTGTTGATAACGCTAGCCAAGTTAGCATACACAAACGCACAGTGGGCCAGTGACTTTGGTGTAGGGGTGTAACAATGCATCGATCCTAAGGGGAAAATTCAACTGCATCGATTTGAAAATGTTAGAATCGATTATCGCAATTATTATAATTTTTTTCCTCCGTTTTTCTCCCATCCCAATGTTAGCCGTTATAGTGTGGAAGGATCACACTACCTCCCTTAGATCCTATCCTCGCTGAGCAGGCGTCCCGACCGAACTGTAGGAGTCGCTGTTTACAATGACCAGGACCCACCCACCAGCTTTCCCACCCCTAACACTGCCAATTGTGTTAGTATGAACGACCAGCCAAACTGATAGCAATGCGGAGAGCTGGGCTCGAACCCAGCGTCGATTATCGCAATTTTAATGTGTACACAGTGTTGCTATTCTCATGTCCATTACAGCCAACACAACGACATACGCTACTGCATCAACGTTATGATTAACAAAGCAAGGCATTCGTTTTGTTGCATTAACGTTATATTACTATTGCTATCGATAAATCTAGGTGTTCTAAAATCTATTGCTATTGGTAAGACTAGAATAAGTTACATTAATTTAATGTTACTGTCTCGGAAAACTCTCACATATCGCAATGGCGGACTTTTAGGAAGTAAAAAAGCAAATGAGAGCTTCCGATTGGTCATTTCCTTTATTTCCCTTGAAACCAGTCATGTCACTCTACTGTGATTGGACCGTTGGCTTGAATGCAATGTGGGACTTGTAGTTTTTTTTAACGATTATCAGCGGAGAGAAAAAAGCACGACTGAGGCTGTAATCTTCACTCGCACACCGTGCGAGTAATTGATTTTTCCGGTTCGCACACACATATTTCTAGGGGCAAATGCGAGCAATATGGTCGCACTGTAGAGCCCTGAGAACCATAGGTTATATTTCAGTTAGACTCACTGATCACCATGATGTTAAAACAGAATTATAACTCTTCCTCATTCCTGACCTGGTTAACTTGTTCTTCCCCTAAACCCTCTGAAACCTACTGATGAGCCTACTGAAGGCTGGCTGTCACAAAACAGTCACATCTAGAGACCTCAAAACCTACTCTAGCGAGGCCTTTAACCTTGAACTGGAGAGTCTGGACTGGTCAGATGAACTCAATGGTACACTGGTTGAAGAAACTTGGCTTGGCTTCAAAACCAAATTTTCATCAATACTAAACAAAATGGCCCCCCTAAGAACCACCAGGGTAAAAAATCGCGCTGAGCCATGGATGCACACTGAAATACTGACCGCTATGAAAGCCAGAGACAAAAAATGCTCTGAGTTTCGTAAAAGTCAGTCAAAGCTTACCAAAAGCACGAGCAGTGAACTCCAAGACCACGTGACTGAACTCAAACTAGAAAGAAACAGACTTAAGAAATGACGTAAACTCCATGATCAAAACTGCTAAAAAAAATTTCATCAATGACAAAACCGAGGAAAACAAAAATAAACCACGTGAACTTTGGAAATTACTCAACAATCAACTAGGCTGCAGTAAAAAACTCAAAACCAGGTTCTCAAACATAAACATAAAGACGGACAACACGCTCATCACAGACAAGCTGGATGTAGCCAATTACTTAAACACTTTCTTCACAAACATAGCCACAACACTGGTAAACAAACTACCCTCCCACTCAGGGCAGTATGGGGTAGAACACATAGTAGCATACTACATGAACCTAGGCGTCCACAAAGACGACTTCAAACTGGAAATAGTAACTACAGATGAGGTACTCAAAAAACTGAGCGCCCTCCAACCAAACAAGGCCACTGGCCATGACAACATCCCCTCCAAATTCCTCAGAGACTCAGCAGCAGCCATCACCCCAGTCATCACACACATAATAAACCTCTCCATAAAACAGGGACACGTCCCCAAGGACTTCAAAATTGCGAGAGTAACACCCCTGCACAAAAAGGGCAGCAAATTAGACCCGGGTAACTACCGCCCTGTTTCTATCCTTACATCCATCTCGAAAGTCATGGAAAAAATAGTATACGAACAGATCGAAAAGTACCTTGCGGAAAAAAATCTAATCTACGAATTCCAATCTGGCTTCAGAACATCCCACTCCACTGACACATGCCTTCTCTACTTGAACGACCACATCAAACAAGAGGTGGACGCGGGCAAATACTGCGGCATGGTCATGCTGGACCTACAAAAGGCCTTCGACACTGTCAATCACACCATTCTGATTGACAAGCTAAAAGCAATTGGTTTTGATAGTTTATCAGTGAGCTGGATACAATCCTACCTGGAGGGGAGGGAACAGATGGTGGAAGTAAACGGTACCCTATCCCCCCCCCCTCACAGTGAGCTGTGGTGTTCCACAAGGAAGCATACTAGGACCGCTACTATTCCTAATTTATGCAAATGACATGTCGTCAGCTTGTGACTGCAACTTGTTCCTGTTTGCGGACGACTCAGCCCTGCTGGTCTCTGACAAGAACAAGTTACAGGTTGAAAAAGCCCTCAGCTCGGAACTAGGCAAAATCTGCATATGGCTCGCCGACAACAAACTATCATTACACATGGGCAAAACAGAGTCCATTCTCTTCGGTTCAAATAACAAACTCAGCAAGACCGACGGCTTCTCGGTTACAGTGGGTGACAATATTATCACAAGGAAAGATGAAATTACCTACCTGGGTTCCATCCTAGAGGCTAATCTTTCCTGTGACAAAATGGCATCCAATGTAATAAAAAAAGTCAACCAACGAACGCGATTCTTGTACCGGATCTCCTCTCTGGTAAACAAGAATACCCTGAAGACTCTAGCAGGAGCACTCATTCAAGGGTACTACGACTATGCTTGCACCTCATGGTACCAAAGCACCTCAAAGGCACTAAAAAACAAATTACAAACATCTCAAAACAAGCTAGTCAGACTACTACTTGACCTGACTCCTAAAACCCACCTCACCCCTGCCCACTTTGACAACCTAGGATGGCTTAGAGTAGACGACAGAGTACAGCAACTTGCAATGGGCCTGGTCTACAAGATACACTACGCGACCAAGGTACCCATGTACATGTCAAAATACTTCCCAAAGGTCAGTGAATACCACGATCACAACACCAGAGGGAGCTCCACAAATCATGTAAAACCCAGATTCGGCTCAAACAAGGGACTAAACACGTTTCGCAATTATGCCACATCAATGTGGAACGCCCTGCCTAAAGCTGTAAAGGAATGTGAATCACTACCCACCTTCAAAAACACTCTCAAAAAACACCTACGTGAGACTGCAATTAGAAACTGGCCCCTACAAATGTCCTAACCTAGTTGTACAGTAAATGACCAAGTAAGGCTTTGTCAATATTCCAATGTACAGTGTAAAATGTGTGTGTGTCCCCTACCCAACCCCCCCCCCCCCCCCCCCCCCCCCCCCACCTCCAATGTACAGCCCTCACCCAACCCACCCAACCCCACCCCACCAACCTCCTCCAATGTACAGTTTCTACGCCAAATGTATATACACTCCTTTTCTGGACACTTTTGTATCACAAACAGTACTGTATTTGCAAATCTGATATGTCATAAATGTATAGATGTAGCAGTACTGTCTATCTGTATGTCATGTATGTCATATATGTTATGATGAATTGAAAATGGGGGACCCTGATGTAAACAAGACGAAAGTCTTTCTCTGGTCTGCATCCCCTTAACAATTGTATGTATTGAGATGTACTGTACTGTACCCATTCTGCAATCTGTTAATAAACTTTTCAATCAATTCAATCAATTTCAGCCAGTGGATCATCCAGCATCACTGTGTTTTCAAGGCCCTACCGGCTTGCTTTTTAAGATAGAGGCAAATGAAATCATGGGAATCTTGAGATTGATACCATTGACACCACACATGTCCTACTAGCTAAAAGGGCTAAATATGGCTCCAAAGTCGATCTTACTTCACCACGACACCTCCACTCTCTAGACTAGAGCTCCAATATAAGATGATGCTCATTTTTCAGGGTGTGATTTGTGGTCAAACAAATAAAAAAAAAAGTGCTTTCTAAAACAGTGCGTCTTCAATTCGAGACGATACGGTAGTTCCTTAATGGATACTCACCCTACTGGGGCCACCCACACTAAATATGTACACACTCACAGAGAATCAAGAGGTTTATTTGTCACATACATACCAGGGCATACAGTGAAATGCGGGTGGTCAGGCCCGCATCGATTGTTCAATAATACAATAATAAAATAGACATAGAAAAAAAATAACAGGTAAGACATAAGAGATGTGCATGATACAAATAGACATGCTAAGTTCCTGAGAAACTGGTTCCTATGTACACTACTATATACAATATACAATTTTAACTCCGTCATTATTATACTTAATGTATTCTAAACTATACTATACAATACCTCATTCCTTTAACACTTCCAGCGCCAAAAACGCTGTCCAGCGTTATTGGCCGCCATGCGTTGTCTGCCAGGATCGCTGTAGCGTTTTTGAGATCAATATTTAATTTTCTCGCCATGGCATTCATAATTCATATACCCACCCCCGGTCCTGCAGCTGGACCTTAGATGTGACTGCAACGACGGCTCAATACCGCCGCCTGGTGGATGGTCGGGCGAGTTACACTCGCAAAAACTGGATGTGCCATCAGTGCATCGATGAAAATCATCCGGCAGTCACATCTCGTTACGGGACTCCCGACAGACACTATGTACATAATGGATCGCTTTCTAAACTTAATAATCGATATGATTTCGGCGTTTATTGCGCCATACAAACCGGAAATGGACCTAGGCGATCGGCGTCGTATAATTGGGATCTTTCACCGCCAGTCTCATTGGCCCACGGTAAGAGGAATATAACGTTATTCTCAACCCGATTGTGCATTTCCTTGTTTGCAAACCATCTGATCAATATATCCACCCAACCTACATAAAGCAGTTACTCATGATCGGGGAATTATAAACGACCCCCCCCCCCCCCCCCCCCCTTTCCTCCGCGCATGATGAGGCATAATGTATACCGATCATATACATTTGAGTTTTTTTTTAGTGTAGCGTGTATGGGGGGGAAACGGCAATTGATAATCTATATATGCGTTTGGGCCTATAACTATCGTTTTTGGAATTACAGCAGAAAAGATTAAAAACATACATATATTCTAGAAGGTATTAACACAACAATGTATGAATGAAAAAGTATAACGTTCCCACATCCTGAACGATAGATAATCGATGTTGAATGGGCCATAGTAATGTCAATATAGACAGAATGTTAACCCTTTACTATCACACAGCCGACGGCGATGCTCCATCGGAGCTAATGATGCTAATGATGGAGCATCGCCGTCGGTTGTGTGATAGTAAAATGCTAACCTTCTGTATTGTCACAGTGAAAGGGTTAACCGGCTGTCGTGTGGCAGTGAAAGGGTTAAAGTGCTTGATTTTTTTACCAAACAAGGTCATGGCCTGGAATTCCTTGAAAACAGTCAATTTTCTTACAATGTGCTTAAAAGGTCCTTGAAATTCAAATCAACCATTCACATTGACATTTTTGTTCATCCACGATAAAATTGTTCTGAATCAAGAAATTGAATATTTTTTTATTTAAAGTGTAATTGTCGGGAAATGGTTTTAAAGGGGAACTCCAACATTTTGGGAAATTAGCTTATTTAACATGTTCCCTGGAGTTAGACAAGAAGATACATACCTTTTTTGTCTCTGTGCGTGCATTTAGCTTTGGGAATAGACGCTCCGTTAGCATAGCTTAGCTTCATCACTGGAAGTGAGGCAGATCCGTAGCCTTACAGTGCCTTACAGTGTATTGTAAGGTCTGACATTGACCAAATTTGATATGCATGACCTTGGTGGGCTCTAGGTCAACTCCTGAAAAGGGGGTCAATGTCAGACCTTGCAATCACAAGTTAGGGGGCGCACTGAAATTATGGCAAGGGTTATTAGCCCCCTAACTTTTGATTGCAAAGTCTGACATTGACCCCCTTTTCAGGAGTTGACCTAGAGCCCACCAAGGTCATGCATATCAAGTTTGGTCAATGTCAGACCTTGCAATACACTGTAAGGCACTGTAAGGCTACGGATCTGCCTCACTTCCAGTGATGAAGCTAAGCTATGCTAACGGAGCGTCTATTCCCAAAGCTAAATGCACGCACAGAGACAAAAAAGGTATGTATCTTCTTGTCTAACTCCAGGGAACATGTTAAATAAGCTAATTTCCCAAAATGTTGGAGTTCCCCTTTAAGCCATAAATATTGGATCCGATTTATTTTCTTTCTATAAAAAAACAGCAAGTGAATTGTATCCTTTTTAAATGCCCTTTTAAAAATGAAAAATAGTGCTTGGAAAAGTACTTGAAAGTCCTTGAGTTTCATTTTGCAACGTCTGTGGGAACCCTGTCTGCAGTAAGGAGCTGTGGCCCTTGATGAACAGCTGGGTGACGCAGCCCAGGGACCAACAGACTCCCATCTCCGACGCCGCCGTCGCCACCGTCCTCAGGCTCATAGGTACGTAGGTCGCTTGGTTTTCATCATGAGTCTGACGAAGGGCTTCGCCACCAGGTTGGCCGAGTTGTTTCGGAAAAGGGTTTCGATATCGTTTTGGGACGTATTCGATTAGATTAGATTCTTTAATGACCACCCAGCCAGGCTGGTGGAATTTGTTTTCAGTGCAGTTACAGCATTGTTCCAACATAGAACATATAGCATCACTTACAATACATACATACTACATGCAGTTACCGTAATTTTCGCACTATAAGCCGCACTGGACTATAAGCCGCAGGTGTTTTAATGTTTAATTACCATATGTAATTAGCATTGGGACACAATACTGTCGGACAAATAACAAGAATTAACTCATTTACAAGTTGTATTAAGTTTAGCAAATAAGGATAAATAACAGATAAATAACAGATAAATAACAGATAAATAACAGATAAATAACATTTCAATGCAGTCAAAAAAGCAATATTTTGATTTTTACATTTTCGGGTTTGGTCATGTCGAGTCACATAAGCCGCACCGTTATATAAGTCGCAGGGTCGAAAAATGGGGAAAAAAGGCACAGCTTATAGTCAGAAAATTACGGTAAATACATAAATACATAATTACAAAGACCATACAGAGGTTGCTACAGGGACTTCAGTGTCTGTATGGCAGTGGGGAAGAAGCTGTTTTTAAAGCGGGATGTTTTGGTATGCGTTGGTTGTTTTGTATTTAGGGGAATGGCAGGAGGATTTCTGAAAAATAGACAAAAGTGATCCGGGGAACAGCACTTAAGATAAAATAAGACGTTCCTTTATTGGTCCTCTTAGGGAAATTCACTTATATTTGTACTTTTTACAAACTGCAGTGTTTCGCCGCTGCTGAATTAGGACCGCCGCTGCTATGAACTAGACCAGGGGTCAGCAACCTTTTTGACATGGAGTGCCTGTTTGAAATATAGTTGTAACTAGTGTGCCTCAACAATATTCCATGCATCGTCATTTCTTTTTCTCATCAGGTATTTTTAATGATAATTTTTACATTATTACATCATTATTGTTATTGTTATTATTAACAATATTATTATGATGGTTGTATCAACCCTAAATCTGAGTTGGGGGGGGGGGGGGGGGGGGGGGGCGGAATGCAATGCAAACAAACAGCTGCATACAGTGCGACCATTTCACTCACATTTGCCCATTCATTTTTGGACACATCACACACCATCGGTGTGTGTACTGTACGTGTGCTGTCATAGCTCCACCTACAGGCCTAATGGAGAACACCAGGATATGAATGGAGGGTGAATGTGAGGTATATCGTGTAAATAAGTTTTGATTGATCGCAAGACTAAACTGTAAAAAAATAAATAATAATAAGTTACCAGAACTTAAAAATATTGAGTTCAGTTACTGTGCATTAAGGTTTTCAGTTTTCAATCCATAATAAGTTAACAGAAAAATAAGTACACAACCACATTATTTCAACCTAATAAAACTCTGTTTATTGTCATTGTTTTAAGAACACAAGTTGACTTGGTAATACTCACATTTTGAGTAAAAGAAATGGCTTTTAACATGTGCAATGTTCAATGAAATAGAAAAATAAATAATAAAATGTGTAGATTACAACAGTGCAAAATATTTCACTATAATATTTCAAAAAAAATATATATATATTTTTAATGCTGCCCCCTGTGCCTATGAAAATGTCCCCGCGTGCCTATACCCCTGAACTAGACTATTAAAAAAAATTACGGTATAAAGAAACAATTTTTTTTTTATCATTTCATTTGGGCTGTGGGGGTGCTTAATGTAAAAGACTGACCTGAGGAAAAGGCTGCAGGGAGAAAGCACTGCAGTCTAGTCGATTTTGTGTTTTGAGCACAAAGTTCATCATAGATCTAGCCTCTTTATTTTGCTCTCAAAGTGCACCAGATTGATGCATTTAACTTTAAAATGAAAAAAAAAAGAAAATAGATTTTTGATGTAATTCAGTGTCTGCTATAACATAAGATAAGATATTCCTTTATTGATCCCCTTGGCGAAATGCGGGCGTCATAGCAGGAGGGGCGAGGGGGAGGTACAGGTATGGGCAGGGTAATGGAAGAAAGACATACATATAGGCAATCAAATATGAGTGTCGGTGGGGGGGTATGAGTCTTTGGCTGAATGTGCTCCTCATCCTGGCTAGCTCCTCATAGAGGGGGTGGGAGGGGTTCTCCTGGAAGAATCTCCTCGCTGGACGTTCTTTTATGCCCTTCAATTTATGAACGGCTTTGTTGTCGTTACAAAAATGAACTCGTTATCAATATTGTAATCTAACCTTTAAATGATAATGTATTCTCTGCTATCAGGGCGCCTCGGTCACCTGGGAATCAAGGAGAAAGGCGTGGCCTCTCTGAAGACGGTCGCCGGCGTCATCAACATGTTTGGCAAACATGGGAACTCTGAAGGTATCCACATCTGATTCCTGTCGTTACCGGGGAAGGATATCGTTGCATGTCGTTGCTGTTTTGGATAGTTTTTGTTTTGATGTGCTTCTAAAACAGTACTTTCCTTGATCAAGTCACAAAGAACCCACGTACGCGTGGAAATGACGGCACATGACGCAAAAAAGAAAGATAAAAAAAAGATAAATGTTTAAGATGTTTCATTCTGCGGGTGGGTGGCGCAGCGGACATTGCGCCTGTCACCAACGCAAGAGACACCGGGTTCGACTCCGGCTGTCAGCGTTGCCTCCGGCTTAGGCCAGCTGTCATACTAACTCAATTGGCAGAGTTAGCGGGTGGAAGTCGATGGGTGGTAATCTGGACGTTGTGGACAGCGACTCCTACAGGTCGGTTGGGGACGCCTGCACAGCAGAGACGGGAAGTAGCGGGGGTAGTGTGAGCCTCCCACACGTTACACCTCGCCAATGAGAGTCCGCGCTGGCATGTGAAAAGATGTGACAGTCAGACAGGCTGCCTCCTCGTGTATCGGAGGGGACACTTGATGCAAGGCTTCTATCCTCCCTACAACCGGCCAGTGGGGGGCATATGTGAGCAACGTTCAAGACTGGGGAGGGGAGAATTGGCACAGTGGAATTGGGATTGGAGAAAAATAGAAAAAGTGGATAAAAAATAATTGTTTCATTCTGTTTTTAAATGGCTTCTTTGTGACCTGATCTATTGCTTGTGGCAGAGCACCCGGCCACGAGGCTGCGTGACGAGCATCTGACGTGCATCGGAGGCTTCTCTCGATACCTATGGCTAATGAAAGTAGCCTATAATCTCTGAGAAGATGCAGTAAATAGTTTTCTCTAATAACCCTTGTGTGGCTCGTTCGCATTTCTACTGCTCGCCCTACGTTCAGGGGCCTGGTGGACCCCCAACATTATTGTGATTTTAAATACGATCAATGACAAAATACACAACAGATGTTAACTTGATCTCAATTACAAGCGATCTAACACAATATATGGTTAATATTTGCCATTTACCTCTGCTAGATCACATTTATCAATAAAAGTGCTATTCGTTTTTTGTGAAATATGAAAGAAATCCATTATAATCAAGACATGAATGGAATAAATCACATTTATCTTGAACAATACTTTTCGCACTATAAGCCGCACCTGACTATAAGCCGCAGCAGCTAAATTGAATGATGTGTACATATATAAGCCGCACTGGACTATAAGCCGCAGGTGTTTTAATGTTTAATTACCATATGTAATTAGCATTGGGACACAATACTGTCGGACAAATAACAAGAATTAACTCATTTACAAGTTGTATTAAGTTTAGCAAATAAGGGAACAGATAAATAAAATGTCAATGCAGTCAAAAAAGCAATATTTCGATTTTTACATTTTCGGGTTTGGTCACGTCGAGTCACATATAAGCCGCACCGTTATATAAGCCGCAGGGTCGAAAAATGGGGGAAAAAGGTGCGGCTTATAGTCCGAAAAGTACGGTAAACGAGGCAGACAGTGAAGGAACACGGTGAACCTTTTTGTTGAATTTCTACCATGTTCACCTTTCACCTACAATTTCAACACCACGTATGTGATGTAAATGTACACGGGGGGGGGGGGGGGGCGGGGCAGTGTGCACTCAATGGAAATGTGTTATTTTATTTTATATGTTCTTCACAGAATAAGCCAAGGCCAACGGGTCACAGGTTAATTGTATTTCTTTTAATAAAAATGGAATCCCATAGACCCGAACACCACACACGGGTTATTATAAGTAAGTAGGTTTTTATTTATATAGCACCTTGCCGATTTAACAGAGGGGGGGGGTTCCGGGGGAGGGGGGCCCTAACGACAGAAGTGCAATCGCATTTTGCTTTCGCAATCGTTTTACAATCTGTCAATACTGGACCAGTCTGCCAATACCGATTTGTGTGTTCATCGCCCCAGTCCTAATCAGCTCTGCCTCCCCCCATCCAGGTGTACCATGGGAGGTCCAGTTGGCGGCCATCTACTCCATCTATGACCTGTATCCTAGCAACCCTAAGCAGGCCCTGGACGCGCTGGCGGGGTGGAGAGGAGAGGCGACGCAGGCCGTACCCCCCGCGGTCACCTCGTACATCACCCGGCTGGCTTCCGTCTGCAGACACGTCTAGTAGGGGGGGCCGGCGGATCGGTCTGCTTTTCCGATTCAGTCAGTTCAGGTCGTTGATCTTCTGCTAGATGTGAAATATTAAATTGTGTTTTTCTTTCTTTGTGTGCGTGTCATAAAAAGGTCAATCTAATATTCCCGTCTATAGATAAATGATTGAAAATGAACGTTCCGCTGTGTGTAACATGAAAGGTGCAGCTTCATACCACGCTTTTGAAACAATTGAACGGAATGTGAATTGATCCACACACACACACACACACACACACACACACACACACACACACACACAGCATTCACTCATCTACTCTAGTTTTCCATCAAACATATAACCCAGAGCACTACTATGCGAGTGTGTGTATATATCATGTATATGTATGTGTGTATATATGTATGTGTATGTGCAAACAATTTGGGCAACAAGTTAAGACCTTAGAGACTTGACACCATCTTACCAACCCCACAAGATATGATATTACAAGATATGATGTGGTAGGTTAAAGGTTAAAGCACATGTCGGGGCGGCTACGTGGCGTAGTGGGCAAGGCGCTCGCCACGAATGCGGAGACGCTGGGCTCGCCCGTTCGAGCCCAGCGCTCCACATTGCTTTCAGTTTAGCTGGTCGTTCATACTAATACACATTGGCCGTATTAGGGGGTGGGAAACTGATGGGTGGGGATCGGGCGTTGTGGACAGCGACTCCTACAGGTCGGTTGGTGCGCCTGCGCAGTAGAATCAGGAAGTGTCGGCGGCAGCGTGAGCCTCCCACGCGTTACTCCTCGCCACTGAGAGATCGAGCTGCGCAGGTGAAAAGATGCGACTGCTGTTACCTCAAGTACCGGAGGGGACTTGTGCTGTGTATGACTTAGTCCACATTGCAGCCGGCTTGTGGGAGGCAAGAAACAGCGTTCGTGACAGGGGAGGGTTGAATTGGATGATACGAAATTGGGATGGGAGAAAATATAGAAAATGGGAGAAAAAGTGGATTAAAAAAAAAAAAAAAAGGTTAAAGCGCATGTCCAGGTAATACTCATGATGCACATGTTGAGCATGTTAAGCTCGGTTCTGATCCACTTAGGGTGCTAGCGTTGTACATTTCTCATGTGGTTCTTTGTAAATATGTAATGTTGCTTTTTGTATAAACGAAAACAAGTTTACCTTTTGTACATGTTTTGTACATAACACAGTTACATTGTAAGAGATTATTTTTTACACATTAAAACATTACATTTAATTGTGCCGTCTTTTTATTGGGATCCACTCATCACATTTAACCGTCATGAAATATTGTTCGGAATCCCGTTTTGGTACTTTCACAGGCATCTTCTACCAAAACCATAAATGGGGTAGCACTAGCTACATAACCATTGTAATTTTTTCCTGACTGATGAAGAAAGAATTTTTGAGAGCTAATATTGTTAAAAAAAAGAAAAGAAGAAAAAAAGGCCAATCTGAACATACAAGTGACTACTCTGATCATTATAGGTTTCACTTTCCCTGCACGTGTCAGCTATAGCATTTTGGACACATCAGATAGCTGTTCTGGGACAAAATAAATAAGATATTCCTTTATTGATTCCTTTGGGGGAAATTAGGGCTTCATGGCAGCAGGGGGGAGGGGAGGTACAGGTATGGGCAGGGTAATAGTAGAAAGACATAAATATAGACAATAAGATTAAGATCTGAATATGAGAAAAAACTAAACAATATAATTAACTCAGAATATACAAATATACTAAACTATAATTAACTCTGAATATAAAAATATGAGAACAATTAACAGTGTAAACAGGGTCTGTGTATGCCTCATCAAATGTGTTAGAATTCGGGAGTCCTTGACATGAAAACGGTGGATAAATATTGTGTCGTACTGTTGAGATGTACTATATAATAATAATAATACATTAAATTTGTACCGCACTTTATATTTGTGAAAATCTCAAAGTGCTACAGTACAGGAGATAAAGATAAAAAGTTAAATGAATAAAAACAATTAAAATGGATAAAACAACCAATGAAATGGATGAACATAAAAAAATATAAATTAGTTATAAAATTAATAGAAGTGAAAAATAAAAGTAGAAGAATAATTCAGGCAAATGCCTTGTTAATAAAAAGAAACGTTTTTAATATTACCACACAAGAATACTACCACAGTTTCTGTGCGTTTCAGTGAAAACGGGGGGGTGTTCTACAAGCAGGTTTTTAAATCCCACGGACATGCGCAGTGCGAGCCCATTCAGTGGCGGTGGGTGGAGTAGTAGGGTATATCTGCAGAGCCGCAAGCCCAACAACGTCTGGGCGGGGGGGGGGGCCTGAATACTTTTACCAACGAATTTGGCGGGGGGGGGGGCTTCGCGGGGCTTGTACTCTGTGTGAGGCGGGGCTTCGGCGCGCTGAAGCCCCACACAGAGTACAAGCCCCGCCCAGACGTTGCCGGGCTTGCGGCTCTGCAGACATACCCTATATTGGGTGGGTGCGCCATGTTGGCTTTTTAATAACTGGGGAGGAATGGAGTTGTGGGCCGGCTGTGTTGAAACCACCGACACACATTAGACATGGAGCGTAACGGAGACATGTGAATTAATCAGCGCGACGACGACGACGACGACGAGGTTTGTCTCTCCGTTTCAAACGAAAAGCGGGTTTAAATCCGCGGCGGCTCTGTTACCGGGGCTTTACGTTAACGTTAAAAACGCGGCTTCTTTACGTTAAAAACGTTGAACTCCCTCAAGTTCAATAATCATGGACCCCAGGAGCGCTTGTTGGACGACTCAGCCGGAGCAGAAGGGACCCGCCGGCTCCCTGTGGATGCACATTTGGGAGACCTCTCATCATGGATACCGGGGGGCGACCGACAACAACTACCGACGCCACTTACCGGGAGGAGCCGCCGTGTTCAGCAGCAGCGCCGGTATCAAACCACCGGGAGCGGGACCGGGAGAGATGATGATGATGGGTATCCGGAGGAAGGGCTCGCTGTCGCCGTCCTCGTCGTCGCTGGACTCCGAGGCCGAGACCACCGGGTCCATTTCGCCCTCGCCGCCCGGTGGTGGTGGTACCGGCGAGGAGAACCTGAACGACGTCGAGGCCACGGAGGAGGCGAACCGGTTCCTGCACCCGTTCAATGTCGACTACCGGGAGGAGCAGCGCCAAGGTACAGTTATTATCCCACACTGAACACCCAACTATCTTATTATCCCACACTGAACACCCCAACTATCTTATTATCCCACACTGAACACCCAACTATCTTATTATCCCACACTGAACACCCAACTATCTTATTATCCCACACTGAACACTCCAACTATCTTATTATCCCACACTGAACACCCAACTATCTTATTATCCCACACTGAACACCCAACTATCTTATTATCCCACATTGAACACCCAACTATCTTATTATCCCACACTGAACACCCACCAACTATCTTATTATCCCACACTGAACACTCAACTATCTTATTATCCCACACTGAACACCCCAACTATCTTATTATCCCACACTGAACACCCCAACTATCTTATTATCCCACACTGAACACCCAACTATCTTATTATCACACACTGAACACCCCAACTATCTTATTATCCCACACTGAACACCCAACTATCTTATTATCCCACACACTGAACACCCAACTATCTTATTATCCCACATTGAACACACCAACTATCTTATTATCCAACACTGAACACCCAACTATCTTATTATCCCACACTGAACACCCACCAACTATCTTATTATCCCACACTGAACACCCTACTGTCTTATTATCCCACACACTGAACACCCAACTGTCTTATTATCCCACACACTGAACACCCAAACTATCTTATTATCCCACACACTGAACAATCTTATTATCCCACACTGAACACCCCAACTATCTTATTATCCCACACTGAACACCCAACTGTCGTATTATCCCACACTGAACACCCAACTGTCGTATTATCCCACACTGAACACCCAACTGTCATATTATCCCACACTGAACACCCCAACAACTATCTTATTATCCCACACTGAACACCAACAATATTGTGATATATATCGTGATATGGCCAAAAAATATCGCGATATCATTTAGGCCCTGTTTAGACGGAAACGCTAGCAGGTGAATCCGCAAAAATATTTTTCGGATGTGCCTGAAACGGCGTTTTTACGGGGGTGAAAGTAACCGCAAAAAAGTGAGACTACCTTCCAGGGTGGAATTCCTAGAAACGATAAACCTTTGCGCTATCATAAAACTAAACTGTCAAACCGCATAAAACGATGACGAAAGGGTTGTCAAGGCTCTTGTCGCGCGTACTGCTTACATCACAGGCATGCGCCAGTAGCCTAGAAGCGTAAACAAAGCATGTCTGATTCTATCCATGGCGATCACCTGAAGGCTACATTGGCAGTACTTTTAAATACACAAGAATCTGTCCCGCGGTGTGACTGGACCCACTGTCTGTGAGTGACTCTGCTTTGGTCCAATCACATTCCCCACCCACAGTCTGCGAATCAGAGGCAGCGTAGGGCGGGTCTTCACAGCACGTCATGTGACATATGCGCCAATCGTGTGACAGCGGGGCTCAGTCGTTACAGCCTCGTCTGCACGGAGAATTCCATCCCAAAACACTTGTCTAAACGCAAAATTAAAAGTGAGACTGCAAGACTACTTTTGCGGTTTCTGTTCAGACCAGGGTTTCCGTTAGAAAAAATTGTTGCCGGTCTCCGTGACCTGCAAGATTTCAATCTACCGGACAAATGAGATTAATTCCGGTCATAGTTTATTGAGCTTTAAAACAATCGATAGGCAGGCTATATAAAGAATGTCATCCTCAAGGCATGTAGATTTATAATAGTATTACTTAAAACTAGGCTACTTTTGCGTATACAGTCATTAATATATTCCAAATAAAATAAGTCCCTCGATACTCCGTGCTGCTGCTGACTTGAAATAAAATAGACCGCGTATGTGGGCAGTCGGTCCGACACTAAACAGAAGTCTGTTATAATCACATTTTTATGAGCTAACGAATTCCGTTATATTGGACATTTGTATTAATTATATCAAGCGAAGAACTGAGAAAGCAGAGAGACGGCAACATTATCGTGGTTTGCGTGACGACTCTCTCCACCTCGCAACGACTTATTTGCAAAGAGTATGGCGCTGCAGAGAAGCTGATTCAGCTGTTATTGGCTCTTTTCTGGGAACCGCACAGCAGCGCCCCCCACCCAACATTGGCTGAAAATGGCTGAATTGGAGTACTGCTGGAATACTGCATTGTGCTGATAGTGCTCTGGCTCTGCAGCTTCACAAAAGTTCGCACACCCAGCACTAAGCTCTCGCTGACGACGTCGTTGTAATTATTAGAAGCAAAGAGGAAACAAATGTAATGATCGTTTCGTTCATCGCATAGGCTATTTAATTTTAGCCTATTTTAATACAATTCAAATAATCAAATTGTGCTTAGACTCAGGGAATTATTTTCACCGGACATTAAGACCGGAGAGATGAAATATGTCGGACTTCAACAGATTTTGCCGGTCAAATACCGGTAATTACCGGCTAACGGAAACGCTGGTTCAGACTCTCTCCGTCTAAACGTAGCCTTAGAGGCCATATCGCCCAGCCCTAACCCCAACTATCTTATTATCCCACACTGAACACCCCAACTATCTGTGAGACGGGAACGCGAGCCTCTCCCCCTCCGCCCACACGCCATGTAGCGAGTTATCCCCACATGAACGCCAGCGGCTACGTTTTTTTGTATTAGTAGTAGCGTTTGTTTTAGCAACGTTACAAGACATTTCCTGTTGAGTAGCGGTTAACGTTAGTAGCACCGGTGAAAAAACGCCAGACGTAACAAGGCCTTGCACACCACGGAATGTTTCTGTAGTTCTTTCCTTCCAGTATGGCTGCTGCCTGTAACTACTTTCAAAAGAGAAATGCCTGGTTTCCGTCCAGTGGTAGAGGCTACGTTCAGACTGCAGGCAAGAAGAGTCATTAAAATGTGATTGATTTGCTCTTATGTGACTATGTGATTGTGTGAGCCGAACAAATCACATTGGGATCCGAGCTTTTGCATTCCGACATGGGCCACCTTTCATATTATGGGCCCAAATTAGGGCTGGGCGATATGACGATATTATATAAATATCGGGTACAGTTCATTAACGATACACTTTTTAAACGTATCGTGGATATCGTGATGTTTTGCCCAAGAGGCTTGTGTTGCGTCAATCTGGTCCACACGTTGACACTTTTGAACAGCGCCGCCCCACACACACACTACTGCATCAAAAGTTACTACTTATGATAACAAAGGCATTCGTTTTGTGGCATTGACGTTATATAGTTACACTTTCAATAACATCAGCGTATTTACATAGCAACGACCGAGGTCGACCTAGATATAGCAAGCATTAGCCGTTCATATCTCAGCCCGTGCTGACTCCGTTGTGCCCATTCTGCGGTCTGTTAATAACTTTTCAATCAGACAGATGTATGGAAATGCTTTTATTATAACATCCGTTGCAGTAAAATCATTATGCCTCCAGTCGTTTAGTCATTCTGCAGAGCTAAAAGGTAAAAGTCGGCCGCGGCGAGCTACCGCTGCCATTGTTGTTTTCATTGAGCTCTCCAATAGCGGAAGTAAAAAATTAATACGCGCTTGCCGATTGGTGCTAAGAACAGCAGGGCGGGTGCAAGCGATGTGACGTAATTGGCAGACGCGACTGTCAATCAAAATGATTCTGTTTGCCGACTGAATGAATATAAACGTTATTAACAGATTGCAGCATAGGTACAGTACAGCTCAATACAACAACAGTCAACAGTGGACTGGAGGATGCAGACCAGAGAAAGACTTTCGTCTTGTTTACATCAGGGTCCCCCATTTTCAATTCATCATATTTCATATCTAAATCATATATCTCATTGCTAAATATATGCAATATATAATCTAATAATCCAATAATTTAAATCTAATATATAATATAAAAATGCTAAATGCATGGGTATTTTATTTTGTCTTTAATGTTAGCTTGCAAACTCAAATACTGTCTTGGTAAGCCTCATAATGAATTGTTTGGGGGGAAAAAAGAAAAACATCGTGATGCGTATCGTGTATCGCCGAAAGGTCAGAAAATATCGTGATATCATATTTAGGCCATATCGCCCAGCCCTAGCCCAAATCAGATACAGGTCTGATTAGCTGCACGCTCCACTGCATTCAACTTGTAAATTAAACCATAAACTGACTTCAGTGTCCTCCATGTTACATCCATCCATGTTGGTACATCCACATCATTATTGCATGTGGGTCAGCACAGGAGTGTGGCCGGTTCACACTGGAATCTTTTTTTTTACCTTTTCATGTCAACGTTCACACGCACAATATATGCTTACCTAGGATTTGACTTGATTCAACAACAAAGCAGTCTGAGCAATGGCAAGCCGAAAACCTACGGCTGAGGTAGGTAAATTAAATTGAGACTAAAGTACAGAAAAAAGGTACCGTTGGGTAGGGCTGGGCGATATGACGATATTATATAAATATCGGGTACAGTTCATTAACGATGCACGTTTTAAACGTATCGCGGATATCGTGATGTTTTGCCCTCGCTTTAGAGGCCGCCACGGCTGAGATGAGATTTACAAGCGCAGTGCTAAATGCTTTCCTCTCTCTCTCGCCTCTCCCTCTCGCAGAAAAAAAAAGTCAGTCACACACACACTTGCCAAAATTACGTCATCTACACGCACGCAAGCGCACACACCTAGCCAGAGACAGAGAGGCGGTGGCTCGGTGCTAGGGATGCCCCCTGAAACCCAGGAGTAAGCTCCGACGTTAACGGTACTGCTATCTGTAAGTTAGTTTATGAGCGGATTAGCTACGGAGCTAACAGAGTGTACCATCCATCTGCGACGCAACAGTGGCAGCAACAGTGGACACGGAGTAATGTTAACGTTATGTGGAGTTCATACTACACTACACGTATGAACTCGACATAACGTTAACGTTACTCCGTTTCCATGAAGTGTTTAATTAGCAGCAATCTGTTGTTGAAAATGTAACGTTAACCGGAAAACCAGAAATGGAATGCGAGGACAGGAAGCCATCATGAAGTGGGCTTCTGGCCCTTGTAGTCATATATATTGTAGTCTTTTAGTCTTAACTAAAAGATTTTAACAAAATAAAAAGCAGCAGCACTATTGGATAACTGAGTCATGTTTGCTATGTATTTCTTTCTTTAGGGGAGTAGGACATTTGTTTCACAGTTTTAGCATGATGTTTTATAGATGGCTAGGTTAAACACAGGTTTTTGTTTTTAAGAGGGGGGTTTGATTTGATTGAAGTTTATTTCAAGTATGCAACACAACAAACAAACATCAAGTACAGATATAGCCTTAAGCCATTCAAATAATAAATGTATACATACATGTAAATAAATAAATAGTTACAATATGTAATCTAATCTAAATCTAATCTAAAAAAACGAAAGGCTAAAATGCTAAATATATAATCTAAGAATCCAATAATCTAAATCTAATATATAATATAAAAATGCTAAATGCATGAGTCTTTTGTCTTTAATGTTCGCTTGCAAACTCAAATACTGTCTTGGTAAGCCTCATAATGAATTGTTTGGGGAAAAAAGGAAAAACATCGTGATGTGTATCGTGTATCGCCGAAAGGTCAGAAAATTTTCTGACATCATATTTAGGCCATATCGCCCAGCCCTACCGTTGGGTACCGGTATCGATTCACAGGTACCGTATCGGTTCAAATGTGAAAGGTACCCATCCCTACTAGCTATATGGTATGAGCTTGATAGCTCTTTGCATTAATGTAGGGATGGATTCAACTTTGTCTTTGGAATGGATGGTAGTCAATGGGGCTGATGTGGAAAATCTCACATGAAAGTATAACTATAATCATAAAATCCATGATCAAAATTAGCCCACTACTGGTACAGCCTGACAAATGGGCATATTCGTTAGCGATGTAGCTGCTATTCAGTTACTGTTGGTCAAAAAACAGACCGTACAGCCGTCCAGTACTAACCCACAGTGTGACCCCCTGCTTGACCTTTATCCTGTGGTTCTAGGTCTTCCTGCGCCCTTTGACAATGTCCAGCAGCACTGTCGCAGCAGGCTACAGTCAGGAAGCAACACCCCCAAGGCATTCAAAAATCATCACGGGAGTAATCGCCAGTACCAACAACAACAACAATCTTCTGGGCGCCGGAGGAACGTCAACAGGGCCAACACTTTCCACGGATTGAGCAATTTCCTACCCAGCGCCTGTAGTAACGGGAACTTTCCGGACGCCTCTTGGAGTCTGTGGAAGGCCAGGCGGTACAGCCACGGTGTGAATGGGTAAGGAGGTTTGGCAGAATTTAGAACGACCTATGACCTTAAGAAATCTATGATTTTTTTTTTTTAGGCTTTCAAACAACTGCATGTTTGCTTATATATAACATTTTTTCCAATTAAATCAAAATAAATTTTGTTTGTATATCTTTGTTTCACACATTCATTCCGCAACAATTTACTATCTCAAACCCCCCGCCCTCTCTTCTTGATCCTCCAATCACAGCTGTTGTCCGAGGGAAGCGACGGTTGTGAATGGAGGATCCAAGAAAAGAGGACGGTGCTTGAGATGGTTAAATTGTGCCTGCATCTTCTCCCACGGAGTGATTTACTTGTCTGTTGACCGGTGCTACAATTAGGCCTGTGAGTCCATGATTATGGGGCGTGGCTTGTGCTTGTGCTCCATCCGTTGCCGAGCACACCAATCGGAACGTGCTTGGCCCTACATCAAGCCCCGCCCTCTTTCCTTGATCCTCCAATCGCAACCGAATCGAGGCACATTAGTCTGTGGCTGCTAGCGACCACTCGTGTAGGCTCCTAAAACTACGCCGTACCTCCTGACGTTTAGCGTGTCCCCCCCCCCTGCAGTCTTCACGAGGAGATTGTGGACTTCTTCAACTTCATGTCTCCTCGTCCAGAGGAGGAGACCATGAGGAGGGAGGTGGTGAACAGGATCGAGAACGTCATCAAGGAGCTGTGGCCCACGGCCAGGGTGAGTGTACTGTCTGTTTGTGGCCCACGTGTGGTAGTTGGGCCAGTGGGTTCTTGGCGAGAATCCCAGATATTAAAAAGATTGAGACTGATGCGGATCATATCACATGGGAAAAAAACCTATTTATTTTGCGTGTTCTGCAGGTGGAGATATTCGGCAGCTTCAGCACAGGCCTCTATCTCCCAACAAGGTAATGTCCAGAGAGAAGTGTGTTCTGGTCGGGCATCCCCGGGGTGTCGTTGGGTTAACTGTGCTGTAAGTGGTATTTCTTTGTTAAAATAAGTGTTAAATAGCTCTACATTCTGACAGCCATCGCTGATAATAGTGTCTTGCCAGTAACATGGGTCTCTCAGTCCCTCCGCTCTGCAGTAAACAGAAATGTTTTTTTTTGTATCGGGAGAGGGAACCCTATATATTTGTACTTATTTCAAGAAATCTTACCGTGCCAGATTTGATTCCTGCACTATTTGACTTATTTCAGGCACTAATTTCCTTGAAACTAGTTCTTATTTCGTAATTTGTCAAGACTATTTTTGCAGTGTGGAGTTCTCTCTCCTGATTGGATAAAGTGGGAACGGAATATCAGGAAATTTATTTTCTGTTTACTGCAGAGCAGGAGGGACTGAGAGACCTAGGGGTGCCCCCCGGTTCTAAACGGGAACCGGTACTAAATTAGAAAAAAACTGAGTATTGATAAGCTCCGACGTTATCGGTACTGCTATTGATACTCTAGAAATTATTATTACTATGAGTTTTTTTTTCGAGGACTTTAAACGTTGCAAACTATCTCTCCTCTCTCTGTCTCTGCACGAGAAGCGAGCCGCAGCGAGCCATTATTACTCACACTCAACTTTTTTGCTATTGCTATGTCTACTATACATTGGTTTCTTGTTCGAATGCATTTATTTCTATAGACCAGTGGTGCCCAACCAGTTGGCCGTGATCGACCGGTAGATCAATGACATGCAATATAATTGATGAGAGCAATGTTAGCTGCTAACTAGTAATACATAGGCTGAGCTAACTAGCGTTAGCCGCTAACCCTGGAAAAAGCTCAAAGCGGACTCCACGACACCAGTTCCATTCGTGAGAAAAAGGGGTGGGTTATATTGACATGGCTTGACAACGGATGTTCAAATATAACTTTTTTTTGAACAAATGTTTTATATATATATTTTTTTTTACATTTCTATAACCTTTATTTACCCAGGCAAGCAAGTAAGAACAAATTCTGATTTTATTTATTGTCAAAAGTATGCATAATGTTGTGTTAATTCCACAACAAGAGATATGTAATGTTAATTACCTGAAATTATTAAAAAAAATGTATATCGGTTGATATCGGTATCGGAAATTAAGAGTTGGACAATATCGGTATATCGGTATCTGTAAAAAAGCCAATATCGAGCATCCCTAGTAATAATCAATGATAAATCACAGGACAATAACAGAAATAATAATAACAATAATGACTGTCCAGTAATTAAATCGGAATGAAAGATTAAAAGACATACAAATTATAAATACAATACATGGGCTCTTGCTCACTCTTCCTCTCGTGTATGCATGAACTTGTGCATCTGGGACGCTTTATATTTAAGAATTAAAGGTTTTGTTGACTATCTTTACATGGTGGAAGGGTGTTTAAGAAGGGTGTTCTCCCTTCTGATGATCTGGTCCAAAATGAATATTGTCCAACAGGAAGTCTGCATGTCGTAGTTTTTTAGCATTGTCTCAAATAGGGATGCTCTGATATTGATATTGGATACCGGCCACGATATGACTAAAATAGCTGGATCGGCTATCTATTTTATTTTTTATATATATCGTTTTATTTGATTTTTTATAATAATATAATAAATAAAATAATAGATAACAATTCAGTACAATTCAGTACATTTATATCTATGTGTTAATTTTTACATTTACTTTCACTAAGTTAGGAAAGTAATGTTTTAAGTCAAGCCTGATGTTGCCTTGCACAAAGGAATGATCCCAGTCTCTTCCACACAGTGAGGCATACAGTTTATTAAATGAGCAATGGGTATCGGATCGGTACTCTGTATCGGCCGATACCCAAAGCCCAGGTATTGGTATCGGGACTGAAAAGTCGGATCGGTGCATCCCTAGTCTCAAACCATAAGTCTGCACATTATTTTAGGATTTTTCAAACCACCACTGAGCGAGTGACTGAAACACTAGCCGGCTATCCTGTACAATTAACACAGATTTCAATGAGGAAATCCATTTACTGACCAGTTGCTCGGTCCATAAGAAAATAGTGACTATATATCTCAACCCGGAAGTCTTAAAACCGGCAAACCGGAGGTCTCAGTCGCTGAATGTTATCTATATAGACCTCTCACAGGTATTGTATCTTCTGGCTGCTCCCAAGTCTCCAGAATCTCCTGCAGTTATAGGAAAATGAACTATTAATAGATTACTCCTAGCTTCATCTGTGGTCCTGTGAGCAAAGCCTTGTAATATACATTTCTGTCTCTTGATGAGGCAGGGGATTTTCAACTTTTAAGAGGCGGTAAATAGGGATGCCCCGATCGATCGGCCACCGATTGTTATCGGCCGATAATCAGTATAAATATGCGATCGGTGATCGGTGATAATGCTTTATTTTCGCCGATCGTCAAAAACGATCTCACTCGCTGTCTCAGTTCTGTCTCAGTTCTGTCTCAGACACCGGGAGCTGCACACAGTGGTGCGGCGTCTGCTCATCCCTCCAGCCCCTTCCGCACGCATGTAAACACGGGTCTAGTAGTCTAGTGGGACGGGACACAGGAGGACGGTGTCTCCCTGAGCTAACGTTAGCTTAGCTACCGTTACAAAATGACCCAGTCAACTATTCACTTTTAGTTTAATACATGAGGCATTGTCTAACCGAACGGTATCTAGCCGGCCAGCTACCGATAGCTCCTGACATCAACAAACGCTCCACAAAGTCTAGTAGAGACGTGTATGATAGCTCAGCTAGCTCACGTTAGCGCAAGTTCACTGTTCAAAACGAAATGTCCCATTGAACTAAATAATTCACTGAGGCGTTGTATTAACGTTATATATCCGGCTAGCAGTAGCTACAGATAGCTCCTGATATCAATGTCTTATAACACTGATTCGATGCGTATTCGAGCTGAGGGCATGTTGAATGTGATACGACCACAGTAACGTTATACCAATAGGGTCCATCTGCAGCGCAGGAGAATCCTTGCCGTAGCTCGAGGCTACTCGAGTATAGGGTCCAGGTGCAGCTCCGGAGAATCCTGGCCGTAGCTGGAGGCTACTAGAGTACACACAGACAGTGGAGCTTGTTGCTTGGTGGCGATGTCTTGCAGATAATACAAGTACAAGTCTAATTATATAATATATATATTTTATAAACAAAAAAAAAGAATTATATAAAATTAAATTACAAATGTTTTAATCAAAAACGATCGGTATCGGCCGATATGGCTCACAACGATCGGTATCGGTGGCAAAAAACGTGATCGGGGCATCCCTAGCGGTAAAGAAACAAAAGATTTCCCCATTAACCCCCGACATGCAGTATCAAGGATAAAATTACTGGTAAACAGGGAGACAGCGGCTCAGGGGGTACAGCGGACGTCTGATAGATCGGAAGTTTCCCGGTTCGATTCCAGTTCCTTGAGCGAGACGCTTAACCCCTGACTGCTCCCGTTAAGCAGGTTGGCACCTTGCAGGGGGTACAGTGTCTCAGGAGGTAGAACACCCGTATAGGGATTTATCATTGGGAAAATGGATTATCGGCTATTGTAACAATTCTGCCGAATGGAAATTGAAAAGCGTTCCATTTTTGCACAAAATGAGTTCCCTTCTATCACTAACATAATTGTTTAAGTATTTTTGGTTGAAATCAAATTTGGCGATTTATTTTTTATGATTAATTGCGCATATTTTCATGTTGAGCTATAGATTGTGGATGAATACCCACAGAAGGGTACACCGTGCAAATGTTTATGCTTTTTGTTTTAAACGAGACGATTTAGAAATGGGCGATGGGGAAATACATTGCGTTGGAACAGAGGGTGGAACACGAAAAACGGCAATGACGTAACCACTACACCTCCCTATTGGGGGGGGGGGGGGCTTAATGACGTGACATTGTGAGTGGCCTATAGCACTTTTTTTTTTTTTTTTTTAAATTTAACCCATGTGTCTTTTTGATTGGCCGACAGTGACATTGACCTGGTGGTGTTTGGGAAGTGGGAGCGACCTCCTCTCCAGGAGCTGGAGCAGGCGCTGAGGAAGCACAACGTGGCCGGAGCGAACGCCATCAAGGTCCTGGACAAGGCCACGGTGAGTCACCTGGGGGGGGGAACGCACGCCATCAAGGTCCTGGACACGTGAATATTTTCGGCAACCAACTTGTGTTTAGCGTTTCTCTGATTGGCCACTACGCCCATGTGACCGCGGCAGCGCGAGAGAGCTGCAGCGCGGAAATAGGCTGTTTATTGCCATTCTCTAAGACAAACTCTAACCTTAACCAGCTCCTTAACAGCGCCTAAACTTAACCCTTCTAACCATAACCAACTCCGAAACAATGCCTAACCTTAACCATAACCAACTCCGAAAGAATGCCTAACCTTAACCAACTCCGAAAGAATGCCTAACCTTAACCTTAACCATAACCAACTCCGAAAGAATATTGCCATTCTCTAAGACAAACTCTAACCTTAACCAGCTCCTTAACAGCGCCTAAACTTAACCCTTTTTTTTTTTTTTTTTTTTTTTTTTTTTTTCTTTTTTCCCCCTCTATTTTCCTCCGATTTTCTCCCATCCCAATGTTAGTCGTATGCCAATCCCCAGTCCCTTCCTGGTCGCTGCGCACTTACCCCCCATAGTCAGATCATTTGGGAGAGTGGAGGCTACCACGTGCTTCCTCCGACACACGTCCAGCCAATCAACCGCTTCTTTTCACCTGGCAGCGCGGATTCTCATTGAGAGGGCGTAGCGTGTGGAGGACCACACTATCCCCCTCACGTCCAATCCGCGCTTAGCAGGCGCCCCGACCGAACTGTAGGAGTCGCTGTTTACAACGACCCGGACCCACCCCGCCAGCTTCTCCCACCCTCTAATACAGCCAATTGTATCAGTGCAGACGGCCAGCCAAGCTGGTGACAACCCCGGAGCTGTGAGCTGGATTCGAACAGGCAAATCCAGCTCAGCTCCGGGGCTGGTGACGAACGCAATCTCCGCTCGGCCACCTAACCGCCCTAAACTTAACCCTTCTAACCATAACCAACTCCGAAACAATGCCTAACCTTAACCAACTCCGAAACAATGCTTAAAGTTAACATGCCTAAACTTAACGGTGAAAGAATGCGCACGTTAAAAAAAAAAAAAAAAATTGAAGGGAATCGAACTTGCCAGCAACGGACCGTAGGATCCACACCAATGCAGCGCTGCCAGTTGAGCTAGTTCTGGATAGTAAAAAAGGGGGGATTACTGCTACATAATGCTGCCGCTCCGCTCTGCTGCTGCCGCGGGGGCGTGGCTAGACGCAAGTTGGGCGTGGCTAGACACAAGTTGGTTGCCTTTAATATTTAGGCGTCCTGGACAAGGCCACGGTGAGTCACCTGGGGGGGGGGGGGGGGGGGGGGGTCTTCAAGGGTTCTACCTGGGGACCTTGTTATTTCCCATTAATCGTCAACGGAAAGAACTGTTGAAAATGGAATTGCAGGGCATTTCCCGTGACTTTCAAACAAGATGTTGCTGACTCGCAACTAGGGGAAGGTCCAGGAGGGGGCTGTGCCTCAACTAGGGGGTGTTCCAGGAGGGGGCTGTGCCTCAACTAGGGGGTGTTCCAGGAGGGGGCTGTGCCTCAACTAGGGGGTGTTCCAGGAGTGGGCTGTGCCTCAACTAGTGGGTGTTCCAGGAGGGGGCTGTGCCTCAACTAGGGGGTGGTCCAGGAGGGGGCTGTGCCTCAACTAGGGGAAGGTCCAGGAGGGGGCTGTGCCTCAACTAGGGGGTGTTCCAGGAGGGGGCTGTGCCTCAACTAGGGGGTGTTCCAGGAGGGGGCTGTGCCTCAACTAGGGGGTGTTCCAGGAGGGGGCTGTGCCTCAACTAGTGGGTGTTCCAGGAGGGGGCTGTGCCTCAACTAGGGGGTGGTCCAGGAGGGGGCTGTGCCTCAACTAGGGGGTGGTCCAGGAGGGGGCTGTGCCTCAACTAGGGGGTGGTCCAGGAGGGGGCTGTGCCTCAACTAGGGTGTTCCAGGAGGGGGGGCTGTGCCTCAACTATGGTGTTCCAGGAGGGGGGCTGTGCCTCAACTAGGGTGTTCCAGGAGGGGGGGCTGTGCCTCAACTATGGTGTTCCAGGAGGGGGGCTGTGCCTCAACTAGGGGGTTCCAGGAGGGGGGCTGTGCCTCAACTAGGGGGTGTTCCAGGAGGGGGCTGTGCCTCAACTAGGGGGTGTTCCAGGAGGGGGCTGTGCCTCAACTAGGGGGTGGTCCAGGAGGGGGCTGTGCCTCAACTAGGGGGTGGTCCAGGAGGGGGCTGTGCCTCAACTAGGGGGTGGTCCAGGTGTCAAAATAATTCCAATAAAAGCCATTTGCTTTAAAAAAAAACATTGTGTATATGGTTGCACAATAGTTTACAGTTGAACACACACACGCAAGCAATTTCTAAACTGGCCCCAAGTTTTCACTGTAAAAGAACCTATTTCTCTTAAACACATGGTCGGTTTTATTATTTTTTTATTAAATTGTACCATGCTTTTTAATTCATCCTAACCATCGCATCGGCCTGGGTGTACGATGGTGTTTTCTGTAACAAATTACACCTAAAAAAGATATATCGTGGGAACTTGAGTGATATTTATTAGCTGCAACCAGCAGCTCTAACGCTCGCTCTGTTTAGTTGGTCCACAAACGTGTCCCCACCTTATAGCAGCCACAGTTTCTGCCCCTAGGAGGCTGACATTTGGCATGGAGGTCAAGTGTTTGTGTGCCTGTGTGTGTGAATGCGTGCACGTGTCGATTCAGCTACTGCTTATTCGCACTCGTTTCGTCCAGAATTTCCCTGGAGTTCCTCCCACAGAAAAGCAGCAGAGTGCAATAACCGTCTAACCAGGTGCACAGGGGGCATTTAAACACCAGAGATCATGAGCCAGCTCTAATGCTTACTGCGGCAGAGAGCCGGGGCGATGACACTAAATAATGTGCCTATTCTACAGTTTGAGACGTGCCGTTTGAACTCGAGACTCCAGAGCTTAATCCCATCATGATCTCGACTCACAATTTGGACGCGAAAGCGGGAGTTTTACCTACAAGATGACAATGGTGAAAATATGAGAGATGGCCAGGTCTTGTATAACTGGAGGTGGTATGTAGGATTATAATAATAATAATTCATTTATTTTGTATAGCGCTTTTCAATGACTCAAAAGTCGCTGACAATAGGCAAAAATAAAACTGAAACGGAACCACAGGGAACAATATGAATACACAAGAACATGAAACCACGAGAAACGGACAACAAATACGGGAGTCGGTAGGGGAGACATTCGGTAAGTAAGGAAACTGAGGGGGGGTGGGAGGGGCAGGGGGAAAGGGGGTTGGAGGAGGGTGGTTATGGGTAGGGAAGGTATAAACGGTATGAATTTGCTCTACGGTATGGATTTTGACTATACCGTGTAACCGGTAGAGCAGCTCTAAAATAGCAATGACGTCATGTAACCACAGCGTGACTATTTCAATCGCATTTGCCCCTAAAAATAGATAGAATTAGTCATAGATAATAGATATGTGCAAACTGGAAAAAGTTATTTAGGAGGCTTCGTGCAGTGGGCGTGTCAACACGCAATTGTCATTTCATAATAAACACATATCACCGCGGCGCACAGCAAGTTTCAATTTCAGTTCCTGGTGTAACATTGCTGTAAACATTATATGTGTGTAGTGTTATGATAACGACGGCTGCAGCGGGAGGACGGCTGCAGCAGTGGATTTGCGAATAGCATGCAGCTGCAGAGCCGCAGAGCCAGGGGCGCTTTCAGGTCTGGTCACAGGCCCGCTCAACAGCGCCCCCCCCACCCACCCAACGGCTGAATTGCCAATGGCTGAATTGGAGTATTGCACTGTGCTGAGGGGTTGGGGGGGGGGGGGGGAAACACTGTACAACTGTACAAGCAAAGCTGTACATTGGAATATTGACAACCATACTAGGTAATTTACTGTACATTGGAGGGGGTACTTTTATATAAAATGCTTACTGTAGCCACTAAGTAACATCATTAAGTCTGCTATAAGCTATTCTCCCTCATGTGTGCAGATCTTTATGCAGTTTTAAAGCACATTGGCTTTGTTCTGAATGCACTTTGTAGTTATCCTACAGAGAAAAGAAAATGCACTTGACTTGGAATTAATGTACTGTATGCATTCAGAAGTGCTGAATAAATGTTTTATGGACCCATAATAGTGATTATTTATTATTTAAGTTAAGTTTTGCCATAATCATATATATTTAAGCATTACATCACGCGCAGGGGTGGTTTGTGAACAATAAACCATGCCTAGGGGTGGTCGTTAGACCCCCCTAGGCATGGTTTATTGTTCACAAATCACGACTGCAAGTGGTGTAATGCTTTTATATAACTGCCACATTCATCCAACCTTATTGCTATACAATAAACACACATTAATCGAAGATTTATTGAGAACCATCCGCCAGAAAAAGTAGTTCCCACAACAACAAAAAAGAGAAATTGTCTCCATGTGGAAGCAGCTCGGAAGTGCATCCAACCAACTAAGACATCCAACCAACTAACACATCCAACTGCCTTTCAACTAAGACATCCAACCAACTAACACATCCAACTTTTCTTTAGTTTTTAATTATGAAGTTATGAAGTGGTTGTTATTGGAATGATTGATTGAAAATGTTATTACCAGATGCAGAATGGGTACGGCTCAATACACACAATTGTTAAGGGGATGCAGACCTACTTTCTATAGAACTTCATTCTTAGATGCTTCTATAGAAAGTAGGTAAAACAAATTAAAAAGTTCTTTGCCCTATAGGAAAAAAAAAGTTCTTTTCCCTTTTTTTTTTTTAAACCTACTGTAGAGGGCCTAAACTTAACCAGTTGGAAACCAAGCGTACAGTAATAAAATTAGCAATCAATCAACTCAATAGGCCATGCTCACTTAGAACAGCGCAGCACCCAGCTCTCAGTCTGACTCTCCCCCGCGTTGCAGACAGGTGTGTGCGGGGGCGTACGCCAGCGTCGGGACAGTGAGAGTGAACGCTGCAGTCGGGGAGAAGGAAGTAGAAATTTAAAATAAAATAGCAAATTAATCAATCAATCCGTGATTTTTCTTTTGTTACACAATGATTCATGACTCATAGATTACACAATCCAACATTGTGTAAGAGACTAAGACATTCGCCGTGACAGAATTGCTTGATATTTAGTCGTTATGACGCTATCAACATATCCATTTGTTAAAGATTATTGTCCGCCATCTTGTGATCCGGCGGAGTGATGTGATGTGATTCGGTTGTGGGCGGGTCCTGGGACCAGCAGCGTGGAGTGTTCCCAATACATACGTGTAAATGGACTGTTTCAGCCAATCAGAATCGAGAAATTTGCATGCCGTTGTATAATTTTCCATAATCAGGTAGCTGAACAACATTGGTAAAAAAATTCTATTCTATGAATCACTTTCGGCATTCGGTTTTCGGCCAACCGTTTCCTATTTTCGGTATCTGTTTCGGCCAAGAATTTCCCATCGGTGCATCCCTACAATACAGTGTCCGTGTAAGTAGCCACATTCACAGATCGATTGCTAGCGTTGCACGGCAAGCGCCGATCCGGCTATAAATTAGTGATAAATGTCTTACCGTCAGCCTGTGTGATACCCGGCAGCATTTCCCCGTTATTGATCGGCATCTGGTAGATCGATATGTACATTGGTTGATGATAAATTCCCTTATTCCATGGTGAAATCTCCGCTTCGAAACGTGATACACGGTGCATGCTGTTGATTTGTGATCAGAGTAATATGATACTCCGTTGGAGGGTAAAAAAATAGAAATTGCCCACAATGATACTGCAGTGGAGCGATAGCGCCCCTAAGAGGATCTGGCCGGTATTGCATGTTGCCGATTCCACAGAGGCTGGTAGATCTGCAGAGTCGATCGGGGATCTTGATCCGGTTATTAATATGGAATAAAACAATAACAACTTGCCACGGCTATCCCAATCACATTAGCATGTAAGCTAACAACATTGGCGCTCTTTTTGTGAGACTAAACTCTCCGCTCTTGGTGGTAAATTGTGTTGATGTTGGTTTTGTTTCATCAACAAATGAGGCAGAACACACAGTGAATGTATCTTTTGTTTATTGCACTTTTTTCTTGCTGCAAACAAAGAATGAATGCTAAATGTGCTAAGCGAGCAATTTAAAGATGGCGGGTTTCTGTTTTGTGAAGGACGTTTCCTCATGTAACGTAGTGACGCGTTCAACCCTTCTGATTGGTTGAAAATGGCCATTATGTTTGAACTACATCGCCACCTATTGCTTTGGCATTGTACTACATGTATATTACATCAGTTTAAACCACCCGTGTGTACAGAGGTATATATTTTTTGAAAAACCTCGTCAAAATACCCGTGATCATGTGGACTGGGCTTAAGACTTCCCCCGATCTGCCGCTGTGAAAGCTCAACAATGACAGCGGTCGATTTCTGTTTTTTAATACAGTCATTGCTTTCAGCGCTAGATATAAGGTTTCCTTCGCTGAGAACTCGCTGAGACGAAAGAGCCGTGACGTGGTTCACTGGACGTGTTCCACCTCGTGTCGAGAGCAGAGACCCTGCAGCCAAGAGGAGCTCAAGTCTGAGTCATTGGACCAGATGATGATGATGCCAAACATCTCAGCAATGGGGTGGAATCCCATCCTGAGCGTGACATGAGAGCAAAATGGCCACAGTGTGGTTATTGTGAATGACAAGGCACTCCGTTTTCACTAGGGATGGGCACCGTTTTCTTTTTTGACCCACTTTCTCTCCTGTTTTTCTCCCATCTCAATTTAGTCATCATGCCAATTCTCCCCTTCCTGGTCGTTGCTCGCATGTGCCCCCCACTGGCCGGTCTAGGGAGGGTTGATAGATACTATCACATGTCTCCTCCGTTACATGCAGAGTCAGCCAGCCACTTTTCACCTGCCAGCGCGGACTCATTGGTGAGGTGTAACGTGTGGGAGGCTCACACTACCCTCACTACCATCTCCCTTCCTCGCTGTGCAGGCGCCCTGACCGACCTGTAGGAGTCGCTGTTTACAACGACCAGAATACCACCCCACCGGCTTCCCTCCCGCTGACTGCCAATTGAGCCAGTATTACAGCCGGCCAAGCCGGAAGCAACGCTGACAGCCGGATTCGATACCAGTGTCTCTCAAGTTGGTGACGAACGCTTAGGCCGCTGCGCCACCCAGCCGCGGATGGGCACCGTTTTTCAAATAGCCGTTCGATTATAAAAAGAAAATGTAATAGTTTATGCAAATATTGTTTAGTCTCAAATATGTTTTACCGGTAACTACACTTCTGTCGTGTATTGAGAGGGGACCCTATTAACCGTTAGACCGCTGAACGGCATGCTGGGTACAGCTCGCTAGCTAGCCAGGTAGCATAATAGTCTGTTAGAGCTCGGAAAACAGAAAATAAATATGAAGAGACACTGGAGATGTTACATGCAGGGGCGTAGCTGGGCCCCATGATAGAATTTACTTGTGGGCCCCTAAACCTTGCGAGCGCGTGCCAGCTAAATTTTTTTTGGGCCTTTATTTATTGATAAACTCATTATATGGTTTTTACCTATACATTCGGATCAGCAGTTCAGCACCTGAACTGTTGGTGGGTGAGCCTAGTAAAGGATGTCTCATTGCGTTCATCTTCAATGAATGAACCAATGCAATAGTCTACCAAAGAACCTTGAGTCGCACTAGGCTAGGCATATTTTCCCCTATTCTTGTGACAATGTTTTCTGATACTCAACATACAAAAGCTGTTACTTGTCCTGTCTCTGTAATCCCATCTCTCACACAAAGTCTACTCAAGCACACTATTAGGTTGACGGATACTTACATTTTGATGTGCTCTGTAGTATACAATCACTCCCTGCTTCGATATACACAGTAAATTTCGCAGAGTAAATTTTACTCAAACTGAGTACATTTTACTCAAACTGAGTAAACTGTTTACCTTTTACGAAGCGGATTTTGATTTTGAACTGTCGCGGGCGGAGCACTAGCTTTTTTGCTGTAGGGGCCGGGTTGCTGCCTTTCTCATCAGAGTGCTAAAGCCCTACCTGTTACACGCACAAGTAATTCAAGGAGGCGCGAGTGACAAGTGTTGAGCTATTGGTGGCGACAATTCAGGATTCTTGGATACTGGTGGGGTCATGACCTTCCACCCCCTAAATGACACAATAATACCCAACCTTGAAAACCCTGTTGAAGTTAATTAACTAATGGACTGCAAGAAATCAACATGCACTGACTTTATCTTCTGTCTATTTAATTGAAAATTACACCCAATACAGGAATGAACAAACAAAAAATATCAACATTCTTTGACTTATTCAATTAAGATTTGAACAACACAAGGACACCGTTAGCTAACGGCTAGCTAACATAAAGACTGACCTGTAATTCAAAGCAGCGAAAATTAAGAGAAGGTGATGATTATAAATGTGTTTTATTGTATTGAGCATTGTAACTTACATGAAAGGTCTGCCACCACCAATGACAGACACGTCTTTACACACGCACTCAGCCGACAGCACCTGGCTGCATGATCCAGGGCTGTACACTGCAACGAGATTATCGCGAATTGCCCCTTTAATTGGCCGTTGCGATTGGTAAATATTATCTGGGGGCGGGCTTGCGAGTAGTGCTTTCAAGCCTTGCATTCGCATTTCACTCCTAAATTATCCAAGGCGTGTGATGACGTCACTTGCGCGAGCTGAGCAGTGAGCACTCAGCAGGTATGATTAGTGGGAACAATCGACTGAGCACTCACTCTGATAGACTGGCTGACTGTCTGATTCATTTAGCTATCAAGAAAAGTAAAGTTAGTATTGCTTCATATTTTCGACGCGTTCGACCTCCTATAGTGAGCTGAACTAAACTCAGACACACGGAGAGAGATGCGTCTGCTGTGCCTCCTCCCTCCCGCACCCGTGGCTGTTGTAAACACTAGTCTCTAGTGCAGGGGTGTCAAACTCATTTTCACAGAGGGCCACATCAGCATTATGGTTGCCCTCAAAGGGTCAAAGACTGTATAAATGTTAATGTAATGTAAAATAAATGTAGCTACACATTTACATATTGTTAAACATGGTGTTTCTGTATTTATTACTTATTCAAGTTATACATATTGCATATTCATTTGCATAAATGTAAAAATATATGTTAGCTTATGTTATTTTAACAAATAATTTTAGTTTATCAGTACCCCATATTACTCCATCAATCAATGATCAAACCATTCAAGTAAATAACAAAGAAGAATATCATCAAATACAAGCTATGACATTAAGTTTGTTCAAAACCTTTTTGTCACAGTCAAGAGGGGCAGAACTAACAACTGTGAGCTGCAAAGAACACGTGGGACAGATGTAGCAGATGTTACAAAAACAAATGGCTGCACACAACCTTGCAGAGGCCATACAGTACATCCAACTAATGGAAGATAGTTTAATTAACTTTAATTAACAGATTGCAGAATGGGTACAGTACAGTACAGCTCAATACACACAATTGTTAAGGGGATGCAGACCAGAGAAAGACTTTCGACTTGTTTACATCAGGGTCCCCCATTTTCAATTCGTAATGAAATTGCTATTATGTGTCTGCATGAACACACAACTGTAACTGTACTCAAAAATAACAAAATAAGGGTTGTCTCAGTTCACAACTATATTGGTCAAGTTTTGGGTGGGACTTGTTTGCGTCCCTACAGCTTCTTATTCAATTGAGCGAGATGCTCGGTTATGTCACACAGCCAGTTTGCATCTGACAGTTCAGACAATATTTCTTCAACCCTTTGTTACCTATTCCGCCTGGATCTTTTTTGTATTTTGGGCTGTAAAATTGTCAAAGTGTCTGAGGAGTAAGTGCTTTTGGCTTTTTTCCTTTGTTACCTCAGATGTTCAACATACATGTATGTGTAAGAATGTGTAATAACTAAGGCTGTCAAAGTTAAAGCTTTATTAACGCATTAACCCACAATTATTTTAACACTGCTATTTTTTAACCCAATATTAATGTATTTTTTTTTTTTTTTTTTTTTTTTTTATACCTGAGCTCTTGGGGGGCCACATCAAATGACGTGGCGGGCCGGATTTGGCCCGCGGGCCGTGAGTTTGACACCTATGCTCTAGTGGGACACTGGGACCTCGGTGAGCCTGCCAGCCGGCTAGCTACTGATATCAACAAATGCTACAGCAAGTCTAGTAGTGCATGATAGCTCGCGTTAGCTCACTGTTCAAAACGAAACGTCCCATTAAACTAAATAGCTACAGATAGCTCCTGATATCAATGTCTTATAACACTGAGTCGATGCGTATTCGAGCTGAGGGCACGCTGAATATAGTCAATAGGGTCCAGCTGCAGCGCCGGAGAATCCTGGCCGTAGCTGGAGGCTACAGTATAGGGTCCAGCTGCAGCTCCGGAGAATCCTGGCCGTAGCTGGAGGCTACTCGAGTACACACAGACAGTGGAGCTGGTTGCATATAGCGAGCATTTTGACTTGTTGCGTGGTGGCGATGTCTCGCAGATAATACAACTACAAGTATGATTATATAATATATATATTATTAAAAAAAAATTATATATATATTTTTTTTTAATCAAAAACAATCGATATAAATAATGGTAAAATTGTTATTAAAAAATTTGCCCCTAAAAAATATTTTTTTAAGTGTGCCCCTAGTGAAAAAGCTTAGCGTACAGCCCTGTGATCAGGACTGTTGTGGGTGGGAGGCAGTAGATCAAACCATTGTTAGAGAAATGCAGGGGAGTCGCAATCTATGGAAACTTAAAAAAGCACCAGTTTGTTTCTTTGTGGCATTTTTCTTTTAATACAGGCAATTATACTTTTGAGTCATCTACATTAACTTACTTTAGGATAATAATAAAACCATATTAATAAAAAGACAATAATAGTGTTCTCTGGGCCTCCCCCAGTGCCCAGTTCTCTGGCCCCCCCCCCCCTTGGAATCATCCTAATCTACCCCCCCCCCCCCTACGCCCCTGGTTACATGGTATCAACATTATGTACGTTTGTCATGTTTCACTTATGTTCACACATTTCAAGCATCAGTGATGTTTTTGTGCAGCTTTTGTTCCGGGAAATACGCTAGCTTGGTCCGCCAGCGCTAGCTGTTAGCATTGACAGCAGCCTGCTAGCTCGCTTGTTGGATTATCTCACATTCACTATTAAGTAAAAACAAAACCGTGCGTTAACGTGGAAGCTCAGACATTTCATGCATCAACAATTTCACTTTCAGAATGTTAACTTTTGTTCCTGGAAATAACGTTCGCCTTCTGCGACTCGCAAATATCTAGCTGTTAGCAATGACTGCAGCCAGCTAGCTCACTTGTTTATCTCCTGTTCGCTGTTAAGTAAAAACAGTCATAATGTGTGTGGGGGAGGATTTGCTCATTTAGTATTCGAATAGTTCCCAGTGACCTTTGTTTCTCAACACTGACTCGACGCCCCCAGGTTCCCATCATCAAGCTGACGGACCAGGAGACGGAGGTGAAGGTTGACATCAGCTTCAACGTGGAGACGGGCGTCAGAGCAGCGCAGCTCATCAAGAGCTTCCTCAAGGTCAGACATTCACTTACATCTACTACACCTGGGCTCCATGTCCTCAGCGCTTGGACTAGGGCAGGGGTTCTCAAACTTTTTCATACCGACACTCTATTTTATTTAGGATTTTTTTTGGCGACCCCACACTTAATGTATTGTGTAATTTCAAACGTGGAATTAACGAATATCAAAATAAAAGCACACGTTGTTGAACTTGATCGCGCATATTTATCAGAACTAGGGCTGTCAGTTTATCGCGTTAATTCGATTAATTAATTACACAGCTAATTATCGCGTTATGAAAATTAACTCAACATTTATTAAAAAAAAGAAGAAGAAAAATCACATTCATAGAATAAACATTTACATTTTTTTTTTTTTTAAATGGTCCATTTGCATGTTCTTGGTATCTGATTCTAGGGACATCTATGGATCTCAGGGAATGTATTCCCAGTGTCAGAAATACTGTGTCTGTTACTAGGCTTGAGTAAATTGTAATGAACCAAATGAGAATATCAATTCAATTATTTTTCTTTTCTTTTGACTGTGACTAACACTAGGGGTGGGAATCACCAGTTTCATCACGATACGATATAGATTCTTTGGACAACGATACGATATTTTCCGATATCACAATCTGCCACGATACGATTTGATTCGATTCAGGTGCCTGCGATCAATATGAGACTATATTATATGCCCATTTAACACAATCGGTAACATTTAAATCAACAAAAAAGGGAATGGAAATATCATTTGACATTTTTATTTTTTAGCTCTTTCAGACATTTAAATGAAAAACAATCTATTGTTTTTAATACAAATAGACCTCCTGTTCACTGTTTTTGGTTCGTTTTTCTTTTTAATATTAATATCCTATTCACTGTCACAGAGAAGACAGGAAGAATAGCCCCATCACTGCTGTGGCTAATGGGGATCCAAATAAACATAAACAGCTGTATTTTGGCTGGAAAAGCCATGTTGGGAGTCCGAAGGTGCAGTACCGGCCAGATCCTGTTAGTGGGGCTATTTCGAGAATGCACCCTCCTTCCCAATCCCCACTTCTCTCTGCCTATGGCTCTGGGTTAGCTTGTTAGCTTACGCTAACGTAACGTTATCTTCGATCTTTAACGCGACGTGGGCATAATGGAATGGCAAGGATTGCAAAGCAGGTTAGATGCATTTGACCCGTGGCGGAATAAAACGGCAGGGACATGTTTTGGGTTGCAGAATAGGCACACTAGCCTTGCTCTAGTGACGCTCTAGACGCTAATGCTGTGTGCTGTTGAGCCGAACGGATACGAGGGATTTTCAAAATAAGAGTATCGCAATATGAATAGATCTTTTTACGTTGCATTGATCCTATTTGATTATTGATAATAGATCGATATATCGTCCCACCCCTAACTAACACCATGCAAAAATTTACCAGACCTGAAAAATCTAAGCAAATGAATAACTGGAAGATGATTAAACAGAAGGTTTTGTAGATGCAGTACTGAATTCTGCCATCCGGACACATGCAATTTGAAATATGATTATAGAATATAAAATATCAGGCCTAAAATAGTTATGCCATTAATTAGATTAATTAATTACAAATCTTGTAATTAATTAGATAAAAAAAATGTATCGCCTGACAGCACTAATTACAACATTTAATAACAGCACTGTTATCAATACACATTTATAAAACGAGGCATATTTAGCCAAAATATGTTGCCAGAACATAAACAAAATTATAATAAATGCGCGGCCTCACTGTCACCTACCCGCAACCCCAATTTGGGTCACGACCCGTAGTTTGAGAATCACTGGACCAGGGAGTGCTGGTACTTCTTGTGTCATGTTATTCATCCTAACATGACTGAAGCTGATTTAAGATGAGATAAGGTATTCCTTTATTGATCCCCTTGGGGAAATTCGGGCAGGTGGGGGTACAGGTATGGGCAGGGTAATGGTAGAAAGACATAAATATAGGCAATAAAATGAGATCTTAATAAAAAGAATGAGAAAACAAACTAATCAAAGGTGCAGATGAGGGTCTGTATGCCCCATCGGTTATATTATGTTGCAATAATTTTTTATATATTAGTGATGTCAATGGATAAAACAAATTTAACTAATTAATCTCTCAATTTTCTGTAATTAAAATTAAGATAAAAAATAGCATTTTTCTACTTAAGACCGAAGCTTGTAACAGATATTTACTTGAGTAAAATCATGGAATTAATGTAAAATCAACACAAGTATATTTAGATTCAAAGACTATTTTAATAGCTTTCTTTGAATACAGTTTCTCTCCTGTGAAATACAAATGTTCAACAAAACCATCAACATTGACTCAGCTAGACTGCTTTCTTATATCCGCGGCAACCCAGGCCTATGTTAAAGTGCAGATTGGCTTAGAGGACGATAATGTCTTATGAACTACCAGTAATATAAATCCTATTGACAACAAAAATGTGTTCCATCTTCATGTCAGATGATTTTCAAAAAGGTGCATGAGTCAAAGCAAATATACTGCTGAAAGTTCAGAACGTTGAAGATTTTTTCACTCCATAGATTAATCTAGATTAATTTATTTGAATGTTTTAAATAATTTAAATTACTCTCAAGTTAAAGCATTAACTTTGACAGCCCTAGTAACCTAACTGGCATGATAAACGGCATACATTGTAGTCATGTTGTGTTCTTTCTCGCTCATGTATATCCAGAGATACACGGTGCTCCCTCCGCTCATCTTCGTGCTGAAACAGTTCCTGCTGCAGAGAGATCTGAACGAGGTCTTTACTGGAGGCATCAGCTCCTACAGCCTCATCCTGATGGCAATCACCTTCCTACAGGTACACACACACACACACACACACACACACACCTTCCTACTAGTGTTGTCACGATACTGGATTTTCGAACTTTGATACGATACCTTGAAAAGTATCAATATTTGATACCATTTTCGATACCACAGGGAAAAAGGTTCAATCTTAAAATGTAAAAAAAGAAGAAAAGAAAAAGATTTCTTTATAAATTTTGCTTTTGTTGCTGGTTAATTCTCATCAGCTTCTCTCTGGTACTATAAGAGAAGATAAATATAACACTTTTAAAACCCTTTGGTTATCTTTAGATCACACATTTAAAAATAACTAAATGATATAATCTTAGAAATTAAGTAAACTGTAATCTGTGTTGCATGTACCTGACAAACTGAACGGTTTGTATTAGTCATATTCCAACTTAACTGAATGCACATGTGTGTGTGCATTCAGTTGTGCATTTTTGACAACACTACTTCCTACAGGTACACACACGCGCATCACCTTACTACAGGTACACACGCGCATCACCTTCCTACAGGTACACACACGCGCATCACCTTCCTACAGGTACACACAGGGACCGAAACTAAAGCCCGCCGCCCGCCAGGGGCGGGCTGTTTTTACCTTTGGCGCATGACACTTAGAGGGCTGCCCGCCGTGTGGCGTGTAGACGTGTAGTTCATAACTTCATAACGATACTCTTGTGCGAGTACAGATTATAGCCGCTCGTCTTTTTTTTCTCCGCCGCGAGATCGTTAAAAAACTACAAGTCCCACATCGCACTAGGTCCAATCACAGTAGAGTGACGTGACTGGTTTCATGAGAAAAAAAGCAAATGACCAATCGGAAGCTATCATTTGGCTTGTTTACTTCCATCTGCTCCAGTCTATATCGGACCTCCAAGAGCTAACGTTACTGTTTAAACAATGACCCAGTCAACTATTCACTTTTAGTTTAATACATGACGAGGCATTGTCTAACGGTATCTAGCTGGCTAGCTACTGATAGCTGCTGATATCAACAAATGCTCCAGCAATAGTCTACTCGAGTGCATAATACCTCCGGTCCCTCGTTAGCTAGCTTAGCTAGCTCGCGTTGATCCATCTGTCCCAGTAAACTAAATTGTCTTAACGTTATCTACCGGGCTAGCAGTAGCTACAGATAGCTCCTGATATCAATGTCTTATAACATTGATTGAATGCGTATTCTAGCTGAGGGCATGTTTAATGTGATTTGACAAAAGAACGGTAACGTTATAAATAGGTCCAGCTGCATCGCCGGAGAATCCTTGCATGCTGAATGTAGGGTCTAGCTGAATATAGGGTCTAGCTGCAGGGCCGGAGAATCCTTGCTGGAGCTGGAGGCTACTCAAGTATACACACAGACAGTGGAGCTGTTTGCAGATAGCAAGCATTTTGACTTATTGCGTGGTGGCGATGTCTCGCAGATAATACAACTACAAGTATGATTATATAATATATATTTTATTTAAAAAATTTTTTTTATATAAAATATATATATATATTTTTTAATCAAAAAAAATGTGGCAGGTAAGAAATATGCTTGGCTGGTAGACTCTTCCCATCTACCCGCCACTGGCCGGTGAGTCAAAAAGTTAATTTCGCTCCCTGGGTACACACACACGCATCACCTTCATACAGGTACACACACATCACCTTCCTGCAGGTACACGCACATCACCTTCCTGCAGGTACACACACATCACCTTCCTGCAGGTACACACATCACCTTCCTACAGGTACACACACATCACCTTCCTGCAGGTACACGCACATCACCTTCATGCAGGTACACGCACATCACCTTCCTGCAGGTACACGCACATCACCTTCATGCAGGTACACGCACATCACCTTCATGCAGGTACACACACATCACCTTCCTGCAGGTACACACACACACATCACCTTCCTGCAGGTACACACATCACCTTCCTGCAGGTACACACACATCACCTTCCTGCAGGTACACACATCACCTTCCTGCAGGTACACACATCACCTTCCTGCAGGTACACGCATCACCTTCCTGCAGGTACACGCATCACCTTCCTACAGGTACACACACATCACCTTCCTGCAGGTACACACACATCACCTTCCTACAGGTACACACACACACACAATACTATGGCCCATTTGGCATTGAGTATCTTATCGTTCAAGATGTAAAAAAGAAATAATTTTTCCATCCATACATAACCGTTTTATACCGTGGTGAATATAAGTGTGGTTTTAGAGCGGTTTAGGGTAATTCCTGGGAGGCTAGTAATAGGCCGCAATGTATATTATAGGGCTGGGCGATAAAACGATAACGATAACTATCGCGATAAATTATTTCCTCGAAATAAACATGAAACGTGGTCGCAAGTTTCGATATATCGATTTTCCAAGCTTGGATATCAGCACACGCACTAACAACCAATCAGTAGGGATGGGAATTGATAAGATTTTATCGATACGATCCATTATAGATTCCCTTATCGATTCCTGATTAATGTATAATTTAGATAAATAAATTGGAAATGCAACGGAACTAAGCTGGTTAGAATAACAACATGCAACTTGACATTTCTGGTTGTCATTTATTGTTGAGCCCCCACCGCGCTGTTATAGCGTGAAAGGATTTTCCTGAGTTGCGCGAGAACCACTAGCTGCAGCCTCAGGGGCCTTTCTCACTCACCCATTCGATTCCATTCCATTTCGTACCATCCTCATTCCGGATCGGATGCGAACTTCCCCCCTCCCTCTCCCCCCTCTAGTTTGTGTACACACTTCAGTCTTGGTTCGCTCCGGGTTCTGTTTACAGTTTGCGTTTTGAGCGTTTATGCTTGCCGTTGGCGATGATGTCACGCTCAAATGTAAACAGGAAGTGTGTTAACACGGAGACTGGAGACTGGATGTTGATATAAAAGAAACAAATAAATATGAAGTTATATTTGAACCTCTGTTGTCAAGCCTTGTCAATATAACCCACCCCCCTTTTCTCACGAATGGAACTCTGTTGTAGAGTCCGCTTTTGAGCGTTTTGCAGGGTTAACGATAACGCTAAGCTAACGGCTAACGCTAGTTAGCTTAGCCTTTTACTAGTAACATTGCTCGCATTGATTACCGTATATTGAATGTCATTGATCTACTGGTCGACCACGGCCGACTGGTTGGGCACCACTCGTCTAATAGAAATAAATGCATTCGAACAAGAAAGTATAGTATACAGCAATGTCTAACGCTAAGCTAATGGCTAACGCTAGTTAGCTTAGCCTGTCCAGCAGCTGGACTGGATCCAGCAGACTGGATGCTGATATAAAAGAAACAAATAACCAATAAATATGAAGTTGTATTTGAACCTCTGTTGTCGAGCCTTGTCAATATAACCCACCCCATTTTATCACGAATGGATGGTGTTATAGAGTTCGCTTTTGAGCGTTTCCCAGGGCTAAGCTAAGCTTAGCCTAGTCTAGTATAGCCTGTAGCTAGGCCTGCCACGATAACAAATTTTGCTGGGCGATTAATTGCCCCCGAAAATATCGCGATAAGCGATATTATTGCGACCGGTTAAAAAAAAATTTGAGAAATTTATTTCCCAAAACTTTTATTTTGAAGCCCACCGCTCCGTCTTTTCCGGTTTAAGACTTTTATTTTGAAGCCCACCGACCGGACCGGAAGTATTGTTGCGATTATCCTAGCCGACAACTTGTCTCGTCTGGTTGTGTTTTTTAGTTTTAACGTTAGCTACTAACGTTAGATGCAGCTACTACAGGCAATCAACGATGAGGAGGACGCGTCAAAGCCGTATATAATAGAATAGCTGTGGTGCGTAGGCACTGCAGCACGACTCGAAAACGACCCGTTATAATAAATTAATTCATGTTTAACTTGTCCCCGTCTCCAGTGCTTTGACTAGCCCCACCCGTTCATTGTAAACAATGATGCATGTAATTGTATTAACGTTATTCTGTGTTATTCTAACGTTACACTACAAATAACGCTACTTGGTTAAAAGGAGCAACACTATTGAGAAATGTAGGTAAGCTAAATATGTGGCGTTGCTACTGCCCCACGGAGCTCCCGTGCTGTGCTCTGTAGTAACGCCAGCGGCCAACCCACACGGAGAGTGACTGACAAGGGGCACTGGTTCCGCCTCATTAAAACAAACGCGCAAATAGCAATTAATCGCGCCCGTCAAAATCATTGCATTCATTTTAATTATCGCGGCAATTAATCGATTTATTGCTTATCGCGGCAGGCCTACCTGTAGCACTTATTTTTCAGCAAAGAACGTGCAATAAACAAAACTGATACATTCACTGTGTGTTCTGCCTCATTTGTTGATGAAACAAAACTAAAATCAACACAATTGAACACCAAAAGCTGAGTTTAGTCTCGTCGGCGCTGATTTTGTTAGCTTACATGCTAACGTGAATTGAATATGCCAGTATAACGGTATAGCATTGTGGCAAAATGCTAAGCTAACGGCTAGTTAGCTTAGCCTGTTCAGCACATTATCCCATCGCTCGTGGCAATTATATTCCATGTCATTGATCTACTGGTAGACCACGGCCGACTGGTTGGGCACCACTGGTCTAATAGAAATAAATTCATTGAACAAGAAACCAATGTATAGACATAGCATGGCAAACAAAATTGCCAGGCCTAATGCGAGCCAGGGAAGTGCCGTTTGTAACGTGGCTTCATGTTTTCATCCACTGAGCTGTGAGGCTCCACATGCTTGTTTGGTTGCGGTCTGAACTCTCAAATTGCCCATAAATATAGTTTTTGTGGGTATTGTCCAGTTGTTGCTGTGTGGTTTTATCTGCCCAAAATTCAAGCAAGCATGAAAAGCATTACAGTAACGACGTTGTGTGTGTCACGCCCCCCGCTCCCACTGGCCCACATCCGAAACCTCCTATTCCAAGCGTCCCAGGTTCAGCGGGGGGGGAAACGAATCAGCGCCGGTTCGATCCCAAAAGGGGTGTGTCCGTCTGAGTGAGAACCCCCCCGTCCCCGTCCCCGGGGGCGCTGATTCGATCCCAATAGGTGAGTGAGAAAGGCCCCTCAGTCTATTGTGATCATCTAAAATGGATGAAATGGGAGAATATTTATACAGTGAATTCATTCGTTTTCATTTAAGTTTTCCTAGTCAAGGAATCAAATAGTCTGGTATGGCTGCATGCGTGGCGCTAACGTTAGTGTTTTAAAATGCGCAAGTGTCAGAAAAACATGGCATCGATAAGAGGAATTGATAGTCACGGAGGCATGCGATTCCAGGAATCAGACAATTGGGAACCGGTTCCCAACCCTACCAGTGAAGGAGATGGCGACAGCGACGGAGACCCGCGGTGCACCTCTGGGTAGGAAACAAGGCTGGCTAGGATCATTAGCTTGCACGCCGCTATTTTATAGTTTACGTGCGGAGTGGGTGTGTGGAGTGAATTCTGAGGGTAACGTTTAGTGTGGGCCGGGGTATGCTGCGATGGACGTCGTTGCAATGTAATGGGGCGGAGCGGAGTATTTTAGGGTTATAGTTAGTACATTGTCGTGGGATACACCGCTTGCTCTGGCTAACTGTTAGTTCCATTCTTATAATGCATATGATCCAGTGGCGGTAGGTTGCCCCCTGGTGGAATATAATAATCTATGCACTGGGGTGTTTAGTATACTGCGTAGAAGAATTGATATGGACTTGGACACATTCATGGAGAATTCAAGCCGGGACCAACGCTTCTCAAAGGGTTGGCTCGACACGCGACGGCTCTCCAACTCGTCTCCGTTCTACCGCAGCAAAACAAGTGAGTCTATTAATAGCCCGTCGGCGCCGGGCACAAGAAGTTAATTAAACTTGACAGAAATTATATCGACGATAATTATCGATATCGAGTGATATAAAAATAATTTTATTTTATCGCAATAACGTTTTTGGCCATATCGCCCAGCCCTAGTATATTATACTTAATCCATTGGCATTTCGTCCCGATACACGCTACAATAAAAAATTCAAATGCATATGATCGGTATATTATGTTCCATCATGAATGCATGAAATGGCGGGGGGGGGGGGTCGTTTCTGATTAATTGATTGGCAATAACGGCATTCGTTAGTACAACAGCATACGCTGATCAGGGCGATGGCTATGAAAACAAGGCACAACCAAGCTGAAATTGACGTTAAATTGCTTTTACCTGTGGCCGGTGAGATTCTAAAAAGAATATTCCAATTATTTGATTGCCATCTGGTAGATCGTATGTCCATTTGGGCCATGCCATAACCCACCACAGCATAATGAATCGGGGATCCCGAAAACTATTCAATGCGATCGGGTAAAGCCCTTGGTCCAGGCTACTAGAAAAGTCCACCCGGAGGAATTTCATCGACACACAGCCACATACACAGTCTCAAAGGGAGCGCAACATCGGCAGCATACCATCAGGCGGCGGTATTGGACTCATTCCCTATGGTTACACAGGCTCCCTGGATGGATAACGATTGGAAATAGCGAATAAAAGAAATAACTATCAAATAACGAGTTTACTCGTTGTTGGCGTCCAACGATTGGCGGCCAATAACGAGTATACTCGTCGTTGGTGGGGAATGAGTTAAGAAGACGTGTCCGGCCCATGGGGACATTAACGTGTGTTGTCGGGCCTTACAAATTAATTTGATTTGATTCCTCTCTCTTTCTGTCCCTCATCTCTCTCTCTTTCTGTCCCTCGTCTCTCCTTCTGTCCCTCATCTCTCTCTTTCGGTCAGTCTCTCTTTTCTGTCCCTCATCTCTCTCTTTTCTGTCCCTCATCTTTCTTTCTGTCCCTCATCTATCTTTCTTTCTGTCCCTCATCTATCTTTCTTTCTGTCCCTCGTCTATCTTTCTTTCTGTCCCTCGTCTATCTTTCTTTCTGTCCCTCGTCTATCTTTCTTTCTGTCCCTCGTCTATCTTTCTTTCTGTCCATCATCTATCTCTTTCTTTCTGTCCCTCATCGATCTCTTTCTTTCTGTCCCTCATCTATCTCTTTCTGTCCCTCATCGCTCTCTTTCTGTCTCATCTCTCCCTCTGTCATCTCTCTTTCTGTGTCATCTCTTTCTGTCCCTCATATCTCTCTGTCCCTCATCGCTCTCTCATATCCCTGTCCATATATATCTCTTGCTCTCTCAAATTCAAAATAGGCTTTTTTGGCATGAAATATCAAAGTACCTATTGCCAAAGCAAGTCCAACATACAGACAATATCTCTCTCTCTCTGAAATGAATGTCTTCCATCTGATCTCTCGTCTCCCCACGGTTACACCTGTGCATCTCTCTAAATGATATATTATAGAAATGATATCTCTTCCATCTGATCTCTCGTCTCCCGACAGTTACACCTGTGCATCTCTCTAAATTATATATTATATAAATGATATCTCTTCCATCTGATCTCTCTGTCTCCCCACAGTTACACCTGTGCATCTCTCTAAATGATATATTATATAAATGATATCTCTTCCATCTGATCTCTCTGTCTCCCCACAGTTACACCTGTGCATCTCTCTAAATGATATATTATATAAATGATATCTCTTCCATCTGATCTCTCTGTCTCCCCACAGTTACACCTGTGCATCTCTCTAAATGATATATTATATAAATGATATCTCTTCCATCTGATCTCTCTGTCTCCCCACAGTTACACCTGTGCATCTCTCTAAATGATATATTATATAAATGATATCTCTTCCATCTGATCTCTCTGTCTCCCCACAGTTACACCTGTGCATCTCTCTAAATGATATATTATATAAATGATATCTCTTCCATCTGATCTCTCTCGTCTCCCCACAGTTACACCTGTGCATCTCTAAATGATATATTATATAAATGATATCTCTTCCATCTGATCTCTCTGTCTCCCCACAGTTACACCTGTGCATCTCTCTAAATGATATATTATATAAATGATATCTCTTCCATCTGATCTCTGTCTCCCCACAGTTACACCCGCGCATCTCTCTAAATGATATATTATATAAATGATATCTCTTCCATCTGATCTCTCTCGTCTCCCCACAGTTACACCTGTGCATCTCTCTAAATGATATATTATATAAATGATATCTCTTCCATCTGATCTCTCTGTCTCCCCACAGTTACACCCGCGCATCGACACGCGGCGCTCCAACATCAACCTGGGCATCCTGCTGATCGAGTTCTTCGAGCTGTACGGCCGCTACTTCAACTACCAGAAGACGGGCATCCGCGTGAAGAACGGGGGGGCCTACCTGGCCAAGGAGGACATGGAGAAGGCCATGGAGAAGGCCATGGGGGGCGGCGGCGGGGGCAGACCCTCCATGCTCTGCATCGAAGACCCACTGCAGCCAGGTGAGGAGTCTGACCACCCTAGGGCTGGGCGATTAATCGAAATAAAATCGCATTCTCGATTCATAGACCTATGCAATCTCATTCCTAAATTATGATGATTTTTTTTAATAAAAAAAAACAAAGTAATTTTTTGTATTTTTTTTTTACTTAACACTTTTATTGCCAAAAACGCCTTAACACGTCATTGAGATCAATATTTTAAAAATCCGTGATCGCAATCATATTTCTCCCCCGGAGACTTGAGATCTACTGTTGATCCCCTATCAACTCTCCAACGGTTCAAGAGCGCCATCTGGTGGCCGATCGGCGGATCGCCCAAACCGGAAATAGGAAACGGAAGCTGGTGCTCATTCCAATTCGGTCCGATCACTCGCCAATAGTCCCAGGACTCGAGCTAGACACAATGGATAGCAATCCGTTACCAATAACTCGATGAACAACATGATTTGGACGTATATACTATTATACAACCTGGAGATGGATCGCATATTTCAACATCCCATAATAGGAATATTTCTGCTCCACGCTCATCGCCCAACGCTACGAGGAAGCTACGGTGAGTTTTAGCGTTTTTTTTTAACGTGTTCGATACTAACTGCTATAATGATCATATCACCCACACTAGATGAATCATCTAACGTTGGCCACGGAATTATAAACGACCCCCCCCCCCCCCCATCCGGTCAACATCAGATGATAAGTAGTAACTTCTAGAAGCACGTCCATTTGACATTTTTTATCTCGCGCAGATCGCTATCAAACTGTATTTGATCATCACTATAATGCATTTAGGGCTATAAATCACGTTCTGGAGAAAGCTGCGGAAAACGATAAAAACATACATATACCGTAATTCCTCTAATAGTAACCCCGGCTTGTATTTGTTTCAACTGTAGCGGGTACCAGGCTTGTATTAGGAGGAGGCCTGTATAAGAGGAAGGCCTATATTTCAAATTTTCAAACTGATCATAATGAATAAATCAACATTTTGTGTCAGTTTGAACCCAGTAAAATGTACTGGGTTCATTTATTGAAACCAAGTACTGTATGAAATAGTAAACAGTGCAATTACAGGTGGTCACTGGTCATTTCAACGTTTTCAAAGTGAAATCAAGTAACTAGCTCAGTATGCAGCTCAGTATATTAGTAACCCGGCTTGTATTAGGAGGCCGGCTTATAATTGCTTAGCTCAAGAGCGCACCCGGCCATTAATAGAGACCCGGCTTGTATTTGAGACCCGGTTACTATTAGAGGAATTACGGTACTTTAGACCGTATTTTTGTATCAATATGTGAATGAAAAAGTATAACGTTCCTACGTCCTGAACGATAGATAATTGACGTTGAATGGGCCATAGTAATGTCAATTTAGCAATACAATTTAAAAAGTTATAGCCCTGCAAAGAAGGGGAACTTCTCCATAGACAAATAGAGCTGGCAGAGAGGGGTATAATGATGTACATAAGCCTGGCGAAGAAAGTGTTAAAAGGAAAACTCCAACATTTTGGGAAATTAGCTTATTTAACATCTTCCCTGGAGTTAGACAAGAAGATGCGTACCTTTTTTGTCTCTGTGCGTGCATTAGGCTTAGGGAACAGCCGCTCCGTTAGCGTAGCTTAGCTTCATCCCTGGAAGTGGGTCAGAGTTGTAGCCTGACGTTCCCTACAGTCACGAAATACACTCTAAATACAACTCTATAAACGTTCCTGTAAACATGTTGTGACCTGTGTATTTACCACATGGAGAAATAAAAAATAATTGAATTCGACAATTACGTTTTCTAAGCAAATATACTCTGAACAATTTTTTGCCTAACCACTCCTCTCTGAGCGCAGTCAGTGATTTCAACGTGTCGCTGTGTTTGTTGACATTCTCATTCATTCAAAGGATCCGAACCGATTCAAGTTTATGGATACCATGACTTAAAATCCTCTTACCTTGACGATTAAAAGCCTCCCCAATTTAGAAAACAGTATTTTCTGTATGAAAAGTGCTATAAAGATTATTATTATTATAGTAACATGGGTCTCTCAGTCCCTACTGCTCTGCGGTAAACGCAAAATACATGTTCTGGTATCCATTCCTATGTTATGCAATGAACTCTCAATGCAAAAATTATCTAAATGGACAAAAAAGAAATAAAAAGTAAAATAATCTGCCAGTGCCGTAAACTAATTTGTCTTGGCAAGATTTCTTGAAATAAGTGGGAAGTGATGCCAGGAAAAGCATTTTGTGTTTACTGCAGAGCGGAGGTACAGAGACCATGTTACTGACGACACTCTATATCAGTGATGGCTGTCGGAATGTAGAGCTATTTAACACTTATTTTAACAAAGAAATGCCACCTACAGCACCTTTTTAAATTTCTCTGAATCAAACTTGTGTTAATCCCCCAATAAACGCAATGCTATGCTGCCATTTTGCCTCGTGCCAGAAGCCCCCCCCCCTTTTTTACCCTCCATGGCCCGTTTGACATGTTTTGTATTCTCTTAGGGAACGACATGGGCAGGAGCTCGTACAGTGTGCTGAATCATGTTGTTTTGTGTCTTAGGGAACGACGTGGGCAGGAGCTCGTACGGCGTGCTGAATCATGTTGTTTTGTGTCTTAGGGAACGACGTGGGCAGGAGCTCGTACGGCGTGCTGAATCATGTTGTTTTGTGTCTTCTTAGGGAACGACGTGGGCAGGAGCTCGTACGGCGTGCTGAATCATGTTGTTTTGTGTCTTCTTGGGGAACGACGTGGGCAGGAGCTCGTACGGCGTGCTGAGTCATGTTGTTTTGTGTCTTCTTGGGGAACGACGTGGGCAGGAGCTCGTACGGCGTGCTGAATCATGTTGTTTTGTGTCTTCTTAGGGAACGACGTGGGCAGGAGCTCGTACGGTGTGCTGAGTCATGTTGTTTTGTGTCTTCTTAGGGAACAACGTGGGCAGGAGCTCGTACGGCGTGCCGAGTCATGTTGTTTTGTGTCTTCTTAGGGAACAACGTGGGCAGGAGCTCGTACGGCGTGCTGAGTCATGTTGTTTTGTGTCTTCTTAGGGAACGACGTGGGCAGGAGCTCGTACGGCGTGCTGAGTCATGTTGTTTTGTGTCTTCTTAGGGAACGACGTGGGCAGGAGCTCGTACGGCGTGCTGAGTCATGTTGTTTTGTGTCTTCTTAGGGAACGACGTGGGCAGGAGCTCGTACGGCGTGCTGAGTCATGTTGTTTTGTGTCTTCTTAGGGAACGACGTGGGCAGGAGCTCGTACGGCGTGCTGCACGTGAAGCAGGTGTTTGACTTCGCCTACATGGTGCTCAGTCATGGAGTGTCGTCTCTGGCTCAGTCCTACCCCAACACGGAATACGACAGGTGGGCCTTTCTACTTCAGGGCATGTGAAATGCTTTTTTTCCCGTGTTTTTCTGTGCCCCGAACATAGTAGTGACTTGAGGGGTTTGGAGCACCTTGAGACATAATGAAACATGGCATCATCCCTTGACCAATGAGCCAAACATCTTGATTGTTTTATTCACTGGTCTATTCTGCAGTTACGTCACTACAGTTTCACGAATATAAAGGCCAATAAACAAATGCCATTTTACCAACAGTCAAGGTAACAAAATATCACCAGGCCTCATGCCAGAGAGAGGAATGACTGAAGCCATGTTTTAATAGGGCGTGGTGATCTGGGATTGGGTGGTGGGTGATGCTTATTTGTTGGGTGCAGTCTTGAAACCCATCCACCAATCTGTGCTGTGCTGCTATGTAGTCCACCAATGGAGGGGCAGGCATAGCAGGGACCAATGGTGGAGGACGGGTTCTGGCTGGAGGGAGGAAACAAAAGGGAGACGAGACACACACTGGCGAAGCAATTACATTGGGATCTAACAACTTCTATCTAATTTTATAATCCGATCTATATGAGGCTTATATAGGCTCTAGGCTAGAAAGAGTAAAGACAGACCAGGTGAGGATGGACTAAAATGGTTCAAATTTTATTTCAAACTTTTTATTTCAACTCGTAAGACACTGAGGTTACCCTAATTTACCACGACGATGAGGTTACAAAACGAAACCTAATTTATCAGCAATTTCATACATAAAGGCACAATAAAAAATCGGTTAAGACGGTTACAATTCGACACATGGTGGTCAGATCATACTTTTAAATGCAGCGAGAGAAGGAAGAACCTTCATCTTCAGAGTCAGTCGGAGGGCGTTCCAGGTGTTGGAAGCATCAAAGGAAAACTTTTTCTAGTTCAGAGCAAACTGGAGGAACCCTGAGAACCAAGCAGTCATTTGAACGTGTGGAATAGGTTCCAAGATTCCATTCCAAGAGGGAGGTTTAGAAATAAACAAATACCAATGATAGTTACGCCTTTTTTCGACCAGAGAAGGCCATCCAACCTTTTCATAAAAACAGTGATGGTTATCATACCTGTCACCAGTAATAGATCTGAGGGCAGAATGATGGGCTGATTCCAGAGGTTTAACCCTTTCACTACCACACTACAGAAGGTTAACCCTTTACTATCACACTACAGACGGTGAACTGTAGTCTGTATTGTCTCAGTGAAAGGGTTAACCGTTTGGTAGTGCGGCAGTGAAAGGGTTAAGAGTTGAAGCCGCAGCCTATAAATCACAACATCACCATAGTCTTAACATGTATATAAAACACTATAGTAGATTTTTTTCCCCCCCTTCTAGGAGTAACCTGTAAAGACTCCCCATGTCGATATGATGATGACCCATCACAGTGTTTCACTGTAGACGTGGTCGTAGGCCAGTTCACTGGACAGTTCACCAGAATTTCCCCCAAGGGGATTAAAAGGCTGGGTGACAGTTACAGGTGTGTGTAAACAACTCTGTAAGGGTGCTTTCTCACTGCCTTTCGGGGTCGAATCGGCTCCGCTCCGTCCTTGGGTGCGAACTTCCCCCCTCTAGTTTGTGTACACACTGCAGTCTTGGTGCGCTCCGGGTTTTGTTTACGTTTTGAGCCTGTAAGCTGCCGTAGCAATGATGTCATGCTCTAACGTCAACACAGGAAGAGTTTTAACACACAGTGGTGGAAACTGGATGCTGATGTAAAGAAACAAATAACCAATAAATATAAAGTTATATTTGAACCTCTGTTGTCAAGCCTTGTCAATATAACTCACCCCCTTTTCTCACGAATGGAACTGGTGTCGTGGAGTCCGCTTTGAGCGTTTCCAGGGTTAACTCTAAGCTAACGGCTAACGCTAGTTAGCTTAGCCTATTTATTACAAGTTAGCAGCTAACATTAGCCCATTGCTCGCATCAATTATATTTCATGTAATTGATCTACCGGTCGATCACGGCCGACTGGTTGGGCACCACTGGTCTATAGAAATAAATGTATTCGAACAAGAAACAAATGTATAGTAGACATAGCAATGGCAAAAGAAATTGCCAGGCCTAATGCGAGCCAGGGAAGTCTTGTGCTTGTAACCTGGCTTCATGTTTTCATGCACTGAGCCGTGAGGCTCAACATGCTTGTTTGGTTGAGGTCTGAACTCTCCAAATTGCCCATAAATATAGTTTTTGTGGGTATTGTCCAGTTGTTGCTGTGTGTTTATCTGCCCAAAATTCAAGCAAGCATGAAGGCATTACAGTAATGACGTGTGTGTGTGTGTCAGCAAGTTGATACAGCAAGCCTCTTCAGTGTTTTGGTACAAGCCTGTACACCACGCCCCCCCGCTCCCACTGGCGCGCACCCGGAACCACCTATTCCAGCGGTCCAGGTTTGGAGCGAATCAGCGTCCCCGGGGACGGGGGGGGGGGAGTGTTCTCAGTAGGACGCTAACACCCTTTTCTGGTGCCATCGGGCTCTGATTCAACCCTGAATGGTTAGTGAGAAAGCCCCCCTTTCCCTGCCACACGACAGCCGGTTAACCCTTTCACTGTGACGATACAGAAGGTTAGCCCTTTACTATCACACAACCGACGGCGATGCTCCGCATCCGCGGAGCTAATGATGGAGCATCGCCGTTGGTTGTGTGATACTGATGGTAAAGGGTTAACCTTCTGTCGTGTGGCATTTATCCAAAGTGACTTACAAGTTCTGTACGACAAGTCATCAGGAAGGGCACAACTCTTATCAGCTGAGCAACAATGTTCATCAAAGTGTTGAGTGCTACAGTGTAGGTTAGTTTATTAGTGCATGACAGTAAGGTTAGGGCAAGACCACCCGCATTTCATTGTATACCTGTATGCCGTGACAATTAAAACTCTTGACTTGACTCGACTTAGTTAGGGTTAGATTTTTACTCTTACTATTACTAAAACTACTATTACTAAAACTACTATTACTAAAACTACTTTTACTAAAACCACTATTACTAAAACTACTATTACTACAACCACTATTACTAAAACTACTATTACTAAAACCACTATTACTAAAACTATTACTATACTATTACTAAAACTAAACTACTACTAAAACTACGACCAAAGGAAGTGTTGACACGGGTATGGGCTCTTTGACCAACAGTTTCTGCCACATTCTACCAACCTGAATACCTCGCAAAAACATTTACAAATTCATACACTGTAGTAGTAGTAGTTTATTGTCACGTATAAAGTACAGGTACATTACAGTGTGATGCTTGGTTCATAATACACATACAGCTCATTATAGTAATATTCCACAATTATTACAGTTGGTAGTAATAATGGCACACATAAATTCACACCCAAATGCGCATTTGTTGATACATGCAGGACTAAAGTCTTGAGACGGACGTATGTGTATCACCGCTGCCATGTTAACGGCGCTATACACACTGGTCTATAAATCCCACCTGTATTTGTCTATTGTGCCCTACCTGTGTTGTTGTGTCCCCCCCCCCCATTCACTGTGGGTGTTGGCGCTATCTCCCGCATTCCTTCAAGTCCAGCCAGGCATACATGTGAATGACACTTGTGATGACTGTCTGGCTTCCTGTGGAGAGCTCTCCTGCTGTCGTCAGCACTGAGGAGAGGCTGAACACTGTGGCTCCCTCCCTGTGGAGAGGTTGTCCTCTGGACACTATTGTTTTGTCTCGCATATTATTGCCACTTGTGAAGTGAGCCATCAGCGCACGGGGCCAGTGTGGGCCACCTGGGGGGAGAGGTCCAGGACTGTTGGTACTGTAAACTAAAGTAATAATAATAAACTTTATACAGAAACTGCAGCTCAAAGTGCTTCACAACAGAACAAAAAGACAGGCATAAAATGAGCACATAAAGTGCAGACATATCTCAGTTTTTCACATTAGGATCGATCATCCCAACAGGCCACCCTGTTTCTGGTTTGATTCAGTTTTAAAGGGACAATAATAAAGAGTAAGATAAAATATACAGTAAAATAATGCAATAGTGCAATAAAATAGTAGAATAGACATCAAATGTTCTGGATTACTGTTAAACAGTTCAAAGTCATCTTTACCTTCTCTGTTTGGTATCCACAGTTTACAACTTGACAGTCTTCCCTCCTGTTTGATACCATATTTTGACCCTTTGAACCTCCCACTCAGGGCAAGCCTCCCTCTCATCTAAGATAAGATGATCCTTTATTAATCCCCTTGGGGAAATCCGGGTGTCAAAGCAGCATGGGGGGGGGGGGGTATACAGAGCTTCACATTCCTATACAGTCCAGTATCTATATACACTAGATGCAATATAAATACAATATAATATTAAAAAAAAGTACAAAATACAAGATCGTCCAGTGATATGAGTCTCTAGTGCAAAATACAAGATGCACTCAGTTTAAGTTTATTTGGATCCCCATTAGCTGTTACAAATGGCAACAGCTACTCTTCCTGGGGTCCACACAAAACAATAAACACAAACAACATAATTAAAAATAAAACTAACAATAAACATACGAAACAATATGGATAGATGGAGATCTTTATTGATAATGAAACATATACAACTATACATATAAGGCTCACTATTATCAAAAGGATAAAAACACAATAAAACGTACAGCTTATTTCCATTGCCGTCCTTCATATTTCTGTGAGTAAAATGTACTGGCGAGTGTCTGCCTGGATGTGTGTAGGTGTATGAGAGTATGGGTGCATGATACAACATGCACTTGTGTGCCCACCACGCAGGAGGGAGGAAAACATGGGGAGATAAAATACAGTAAAAAATAATCTGATACAAATAAACTCCTAAAAACCTAAATAAATTAAATTTATTTTTTTAAATGTATCGATAAATAAATAAAAACGACTAAGATAAATAAAATATAATTAAACCCATGTTCTTCTCCTGATCCAGATCTTTACTTTGCCTTTAAAAGAGGAATAGGGACTTATTAATTTAATGTCTGCTGGTAGCCTATTCCACTCTACTGCAGAGGAATGAGTTTGGCCCAATGCAACGTTTACATTTGACTGGGACTAGATCTGTAGAGCTCCCTCTAGTGCCGTGACCATGTAAGGGCCTGTGTCGACCAGGGACGTTTTATGAGTTGTCAGATGTCAGCTCCTTTCTGTCATTCATTTCTATGCTACAGACGCGACAGGCGCGCTCCTTTTCCCAGCCTCGCGTTTTAGCGCTCTCAGCGGCAGCTTTTTTGGGCGGAGCGCTCCCAGCGCATAAAGTTGAAACTAGTTCAACTTTTGGAGAGGAGCGCCGCTCATCAAGGTAACTTTTTTCGACCGACCAATCGACAGCGAGCAAGTGGCGGAGCCGCGGCAGTCGCGATACTCAGGAAAACGCTCTGAGCTTTTTGTATTTTTTTTTTTCAACGTGGGCCGTCTTGAAAAAAAACGTCCCCGGTGGACACAAAGCCTTAGTCACCAACCTTGGTGAAATAATTTCTGAGGTATTTTGGAACTACATTATACATAACATAATCGAACATAATCCCCACACCCATCCAACCCAACCCACCTCATTACATTAGCATTATACCAAAATATTATAAAATGACTAGTAAAATAATAAAATGTTATATCAAGCATTGTGCCTGTACCTAAAAGTAACCTCTTTACTAAAAGCGAGTAATTATTATATATGGCAACCTATTCCACGGTGAGATGGCCCTATACATAGCAGTTATTCTCATTGCATTTGATTTCGGTAGAGGAATTGAAACATGACCCCTGATAACTTGTCTGTCTTGGGAAAATGTTATTCTTGATAACAGGCAACTTGGTTGTTTAGACTGTTATATTCCTGAATAGTGTTAGTAGGCTGCGTGTCGATCTGTCCTCTACTTTCAACCATGCAAGATCCCTATGCATTTGGTCTACACCTGTTCTCGTAGAACACCAGAGTGCAAGACGAGCTGCTCTATTCTGCACAACCTGAAGTTTGCTGCACTTGACCAGATTGCTGGGCAGTAGTCAAGGTGTGATAACACCAAGGTTTGAAAAAAAAAAAAAGTGGTGTTAATAAAGAGGAGTATCTTCTTATCATGGATATTCTTTTCCCCATTTTACTCGTCACCTTGTCAATGTGATTCTGCCACGTTAGCGGTTCATCAAGCGGGACTCCTAGAAGTTTAGCCTCAGTAACCTTTTCTATACAGTTGCCTTTGATGTACGGCTGGGCTGGGCTGGACGATTTAAAAAACACTATTTTTTTTTATTTTTAACTTAGTCACCTTTTATTTTACATGATGTTTGGTGAAAGTTAGATTTGCACTTTATTAAATTCATTCTTGTTTGATGATCAAGAGGCACCTTTTATTTGTCTCAAGTGAAGTTTGTTGAAAAAGCAAGTTATTGCACTATTAATTGTTTGATAAAGAGTAACCTTATATATATATATATATATAATTTTTTTTAAGTGAATATTGGTGAAAGTTAGGTTTGCACTTCAAACCCAATAGGGATTGTGTCAAATAAAAACAAGGCTTATTTGAATGATTTCCTTGGCATTTCTAGTTTTGAAGGGGAAAAATCTATTAAAATCGGATGTGGTGTGGAAAGAATCTGAGATTTTATTTTCAGGCCATACTTTGTAGGGCTGAAGCTTTTTTTGGCAATCGAAGCTTCGGGGCCGAGCTTCGATTTTAATTCGAAGCTTTGAGTTTTTTTTTTTTTTTTTTATCTTATGTTGTGGGACTTGTACAGCACTTTGGTAAACTTTGTTGTTTTTAAATGTGCTCTATAAATAAAGTGGATTGGATTAATGAATTAATTAGCCCCTTTCGTGACTGTGACGCAGCCAACAAGGTTTCACTCGGCTGTGTGATTTAATTCAAGGTGGATCACTGTTGTCGTTTGAACAACTTCAGATTTCATGGGAACTACCAATCCCCCAAATCAAGAATGTTTAAGATGAATGAATGAAGTAAGATTTTGATTATTTGAAATATGGTCTGTGTAGACTAAACTATGCACAGAATTATGTCTGTCTACAAGGTCCGGATTCTACATGGTCCGGCAATGTAGACCTTGTAGACTCCACTACAGACCAATTATCAGTGAATGTTCATGCATTTTTAAGAAGGGCTACTTCCACAAAAAAACAAAGAACTCACCAAAACATCTCAGTAGCACCTTATCTAAATGTTCTATTTCATATATGGAGATTCATATTTATTTATGTATTGCATGCATTTCTACATCTCTCATCACAGCACTTTAGGACGCATCATCAAGGTCAGCCCAGAGGTCCTGGCCTACAGGGAGTGGACCATAAAGAAGTGGGGAGCCAAACAATATGGCAAGCTGGAGAATCATGGTTAGAACTTATTTAACAGTGTGTTGTGGTTCTAGCTGAATGTACAGTAAGACATGCTAACTGTTGTGGTTCTAGCTGCATGTACAGTAAGACATGCTAACTGTGTGGTTCTAGCTGAATGTACAGTAAGACATGCTAACTGTGTGTTGTGGTTCTAGCTGAATGTACAGTAAGACATGCTAACTGTGTGGTTCTAGCTGAATGTACAGTAAGACATGCTAACAGTGTGTGTGTGTGTGGTTCTAGCTGAATGTACAGTAAGACATGCTAACAGTGTGTGTGTGGTTCTAGCTGAATGTACAGTAAGACATGCTAACAGTGTGTTGTGGTTCTAGCTGCATGTACAGTAAGACATGCTAACTGTTGTGGTTCTAGCTGAATGTACAGTAAGACATGCTAACTGTGTTGTGGTTCTGGCTGAATGTACAGTAAGATATGTACAGTAAGACATGCTAACTGTGTTTGTTTGTTGTGGTTCTAGGAGTGGAGAGCTGTGAGCTGGACCTCTCTAGGCTGGCGTTGTCTTCCATGGATAACCAGATAGACCCCTCCTCCCCCCTCAGCGCCGACTCCCCCTCCCTCATCTCTCTCCCCAGCCCCCAACACCACCACTCCTCCTCTTCCTCATCATCTTGCTCATCCTCGGCGTGCTCGCTCTCCTCCTTCTCCGGAAGTGACATGGTAAGACTGTTGTTGTTGTTGTTTTCCCTCACAATTTCCAGTACAGACAACAACAATACATGTTTTGCTTACATTTTCAAGTTAAAGGAACACTGCAATATTATAGTAAACGCACTTAGTCTTCTCTGAAAAGAAGATACAATTTCCTCTCTGTGCGTTCAGTAAAAAGCTATTCCGCTGCAAGCTAGCCTAGCTTGGCACAAATGAATAGAGGCAGATATGGACCACTAGCCTAGCTTAACACATTCGGGGCCAGACTTGGGGCTGTTTGTAGAGCTAAATCTATATCTATACTTTATAGTATTGCTATCTGTCCATTCTCATTGTCAATTGAGTCCATAAACCGTCCCTTCAAAATGGCTTAACACTTTAATCGCCAAAAACGCCGTAACCCGTATTTCCCCGCCATGCTCATTCTGCCAAAGACTCCGTACCACGTCTTTGATATCAATATTTCAAAAATCTGTGATCGATCATATTTCTCCCCCGGAGACTTGAGATCTACTGTTGAGCCCCTCTCAACTCTCCAATGGTTCAAGAGCGCCATCTGGTGGCCGATCGGCGGATCGCCCAGAGCGGAAACAGGAAATGGAAGCTTATTATTGATTACCAATAACCGTGTTCGTCTAAGTAGCCACATACGCTCATCGTATCGTATCATAACGAGGCTCGATCGGGCTGTAATTTACGTGAAAAAGATCTTACCATGAGCCGGTTGGATCCCCCGAGCATTTCCCAGTTATCGATCGCCATCTGGTAGATCTATATGTCCATTGGCTGATGATAAATCCCCTTATTGCATAGTGAAATCCGCGATCCAAAATGTAATCCAAGCTACAGGCTGCACATCCAGAATCCAGCTAACTGAAAACTCCATTGAAAGTAAAAAAAAAAATAATGCTCCGTTCAGACACGGGGCACACTGCATTATCGCGACAGCGCCCCTAAGAGGATCTGGTCGGTATTGCACTTTGGCGTATTCAAAGAGTAGGGTACATCTGCAGTGCAGCTCGGCGACCTTGAATAGGTTATTAACCCTTTATTCGCCAATGATGTTTTCCCACGTCATTCTCCGCCATTCGTAATCTGCCAATGACGCCGTAAGGCGTCTTTGAGATCAATATTTAAAAAATCTGTGATGGCAATCATATTTTACCCACAGAGACTTGGGATCTCCTGTTGATCTATTCTCAACTCTCCAACGGTTCAAGAGCGCCATCTGGTGGCCGATCGGCGGATCGCCCAAACAGGAAGTGACGCGCCGGAAGTGGTGCTCATCCATATTTGGTCCGGGCACTCGCTATCGTTAGCGGGACTCTAGCTCGACACACTGGACAGTGATCAGTTGCCAATAACTCGATAAACAACATGATTTGGACGTATATACTATTATACAACCTGGAAATGGATCGCATATATCAACATCCCATAATAGAGAACTTTCTGCTGATCGCCCAACGCTACGAGGAAGCCGCGGTGAGTTTCAGCGTGTTTTATTATTAAACGTATAATCTGCTCTGATATATATATCGCCCATACTAAATAAATGATTTAACGTCGGCCACAGACTTATAAACCCCCCCCCCCCTCCGGTCACCAGCAGATGATGAGGCAGGACGTTTAGGACCTTGTACAATTGAAAGTTTTAATATAACGTCAATCGGTATCAAACTACATTTGATGATGTAATATGTATTTGTAGCTATAACTCGCGTTCTGCAGAATGCTGCAGAAAACGATAACATATTTATACTTTAGACCGTATTTTAGTATGAATATGTGAATGAAAAAGTAGAACGTTGCTACATCCTAAACGATAGATACTTGACGTTGAATGGGCCATAGTAATGTCAATTTAGCAATACAATTTAAAAAGTTATAGCCCTGCAAAGAAGGGGAACATCTCTATAGACTTATAGTGGTGGCAGAGAGGGGATTAAGATCAGAATAATCCCTGGCAGATAAAGGGTTAAAATGGAATAAAAGCCAAAACAACTTGCCACGGATATATCCGTGCTTCTGTCCACAACGGGTGGCATCGAAACATGTATATATCCGTTGTTCGTCCCCAATGTGTTAATGGATCACGCCAACTTTTTGGAGTTAGACAAGCAGATCCATACCCTTTTCTTCTCTGTGCATGCATTAGGCTGGGAACAGCTGCACGGTTATCCTAGCTTTGCGTCATTCACTGGAAGTAGGTGTGCTAGTGTAGCCTAGTTCCCAACAGTCACTAAATACAACTGGGCTTTTGAGGTGATGAAATCACTGCGCCCAGGCAGCAGTGGTTCGGCAAAAAAAACATCGTAGTATATATCTGCTTTTGTTTTTTTGTAAATACACAGGTCACATCATGTTTACAGGAAAGCTTTAGAGTGTATTTAGTGACTGTTGGGAACTAGGCTACACTGGCACACCTACTTCCAGTGAATGACCCAAACTAGGCTAACGGTGCGTCTGTTCCCTAAGCCTAATGCATGCACAGAGAAGAAAAGGGTATGTATCTGCTTGTCTAACTCCAGGGTAGATGGCAAATAAGCTAATTTCCCAAAAGGTTGGCGTGTTCCTTTAGCTGGTCCGTATCCGATTCCATTTGTGCATTTGGTGGATTATATTAATATGTACCGTTGGACTGGTAATTCCATGTACGAATAAATAAATGATGATGAAACTAGTCGCCCTGCTAACGCCTGAACCTGGCTCGTGTTTTCCAGGAGTCCGACTCCCCGACCAGCTGTGGACCTCTCCACCTCCACACCCTGAGCCTGGCCTCCATGCCTCCAGTCCTGCACCTGCCCCCAGACCTCAGGAGCCTACACCCAGCCGGCTTCATCCCCACCACGGCACAGGTCAGTTGCTCTTCTCGGGCTGGTTGGGGAGGATGGCGATGGATGGTTCTGTGGTCCCTGGTACAGGAAGCTTGGGTGGGTGGATGGTTCTGTGTAGGGATGCTCCGATATTGGTATCGGCCGCCGATATCAGTAAAATAGCTGGATTGGTTATCTGTTCAAAATAAATAAAAAAATAGATTCACAAACTGTTGTATACTCATCTGGTTATTTAGTATAACATATAATAATGAGGAGACACGAGACACGGGTAAATTCCAGTTGACAGCTCTTTAGTGGAAAACTCAACACAGGTGATTACAATCACGGCAGTACTTATTAGCAGGGGGCGTGACGTTATCTAATAAGGGGCAAACTTAGAATGTCAATACACAACATATCCCTCCCCCTTAACTTTGAAGGTTCCCCTAAAAAGTAAGTACTTAAACATTAACAAAAAAAAACACTAAGTGTCACTGTGGTTTGGTATCCTTCATTCTATAATTAACTTAACAAATCATATTTAAACTTAAACTTTCATTGGCTAGTAACCTTTGCCTGAACTAGGGAAAGAGGGTAGACTACCTCAATTCCCAGACTGAACCCTGGGGATTATTCTGCCCCAATTGTAAGGGTTAGTCTATCAGGAGGGCGTCTGACTCTACTGGGGTAACGACCTGTAGGCAAGTCAGTTTCATTGTCTTTTGGGGAGGACTGTAGGAGTCCGGGTCTGGGAGAAGTGATGGCTGGGATAGGCCTAGGTGTGCCTGGGACAGGGGCCACTCTTGCAGGTTGCGTCTGGGGCTCTTCTGGTGATGAATGCTGCTCCTGGTAGGTCTCCTGCTCTGGAACAAAGGATGGCGGCTGAGGTGAGTCATCATGGAAACCAGCCGTGTGGAGCAGTTGATCGATGTGTCTTCTCCAGATGAGATTATCCCTGGTTTCTACTGTATATGACACAGGACCCGTTTTTGCAACAACTGTTGCAGGCATCCATTTGACCCCTTTTGTATTGTTCCGGGCGAGAACCCGGTCTCCAGCTGTGAAGCTCCGAAACTTTGCTTTCGCTCGCCTCTCCACTTGAGCTCTCTGTTGCATATGCACAATCTCCCTCGTCTTTTGGGGTCTCAGGAGGTCAAGTCGAGTGCGGAGTTGTCTCTTGAGCATAGCCGAGGCAGGCGAGACCTTTGTCGTAGCATGAGGTGTGTTTCGGTATGACAGCAGGAAAGCACTGAGGCGCCTGTTGATGGACTGTGTACCTTGAGAGGACTTAAGAGCTTGCTTCATGGTCTGTACGAACCTTTCAGCGAGCCCATTGGTAGCAGGGTGATAGGGTGCAGACTTGATGTGCTGAATACCATTCTCCTCCATGAATGTCTTGAACTCTTCAGACACTAGTTGTGGGCCATTATCACTAACCAGCTGTTGTGGTAGACCAAAGCGGCTGAAGATAGACCTTAGCTCTTCGATGGTCCTCATAGAGGAGGTGCCCGTCATGACGACAACCTCAGGCCATTTGCTATGAGCGTCGACTACGATTAAGAACATGTGGTTCTCCAATGGTCCAGCAAAGTCTATGTGGACTCTTTGCCATGGTTCTTCAGGCCAGTCCCACGGATGTAATGGAGCCAGCTGTGGGAGGTTTCTCACTCTCTGGCAGGCAGAACATGACTTTGCTTTCTCCTCTATAGCTGCATCCAGGCCTGGCCACCAGAAATAGCTGCGTGCAATTTCCTTCATACGCACGACCCCACAGTGTCCAGAGTGGAGCTCGTCAAGCACTTTCCCTCTCAGTGGTGGGGGAATAATGACACGATAGCCCCACAATAGGCATCCAGACTGGACCGACAACTCGTTTCGTCTCACCAGGTAAGGCTTCAAGCTTGGTGTCATCTCCCCTCCCCTCCCCGTCCACGAGTGACGATGTCCATAACCTCAGACATGACCGGGTCCGTGTGTGTGTGTTTCTTCACATGAGTTGAGGTCACTGGAGCAGCGGTCACTTCCTTGAAGTAGAAGATCTCCGCTTGTGGTGTCCGATTATGTGTGACAGGCAACGGGAGCCTCGAGAGCCCGTCAGCATTCCCGTGCTGATCCGACTTCCTATACCTAATGTCATACCGGTGGGCAGACGGCAACAAAGCCCATCGCTGCATACGACTGGCCGCAAGCGATGGAATGCCTGTATGAGGACCGAAGATAGAGGTGAGAGGTCGATGGTCTGTCAGTAGCGTGAATTTCCTGCCGTAGAGATATTGATGAAATTTCTTTATTCCAAACACTATAGACAGTGCTTCACGCTCAATCTGCGCATAATTGCTTTCCGCTTTGCTCAGCGTCCGTGATGCAAAGGCGATAGGTCTCTCTTCCCCTGATGGCATGATGTGCAATACTACTGCACCCACACCATAAGGTGAGGCGTCACACGCCAGCTGAAGTGACAAGGCGGGGTCAAAGTGGGTGAGGGCTTCAGACTGAGAGAGGGCTGTCTTTGCTCCTTTGAAAGCTGCCTCACATTTGTCTGTCCAATTCCATGTTTGGGCTTTGTGTAGCAGCTCATGGAGCGGTTTCAGCCTATTGGCAAGGTCAGGCACAAACTTCGCATAGTATGTCAGCAGGCCAAGGAATGATCTCAACTGACTCACATTCGTCGGAGATGGAGCCTCCACAATAGCCTTCACCTTTGACGGTGCTTTGTGGAGTCCAGTGCTGTCAATCACGTGCCCCAGGTACTCGACAGAAGGTTGGAAAAACTCGCATTTGTCTTCCCGGACTCTAAGACCATATTCCTCCAGTCTTTGCAGTGTGGCCCCCAGGTTCCTTAAGTGCGACTGCTCATCCGGTCCTGTGATAAGCAGGTCATCCAGGTAACACTGGACCCCTCGTAGCCCACTTAGGATCTGGTCCATTGCTCTTTGGAAAAGTGCTGGAGCAGAAGTAATCCCAAAAGGAAGCCTCTGGTACCTGAATAGCCCCTTGTGTGTCACTATGGTCAACAGTTCCTGTGACTCTGGATCTACATGCATCTGGAGATATGCCTGACACAAGTCTATCTTACTAAACTTCTGTCCCCCAGCTAAACCAGAAAAGAGTTCATCAATGAGGGGTAGTGGATACTGTTCTGCAATCAAGACAGGGTTCACAGTGACTTTAAAATCACCACAGAGTCTTAGACCCCCATCCTTCTTCATGACTGGAACAATCGGCGTGGCCCATTCACTGGTGCTCACTGGCGCCAATACCCCACTCTCCACCAATCTGTCTAGTTCTGCATCTACCCTGGGTTTGATGGCATACGGAACAGGTCTAGCCTTTAAACACCTCGGTGTGCTTCCTGGTTTGACTGTCAGCTTAACAGTAATGTCCTTCATGCTACCAAGGTCTCCACCAAAAACTTTGGAGTGCTTCTTCAAAATCTCCTGTAGGGGGCCTGTGTCTCCATCCTTAACCATGAACACTTCTTGCCAGTTCAGTCTGAGTTTCTCAAGCCATCGCCGTCCTAGCAGAGCTGGACGGTTTCCACGAATGATGTACAGTGGAAGAGTCTTCTTCCGCTTGTTGTGTTCCACTGTCACATTCACAACTCCTAACACTGGAACAGCCTCTCCAGTGTAGGTCCTTAACTTCAATTTGCTCACTCGAAGAGTCAGGTGCTGCAGCTTCTCTCTGAAAACAGCCTCCGATACCATGGACACACGTGTGCCGGTGTCCACTTGCATCCGCACTGCTTTATTGTCCAACAGTGGTGTGACCCAGTATCCATCATCACTGTCCAGCACAGATAACACATGTACAGTATCATCATCATCAGACTCACAGTCACTCTGCTCGTCCTGTTCGTGCTCCATCTTATTCACACGTTTCTTCTTGTTTCTGTAGAAACCACCTTTCTTCATCTCAGTGTGCTGTTTGTATGTCTGGGTCTTCCTATTACCACAAGCACGTTCCATATGGCCTTTTATACCACAGTTTCTGCAGTCTACGTCTTTACACCAACACTCTGATGGCTGATGCCCCATTCTCCCACAGCGGTAGCATGGCTTGCCAGCTGTTGTCTTCTTGTCCTCAAAAGACAACTTGTGCACTTGGGCTGATAGACTTAGCTGCTGTGCTTCTCGGGCAGCCATTTCCATTGACGTACTTATCTCTATGGCCTTTTCCAGTCTCAGGTTAGCTTCACTCAGTAGTCGTTTCTGAATAGACTCACTGCGTAGACCACACACCAGTCTGTCACGTATGGTGTCATTGAGTGAAATACCAAATTCACAATATTCAGACAGGCGTTTAAGTACAGCTACAAACTGTGAAACAGATTCACCCTCTTCTTGGTTCCTTTTATGGAACCTGAAACGCTCTGCAATGACCAGTGGCTTAGGAGAGTAGTGATCTTTTAATATTCCCACTATGTCTTCATAGGACTTGTCCCCTGGCTTCTCTGGCTGCACCAGACTGCGCAGTAGGTTATACGTTTTTGCTCCCATAACACTTAAGAATGTAGGTACTATGATATCCTCTTCAATCTTATTAGCAAGTGCAAAATACTCAAACCTTTCGGTGTAAGAACTCCATTGTTCCGTCTCCTCGAATGGTCCAATATGTCCAAACAGTGCAGCCATCTTCCTGCAATTAGTCCTGTCCTTGTTTCGTTTGAGTTACTGTCTTTGGATCTGGCACCATCTGCCCCTCCTCATTTACTCAGTCTCCTTCCCATCGCGGAGATTTCACCTTTTCTCCGTCTCCATACGCCGCCCGCAACAGTGTCAACACAGCAGTATGCACCGTTGCCAAGTTACCGCAGCCCCGACGTCGCGCTGCACACTCGCGAAAACAAACAAACACGTCAGATGCGGACTATTGCCGACAATAACAAACACAACGTGAGATCCGTATTATCCTCGTCGCCAGTTTTGTTGTATACTCATCTGGTTATTTAGTATAACATATAATAATGAGGAGACACGAGACACGGGTAAATTCCAGTTGACAGCTCTTTAGTGGAAAACTCAACACAGGTGATTACAATCACGGCAGTACTTATTAGCAGGGGGCGTGACGTTATCTAATAAGGGGCAAACTTAGAATGTCAATACACAACACAAACGATTCAGTACATTTATGTCTGTGTTCATTTGTTACATTTATTTTCACTTAAGTTAGGAAAGTAATGTTTTAAGTCGAATCTGAAAATAATGATCCCAGTCTCTTCCACACAGTGACAGTGAGGCATACAGTTTATTAATTGAATGAATGAAGTTTATTTTCTGTCTTTGTTTACAACACATCAAAAACACACTTGTGATCCTTTACAATTCTTAAAAACAAAATATATTTTAATATAAAATAAAAATGTGGATTTAAATATATTTTTTTAACTTTTTTTGAAAATAAAATTGAACAATGGGTAATCGGATCGGTATTGGCCGATACCCAAACCCAGGTATCGGTGTCAGGACTGAAAAAGTCTGATCAGTGCATCCCTAGTGCTGTGGTCCCTGGCACAGGAAGCTTGGGTGGGAGGATGGGGATGGAGGGTGCTGTGGTCCCTGACATGGGAAGCTTGGGTGGGAGGATGGGGATGGAGGGTGCTGTGGTCCCTGACATGGGAAGCTTGGGTGGGAGGATGGGGATGGAGGGTGCTGTGGTCCCTGACATGGGAAGCTTGGGTGGGAGGATGGGGATGGAGGGTGCTGTGGTCCCTGGCACAGGAAGCTTGTCATTTGGATACAACTTGGGGCTCGGCCTGGATTATTATTCAATATGACAATTCAATCATCTTTCCATGGGATCCTATCATGGGGAGATCATGATATATTGATGCACAAATCTATTGACCGAATTGATCGTAATAAGCGAGATGTGAAATATTTTGAGGCAATCTCATTTGAAAATTTACGTTTTGGTTTTTATCTCACTTTACATTATTAACCACAGAGTTCAATGAGATTAACATCAACTATATGACCACGCAGTTCAATGAGATTAACATCAACTATATGACCACGCAGTTCAATGAGATTAACATCAACTATATGACCACGCAGTTCAATGAGATTAACATAACTGGATTACATAACCTGTGATTTGTCAACATATATATATGTCGGTCCATAAATACTTGGTGGCTGTACACCACCACAATTAATTTGAAATTAAACAAACGAGGTGTGCTTTAAGTGCAGACTCTGCTTTAATTTGAGGGTGTTCACATCCAAATCAGGTGAACGTTGTAGGAATTACAACAATCTCTATATGTGCCTCCCCCTTTTTAAAGCAAATCTTGATTGTTTAATTACAAGTCCAGTGTGATGTTGTACAGAGACAAAACTGAGTCAGGTCCATAAATATTTGGACATTGACAATGTATGTATGTACCGTAAATCCTCAAATATAGGACGGGTCTTCTATTTACCTCAGCTGCAAAGAGCACCAGGCCTTTATTAGAGAGAGGCTTATATAAGAGGCAGGCCTTAATTTCTAAAAATGACACTCATGGACATAATCCCTTCATTTTCAGACTTTTATTGCATTATTATTATTTTTTTTAATACGTACATTGTCGGTCTACATTTATTTAGACTAGCATTGGTATTTAAATATTGAGTGCAGTTGAGTAATTGTGGGATTAACGTAATTCACACACACTGAAGTTGGAACTGTCTATAGGTTGTGGGGTCCGGGGAAGATTTAGCGTGTGGTACCTACCTTCTCGACTTCCTCAGTCGAATCGAGTTGCATTGATAACATGCAGTGGCTTTAGCTAACGTTATCATAGCATCACGATCTGTAATTTGTCAACTGGACAACGCCAGCCTCGCCTGCCAACACCATATAGATAGCGAATGTTAACGTTTGCAAACGAAGTCAACGTCATCCAGCTGACACCACAGATCTAGATATTATGACAACGTTGGCTAACGCCAACCATGGGGAAACGTTAATGTACGGTAGTCAGTGTAGCGGGAGGCAGCACTTGATTTGCATTGGCAAGAGTTTATCTCATTCTATATCACGGCACGAAAAATATACCTTATATTGGAGACCGGCCTTTATTTGTCTGCATGCATCAAACCCTCGGCCATTATAAGAGGTCCGTCCTTTATTCGAGTACCCTCCACTATTAGAGGATTTACGGTATGTATGTATGTATGTATGTATGTATGTATACCTTCTCCTTACTAGATCTTGAACCATCTCCCTTGTGTTCCTCTCGCCTCCAGGTCCAGATCTCTCTCCCGGGAAACATGGCCATCTCCTCCCTCGCCAACTGCCAGTTTTACCACGACAATCCACCCGTCATAAACGCTGTCCACCGCCACCTCGCCGCTGACCCCCAGAGCCCCCTGCCGCCAACGAGCCCCCACGGCCACCACCTGAAGCTGGGCGTCCCGCCGCCCCCCCACTGCTACAGCGTGCGCGCCCCCGGCCACGGCAGCCCTGTGGAGTCGCACGTCTTCAGCTTCGAGCACGCCGGTTTCCCCCCGCCCCCGGCCCCCCACCCGGGTCATCCTCTGAACGCTCACTTCGGGCCCCAACAAGGTCCTTGCTGCTCCTCCTTCACTCCTTCCCAGGGGGGGGGGCCCATCATCGCGGGGGGAGTGCCGGGCTTCCGGGTCCAGCAGCCGCCGCAGTACAACAACAACAACAACCACAATCACATGCCGTGGCGTCGCAGGAAGAGGGACACCCCGCCGCCTCCTCCTCCTCCTCCTCTGAACCACAGCAGATGATCCGAGCGTCCTCTCTGCATCTCTCGCTCTTTCTAACAACGTGCTTGTTGGGGGGGGGTAGGACCCGTCCAGCTCGGGTCTCTCTCACTGTCCCAAAAAAAATTTAAAATAAAAATAAAAAACCTGAGAAGACAACGTGAAAAGCAATTCTATGTCGTTAAAAAAGACATAACTTGACTCCAAGTCGGTGGAAGGCCTCACAGCGGCTGTTAACTCTCAGCTCTTGTAAAAAAAAAAAAAACCCTGTGTGACTCTGCCGTTTACCGGAGTGATCTCCCCTGCCTGCCGCTGAAGGCCTCGCTCCAATCCAACCCGGCTCTTACTTTTTAGAAAGCGTAGAATTATCCACGATACGGCTGTTTCCGACGCGACGAGACTCTGTGGTAGAGAGACCGTTTTGAATGATCCTCCTGACCTTCCATCGCTCCCCACGGCCGGGTCGCTGAGGGGGGAAACTTGACTTGACTCCTTGACAATTTCTTTGAAAAAGCTCTGAAGTAATTATTTCCCTGGACTCTCTCTCTGAAGCGCCTGGCCAGTCGAGCGGCCATTTGAAGTGACTGTTTCGGAGGTGCGTTTTGAAGGACTGCTGCTGCCGGTAGAGGTCTGAAGTCCAGCTGTAGGGTGGGTTGGGTGGGGGGGGGGGGGGGGATCACCGGCGAGGACTCTGGCTGCATGAGAGTGAGCTGCGTGAAACGCTTCCCTCTCGCTCAGCCGCCAACCGTCGGCCCATCCGGTGGTTACATTTTGCCGGAACACGGTCCCACCTGCTCCCATTATTATAAATATTTACTTGGCAAGGTAACGCAGGGAAAATGGCTGATTGCATGTGTGTGTGTCTGGGGTTGGGGAGGGGGAGGGGGGTGGGGATGGATGGATGGATGGATGGATGGATGGATGGATGGTCGGTCGGTCGTCAGTCACTGTGGCCTGTAGACAAGAATTGTCAGATTGCTGCCTTGCTCGTAGTCCTCCTCCCAGTGACTGAACACGAGTTTTGAGGACCGGGGTTCCTGAGGAAAAATGGGCGGGGGGGGTGGGGCATCCTAGACGGGAAGTCTCACGGCACTGAAACGGGTTCCTTGTGCGTCGGCCGCCGTCTGGGCGAGGTGTTTTTAAATGGGTCGTCCGGATGTCTCTGTTTTCAGAGTACTCAGCGAGGCTCGCACTCTGGGGCTCTGACTCCCTCTGGGCCTCTTGTCACGACACTAAGCTCCGCTCATCCCGTTTCAAGCGGCCTGTGAAGCGAACGCACGCTCCCCCCCCCCCCCCCCCCCCGTAGAGACTCCTCCTCCTCTGACTGGTTGTCTGTACGGACAGAATGGGGGGGAAAGCACTAACTTCTACCTATGCAGCGTTAATGCTGACCTGATGCTTGGTGCCATGGCACAAGCGGGGCGTTTGTCTCGAGTGCTTTTAACTGTGACGACTTGTTTGAATGTACAAAGTGTTATCTTTTTTAGGTTTTCGGTTATATTTTTGCTCTTTTTTTTTGTCTTTTTTTTGTTTTGTCCGAGACCTACTTTGGAATCTAGCAGGACGACACAAAGCTGTCCTGTTGAAGGGACTTCATTACCCTCCTCCCGGTGACTCATCGAGACAGTTTCACTTCACGTACTGTAAAGATTACCACCTTACTACCGTTTGTTGCATTTCCGTGCAATATTATTTCCTTGTTTATTTTGTTTTAATTATTTATTTTTACATTTAATTTTTTTAGTTCTCCTTACTTTTTAAGTTCTTTTTATATTTGTTTCCCAGACTACCTTGACCTGTGCAATAGATATGGGATATCGAAGGCCTTTGGAAAAAGGGACTGATGGATGTACTTGCAGCTCCCGGACTGTAGGGGGAGCTCTGGGATTAGCATTGTGCCAAACGGCCACATCATGACACAGACGTTTCACAGACGTTTGTTATTTTCCTGTCCCTCCGCGATCACTTGAAGTTTGTTTACATGTCCAAGAAAAAACATGTTTTCCGCCACACATGTTTTCCGATTTCAATATCACTTTTTTTTATTATTTTAATTTCTTTGAAGTGTTTATTTCTCAATCTACAGTGATTTTGGGGGAGGGGTGGGGGGGGTGGGGGGGTGACAAACTGTTAATTTAAGCAGTGTTCCTCTTTTCAAAAACAGTTGGTGCTACTTCTAGCCAGCAGAGTGCTTATCAAAGGCCTTAGAACCTAACTAGGATTCTGTTTTAAGTGACAAATTGATCCTTTATTTTTTTCTTCCCAGAAACGACCAAATTTCCCCCCTTTTTTTTGTGTTGTACTTGCCCGGAATAATTTCTTCAGTATTATTATTATTTTTCTTTGTTTCCGTCAGCATTGACACTTTGTAGTTCTCGGTGCTCTCATCTCACACACAACGCGCTTCTTACGGGGGTGAAGGTTCAGGGATCTGTGTCCACCTCGGCAACTTATCGGCACGGCCTCCATCTCACCGCTCGCATCCGGCAGTGGACTTTGTGAATGTCGACACTATTTCACAGGGTGTTTTTTTTTTTTTTTTTGCTGCGTTTCGTTCCCCTCTCCCCCCCCCCCCATATCGGTTATGATCATGAATCCCTTACCTAGCCACAGAATTCTACACACAACCATATTATTAACACATTAATGAACATTTTAGAATTTTTTTGTAGATTTTTCTTTACCAGGAACTTGTCACATTGTGGGGGGGGGGGAAGTGTCTGCGAGTGCCCTCGGCGTTCCCTAGTTCGAACCTATAGTCGTTCACACCATATAGCCGTGCACAATATTAAGCTTGAGGCTAACCCGGTGTCTGTCCGCTTCAATGAGGAATGCTACCTAGCTGATTTCAGGGAAGCTGAAGGATGAATTCTTCTGAAGGATGAGTTCTAACGCCCCTTCCCTTCCTCCCCTTCCACATAATGTGACAAATGCATTGGTTATAATATAAGACGTGCCGCGTTGGTGTTGAAATGCCTGGGGATTAAGATGCCTAGTTTCACCTCTGTCGGCCATGAACCAAATACCAATGTGTCTCTTGTGCCATGAAGAGTGGGTTGATGTGTTGATTGACATATGGATGTAAACTTTTGTTTGTGTTTCCCAAACTGGGCATCATTTTTATGTAAGGTTTTCTATTTTGATTATTTTTTTAATAAACATTTTAAAATGATTTTGCGTGCGTGTGTTTTGGCAGTTAAATCAAATGGCTTTAGGTATTGTGAAAAGGAACTACCTACCTAAAACCTTTTATACGGTCTTTTACTAGTATGCACTTTGCTACTAAGTAATCTTCCGTGCCTATATTACTACCTACTACGCTAATATGTCTCTACTACTACACACTCAAGACTGTGGCACTCAAGTTCAACACTGTTTGACAACTATCTTACTGACCCTTAGCTGCCAGAGTTGTACCTTCCTGCTGACTAGTGCAGAACTTCTAAATCACTTTGGATTAAAAACATCAACTAAATGTGAATGCTAGGGAACGGTCCGAACTCTGCTTATCATCATAGCGCCTCCCGAAGTTGAGTAAATGCATATTTCGGTGTTGGAAAATTGGCGCTACTCCCTTGAAGTGGAACGCCGGAAGGGAGACATTTCCAGTTGTATCTGCCAGCTGTGTTTTCATCAGTGGTAAAATACCGTAATTCCTCTAATAGTAACCCCGGCTTGTATTTGTTTCAACTGTAGCGGATACCAGGCTTGTATTAGGAGGAGGCATGTATAAGAGAGAGGCCTATATTTCAAATTTTCAAACGGATCATAATTAATAAATCAACATTTTGTGTCCGTTTGAACCCAGTAAAATGCACTGGGTTCATTTATTGAAACCAAGTACTGTATGCAATACGGTAGTAAACAGTGCAATTACAGGTGGTCAAAAAAAGTTAAATAAAGTAAAATAGTGCAATCACAATACTGGTATAATAATAACTTCGTTTTATACAATTCTGAGGTAGGCTTACTCTCTTGGTAAACATTAACACCATACCATTATATGGTATTTACTGCACAGCCAGGCCAGCATATAACAACAATAACAAAATATACCCGGCTTGTATTAGGAGGCCAGCTTATAATTGCTTAGCTCAACAGCGCACTCTGTTTTTAATTGAATACCGGTTACTATTAGAGGAATTACGGTAGTTTTAAGTAAGGGCTGAAATAAACTAGACTAAGGCCATGTCCAAACGAAAACGATTGCATTTTAATGATTATTAAATAATGGTGGCGGATGCTGGAACCCCATCCATGCTGGTCCTTCTCGACGTATCGGCAGCCTTCGACACGGTGGATCATTCCATCCTACTGGACTGTCTCCATTCAAACGTCGGACGCCGTGACCTGGCCTGTTCCAGTCCCTCTTGGCTGGTCGAACTGCAACTCCGTTGGTAGAAGACTACACGCGTCCGGGGGTTAGTCTCCATACGGTGTCTGGTAGACCCTGGGTGGAAAAAAGAGCAGGTTTCAACATTTCATCAGTGGATCCCTGCCAAAGCATCACTACTCTCAATTTATGGATGGAGACAGATTGCAGGAAATTGTTTTATTGGTGCAGACAGAGGCAACCTGTAATCCCTCATTTCCTTAGTAGTCAGCCAGTTTAAATCATCAGACAGGGTTTTAAAAAAATAAAAAGGTTTCAGAGGGAACCTAGCTTTTAATGGGAATAAAATGACAGCTCTTTGAGAACGGTTTTGAAGGAGGGTAGGGATTCACATTATTTTACGGCTGTGGTTGGGGCGATCCACATTGTTGTGGCATAATTGCGAAACGTGTTTAGTCCCTTGTTTGAGCCGAAACTGGGTTTAACATGATTTGTTGAGCTCCCTCTGGTGTTGTTGCCATGGTATTCACTGACCTTTGGGAAGTATTTCGACATGTACATGGGTATCTTAGTGGTGTAGTGTATCTTGTAGACCAGGCCCATTGCAAGTTGCTGTACTCTGTTGTCTACTCTAAGCCATCCTAGGTTGTCAAAATGGGCAGGGGTGAGGTGGGTTTTAGGAGTAAGGTCAAGCAGTACCGGTTTGTTTTGTGATGTTTGTAATCTTGTTTTTAGTGCCTTTGAGGTGCTTTGGTACCATGAGGTGCAAGCATAGTCGTAGTACCCTTGAATGGGTGCTCCTGTTAGTCTTCAGCGTATTCTTGTTTACCAGAGAGGAGATCCGGTACAAGAATCTGTTCGTTGGTTGACTTTTTTTTATTACATTGGTTGCCATTTTGTCACAGGAAAGATTTGCCTCTAGGATGGAACCCAGGTATGTAATTTCATCTTTCATCTTTCCACTGTAACCGAGAAGCCATTGGCCTTGCTGAGTTTGTTATTTGATCCAAAGAGAATGGACTCTGTTTTGCCCAGGTGTAATGATAGTTTGTTATCGGCGAGCCAGGTGCAGATTCTGCCGAGTTCAGAGCTGAGGGCTTTTTCAACCTGTAACTTGTCCCTGTCAGAGACCAGAATTAGTATTAATATGTACAGTGATACAGGTATAAAGACACTGTAGTAAGTCATACTGGCCTGCAGTGTAACTAGTAAGGGATATGTAACAAGGATTATATGTAGGTATGTTATGTACTGATGATGGATATATACGGTAAGAATATATATACACAGCATTATTGTACATGCTATCATACAAGGTTATATGGGTTTTATCCAGGTTTATATGCAGGTATATTCAGATATGTGGTATATATTAATGTGTATAGAGCACTATTGTACATGCTATCAATGTTTGCACAGTAAATTTTGCAGAAATCTTTTTACTCAAACTGAGTAAAATTTACTCTGCGAAATTTACAGTGTGCTAGGTTGTTAAAAAATACGAGGCCTACCAAACGCTGGCAATAGAGTGGCAAAATATAAATGTATAATATGAAAATGTTGAGGTTATTACTTTAAACAAAGTTGCTGTCCAAGCCTAATGATCTAGACTGAAATGCTTCATGTCCACGAATGGCAACTATAATGTATAATATACCGGCTTTTCCTGGTTAATTTATACCTGTAGGTTTGTCTAGGATTTGTCAGCTACCATAAATGCTGTTTTTCTCTCTCAGCTTTGTTCTCGAGGCTTTTCTCGTAAATCTATTTATGGTTTCAATTAGACACGTTCAGACTGCAGACTAAATTGGCCTAAATTCCTGCTGACTTGTTGTACAGAACTTCCTGCTGACTTGTAAAGTCACTTTGGATCAAACCGTTCAGCTAAATGTAATGTGTATCGATGCTGAAAAGCATGTGCATATGTTTGTGGAGTGGAATAATTTACCCGAATACATCAAACTGAGTAAACATTGCACAATTTTAAAAGCAGCTTAAAAAATACACATTAGAGAAATACAGAAATGGGTAATGCGGATAAACAAAGTTATGTTATATTGTGGTATGTAGTGTTGTGTTGTATTTACTGCTGTCAAGCGAGTCAAGTTTTTTCTTTTTGTACTATAAGTAAAGTAGAAGTATATTCTATAATGTATTATACTAAATTATGTTATATCTAGTAAAATTAATGGAAGAACAAATGTAAGGGGCTAGGGATCAATAAGCTTAGCTTCCCTCTACTCCTTTTTTGAACACGTCAACTAACTAAATACATTGCTCTTGAATGAATTAATGAAAATACAGTACGGCTCAATATACACTTGTTAAGGGGATGCAGACCAGAGAGACTTTCATTTTGTTTACATCAGGTCCCCCATTTTCAATTCAGTGAATTGTGAACTTTTTGTTTAATTTCTTTCGTTTATTATGATTGTTCTGTTTGACGGAGCTAGATACTGTGATTTGTTTGGAGTAATATAGGAGAATACATGTTAAAAAAATTAACTTTTTCATCATTCATAACAAACCGGTAACGTCTCCAGTGTGATCCTTCCTCATTCCACTTGGGGGCGCTGGTGGATCACGTCTGTGACTAATTTCAGTGGAGTAACTGCATTGCTAGGGAACCGCTTGGACCCGCATTTATTTCCTGTTGCGCTGTTTGTTAAATGATCATCAGCAGGCAGGAAATCAAACGTCTGTTCAATAATGTTTGTTTTTGTTAAGTTGAACCCGTACAAACTACTGAAGCCGTATAGACAATGAATTGAAGGCTGCCGATAGGTCGAGAAGGACCTGAATGAATGAATGAGAACTTTATTTAACAGATTGCAGAATGGGTACAATACAGTACGGCTCAATACACACAATTGTTAAGCCTTAACAATTGTGTGTATTGAGCCGTACTGTATTGTACCCTAACTTGTAACTTAAGGGGATGCAGACCAGAGACGTTTGTCTTGTTTAAATCAGGGTCCCCCATTTTCAATTCATGAATAGACATTTATGACGATGAATTGAAAATGGGGGACCCTGATGTAAACAAGACGAAAGTCTTTCTCTGGTCTGCATCCCCTTAACAATTGTATGTATTGAGCTGTACTGTACCCATTCTGCAATCTGTTAATAACGTTTTCAATCAATCACACAACATACATAACATTTATGGCATAGGGACATATAGGTATTTCTGATACATTTGTGACATAAACAGTATTCAAATATACAGTACTGTTACCCCTAGATCCTGTCAGAGTATATACATATGATGGGGGCGGGACGCGTGTACCACTTCCGCAACAGATTTGATTTCCGGGGTTGGCCTGATTGGCCGCGACGGCCACGTGACACGCCCCCGCGGCAGCCGCAGCGGCAAGCGCGCTACTGCTGGAGTTCACTTCGCCTTTCACATCGCTGCTGTTTAATAATATTGTCGCGTTGGCGAAAGCAGGATGAGAGAGCGTAGATTTCGCTGTGTATCATTTAATCATTTATCATTTAACATTTGAAAGGCATACATTGTTGTCATACAGAAGTACAGAATACTTTTATCCAAAATGCTTCTTACTGTTACACTGTTAGAGACTGTGCTAGACAAATGAATGACTAATTCGGTCAGAAATAGCGTAACTAATAACGTAAGCACTGCTTATATGCTTATTATGTCTGCGGGGTACAGTAAACGTTTCTCCCGGTACATTCTGAAGAGCACACCGCTGTATGTTGGAGAACCAGCGGTCTTCCGCTCCTCCTCACTCGAGTGTGAGAGCAAAGCCGTGGGAGGGGGGCGGCACCTCGGCACAGCTCAGCCCTGTGTGACACGAGCAGGAAGGAGGAGTGTCACGTGGCCGTCGCGGCCAATTAGGCCAACCCCGGAAATCAAATCTGTTGCGGAAGTGGTACACGCAGTGAGGCAGTGCTTCACTAGTATACAGACGGAGAAAAAATATTATTACATATTTTTATATTTTTTTTATTTAAAATTATTATTATTATTATTATTATTTTTTATTATAAACGTTTTCCTCTGTGAAAAAAAACAATGCCAGTGAATTTTTTTTCTTCAAAAATTTCCAAGTGACAGCTCTCTGACCCTGATCCCATAACGCCCCGGGCTCACTGCTGACGAATGAACACGGACGGACGGATGGACGGACGGACGGACGGGCGGCTGCCTCTTCACTTCCGCTCCTATGTTAACGGACGATAGTAGGCACACTGGCCGCGAGCGGGAGCGCGCGTCGCGAGCGGCAAGCTATTTTTTCGCCTCGATCCTATTTGAGGCCGCGCGCCACGCGCATTGTCACAGAAATACAATTGAATATCTGCATTATTACCACAGATATAGATGTTGTTCAACCAGCTGTGTCTGTATCTGCAAATAAACGCCCACCCCCCCCTGTCTGTATGTTTGTTTATACCTATAACTATTACAATGTTGCATAATAATAATAATAATAATAATAGCAGGATATAGCAGTCATTAAGTCAATCCACCATGTCACCTATAATGACAAACGTTTTATTTGTTTCCTGACAGCTAATTATGATTATTATTATTATGATTGAACAGCAACCAGTAGGCTTATATCGGTGTATATTTTATTAACAGATTGCAGAATGGGTATACAATACAGTACAGCTCTTTCTTTCTCTCTTTCTCTCTCTATCTTTCAATAGATGTTGTTCAGCCAGCTAATGTGTCTATCTTTCCCAATGCAAATAAACAATATTACTATAGTTAGTACCCCGCCCTGTCTGTCTGTTTGTTTGTCTATCTGTCTATATCTGGTTGCCTGTCTGTCCCGACAGAGACAGATAGAGAGGGGGGGGGAAGAGGGGGGGAGAGAGAGAGAGCTCTTGATGCTGCTGGGGCTCCACGCTGCTCTTTCGAGTACAGTCACACAGGCCGGACTGGGGAAATAATTCATACCGGGAGATATAGCGCGAAATATAGCCCCAGTCAGGCCACTTTTTAAGCGGGGGGTCTGGGGGTCCTCCACCGGGATTTTTTTTGTTACAAAGACTTAATTTCCTGCATTCTGGTGAATTTTAGTGCATGTGAATCACAAACTAATGAGCCAACAATTGCTTAGTACAATGTACTGTTATGGACCTCAAATAAAACTGTTGTGGCACTAGCAATGCTACTCTCTCTCCACCTTCAAAAAGAAAAAAGCAAGAGCACAACATATTTTTCTATTTACTATTATAATACAGTTAACCTCTCTCTCCTGTAAGGGCCTTTCTTTTTCTTTGTTTTATCCCTCTCTCCTCCACCCTTTCTCTTTCTTCCACTGTCCATCTTGACATCAACGTTAATTGACTTTAGCTCTACTGTATCTCTCTCTCCCGAGTCCCTCACTACCTGGCTCATTGCCTGGCTGTTATTCTGCATCTGAGTGCCGTTTGCCATTCCATTCGCCGCCTCCGCTGTCAATCAGTTGTATCGCCTGGTCCCGCCTCCACCAATCACATGCGGCAGCACGGCTCCATTGTGTGTGTGAGAGAGAGAGTCAGATAGTTCTCCAACTCTGTCGCAGACAGTGAAATCCTGGTTGTTCCCCACCCATCTAGGTTATCTAACTATCGCGCCGCGCCGCCGCCACAACTAGAAACAATGGCCTGGCAAAAATAATAATAATAATAATAATTTTTTTTTTTTTTTTTTTATATAATTTTTTTTTAACACTTTGATCGCCATGGGTTAAATTCATAATTTACCATCCCTCGCCAGCTCTATTTGTCTATGGAGAAGTTCCCCTTCTTTGCAGGGCTATAACTTTTTAAATTATATTGCTACATTGCCATTATTATGGCCCATTCAATTTCCTATATGTATTGTTCAGGGTGTAGCAACGTTAAACTTTTTCATTCACATATTCATACTAAAATATGGTCTAAAGTATAAGTATGTTTTTATCATTTTCTGCAGCTTTCTTCAGAACGTGATTTATAGCCCTAAATGCATTATATTGATGATGAAATACAGTTTGGTAGCGATCGGCGCGAGATGAAAAAATTCAATTGGACGTACTTCTAGAATGATCTACGTATGATCTGATGATGACCGGATGGGCGGGGGATCGTTTATAATTCCGTGGGCAGCGTTAGATGATTCATCCAGAGTGGGTCATATGTTCATCATAGCAGTTTATATGGAATACGTTAGAAAATAACGCTGAATCTTACCGTATGTTCCTCGCGCCGTTGGACGATCAGCGTGGAGTAGACAGTTTTTGATTATGGGATGTAGAAATGCCCGATCCATTTCCAGGTTGTATAATAGTATATACGTCCAAATAACGTTGTTTATTGAGTTAGGGCGAGCGATCTATTATCCAGTGTTTCAAGATGGAGTCGCGGGAGCTATAGAGAGTGGCCGGACCACATTTGGATGAGTACTACCGGTTCAAAGGTTAATATCCGGTTGGCGATCTGCCGATCGGCCACCAGATGGCGCTCTTGAACCGCTAGAGAGTTGAGAGGAGATCAGCACTGTCTCAGAGCTCCGAAAAGGAAATATGATTTCGATGACAGATTTTTGAAATATTGACATCAAAGACGAGTTACGGCGTCTTCGGCAGAATGAGCATGGCTCTGAATGACGTGAAAACTCTTTCCCGGCGATCATAGTGTTAATCTGTGCAGGCCAGGCCACCGGGAAAACTCCCGGTGCTCCCGATGGCCAGTCCGGGCCTGTCACACACTGATCATCGTTCTAAAATGACTGACTTCGCATATAGACTAGGCATTTACAGCTGTCCCAATGTAAATGTGCCTTCCTCGGTGCGCTTCTGCGCGCTCAAGTCGTAGGTCCAGTGTGCCTGACCAGGCGCGCGATCTCGCGAGGGAGAGGGCTTAAGAATCTAATAATCCAATCAAAATAGGGTATTTGAGTTTAAAAAAGGCGGTTAGTGAGGTTTAGCTCACTTGATTGATTGGCGTTCACGCCGTGTTACATTGTGTTGACAACCTTGAGATCCAATCAGAGAACACCATTTCCTATTCCATGCTTTGAGAGGGCTTGGAGGCGTCTATACTTTCCGTAGCTGCATTTCTGGCAGACGTTTCTGGTCATGTGACATGTGCGTGACGAACTGTGTCTTTGCCCATTTCCACGTCAAACAGCCTGCAAACTACCTGGCGTTCTATCGCCATGCTCTAAGACAAACTCTAACCTTAACCAACTTCGAAAGAGTGCCTAAGCTTAACCGTCGAAAGAACTTGCCTAACCTTAACCAACTTCGAAGTTTGCCTAAGCTTAACCAGTGTAGAAACTGCCGTCGGCCAATCAGAGAGCATCTGCCAGAAATGCGGCTACCTTTGGTAGAAATGCGGCTTGGAGAGCCCTGTAGTCAGTAACATTACTGTGTAGGCAGTAGCACCAGGCACGTGCACACATAGAGGCCAAGGGGTGCTTGGGCACCTGCCTTTTTGAGCATCAAAAAAGTGCCCTTCCAACTGAAAAATGTCAGGATAGAATCAAAATATTAGGTAAAGAGAGAGAGATGCCCCATATTCCATTGCAGTTTGCACGGCCTCCTCAGCGTGCCTCTCCGCGGACCTATATTTTATGCATAGCGTGGGTGGTGATGATGATGATGATAGAAACCGCTGTGGTGCATACAGTTGAATGCTGGTATTACACTCATTGAGGGACACGAAGAAGTCAAGTCCGATGGGATTTGGGAATCTCAAATACAAATCGGGATTGGAATAAAAAATGCATTTATATTAAACAATACAGAATATACAGCACTTCTTGGGGTCTGTAGGGTAAGCACTTATTCCCTCCCCCCTGAACATTTATGGAGATGTATGGGCCTTTTAAGTCAGTGATAAAAGTGTCTTTCAAGGATAAGTGAGCTCCTGCACTGATTATTATAGTTCAATATTAAATTTTTGATCACCAAAACCTCCCAAAAAGCATAAAAAGGGGGCCCCCCGCTCGAAAAGGGCCCTTAAAAATCGTGCTTGCGCTCTACGTGCGCTCTGTATATATAAATATATACACACAAGTGTAGTGCCCTTTTCAGCCTTTGAGCACCTGCCCCTCTAAAGTCCTGTGCACGTCCCTGATCATACTGTGACATCACAAATGTTCTAGAATGTTTGATTATGACATCATACTGTGACATCACAAATGTTCTAGAATGTTTGATTATGACATCATACTGTGACATCACAAATGTTCTAGTCAAGTCAAGTCAAGTCAAGCGATGTGCAACACAAGTAATAAGACAGTTGGCCATGATGAACATCGTAACATGTCTTTAGCATCATCTAACCAAAACTGCTAAATGCATCTTCTACTGTTTTAATCAATTTTTTTTTTAATATTTCCCGTATTTTCCGATTTTCTAGCTAATTGTTGCGTGATAATATATTGGAAATGGGGGTTCCTGCATTTTTCGTTTGGCTGAGTCGAAAGTATGCGTCAATTGTTGTGCATTGTCTTGAGGAGAAGTCCAAGAAATGCAATGGAGTACGCATTCCTGTTGATACCAGCAAGCCAAACCCCAATGAAGTGGAATTCGACAATTTGTATTTGGACATGAACGGGATTATTCACCCATGCATGCACGCATCCTGAAAACGAAGCTCCGCCCAAAAATGAGGATGAAATGATGGTTGCCATTTTTGCATACATTGATCGCCTGATCAATATTTGCCGTCCCAGAAGAGTTCTCTACATGGCTATTGATGGTGTGGCCCCGCGTGCTAAAATGAACCAGCAGCGATCCAGGAGATTCCGGGCCTCTAAGGAAGGAGCAGAACTGACTGAGGAAAAAGACCGGATGAGGGAGGAGATCATCGGGAAAGGAGGGTATCTTCCACCTGATGAGATAAAGGAGAGATTTGACAGCAACTGCATCACTCCAGGAACGGAATTCATGGACAACCTTGCACAGTGTCTTCGCTACTATGTGGCAGATAGACTCACCAATGATCCTGGTGAGGGTAACATCACAGTCCTCCTGTCTGATGCCAGTGTTCCTGGTGAGGGTGAGCACAAGATCATGGACTACATCAGGAGACAGAGAGCTCAACCCAATCATGACCCCAACACTCATCACTGCCTGTGTGGAGCTGATGCTGATCTGATCATGCTGGGCCTTGCCACAATTTTCCAGATATTTACTTGTCATGTGAAAACATTTTGTTTTGGCGGGTGGTGGATGTCTTTCTCAAGATATGTACTTGTTCAATGAATTCTCTTTTTATTCTACTTAAATAAAATTCCTGTGCTTGATATAAAAAAAATTTATCAATTATGTTCTTGATTTTTTTAAGATTGTGACCTGTTGTAAAACTTGTGAGTGAGTCAAAGAAAATGTTTGTTAATTTAAAGAAATGTGTCCAAATCTTAAATGTTCATTAGCAATCTGTTTAATATGCGATAACAAGGCAAATTATTAAAGTAACAAGTATTTTTTAGAAAAAAGAAAAAAAAGTAATAAGACAGGAATAGGACAATTGTGCAATAATACAATGTGCAATAATACAAGTAATAATAATAACAACAGGTATGTACATAAAGTTTACAAGAGCATGGTAAGACATGCTAAGGTCCTGTGATAGTGCAATACACAGTTAGCTACGTGAGACAGGTGAGCTACATCACAAATGTTCTAGAATGTTCTATTATGACCAGTGATGGGAATAACGGCGCTATAAGTAACTTGGTTACTAACGGCGTTCGTTTTTTCAGTAACGAGTAATCTAACGGATTACTCTTCCAATCTTAATAACGCCGTTACGTTACTGCAAAAAAATGCGCCGCGTTACTATGAATGAACCTGTTTCTTTCATCAGACAGATCTCTGCGCTGAGAGGCAATAATATGTTCTTCCTTGTTTAGTGGGCAGTGCGCAAGCCAAGCATACATGCTGACAATTGGCTGAGGTTGAATAAACTGTCATGGTAAGCCAATCAGAGGTGGAGGTGGGCGGGTGTCTAAAGCATCCAGAGTCTGACACACAGCGCGACAAGACAAGCGATTACTGATCAGTCAGCATGAGACCGCGGTCCGTGTAGTGTACGTTTTGAGCCCAAAAACGAATCCAACGAACAACACGAGCGACTCAGTCAACATGAGACCGTGGGTCCATGAGCGTTTTGTGTTCACTCTTTGCAGCGCAGGGCACTGAGTGGCTCTACTGCAGTGCTGACAGCCTTATCAACAGTGCTGCACTTCCTGGTTTAATAGCACAGGCTTCAGGTGCTCAGAGATATATATATCTCTGTATGTCATGATTAGATTAGTTTAGATCAGTGGTTCTCAAACTTTTTACACCAAGTACCACCTGAGAACGTAGCTGGCTCTCCAAGTACCACCATATGACCGGCGTTAAAATACAGTCTATTCAGCTATGCACAGTTCACGCAGGAGGCAAATGTATTCCTAATACCATTATTTATTGTTAACTTTTGTCAGACACAGCCACAATGTACAAAGGGATAGCACTCTAACTATGCAAACGCATCCACACAACTCATACAATGCAAGGGGCATTGAGAACATAATAACTAACATTCTCACATAGCAAGTGAGAAAATTAAGAACAACTGTATTTCAGCAAATGTACTTAATTCTCTATCTATCTCTCTCTCTCCCACTCTCTCTCTCTCTCTCTCTCTCTCTCTCTCTCTCTCTCTCTCTCTCTCTCTCTCTCTCTCTCTCTCTCTCTCTCTCTCTCTCTCTCTCTCTCTCTCTCTCACACAGCAAGCAATTGTCCGTCATTCTCTCTCTCTCTCTCTCACACACACACACACACACACACACACACACAGACACACACACAATTATTTGGTTACAAAAACTTAATTTCCTGCATTCTGGTGCAGGAATTTTTGAAATTTTACCCTTTAAATGCCAGTGTTTGTGATGGGCATCACAAATTATTGTAAAAAAGAAAAGAAAACACATATTCAATACATTTTTGAATGTTTACCCTTTAAATGCCTGTTTGTGTGATGGCATCACAAATTATTGTTAAAAAAAACACAAAAAGTAAAACATTTACAATATATCAAATGCAAAGTACATTTTTCTGGGGGGGATTATTACAGGCTAGGCATGTGTCAATGATTAGCAGCAACACATATTTTGATGGATTTTTTGTAATGTCAGATTTAACACCAACTCTTTTCAGAAAAGTGGGAGTATTTCATTTTTTATCTGACATTACAAGAAATCTAAAAATAAATGGTTATGATCAGGGCTGAAGTAGAATTAAGATTTATGACTGTTTAGACTGCATTACTCTCTGTCATCTCCTGGTTGTTCCCCACTTAGATTATCTAACTATCGCGCTGCCGCAACCAGAAACACTGGCCTGGCCTGCTTCTAAGTTCAGTGGCCTGACTGCAATTTTTTTTTTTTTTTTTTTTTTTTGGACCACTAGTGGTACGCGTACCACAGTTTGAGAACCACTGGTTTAGATGATTCGATTAGATTCTTATATCTGTATGTTGTGTATGTCATTGATTGATTGATTGAAAAGTTTATTAACAGATTGCAGAATGGGTACAGTACAGTACAGCTCAATACATACAATTGTTAAGGGGATGCAGACCAGAGAAAGACTTTCGTCATAAATGTCATGAATTGAAAATGGGGGACCCTGATGTAAACAAGACTAAACTCTTTCTCTGGTCTGCATCCCCTTAACAATTGTGTGTATTGAGCCGTACTGTATTGTACCCATTCTGCAATCTGTTAATTAAAATGTTCAATCAATCAGTATATATTTGTTATTTATTTTTGGTATAGTGCTTAACAAGCATAATTTAATGTTGCCCAGTTGTGGCCTGTTGAGGGGCAATACATATCAAAAGTTCCAAAACATCTATTCTGTTTGTATTTGTATGATCCACTATATAAACCTAGTAATTATAATATCTACATACATGGCATTTGATTGGAGGCTAGTCTCACTTTGTCCCACAGCAACATTAAAATAGTTTAGATTTGTGTATGTTGTTTATGTAAAAAAAAAACTTGAAAGTAACGCAATAGTTACTTTCTGAAGTAACTAGTTACTTTTATAATTTTTAACTGAGTAAGTAATTTAGTTACTTTTTGGAAGAAGTAACTAGTAACTGTAACTAGTTACTTTTTTAAAGTAACTTGCCCAACAATGATTATGACATCATACTGTGACATCACAAATGTTCTAGAATGTACTATTATGACATCATACTGTGACATCACAACGGAACATGTTTGAGTTCCATTTTAATAATATAAATAATATGTTTGGTAAGGCTGTCCCCGAAGCCTGTTTTTGGGATTCAAACTTTGTCAGGGTTCTTCGAACGGATGTTCGAACCTTCTTTTTTAATTAAAACATTTAAATAAATAAAAAAATTAAATATAAAAAAATTAAATGTATATCCTCAAACTAAATCCTCAATTTTAATAAAGTGATTCAAACTTCGTCAGGGTTTTTCCAACGGGCGTTCGAACCTTCGTTTTTAATAAAAAAATTTAAATAAAAAAAAATAGACAATTAGACAAAGACAAGAAATTGACAATTCCGCGCGGGAAAATTGTGAAAGTGTGAGTGATGCCTGTGCACGGCCGGCCAATGGGAGAGGGTCTGTATTGTCTCTATGACAAACGGTTCAAAAGATACAAAAATGGGGCGCGGCCTAAGGACGTGGTCAATATAGACCAATGAAAGAGGATATCCCTACTGAGTACAATGGTACAACCCGCAAGTCTCTACGACAAACGGTTAAAAAGATACAAAAAGGGGCCCAGCCTAATGATTGGGGGAGTGGTCAACATAGACCAATGAAAGAGGATATCCCTACCGAGTACAATGGCACAACCCGCAAGTCTATGCAGTAGACTGACCAGTTTGTTTTGAGATGTTTGTGTAGCAGTAGTGATAGATGATATACTTTCTCCCCAAAGCAGTACCTTTCCTTGCTGATGAGCAGAGACCTGTCCCAATGATGCCTAGGCTCCCCTGTTAGCCTCTTTAGCTGCTGCTGTTAGCTCCCCTGTTAGCCTCTTTAGCTGCTGCTGTTAGCTCCCCTGTTAGCCTCTTTAGCTGCTGCTGTTAGCTCCCCCGTTAGCTTCTTTAGCTGCTGCTGTTAGCTCCCCTGTTAGCCTCTTTAGCTGCTGCTGTTAGCTCCCCTGTTAGCCTCTTTAGCTGCTGCTGTTAGCTCCCCTGTTAGCTCCCCTGTTAGCTCCCCTGTTAGCCTCTTTAGCTCCCCTGTTAGCTCCCCTGTTAGCTCCCCTGTTAGCCTCTTTAGCTGCTGCTGTTAGCTCCCCTGTTAGCCTCTTTAGCTGCTGCTGTTAGCTCCCCTGTTAGCTCCCCTGTTAGCCTCTTTAGCTCCCCTGTTAGCCTTTTTAGCTCCCCTGTTAGCTCCCCTGTTAGCTCCCCTGTTAGCCTCTTTAGCTGCTGCTGTTAGCTCCCCTGTTAGCCTCTTTAGCTGCTGCTGTTAGCTCCCCTGTTACCCAACACCATGATTAGTTCTCTTTCCACACCGGTCAATACACAGTAATGTACCCCGTCCCTTCAAGGGTTGAAATGCTGGGCTATCACACACCAATCATGTCAGGCTGGCCTGCTAGGCCTTAGCGCCTTTGAGGTGCTTTGGTACCATGAGGTGCAAGCATAGTCGTAGTACCCTTGAATGAGTGCTCCTGCCAGAGTCCCCAACCCCTGGACAATTTCAAAACTGCTCTCAAAACACACCTCTTCACCAAGGCTCTTCCCCATTAGTTAGTTTAGATTAGATTAGGTTCATTATCCCTTACCTGCCCTCATCCTCCCCTTTTCCCCTACTGCCCCATTTCCCTAGCTCTTTTGATTGTAAAGCGACCTTGGGTTCCATCATTCTAGGAGGTACCCCGGTGGCCTCTGTGGAGTCCTGCCGCTTCCTCGGCATGACACTCTCCCGGGACCTGAAATGGGAGCTGAACACCATCGCTCTCAATAAAAAGGCCCGGAAGAGGATGTTCTTCCTACGTCAGCTGAGGAAGTTTAGGCTGCCGAGGACTATGATGGTCCAGTTCTACACTGCCAGCATCCAGTCCATCCTCACCCTCTCCATCATCACCTGGTTCCCTGCAGCCACGGTCAGGGACAAGGCCAAGCTGCAGCGGGTGATACGATCAGCGGAGAGTGTGATCGGCTGCCCCCTTCCCTCCCTCGAGTCCCTACATTCTCTCCAGGGCCTTGAGGAGGGCGAGGAAGATCATGGCAGACCCCGCCCACCCGGGTCACGACCTCTTCACCATGCTTTTCACCCTAGCAACCACCTAGAAACACCCTAGCAACTACCTATAACACCCTAGCAACCGCCTAGAAACACCCTAGCATTGCAACCACCCATAACACCCTAGCAACCACCTAGAAACACCCTAGCAACCACATATAACACCCTAGCAACCACCTAGAAACACCCTAGCAACCACTTATAACACCTTAGCAACCACCTAGAAACACCCTAGCAACCACCTATACCACCCTAGCAACCACCTAGAAATACCCTAGCAACCACCTAGAAACACCCTAGCAACCACCTAGAAACACCCTAGCAACCCTGTGGGGGGCCTGTGCAGGGGCCTGTGGAGGGGTCTGTGTGCCTGTAGCTGTTCCGCAACCGTTCCTACTTCCGGGGTAGGCCTGATTGGCCCCGACAGGCACGTGACCCGCCGCGGCCACGCCCCGCGGCAGCCCCAGGAGCAAGCGCGCTACTGCTGGAGTTTGCTTCGCCTTTCACATCGCCTTTCACAAGCAGACAAATGAATGACTAATTCGGTCAGAAATAACGTAACTAATAACGTTAGTAAGCACTGCTTATATGCTTATTATGTCTGCGGGGTACAGTAAATGTTTCTCCCGGTACATTCTGAAGAGCACACCGCTGTATGTTGGAGAACCAGCGGTACATTCTGAAGAGCACACCGCTGTATGTTGGAGAACCAGCGGTCTTCCTCACTCGAGTGAGACTAATAAAGGCCTCTGCATGCTACAGAAACTTCAAAGCAACTGCACCACAACATCGACAAAGCAACGGTGTTGTAGACACTCTGGATTTATGCTTCTGCAACATCGACGCACAGCCTAGATAGTTGATAGATAAAACTTCCCTTCTCAACCAACCCATTGATAACAAGCAGAAAAAGAAGCATAATTTTTACTTCCGATCAGTGGATTTCAAAATCAAAAAATAAAACAGCAACGTCTAAAAGCACCGTAAATACGTTTATTTTGTACATTATCTAACATTAACACGAACCTAAACTAATCTAAAGTTAGTTTAGGTTCGTGTTAACGTTAGATAATGTACAAAATAAACATATTTACGGTGCTTTTAGACGTCGCTCTTTTATTTTGAAATTCCCCGACCGGAAGTATATGTGATGTATTCTGCTTGTGTAACTTCTGTGTTTGTTGTTGTCTGTGTAGAATAGATCGTCGGCAGCTCGAACTACCTGATATTAAATGAATTGATTGCTCTTTAACTTGTCCGTGTCCAGTCCTTTGTAAACAATGATGCATGTAATTATATCAACGTTACTGTGTGTTGTAGCTATGTTAATAAATTCTGAATGGCATTAACGTTAGTTGGGTATGATAGCATTGAGCTGGCTGGCTACAACAAATTATCACAAGCTGGCAACGTAAAATATCAACACCAGCCATGGGAACACTGTTTACTAAATTGTGGAGGCTTTTAATCGTCAAGGTAAGATGATTTGAAGGCGTATGTTATGGAAGTCCCCTGCGGCTCCACTTTGTTGAAATGTACATAACTAGGGCTATAGGATAATTCGCGATTATTTTTATTGGTTTATCATGACAAACCAATTACATAGTCCAACATATGTGTGAAACTAACATATTCCAGTTAACGGTATATATTTTTAATGATTCGTTATGGCGAAATCAATATTTGTGCAGGGCCCTGTGCGGGGGCCTGTGGGGCGACCTGTGGGGGGGCCTGTGGGGGGCCTGTGGGGGTCTGTGCAGGGGCCTGTGGGGGGGTCTGTGTGGGGTCTGTACGGGGGCCTGTGGGGGGTCTGTGCGGGGGCCTGTGGGGGGTCTGTGCAGGGGCCTGTGGGGGGGTCTGTGTGGGGGCCTGTGGGGGGCCTCTGGAGGGGCCTGTGGGGGGGCCTGTGGGGGGCCTGTGGAGGGGCCTGTGCATCACGTCGTTGGGCGGGGTCAGGCCACAGGACCTCGTTGACATCGCAGGCTATGTTTTCCCTCGCCAGGCAGCGGGGGAAGAAAGCTCTGGCATGCCGGCTGTTTGGCACCTTCAGCAAACTGTGCATTCTAAACTGGCCTATATAGGTGTTGTCACATCATTGCCAGGTGTCTTCAATTTTGAGTCATTGTGTTTAAGTTCAAGTTTCAAGTTTCTTTAATAGTTGTCATACAGAAGTACAGAATACTTTTATACAAAATGCTTCTTTCCAGAGACTGTGCTAGACAAAAGATAAGTATAAAATAAAATAGTATAGCATGTAAAAATAGAAGTAAAAATAGAAGTCACGTACGTAGACACAGTGTTCAGTATATACATATGTACAATGTTCGTTGCAGAATAGAGTAACTGAGTTACCGTACAATATACAATATACTATGCAATATACTAATATACAATACTATATAGTGCAAAGCAGAAATGGGATGAGGTACAATTTACAGTAAGGTGTACTGAGGTATTGGTTGTAGTGCAAATCCTTTACCAATAAATATAAAGTGTGTCTAGGTGTTCTAAAGTGTGGAGAGTGGGTGCTGCAGTGTGTTGTTTGTTTAAAGTGAGTGTGTGCGTATGGATGTGTGTGTTGTGTATGTTGTGAGTGCATTTGATGGTTGTTGCATAGTGTTATTGTTCGTTGAGCAACCTGATGGCCTGGGGATAGAAGCTTCTTCTGAGTCTTTCTGTGCTTGCCATGAGACTCCGGTATCGCTATCCTGACCGCAGCAGTTCAAAGAGGCAGTTGTTTGGGTGGCTGGAGTCCTTAATAATTCTCGTAGCCTTACCCCTGCACCGCTTGTTGTAAATGTCTTGGAGAGTGGGAAGCCCCCCTCCAATTGTGCGTTCGGCTGAACGTGCCACTCTGTAGTCTGCTTCGGTCTTGTGCAGTGCTATTCCCAAACCAGGACGTGATATTGCCAGTCAGGATGCTCTCTATTGTACACAAGTAGAAGTTCTTAAGGATCTTCTGACTGACTTGGAACTTCCTTAGGCGCCTGAGGAAGTAGAGGCGTTGTCGTGCCTTCTTCACAACACTGTCAATGTGTGTGGTCCATGTCAAGTCCTCGGATATGTGGGCTCCAAGGTACTTAAAACTGTTCACTCTCTCAACCGGTGCCCCGTCGATGCTGAGGGGGCTGTAGTCCCTGACCCCCGACCTCCTGAAGTCCACAATCATCTCTTTTGTTTTGCTGACGTTCAGGGAGAGGCAGTTCTCCTGACACCACTGTGACAGATTCTCTACCTCTTCCAGGTAGGCCCTCTCGTCGTTGGCAGAGATCAGGCCCACCACTACTGTGTCATCAGCAAATTTGATGATTGTGTTGTTGTTCCGCTGTGCCACACAGTCATGTGTGTACAGGGAGTAGAGGAGGGGGCTCAGAACACAGCCCTGGGGGGCCCCTATGTTGAGCGTGATGGATGAGGAGGTGCAGTTGCCTGCTCTTACCACCTGGGGTCTGCCCATCAGGAAGTCCAAGACCCACTGGCAGAGGTCATAGTTCAAGCCCAGGTCCCTGAGCTTGGCTATGAGTTTGGAGGGGACTATGGTATTGAATGCTGAGCTGTAGTCGATGAACAGCATTCTCACATAGTTCCCCTGCCTCTTGTCCAGGTGTGATGCTGCTGTGTGCAGCACATGGGCTATGGCGTCCTCCGTGGACCTGTTAGGGCGGTATGCAAATTATAATAATAATAATAATAACTTTATTTGTATAGCACTTTTCATACAGAGGTTGCAGTTCAAAGTGCTTCACAACAGTAAAAAATACAGGCATAAGCGAGCATAAAAAGATAGACAGGTAGAATCACAGTGTTTCACATTAGGATCTAGCATCCCAATAGGCTCTCCGCTTACAGTTTTCAGTAACACAAATAGTAAAAATAGTTTAAAATGATTCAGTTTAAAAATAGTAAAATAAAAATAAAATAAAAATTATAAAATAGAACGGACATAAAAAAAATACAGGCATGAGCGAGCATAGTAAGATATGGCAAGTGACAACAATGCATAAAGTTTACAGACAATCCATGCTGATTGAACTGCCATAAGCAAGTGAAAGTTTACAGACAATCCATGCTGATTGATCTGCCATAAGCAAGTGAAGATTACAGTCTGTTCTAACAAACCAAACTGCCATGTATTAAAGTTTACAGACAATCCATGCTGATTGATCTGCCATAAGCATAAGATTACAGTCTGTTCTAACAAACCAAACTGCCATGTATTAAAGTTTACAGACAATCCATGCTGATTGATCTGCCATAAGCATAGTGTTTCACATTAGGATCTAGCATCCTAATAGGCTCTCTATTCAGTAATTAAAAAGTGCAATAACCGACGGACATAAAAAATACAGGCATGAGCGAGCATAGCAAATAATAAGAATAGTTTAAAATGATTCAGTTTAAAAATAGTCATCAGTAAGAAGTAAAAAGTGCAATAACCGACACATGAATTTGATAGGCAGTGTAAAAGAGTAGGCAGGGTAAGAATAAATACAAGTTGTGTCAGGATATCCCTGATGTTTCCTCTTGCCACTAGGTGGTAGCAGATATCTATCAGTGAAATGCCTGAGCAAAGAGATAGGTTTTAAGCTGTCTTTTAAAGATGTCTAGCGAGTTGGCTTCCCTGATGTTTTGGGTTAGTTTGTTCCATAGTTTTGGGGCATAGTTGATAAAGGCTGCATTACCGATCCTCTTTTGACTTGCAGGGGGTCCAGGTTGATGGGGAGGGAGGAACAGATGTAGCCCTTCACTAGCTTCTCAAAGCACTTCATGGCTATGGAGGTGAGAGCTACAGGGCGGTAGTCGTTGAGGCAAGCGGGCGTAGATTTTTTGGGTACAGGGATGATGGTGGACTTCTTCAGACAGGTGGGGATGACAGCCTGTTCTAAGGACAGGTTAAAGATGTCAGTGAATACCAGGGCCAGTTGGTCGGCACAGACTTTTAGGACGCGGCCGGGGATGCCGTCCGGTCCTGCTGCCTTCCTGATATTCACTTTCTTAAGAGAGAGGGGAGGAATGGGAGATAGACCGGGGAAGACATTCAACAAAGATCACCGGGTCCGGGAGTCGAACCCGCGTGGGCCGTGTTGCACCGTAGTGCTGTATGTGGTGCACCACTCGGGCGCCCGCCACCCAAGAATTTAATTGACAATCAAAGCAATGGGATAAAAGTGATTACAATCAGATCATTTAAAATCTGTAAAAAAAAAGTAAAAAAAAAAATACTCGAAAATCAACAAATATCTAAAGCTTTTTTTCTTGCCATGTATGTATCCTTTCATAAGGGTGGTATTAATATCAACATAAATAAAATAAAATAAGAAAGAATACAGGTTAAAAAGAGGTCACTATGGTAACAGTTCATGGTGTGTGCAAGCCTGTGTTTTGTAGAGTATGAGAGAGAAAGAGAATTGTAGAGCTCTGTTATCAAAGTGATCGTAGAGCTGTTATCAAAGAGATTTTTTTTTTTTATAACTTTCTTTTTATTGTTTTTCACAATAAGCAAACAATCACAAACAACAAGACATAACAAAAACACAATCCCGGGCTGCATTATTAGTGTCACTTTACAAAAATATACTTTTCACATGCTGAGTTCTCAATTATCTTACTTTCCCTATAGGTATGGCGAATATTCTTTACAACTATACATCAATACATCATCCACTGGTTGTCGTCATTAACATATAAAAGTCCCACTTTTCCCAGTACAAACCTTTCTCTTCCTGTAATCTGAGAGTAAAAGTAAGTCTTTCCATTGTGTATATTTCGCCTATAATGGCCAACCATCTTTCTTTTGTTGGAGGTTCTTGTTGATACCAGAGACGCGTGATCGCTTTCTTACTTGCTGCTAAAAATATTTTCATCAAATATCTGTCTCCTCCTACCAATTCCTCAGGTAAGTTACCCAGGTACAAATAGGAGAAGGTCTCCGGTATCTTAAAATTCAATATAACCTGCATGGTGGAGTGAACATCTTGCCAATAACGTTGAATTCCTGGACAATTCCAAAAGATATGAGAGTGGTTTGCCTCCCTCTGGCCGCACTGTCTCCAACATGGTTGCTCTATGCCTACTTGTCGGGATTTGATTTTGGGAGTTATGAAGAATCTAGTCAAGTTTTTCCAGCAGAATTCTCTCCATGTTTTTGAATTAGTCGAGCTACATTGAGTTCTGCACATGTTCTCCCATTCGTCTTCGGTTATTTCAATGTTTGATTCCTTTTCCCAATTTGTCTTAATGTAACTTGTGGAGTCAGTTCTGGCCTGAACAAAGCTATTATACAATTTTGACACAGTTTTACTCATCTTGTCCCTGTATGCCTGAATGAATATCTGAATAACACTGTCTATTGGGGTATTGGGCTCAGACACCTTTACCTCTTTTAGAAAGTACTGGCGTAGTTGTAGGTATCTGAAGAAGTCGTGTTTATCCAAACCGTATGTATCTTTCAAGGTTTGAAAGCTCACAAGTTCTCCATTCTCTACCATTGTGCTGAATGAGGTAATACCTCGGAGAGCCCATTCCTTAAATGTTTGATCATACATTCTTGGTTTAAATCCTAAATCGAAGGCAAACCACCTCAAGATCTTAATCCTTTTTTCTAACTTGAATTGTTTCACAATTTTGAACCATGTCTGTAGGGTGTGTACAATAAATGGGTTTAAGTTTCTATATAGGGTCTTGGCCTGCTGTCTATCACCAATTACTGTCTGGAGTGGTATATCAAGTGATTTCACTTCAATGTCCTTCCACTTCGCTTCGTAGTCCCTTTCACACCAACAGACCAAAGGTCTTATTTGCGCTGCATAGTAATACTCCTTCAGATTTGGGAGGGACATGCCTCCCTTCTCTTTAGGGAGTTGGAGTGTCCGGAACCTAATTCTCGGTTTTTTCCCGCTCCATATGAATCTAGAAATCATCCTGTCCCACTCGTTAAACTGTTTAGCAGGGATTTCCACCGGCAAGGACTGGAAAAGATATAGTAGTCTAGGGACTACGTTCATTTTTACTGAGTCTATTCTGGAGGTGAAATCCAGGGGGGCTAATGACCATCTTTCTATATCTTTTTTAATTTGTGTGTTTAGGGGCTGGTAATTTGCTTCATACAATTTTGTTAAGTCCTTAGTCAGCCTTACTCCCAGATATTTTATGGACTTCATGTTCCAATTTAAATTGTAGTTTTCTTTTATTTCTCTTGGGGGGGTATAGTTATATGTAAGTATCTGTGTTTTTCCTATATTTAGTTTGTATCCCGAATGTTGACCATAGGTTTCAATAAGGTCCATTAGTCTAGGGAGGCTCAGACTGTTTTTTTTTAAGTAAATTAAGACATCATCCACGTATAATGCTATCTTATGCTCTGTTTCTTTTATATGAATACCCGTTATATTGGGGTCTTCCCTAATTGCTTGGGCTAGCGGTTCAATGAAAATCGCGAACAGGGCGGGGCTACATGGACAACCTTGGCGTGTACCGCGTTCTAGGGCGATCGGATTTGTTAACCGACCGTTTACTTTTATTCTCGCTGTGGGTCTTGTATATAGTGTTTTAAAACACCTAATTGCATCTTCCTTGAATCCTAACCTTTCTAGTACCAAGAATAAATAGTCCCAGCTCACACAATCAAACGCTTTTTCCGCGTCCAGACTTAATAAGGCCGAATAAACGTTGGTTTGTTTAATCTGATTCATAATATGTAGTGTTCGTCTTAAGTTATCCTGGGTTTGGCGACCAGATATAAATCCAGTTTGGTCCGTGCTTATTAGGTTTGGCAAAAACTGTTCTAATCTTTTTGTGATAATGGAGGCGTACAGCTTATAATCCAAATTAAGGATCGATATTGGTCTAAACGAACTACATAATTCCTTATCTTTACCCTCCTTGGGAAGTACTGTTATAGTCGCCTCCCTCCAGGAGGGAGGGGGGATGCCCTCTCTAAGAGTGTAGTTAAATGAGGCCACCAGCAATGGCATGATCTCCTGGCGAAAAGCTTTGTACCATTCTGCTGGAAGACCGTCACTACCTGGCGACTTGTTAGTTTTAAGATTAGATATTGTCCTGTCTAACTCCTCTATAGTGATTTCTGCAGTCATAATTTTGTTCTGCATTTTGCCAATTGAGGGCAGGTCAAGAGATCTCAGGAATGCAATAGTGGCTTCACTATCTATTTGTGCTGGTTGTGTATATAGGTTTTTGTAGTATGATTCAAAGGCCTTCTCTATATCTCCCAAATTACTGGACACTACTCCAGTTAAGGGATCTTTAATCTTATTAATTGTATTTTGTGTCTGTTGCTTTCCAACCTTCTGGCCAATAATCTAGTAGCCTTTGGGCCTGATTCATAATATGTTTGACGTAAAAATCTAGATTTTTTCTCAATGTCATCTTTATAGACTTCGTCAATCAATTTTCTTGTTTCCCTAATTTGCTGTAGCAGCTGACTAGTTGGAGTATTTTTATGCTGTTGCTCTATAGATGTCAATTTTTGGGTTAGATCCTGATATTTGCGTTCTTTCGTCTTCTTCAGTGTTGCTGTGATGGCAATCATTTTCCCCCTTAGCACAGCTTTTGCGGCATCCCAAACAATCACTGGATTAACCTCACCATTGTCATTAATCTCTATATATGTTTTTAATTCGGTCCTAATACTTTCAACAATTGTTTTGTTGTTCAATATTCCTGTGTTAAGCCTCCATAGTGTGTTCCTTGGCCTACTATCCAAGTGTAAAGTCATATAGACTGCAGAGTGGTCTGATATGTCAGTAGTTCCCAAAGTACAATCCATTATCCTATGTCTATCACCTCTAAACATAAAAAGATAGTCAATTCTTGAATAAACAGAGTGAGGAACAGAATAGTGGGTGTAGTCTCTCTCAGATGGGTGGAGATCTCGCCATACATCAAACATCCCTAAGTCTGTGAGTGAAGCATTCATTATTTTTGTCTGTGGAGTCCTGTTCACCCTATGGCTTGTAGTGTCCAGCTCACGACTAAGAATAGTGTTAAAATCTCCCCCACAGATTAGTATTCCCTCAGACTCCGCTGCTATCAGACCAAATATGAATTTATAGAAACCTTTGTTGCTCCCCGGTGGGGCATATACATTCAGCAGCGTAACCAAGTTGCCCTCTAATTTGCATTTTATCATGACATAGCGTCCTTCCTTATCATTAGTTTCTGTCATAAGTTCAACATTTAATGAGTTAGGAATTAGTATAGAAACACCTCGTTTATGACCCGATCTAAACGAGCTATAGAACGTATTCCTATATCCATATTTCTTGAGTTTCTCGTGCTCCATCTGAGAGAGATGAGTTTCTTGCAAAAAGATAATTTGAGCTTTTTCACGTTTCAATTTGGTTATGACTTTGCTCCGTTTAACTGGGTTAACCAGACCATTTACATTTATAGATACCACCTTAAAGTTTCTACTCATCTGTGCTTTAACAACTTAAACCTGACACTGTCAACCCGGAATTCACACATTACTAAACATGAACAGTTAGACATATACACATAGAGAACAGGTGTAACATTAACAAAAACAATACTTGGCTTCCAAAAACAGACGTTCGCTGGCCATCCCATGGCTTAGGTCCCGTTGGGGGTGGGGGGATAGACTCCACTCAAGTGCAGGCCCCCGCGGAAAAAAAGGAGCTATAAAAAAAAAGAGAAAGTGTCTAGTCTACCTACAGCGTGCCTGAGTGACTCTCGTCGGTCTTTCAATAATCAAGTGGAGTCTGTTAAACTATAAAAAAGGGAGACTAATAGTCATCCAGTCATTTGGGTCAAGGGGCTATTCAGCGTTCACGTGAATAGCTTACAGCTAGTCCGCATTAGATCCAACAAAAACTCGGAACGTCTAGCGTTAAGCGAGTCAAAACAACACAATACAGCCCATAGTCCGCGACATATTCGGGCAGTTCACTCACGTCACGTTGACTTAACTCACCAGTCTTATTATGCTATGTATTTCTCACCCTGAGATTTATTTGCTGGTGGTACATTGAAAGTCCTGCAGTCTGTTCTTTGCTCGTTGGGCTATTCCTCTCCCCCTCTCGCTCGCGTCTCCCGGGTGTCTCTCCTTCCTTCCAGCGCGCTGCCACGGTTGCCCTCGCTGTAGTCGCTCGTCCTGGTCTGTTCTAGCAGCGCGGGGGGCTGGCTCCTCCACAGCGACTCCTCTCTTCTTCAGATCCTGTGCGGCTTCCTCTGCGCTGTCATATGTACGTGTGCCGGAGTCCCAGTGGATTCGGATCTTAGCGAGGGGTGTCTGGAACCGAATCCCGTTTACTTTCAGTGCCCTTTTGATGCCACCATATTCTCTTCTCCTCTGCATCACCGCCGTCGCGTAGTCATGGTCAAACGACAAGCGTTTGCCCTCGATCTCGATCTTCTTCTGCCAGGCTTTACTGATGACCATCTCTTTTGTAGTGAATTGGAGGAAGTTTATTATAATCGACCTAGGTGGTGCATCGGGTCCTGGCTTTTGAGCCAATGCTCTGTGGGCCCGCTGGATCTGCAGGTCGGTATCTGTCGGTAGTGAGAGCTCAGCTCTTAGCAGATTATCAATAAACTCCGGGAGAGGGCAGTCTTTCTCCGTTCCCTCCGGTACGTTATAGATGCGCATATTTGTTCTTCTGGACCTCCCTTCCATGTCCGTTAGCGCTTCTTGCATGGCTCTCTGCTGTTCCAAAGACATGAGGAGTGTTTCCTTGACTGTCATATTCCATGTTTCTGTTTCTCCGATGCGCGCCTCTGCCTCGTGTATTCTGGTGCTTTGTGCTTTGGCCTGTAGTGCGTTAGCTCTCAGTTCTTGATTAATTTCCTTTTTAAAATCTTTGAGTTCTGTCATCAGTTCTGTCTTTAATTCTTCTTGTGTCGTTTTCAAGTCGTTCTTCAGTTCTGTCTTAAGGTCGCGTATCTCTCTGCTAATGTTGGCAAGTCCCTCTTGAATTGTTTCAGTTGTGTTTTCACCGCCGCCATCTTCACCCATGTTAGTTGATCTTACTTTGTCCATCTCGCCGTTTTCATCGTCTTTCTCCTGTTTTTTACAATTCCTTCGACTCCTTCGACTCATAGTTTATGTCCTCTCACTTATTTCCGAGTATTTCATTATTGTTTGAGCTTTTCTTTTGAATTTGGAGAGGTTATCTCAATCGACCGTCGGGAGCTACAACTTCAAGCAGCCATCTCGTGTGCCTCTCCCTACGGAAGCCATCAAAGAGATTTTGATTGCAATATTTTATTGTGAAATAATAAATAAATTATGTGAAATATTCATATGCTACTGTGAGATTACAACATCTGATGTGATATTACAGAGGATTTTGATTGCGGTATTTTATTGTGAAATAAGAATAATATAATGTGATATGTTGATATGCTATTGTGAGATTACAACATCTGATGTGATATTACAGAGAAAGACTTTCGTCTTGTTTTGTATAAAATTACAATATTTTATTGTGAAATAATAATATAATGTGATATGTTGATATGCTATTGTGAGATTACAACATCTGATGTGATATTACAGAGGATTTTGATTGCGGTATTTTATTGTGAAATAAGAATAATATAATGTGAAATCAAAAGATACTGTCTTTTTTACATGTATTTGTTGGGATATTACAGGAGGCCTTAATTACAATATGTTACTGTAAGATAATACTGTTAAATGTTGTGAAATGCTGGTTAATTTTTACAGTGCAGGTATCGGTGAAGATGTACTGGAATCAGGTTGAACAATTCCATCTCCCTGCTGAAAAAACAAACAAAGACAGAAAAAAACATCAAAACACATTCCCAGCATATGAAAGACAATGACACTAATTGCCTCTAAGGATGGAATGCAACACATTTCATGGCAATCACACACAGCCCATCGTTCACACCAAACTTGATGAGGAGGCAGGGATCTCCGTTCCAACTATCCACTCTACTCTACACAGTAAAATAATTATTCTGTTAAGAAGACATTATTGTTACTTACATTATTTCTGTCATTCAGTGATTGTGGCACTGGAGCTGTTGGGGTACTTTTTGTAGGCGTGGGCACAGTTTCATGATCTACCTGTTGAATAAACAAAACAGAGAACATTAGAACATATTACAATTAGTCATTACTGAATGCTTTGTATCTTGTTTGCTAATTCAGGTTAAAGACCGCAGATTTAAGCAGCATATCAAGAGAGCAAGGCTATACTGTCTATCTGTATGTCATATATGTTATGATGAATTGAAAATGGGGGACCCTGATGTAAACAAGACGAAAGTCTTTCTCCCGGTCTGCATCCCCTTAACAATTGTGTGTATTGAGCTGTACTGTATTGTACCCATTCTGCAATCTGTTAATAAAGTTTTCAATCAAGCAATCAATAGCAAGGCAAATCATTACTGAATGATTGTATTATTATTCTTCCAATGTGATTGCGTGGCAAATACATTTCTTTGTAAGAATATATCTGCATTTTGTCAGTACAAGATTAATCAGTGATCACATTGAATTAAAACATGATTATTTCTTGACTCTGTAAACACGTATTTGTCATGTCTCGTGATTCATGAACCACGATTATTTTCAAGAGAAACAAACAGGCAAATAGCCTATAGCTTAGTCAATCTGGACAAATACATTAGGCCCTATATTAAAGGAAAAAAAGAAAAGCTGTTTAAAATGCTGTTACTTGCCTTGTTGAAATGGTTTGGTTTTGGAAGTGGGCGTGGCAGGGCGTCCCTGCTGCTGGTCTGGGAGGCGCAGGTGGAGCCAAACTAAGTTTGCTTTGGACGAGTATCTCCTCTTGAGCGGTGGCATCCTTGCGTTACAGGTACTGTAGGAACATAGTACTGTTTGTTGTCAAACGATCTGTTTATACCGTGTATATGAGGACGTAGTTGGAGACACCGACGACCTTCGCTATTGTTATGTAAGACGGTGGGTACTTAGCGCACAACGAATGCGTGGAGCGTGCACACCCGTGCGCGACTGCGCGTACTTCTGCTCAGCAAACTGCTAGGACGGCGTGGTACCGCGTGGAACCACCACACCACTGGCACACACACACATACACACACACACACAATACACATGCTGTATTCGCTCACACACAAACGGTCACTTTAAACAAAATGTAAAGGACACTTTAAAGGAACAAGGAAAATAAAGGTCACTTTAAGGAAATAACTGATGTGGTTCTTGTATCTATAGTTTCGAAATAGCAAGCATAGCATAAGGATATAGAGCAGACCTGGGCATTGTACGGCCCGCGGGATGATTCTGACCGGCCCGCGAAAGATTACATGATAATTTTTTTTTTTTTTTTTTTTTACTTTTTTTTCCATGTCAACGTTCACACGCACAATATACGCTTAGGAGACATGCTCAGAAGATGTTGGTTCTCTTTGGATCCACCTACATATGTGGCCGAACTGAAGAACACTAAAATGTGGAAATATAACAAGTGAAATGGGACACTTGATTTTTTTTTCTTTTTTTTGCACAGTTCTGAAAACATTAAATGTTTAATATAGGCATGTAAAGTCAAAAAGGCTACAAAACTGGGACACTTTTCTTTACACAGTTTAGTGACTTGTTTTGTTTATTTTTGCTATAAGAAAGCTATTAGAAAGCTAAGAAAATCCTTGTTTCAATAGTATATGAAACTCAAAATGCCCTTTGTTATTAATGTTTCACATTTTGTTTATCATTTTGGAAATAAATTCTATTTGAATAAATTATATTTTTGAAAGCTAACCTCACCTTTTAATTGCCAAATAATAACATACACTCTTACCAGGGGTCAAAACAATGCCATTTACTGCTTTTTATATAGAAATAAAATGTATATTATGCATAATTGAGTTTGGAATTTTGGCCCGGCCCCCCAACATATTTTCAGTTGCTCATTCGGCCCCCCGGGAAAAATAATTGCCCACCCCTGATATAGAGTATACTATTTTATTAGCTGGTTATTATGTCTATTTTATTATTTAGTATTATTGCACAATCAAAGTGGGCATGGCCACCCGCATTTCACTGTATGCCCTGGTATGTATGTGACAAATAAACCTCTTGAATCTTGAATCTTGACCCTACTAAATGTAGGTGTAGTGATGATGGAAAGTTGTAGGGATCTAAATTCAACATGAAAGAACTGTGCATCTGCAGTAACACAGCAAAACGTATATACAACCTTTATTTAGCCTCTAAACAATGTTACTGTGAGGTAAGCCATGAGACTGTCTCGGGCAACTGGTACCAAGAGGTATTCGCTGGCACCCCTCCCCCTACCCAAGAATTTAAATGATACTTGTCCTTTCGGACAAGTTATGTTTTTGTAAGTTTTTATTGATTTTTGCTACCGGGCAGTCCGGTAGAGCGAGAGAGAGAGAGAGAGAGAGAGGAGGAATGGGAGATAGACCGGGGAAGACATTCGACAAAGATCACCGGGTCCGGGAGTCGAACCTGGGTGGGCCGTGTTGCACCGTAGTGCTGTATGTGGTGCACCACTCGGGCGCCCGCCACCCAAGAATTTAATTGACAATCAAAGAAATGGGATAAAAGTGATTACAATCAGATCATTTAAAATCTGTAAAAAAAAGTAAAAAAAAAGAAAATACTCCAAAATCAACAAATATCTAAAGCTTTTTTTCTTGCCATGTATGTATCCTTTCATAAGGGTGGTATTAATATCAACATAAATAAAAAAAAATAAGAAAGGATACAGGTTAAAAAGAGGTCACTATGGTAACAGTTCATGGTGTGTGCAAGCCTGTGTTATGAGAGAGAAAGAGAATCGTAGAGCTCTGTTATCAAAGTGATCGTAGAGCTCTGTTATCAAAGTGATCGTAGAGCTCTGTTATCAAAGTGATCGTAGAGCTCTGTTATCAAAGTGATCGTAGAGCTCTGTTATCAAAGTGATCGTAGAGCTCTGTTATCAAAGTGATCGTAGAGCTCTGTTATCAAAGAGATTGTAGAGCTCTGTTATCAGAGATCGTAGAGCTCTGTTATCAAAGAGATCGTAGAGCTCTGTTATCAAAGTGATCGTAGAGCTCTCTCTGTTATCAAAGAGATCGTAGAGCTTTGTTATCAAAGTGATCGTAGAGCTCTCTCTGTTATCAAAGAGATCGTAGAGCTCTGTTATCAAAGAGATTGTAGAGCTCTCTCTGTTATCAAAGAGATCGTAGAGCTCTGTTATCAAAGAGATCGTAGAGCTCTGTTATCAAAGAGATCGTAGAGCTCTCTCTGTTATCAAAGAGATCGTACAGCTCTGTTATCAAAGAGATCGTAGAGCTCTGTTATCAAAGAGATCGTAAAGAGATCGTAGAGCTCTGTTATCAAAGTGATCGTAGAGCTCTGTTATCAAAGTGATCGTAGAGCTCTGTTATCAAAGTGATCGTAGAGCTCTGTTATCAAAGTGATCGTAGAGCTCTGTTATCAAAGAGATTGTAGAGCTCTGTTATCAAAGTGATCGTAGAGCTCTGATATCAAAGAGATCGTAGAGCTCTGTTATCAAAGAGATTGTAGAGCTCTGTTATCAAAGAGATCATAGAGCTCTGATATCAAAGAGATCGTAGAGCTCTGTTATCAAAGAGATTGTAGAGCTCTGTTATCAGAGATCGTAGAGCTCTGTTATCAAAGTGATCGTAGAGCTGTTATCAAAGAGATCGTAGAGCTCTGTTATCAAAGAGATCGTAGAGCTCTGTTATCAAAGAGATCGTAGAGATCGTAGAGCTCTGTTATCAAAGTGATCATAGAGCTCTGTTATCAAAGTGATCGTAGAGCTCTGTTATCAAAGTGATCGTAGAGCTCTGTTATCAAAATGATCGTAGAGCTCTGTTATCAAAGAGATTGTAGAGTTCTGTTATCAAAGTGATCGTAGAGCTCTGATATCAAAGAGATCGTAGAGCTCTGTTATCAGAGATCGTAGAGCTCTGTTATCAAAGAGATCGTAGAGCTCTGTTATCAAAGAGATTGTAGAGCTCTCTCTGTTATCAAAGAGATCGTAGAGCTCTGTTATCAAAGAGATCGTAGAGCTCTGTTATCAAAGAGATCGTAGAGCTCTCTCTGTTATCAAAGAGATCGTACAGCTCTGTTATCAAAGAGATCGTAGAGCTCTGTTATCAAAGAGATCGTAAAGAGATCGTAGAGCTCTGTTATCAAAGTGATCGTAGAGCTCTGTTATCAAAGTGATCGTAGAGCTCTGTTATCAAAGTGATCGTAGAGCTCTGTTATCAAAGTGATCGTAGAGCTCTGTTATCAAAGAGATTGTAGAGCTCTGTTATCAAAGTGATCGTAGAGCTCTGATATCAAAGAGATCGTAGAGCTCTGTTATCAAAGAGATTGTAGAGCTCTGTTATCAAAGAGATCATAGAGCTCTGATATCAAATAGATCGTAGAGCTCTGTTATCAAAGAGATTGTAGAGCTCTGTTATCAGAGATCGTAGAGATCTGTTATCAAAGTGATCGTAGAGCTGTTATCAAAGAGATCGTAGAGCTCTGTTATCAAAGAGATCGTAGAGCTCTGTTATCAAAGAGATCGTAGAGATCGTAGAGCTCTGTTATCAAAGTGATCATAGAGCTGTTATCAAAGTGATCGTAGAGCTCTGTTATCAAAGTGATCGTAGAGCTCTGTTATCAAAATGATCGTAGAGCTCTGTTATCAAAGAGATTGTAGAGTTCTGTTATCAAAGTGATCGTAGAGCTCTGATATCAAAGAGATCGTAGAGCTCTGTTATCAGAGATCGTAGAGCTCTGTTATCAAAGAGATCGTAGAGCTCTGTTATCAAAGAGATCGTAGAGCTCTCTCTGTTATCAAAGAGATCGTAGAGCTCTGTTATCAAAGTGATCGTAGAGCTCTCTGTTATCAAAGAGATCGTAGAGCTGTTATCAAAGTGATCGTAGAGCTCTCTGTTATCAGAGATCGTAGAGCTCTGTTATCAAAGTGATCGTAGAGCTCTCTTTGTTATCAAATAGATCGTGGAGCTCTGTTATCAAAGAGATTGTAGAGCTCTGTTATCAAAGTGATGGTAGAGCTCTGTTATCAAAGAGATCGTAGAGCTCTGTTATCAAAGAGATCGTAGAGCTCTGTTATCAAAGAGATCGTAGAGCTGTTATCAAAGTGATCGTAGAGCTCTGTTATCAAAGAGATCGTAGAGCTCTGTTATCAAAGAGATCGTAGAGCTCTGTTATCAAAGAGATTGTAGAGCTCTGTTATCAAAGTGATCGTAGAGCTCTGTTATCAAAGAGATCGTAGAGCTGTTATCAAAGAGATCGTAGAGCTCTGTTATCAAAGAGATCGTAGAGCTGTTATCAAAGTGATCGTAGAGCTCTGTTATCAAAGAGATCGTAGAGCTCTGTTATCAAAGAGATCGTAGAGCTGTTATCAAAGTGATCGTAGAGCTCTGTTATCAAAGTGACCGTAGAGCTGTTATCAAAGAGATTGTAGAGCTCTGTTATCAAAGTTATCGTAGAGCTCTGATATCAAAGTAATCGTAGAGCTCTGTTATCAAAGAGATCGTAGAGCTCTGTTATCAAAGAGATCGTAGAGCTGTTATCAAAGTGATCGTAGAGCTCTCTGTTATCAAAGAGATCGTAGAGCTGTTATCAAAGTGATCGTAGAGCTCTCTGTTATCAAAGAGATCGTAGAGCTCTGTTATCAAAGAGATCGTAGAGCTGTTATCAAAGTGATCGTAGAGCTCTCTGTTATCAAAGTGATCGTAGAGCTCTGTTATCAAAGAGATCGTAGAGCTCTGTTATCAAAGTGATCGTAGAGCTCTGTTATCAAAGAGATCGTAGAGCTCTGTTATCAAAGTGATCGTAGAGCTCTGTTATCAAAGAGATCGTAGAGCTCTGTTATCAAAGAGATCGTAGAGCTCTGTTATCAAAGTGATCGTAGAGCTCTCTGTTAGCAAAGTGATTGTAGAGCTCTCTCTGTTATCAAAGAGATCGTAGAGCTCTGTTATCAAAGTGATCGTAGAGCTCTGTTATCAAAGAGATCATAGAGCTGTCAGAGATGATTATCAAAGAGATCGTAGAGCTGTTATCAAAGTGATCGTAGAGCTCTCTCTGTTATCAAAGAGATCGTAGAGCTCTGATATCAAAGAGATCGTAGAGCTCTGGTATCAAAGAGATGGTAGAGCTCTGCTATCAAAGAGATCGTAGAGCTGTTATCAAAGTGATCGTAGAGCTCTGTTATCAAAGTGATCGTAGAGCTCTGTTATCAAAGTGATCGTAGAGCTCTCTCTGTTATCAAAGTTATCGTAGAGCTCTGTTATCAAAGTGATCGTAGAGCTCTCTCTGTTATCAAAGAGATCGTAGAGCTCTGTTATCAAAGTGATCGTAGAGCTCTGTTATCAAAGTGATCGTAGAGCTCAGTTATCAAAGAGATCGTAGAGCTCTGTTATCAAAGAGATCGTAGAGCTCTGTAATCAGAGATGGTAGAGCTCTGTTATCAAAGTGATCGTAGAGCTCTGTTATCAAAGAGATGGTAGAGCTCTCTGTTATCAAAGAGATACCTACCTTAAAGGACGTTTCCTGTTTTTCTGCCAGACATAAGACATTTTCCAGGCTTGACTACTTGTTCTCTTCTCCCAATCTCTTCGACGACTTTGATGTCTCTTTATTACTCATGGCTTTCTCCAATCATAAATGTATCTCTTTCACAGCTTAGTGTAGATTTAAACGATAACATAACTTCTTCATTTCAGTTGTGGCATTTGTAAAATTATACCCCACTCCATGACGTGGTCTGTTTACATATCATAATGGAACAAGGCAACCACAGTCTTAGAAATAAACACAGTTCAACAGATGACTCATATTATTGATAATGAGTTTATTGACAGGAGGAAGAGTGCTCTATGGGGTCAAGAAGAGGCCTGAACAAACACACTGTCTTCACTGAAGGTAGATGGTACTGGTAGAAAACACAGGTCATCACCTTTTGTCCAAGCTGCAAAGCTGTGACTTGTCAGCTTTTAAACAAAAATCTAAGTATTTTTGTTCAGCTCCACACAATACTATGTGTGGTCAGATAGGATAGCGCAGGAAGCCAGTGAACATGTTGCCTGAGTTATCATAAAGCTTGTAACCTGATGGTAAACGCATGTACACAATGTTCCCCTGCTCCAGCTCTAGGGTGATGCCACTAGTTATGTAAAATATTCTCTGTTCATTTTTATACATCATGATGTTCATGTCCACCCCTGATTTATAGTCAGATGCAGTAAATGTGAAGTTGTAGACTCCTCTCACTGGGGCTGTGAAGACGCCTGTAAGACACGGTACACAGGGAATCAAAAACAACAATTGTGAAAATAAAAATGTGTGATTATTTGAAATGAGGACTGTGTAGACTCAACCATGTACCAACAGCTACCTGGAATAAACTATTTAGTGGTTGAGTCTACAGGGTCCTCATTTTAAATGATCAAAAATCTTAGTTCATATTGATTTGTGAAGAACTTTTCAAAAACAAAGTTAATATGTGTGCTATAAAGGGAAAACAATGGTTTGTGCATCTTTATCTGAATGGACATTTTAAATGTTTTAATAAACATAACTCTTTATGGTAGAATTATTTTTCTTTTGTTTTTTGTTTTAGTTTTCCTGAAAATAAACGTGTTTTATGAGGTAGTTGCTATATTGAAATAACATAATCACAGCCTACCTGTGGCTGGGTTGTAGGCGTTGCCGATGTTGGTGAAGACTTTGGTGTAGCGCAGGGTGGTATCAACACTGAAGGGTCCTACATGTCCAGAGTTAGTGAGACCAGCAGAGAAGGCCACCTCTAGTTGGTCTGTCAACACACAAGTGGATCAACATTTCTTAATTGACTAAATATAATAATATAACACCCCTTCCTTTCTTTTTGGATGATTGGATAACTCACCAGGAACTCCATGCATGTCCTCAAACTGCACCACCCAACCACATCTTTCTTTTTTTTGGTACTCTATACAGTGCATGTGGGATGAATTTATGATTCAACACCAATTCTAGCATCTTTGCTGCCCAATAATACTTTGTTATGTCAAGTTCCAACAACCAATCTTAGAAAGATACTGTTCAGACCATATTTCACATAGAATTATCTACAGTAACTCACCTGCAACCTCTGTCTTCAGTTCCTCCACTTGTTTCTCACTGGTACTCAGTCTGACTCCCATGGTGGACAGCTGATCTGCCAGAGCTGAAATCATGACAACATGCACTTATTTACATGCATGAAGAAACACGTTGTTTTATGTTATGTGTTGTTAATTTTGTCAAATAATGACTTATGTCTTAAAGGAAAACTCCAACATTTTGGGAAATTAGCTTATTTAACATCTTCCCTGGAGTTAGACAAGAAGATACATACCTTTTTTGTCTCTGTGCATGCATTAGGCTTAGGGAACAGTCGCTCCGTTAGCATAGCTTAGCTTCATCACTGGAAGTGAGTAGGGGCCGGAGCCTGGCGTTCCCACACAGTGTATAGTTTGATTGATTGATTGAAAAGTTTATTAACAGATTGCAGAATACACTCCAAATACAACTCCAAAACGTTCATGTAAACATGTTGTGACCTGTGTATTCACCACGTGGAGAAATAAAAAATAATTGAATTAGACAATTACGTTTTATAAGCAAATATACTTGCCCAACCACTACTGTATGAGCGCAGCCAGTGATTTCAACTCCCCACTTCAAAAGCCTCCCCAATTTAGAAAACAGTAATCCAATGGCTGGTATTGATAATATACTACTAACGCTCGGAGCTAACCAGCAACCGGACACTCAAGCAGATAACGAGAGCAATGACTTCCTTTCTGGGGGGTTTCAAAATAAAAGAGCGACGTCTATAGCAGCGGAAAACGTTTATTTTGTACATTATCTAACGTTAACACGAACCTAAACTAACGTTACAACTAACCTAAAGTTAGTTTAGGTTTAGCTCCGAGCGTTAGTAGTATATTATCAATACCAGCCATTGGATTACTGTTTTCTAAATTGGGGAGGCTTTTAATCGTCAAGGTAAGAGGATTTCAAGTCATGGTATCTATAAACTTCAATCGGTTCGGATCTTTTGAATGAATGAGAATGTAAACAAACACGGCGTCACGTTGAAATCACTGGCTGCGCTCATACAGTAGTGGTTGGGCAAGTATATTTGCTTATAAAACGTAATTGTCTAATTCAATTATTTTTTATTTCTCCACGTGGTGAATACACAGGTCACAACATGTTTACATGAACGTTTCGGAGTTGTATTTGGAGTGTATTCTGCAATCTGTTAATACACTTTTCAATCAATCAATCAAACTATACACTGTGTGGGAACGCCAGGCTCCGGCCCCTACTCACTTCCAGTGATGAAGCTAAGCTATGCTAACGGAGCGACTGTTCCCTAAGCCTAATGCATGTGTGGTAAATATTGAGTTGAATTTCATAAATAACCTGGTATACTGGTTAGCAGAAGTGGTTGCAGGGCTAAATAGATAAAGGTCACACCTAATGTGACCAGATTAGTACTGTATGGTAAAGGCCCAAAAGGTCAAAGAGTATTCACACCCCCCCTCGTGAGACAAGACCCAACACAGCGACCACACGGACAGGGGCCACCAGCAGAACCCCTCTGTGCTCAGCGGGGGACCACACCGACGGGGGCCACCGACGGGCCCCCTCTGTCTCTGTCCCATCACGTCGCCACAACCCAGGGGGGGGGGGGGGGGGGGGGCTGCCAGCCCCCACAGGAGATCGCCCACAGGGGACCGCTCACAGAAGACGCCCACGGACCAACTGAATTCTATTGGCTAGAAATTGTAGTATATAGGAGGAGACAAATTGGTAATTCGGGAGCCCTCAGACCGGACCGACCCCAGGGGTCTGTTGGGCTCCACCGCTCCTTCCACCAGAGAGACTGTGCTGCTTTTTATGTGAGTAAATCATGGACCCTTGGTTGGTTAGAATAGAATGTATAGATACTTATCTTAGAAACCAGATTTACTCATGTATAATGTGTGCAGCCTGGTCTATGTATGTTCAAATTATGTTACCAAGTGACTGTTTATGTACATTATTGAGGTTTGAGAATGCAAACCTGATTGTGATTTCTGTACAACAGACAGCCCTGTTAATGTTCTCTGATAATCTTTTGTCCTATTCACCTTGGTCTCCTGGCTCTGATCAAATAAATGTTGAATTGGACTATAGTTCATGGTTTGTCTGGCCTACACGTTTATTCCTCATCTGCTTAAGTCAGATGAGGAGACCAACAATTCTATCACGTATGATCCCTTGCTCCTCCTTCCAGATAATCAATCTCATTGTACTGTACTACAATAACCTCAAATTATTGTAGAAGTTCTGTGGGAATTTACCACAGAAATGGTGCCGTTCTTCCCACCCTATTGTGTCTCCCCCTGAAAAGGTGCGGTAGGGTCTTGTCATATCAAATCTGGACCTTGCTGTGTGTTGGGGACACGGGGCAAAGAGCTGGGGGTTGCTGTGTTTGGAGTTATAGACGAGGGGCTTGTTGTCTGAATGAAGGAGAGAGGGACAGGATGAAGGTTGGTTGTGTACGCCACTTGTTGGGACCCACGGTGAATATGGCTTTTGCATGCAGGGTTGGGGGAGCGGTGACTTAGGTTAGGATGTCCGGAGGTATGAAGATCGCGCTTGTTGTGCAGTGAACATGCAAACGTAGGCTTTTTATGTTTGTGTGGTTGTTCAGACACAGGAGGCCGGTCTCGGCCTATGCGGGCCACGGGGGTTGAGTTGGGACTCGTATGGAATATACTTTATGAACTATACGGGGGGGGGTTGCACCAAGAAGAGACGGCATGTAATGGGATTGCGTATTGGTGGCGCACAGACTATCTGGTCATGATGTAATGGTGGTGGCGTCGCATGACGGCAGATAAAAGGCTTTTCTGGCTAGGAAGTTCTGAGTATATAATTGCCCGAAATTGTTCTCAGGAAGGGGGCGCGGGTAAGTTGGGGAGATTTGATTGTTCTGAAATGGAAAGAGAGCTGTGTCCGAGGAGCATTATGACCCTGCTTATAGTCACAGATAGCGGGACGGGGACCGTGAGTGAGGACAGTATGGGCATAAATGCGTCGGGCTCGATGTAAAGAAGAGCTCTGTTAACTATTCAGAACATGCAAGTCAGGTATGGTAAAGATGAGTGGAACCTGGCATGATCAGCGCAGGGGTCTGTGCGATTGCAGGATTAAAACGTAGTAATTAATAGAAGATAAGGGTGCCGGCGTGTTCAAGACGAGGCTCGATAATGGACGAACTGAAGTCAGGGACCAATCGGCCTAATTTAAATGAAGATATATTTGCCGTCCTTAGGCATAGTATCGAACGGATCGGGGGGTCCTTTTTAATCTTGAGCGAAACCGGCCTGTTGATTCGATTACGTTCGCTGTGATACAAAAACAATTCGGTCGAAATGATAAGTACTTAATGGTTGTATGGGGGACTATGGCTATGGTTAGGAATTGTATGGGGGACTATGGCTGTGGTTAGGAATGATTGGCGAAACGTAGGAGCTTATTGTTGTATTGTTATGATATTTTGATGACCAACGAACATAGGTTTGAGGCGAGTCCTACTGGTGGTTGGGGCTAGCTAGCTTAGCTCTGTGGAAAAGTCTGCGGTGAAACTGGGGACGTTACGATGGCGTTATGAGAATTGATTAAACACTGTGGCGGCGATTGCAGGTAAAGAAGCAAATCGAGACGTAGGGTGGCGAGATTGTGGCCGTTTTGAGGGTTATTATTGATGCGGTAGCGATAGTGTATGATATTAAGAAGTCGCTGCTTGATGGCGTCATGGTGTTGTGGAGAGTGTGTAACGTTCGCGGTGCTATGGTGTGAGGCGGAGTAGGTAGGAGAAAGGATTCGTGTTGAACTATGTGTGCGGCGTTGGTTTGTGTGAATGTTTTAAAAATTATTTTCTGTTAGAGTGGTTGGTTATTTTAAGCTTGTGTGAGTTGTTTATGCTTTGATTGGTACTGAGCGAATTGCGTGGATGAACGGATCTTGAAAGGCACGGCTCCCGTGAGGGCCTTGAACGTCGCATTAGAGCTGGCTAAGCTAGTTAGCTTGCGTGCCGTTGTTGTGTGGCGTTTGCGGGCGACATATGTTACGTTTCGAGTTTTGAGAATGATGTTGGGGAAGGGTTAGAGAACGTGCGGAATGTCGTGGCATTTTTATGAATGTCGTGGAATTTTTATGGATGTCGTGGCATGTTTAGAATGTCGTGGCAGATTTTGGTTGTCGTGGCAACGTTATAACGGTCGCATCGGTTGCTGCTGCGCATGTGCGGTTCGCTGTTTCGTTTATTTTCGCTCAGGGGCCAGGGAAAACGGGTGAGTTTATATTTAGCTTTGTGTGATATGGTTGTATTTGTATATTGTACATTGTATTTTTGTGTAAACAGGGGAAGAGATGTAACATGTATGGTGGTTAGGTTAGGGGAGATAGTCAATAAGGGTTTACTTAGGCTGCAAACAATACAGTGAGCCTATTGAGGAGAAATGAAATAATGGATACAATGCCCATAATTAAACTGGGATTCATAAAACCGGCTATACTGGGTAGATTGTATTATTGTCTTTGATACACAGGGGTATGTTTTTAACCAGGGGGGAATGAGTAGTGATTGATTAAAAATAAGTACAGTTAAAGACATACAGTTGTTAAGGGGATGCAGACCAGAGACGGAGTCACCCGTTTTAAATACATCATAACTTTTATTGCATACATGATACACAGATAAACGGTAGTTTGGGAGGAATAATAGGCTAAAATTGGTAAAATGTTCTACAAAGTAGAATGCAGTAAAGTCAATTTATCACACGTGTATGAAGAAAGGAGCATTTGGAACTAACCACTAATGTTGTTTTATTGCTAAAGGGTGGCTTTTGATAAAGAGGCTTGTGTTTGTAATATGCATAAATATTGTTTTGTGAAGATGTGAGTTTTAAAATCTGTTTAGAGTGCAATTGTTCAGAGATGAATGAGGTTGTGTTTATGCTTGTTTTGGATTGTTAAATCTTTAATACACTGTTAATATGGTTAGGACATGTGTTTATGCTTGTTTTAGATTGGTAAATCTTTAATACACTGTTAAGATGTTGACACAAGCCTCCGACTTGTAGGAGATTATAATTTATTGATGGAGGCTTGCTGTAATGACAAATTTTGATATGGTTGTGTTTACAGTGATCGAAATGATTGTTTTTATTAAACCTTAATAATGTTATACGCTGGGGAGGGGGTTAGCCTTCTCCCTGGGAATGTGTGATTAATTCAAAAACCTGGGGGCGGCTTGCCTCTGGGAGATGAGAAGTGTGGTTAACCATTTAATGATTTACAGATGGAGTTATTTCATGAAGTGAGGAGATAGGGTCTTTGTGTCAAAAGCCTTTATGCTCAGGGGAGACTGTATGCATGGAGCATGAAAGAGACAAAAGTTGAGAAGGTTATATTGCCCGGGGGGTAGGAATCCTTTTGAGGCAGGTCGAGATGCCCAAGGGGGGTCGAGATGTACAGCTGCTTACAATGGCTGTTCTTTTATGACAGGATGGCGTGAGATTAGATGCAACAGGAAAGAGGCCACAGGTGGAGATAGGAGAGAACAGTCAAAGTGAGATAACAGATGGCGTTATTTTTAGAGCAGAGGACAGGAAGTGGGGGTAATGGGCCAGGGGGCCAGGAAGTGACAGGAAGGTGAGACAGGGGAAGATTTGTCAGGGAACAGCTGGGTTAGTGAGTGAGACAATCAAGAAAGTAGGCATTCATTTGGGGTTATGACTTATGAATGTTAACTATTTTGATAAGGGAATATTTGGATCTGTCTGTGCACTGGAGGGCATGGGTAGGTCTGGATTAAGGATGGACTCCAGTCCGTCTTTGAAGTGAGAGTAGAGGAGCTGTTGTGAGGAGAGGCTGTAGTAGCCTGAGATCAGAGCAGAGAAATTGAGAGCAGAAAAGTTGAGCGCAGAAGAACTAACCTTTGTTTGTCAAAGATGTGAAGTGATTAACGAGTGTGGTATATGTTTATAATATGAATGATGGGTGGGTGATGTTGAATTGTGATGTTTGATTGGGTTTTGCTTTTGTTTCTTTTTTAAAAAAAACTCTAAGGTTCAGGATTGAATGTGTTGTGACACTGTGAAATTGGATGAGTGCGTTTACTCTAGGTCATATTTTTTGGTTGAGTTGGTACGGATAATATTTTTTATTTAAATTTAATTTTTGTATGTATGTGTGAGATTGAGATGTTGTCTGTTTATGTCCTTTTGATTTCAGTGAATGATTGAGCTGGGGGTGGGGGCCGGGAAGCCTTAATTACCCATTCACACACACACACACACACTCACATTCACATTCACATACACACACACGCACACACACACACACACAGACACACACAGACACACACACACAGACACACACACACGGACACACACACACACACACACACACAGACACACACACACAGACACACACACACGGACACACACACACACACACACAGACACACACACACACAGACACACACAGACACACGTTCACACAATCTGATCACACATACATACACACACACAACTTAGCTTTCACTTAAGGTGAAACTAGTCTTAAAAATAACAAAATGTGTTTAAGTATGATATATCTGTGTTTATGTAATCAATTGGATGAGGGATTAGGGAGGGGGTAGGCACCCCGAACCTCTAGTCCTTAACAGGCGGCAGTGGGCTCGCAAGAGTCTGGGCGCACGTTAAACACAATCCTATAGTGCTGGGGAGAAACTGAAGGCCCTCGTGCGTAACGAGGTATGAAATAACATACCACTGTGGTACCGTCTAGTCGGCCCAGGAAACGTCGCACGTAAGTTGGTGTGGGCACTGGGTGGTACGTGGGCGACAGTCCACACCTAGGAGCAGGGCGGTGCACCGGAGGGGGCACAGCTCCTGCCATGAACAGGCTAGGCTGGCGAAAACGGTCAATATTTCCATGCCCAGAGCAAGCGGGGTGGGGACAAGACCGTCGGTTTCTAAACTGAGTGGCTGATAGGTACTACGGACAGTCAGCCGCTTGGGGTCCTGACTTGATGACGGACTATGAGGTCGCTATCGACTGGGTCGCCAGCCGGTTGGGAGAGCGTTATGGCAGAGACCATAAATGCACCTGGCTCAATGTACAGTCAGGCCACAGTGACCTTACTAGCCGATACAGGGTTAGTAGGCGAGTTGTGCTTCTGTGATCAGTGTTTTTGAAAAGAAAATGCTGGGAAGCAGAGGGATGAGGGGTGTCAATTCAGAGGAATCTGGATTGTCTCTCCTAAGATTGGAAAGGGACCCAGCCTTAAAACTGCACCTGAAGGTAAAATAAGGGGACTTCTTCCGTTCATGTGAGGAGACCTTACCGCCGGAAGTGGAGACCTGCATCTCTGTTGGGGGAGAGGGGCCGGCGTCGGACAAGGCAGCCCTAAGAAAGGAGCTGGTTGTACCGTCGTAGCGGACTGCCTAAACCTTACGGGGAGAGGTGCATCTAAGTAGGGGAAGGAGTGCATCCGAACGGGAGGAGGGTACTCTTAACTGGAAGGAGGTTAAAAGGGTCAAAGCGTGAATCTAGATTTTTAGAGTTCTTTTCTATTTTTAATCTTTGAATTTAGAGTTTTGGATTTCTTTTCTTTTCTTTCTGAATAACCATTGAGGTGGTCTGCGGTTGGAGCTGGTTAATTTCATTGATCTGCTTTCACATCTGTTGGAATGTTTTTTTGATTATTTGCCTTTTGTTGTTTCTCTGTTATGATCTGGTGAGAGGACTGTTGAAGGCTGGGATACATTGGAACAGATGGAGGCTGGGATGCATTGGATCAGATCAATGACAGTTAAGTAGTGCCACCACGATTTGCATATGGAATTAATGGCTTCCCTTATTGAGTATGTTGACATATTGTGTAAAAAGTTTGCTCTGTGCTTGTGTTTTCAACAGCTCAGAAAAAGGGAGGGGGAAGGCAGATCGACGATGGGGGAGACATGAATACATTTCATTAGAAGCGGTAACGTAGGATTTCATTTTTCCCTGTTACTCTGCAGTCCAATGATGGTGAGAGAATTCTTGTACACAGAGACCCCTGCCTATACAAACCCCATGCGGGTGGGGCCAGGTTGTAAAAACTGAACAGATGTGGTTTGGAGGAACTTCCACGCTATAATCGTCTGACGACGGGTTGTCATGAGATAATCGATGACTGGACCTGGGATGACCTGGCCTAGGAGGGCGGGGCCAGTCTGAAGACTGAGCTGACAGTGTGTGAACAAGGTTCTCTGGGGAGTTGTGGAGTTGTGGTTGGACTGCAGGGGACAGGGACGGGACTGAATAGGTACTGATGGGCTTTGTCTTGTGCACATTGATTTGGTAGGGCGCAAGCAAAGGGCGGATAAATTACACAACGCAGGGTCAGATAAAGATGCATTCACATAAGTGAGGATATGGCCAGAGTGAGGAGAATGGGTGAAAGAAAATGTTCGTTGAGATTCTGCTTTCCTCTGCCAAAACTGAGCTGTGGAAACAAGAAGTGACAAGGTTATGACCAATATATGTGTCATAAAAGGGGGGAGGATAGGTGGGAAGCAATTGATTGATTATGCAGATGTGATTGTACTATTTTAAGGAATAAATTAGCAGAAAGAAGAGATTATTGAATGAATGGAAAAATGAAAATATTGTGATACTAATGTATGTTTTCTCTCAACCAGATCATCTAAAAGAGTGTGGGAACAAACTTTCCTGTAGATTAAGATAATTGGGTTTTTAATTTGTGATTTTTAGATTCAATTTGTGATGTGTAGATTAAAATTATTTTTAATTGTTGTTAGAAATTTTGAAAAAATGAATTTTAATTTTAGAAAAAATGAATCCTTTGAATGGTTAGTATGTATAGAAAATCAAGTCAATATATCATATGTGACGATAAGAATCGTCAAAAACGGGGAAATGTGGTAAATATTGAGTTGAATTTCATAAATAACCTGGTATACTGGTTAGCAGAAGTGGTTGCAGGGCTAAATAGATAAAGGTCACACCTAATGTGACCAGATTAGTACTGTATGGTAAAGGCCCAAAAGGTCAAAGAGTATTCACACCCCCCCTCGTGAGACAAGACCCAACACAGCGACCACACGGACAGGGGCCACCAGCAGAACCCCTCTGTGCTCAGCGGGGGACCACACCGACGGGGGCCACCGACCGAAACCAGATTTACTCATGTATAATGTGTGCAGCCTGGTCTATGTATGTTCAAATTATGTTACCAAGTGACTGTTTATGTACATTATTGAGGTTTGAGAATGCAAACCTGATTGTGATTTCTGTACAACAGACAGCCCTGTTAATGTTCTCTGATAATCTTTTGTCCTATTCACCTTGGTCTCCTGGCTCTGATCAAATAAATGTTGAATTGGACTATAGTTCATGGTTTGTCTGGCCTACACGTTTATTCCTCATCTGCTTAAGTCAGATGAGGAGACCAACAATTCTATCACGTATGATCCCTTGCTCCTCCTTCCAGATAATCAATCTCATTGTACTGTACTACAATAACCTCAAATTATTGTAGAAGTTCTGTGGGAATTTACCACACATGCACAGAGACAAAAAAGGTATGTATCTTCTTGTCTAACTCCAGGGAAGATGTTAAATAAGCTAATTTCCCAAAATGTTGGAGTTTTCCTTTAATGTTTTGTGATTGAAGTGTTCTATAAATAAACATTTTCTATCACCTCAAATCCTGGACCACCAAAGGCCCTGAGAGCCCAAGGTGTGTGTGTGTGTTTTGATTGATTGATTGATTGATTGAAAACTTTATTAACAGATTGCAGAATGGGTACAATACAGTATCAATACACACAATTGTTAAGGGGATGCAGACCAGAGAAAGACTTTCATCTTGTTTACATCAGGGTCCTCTATTTTCAATTCATAGCAGAGTTCGAAATTAAGGGGGCTTGGGGCAAAATGGCCTCAAAAGTTTACCAAATGCCCTCGAAAATCAGTTAAGGGGGGCAAGAAAAGCCCCAGACAGTTTACTAATTATATATATATAATTATATATATGCTCTACAGTGCGAGCATTTCACTTGTATTTGCCCCTAATAATATGTGTGTGCGAACCGGAAAAATCATTTACTCGCAGTGTGCGAGTGAAGATTACAAACAGCATAGGCAAGTTATACATTCAGAATCAGACAACGCAAAAAATTCAGCCAGTCATGAAGCCCATTCATTTTTATTTTGAGCAAAAGAGAGACGAGGAGAAAGAGGAATCCGGAAAGGCAGCTAATGTTACCGAGGCGGATACCGTTAGCGAAGTTAGCACACGCACATACACGCACACTGTGGGCCAGCCAGTGACTTTGGTGGTGTGTGCTATTGCACAGATGTGTGTCCCGTTTGCACACGCACATACACACACGCACATAGTAAGCCATCACTGGGAACGCTCAGAGGAAAGGGGGGCTGAGAATATCTGTGTCTATCTGTGTGTGTGTCTCGCTCTCTCTCCCTCTCCCTATCTACATCTCTCTCTCCTGAACCTATTTCATTCAAAAGGAAGACATTGATGGACAGTAGCTATACGTATAAATTATAGCTCAGTTGACATTACACACACTTCTGCAGTCCTGTTTGAGGAAGTGTCGGGTTACACTGCACTACAACCATAGAGGGGGCGTTACTGCAGATCAATGCTATGTCGACGTCACCTAAACCGTCAAATCAGAACAGTTTAGTTGAGTGAGGGAAGATCTTGTGAACTCGAGACTAGACTGATGAGTCAATATGGTAATTAGAGACACAGACCCATTGATACTAACCTGTATTACTATAAAACCATGCTAAACACAGAAAAAAGGCATTTATAATGCATGTCCCCTGTTCTGAAGGTCCAGATTAACACTGAAAGTCTGCGTTTATTATTTTGTATAACTTATATATTGTTTATATATATAAGATATATATCTTTACGTCATCTGTTTACCTACCAGTATTCATCATTCGTTTATTGTGTGTCCCATTCTTGACGCTGTAGGCGCCAGGGCGCACGCCCCCCTAGACATGTTTTCAGAACATGTTCAGGCATGCCCGTTCAAGGGAGCGAGCGCATTGATTCTGTACAGGTGAACAGGCGGAGTCCAACAGGGAACTAATATAGAGTGTGTTGGGTAGACGACGTGCAGCAGCAGCATTACAGGAAAACTAAGAGTGAGGGAGAAGACGTCTGGTGCAGTTGTACACAGACCGAGAGCAGTGTATCGTTATAGAGAGCCGTATGGCTAATTAGATACCACTATAATATTGTCGAGCCATTATTGGCACAGTATAGTGACTTGTGTAAGCGAAGTAACGTGGAGAGACTTATAGTTAAACCCAGCGACGTTCTGGACATAACTACTCATTGGAGACCGCCTGCGGGTTAGCTTCCAGTACAGACGGAGCTAACTAGCTATCATTTATGCCAACGGGCTTTTGGATTAATAGCTATTAACCCTGCCATCGGGCGCTAGGAATACAAGGACCGGTTCCGTACGAGACCCATTCTCCCAGCGACGACAGGATTATCCCAACAGTCTACAGTTTCTCTGGAGCCGGAGCTCTAGAGAGAACCACCATCTCCAGCCACCATCTTGCTTTTCCCTGTGCCGCCTCGCTTCGTCTCACTCCATTCAGAGCTCCACCGGTCGAGTATCCGTAGTATAGGAACTATCGTTACCGCTGACTTTGTTGCACTGACATTCTATTATTAAAGGAGAACCGTGATATATACTATGTATGTTTACTATTAACATTAAACTGATGCTTGTTCAACTTGTATCCCTGTCCCGCGCAGTTAATGGAGTGTCCGCCATTTTGTCTAACTGTACTGTCTGGCCAAATTAATATTCTTTAGTAGTGGTTTAATCTAAACAATCTAAATACAGTCAGGGTTGTGTAGCCCCTTAGCTACAATTGGTCCTTCGAGCCGGATGGTATCAGTAATAATAATAATATTAGTGATAATATGGCCAGCGGCGGACACTCTCCAATCGGCTCTCCCCCATTAGAGCGCCCTAGGCGCCAGCGTCAGCCCCCTCCCCACTTGGAGGGCTACGCTGTAGATTTACCCCCTAGCTTATCTACGAGGACGTTAAGCAAGGATAACATTGGTAGCTCAAGCATGCCCAACCTTATCGACCTGTCAACCCCAGATGTAGAGACCCAAGTTAGTTTAAGTGAAACTGACTTAGCTTACGGGGGGGGACAAGCAGGGCATGACTCGACTATACCCATAGAACACCGCGCCCCTGAGATGGACTTCGGAGCGCATGAAAGTAAAGAGTACCGCGCCCCCGAGATGGACCTCGGAGAGCGGGAGAAGACAGAGTACAGCGCCCCCGAGAGGGACCTCGGAGCGCGTGAGAAGACCAGGTCAACGCCAAGCCCTGCCAACCCCAAATCACCATCATCAGCGTCATCCCCAAGCGAGGCCGACCAGAGGCTAGCGCAAGTCCTGATCGCCACGATAACCGCTTCGGCGGAAAGGGATCGCCTCCAGGGTGAGCGTGACCGCCTCCAGGCGCAACGAGAAAGTGAGAGTGAACATTTCAGAGTGGAAGAGAGACGCCTCCAGGCGCAACAAGAGAGTGAGCGTGACCGCCTCCAGGCGCAACAAGAGAGTGAGCGTGACCGCCTCCAGGCGCAACGAGAGAGTGAGCGCGAACATCTCAGACTGGAAGAGAGTCGCCTCCAGGCTGACGCCACGATGACCATCAGACTGGAAGAGAGGCGCCTCCAGGCTGAAGAAAACATGGAGCGAGACCGCGTCAATGCGCAGCGCGACACAGCCAATGCGCAGCGCGAGGCAGAACAAGACCGCCTACAAGCACAAATGATGGAGCAAGTGCTCCAAAAGGTGACTCCCCACTCTTCCACCCGGAGCTCCCGGAGATCATCACGCCAAGGGTCGAGGGCACCCTCCCCTCCCCGACAAAGCTACACGGGACCCCGCCTACGGGAAGAACCTGCTTACGTCGCAGAGCAGCTAGCCGAGCGACTACAAAGCCTGACGGAGGACGAGGGAGGACAGAAAGCCCACCCGCACTACCCCATCTCAGACCAGGAGGCTCAGGGCAGCCCCGGTCTCAGTCCCGACACGCTGCGTTATGAACCTCCAACATGTCCCAGTGGGGAGTTCGAGCACCAGACGGCACCGAGGAATAGTGCCTGGGAACCCAGCCCCTGGTTCCCGCCCAGCACGAACCAACGACCCAACGTACAGGGAGACTCACCACGGATGCCTCTCCCCCCATGTACGTCAGTGTCACAGCCATCCATGGCACCCTACATTGGGACACCCACATTCCCAGACTTCACAAGAGAAGACCGAGCGCAGTACACAGAGCTGCGTATGTGCCTAGAGACAATCATGTCAGGAGTACAAGACGAGTCATACAAGTACGCCATTCTCCTTAAGCATCTCAAGGTAGGGGAGCTCCAGTAGCTCACCACGTACCGCGAGTGCTATTTCAGCGCCGTGGACAACCGCGCTCGCGCGGATCTGGGGCTGAGCGCGTTCGAATCCCGGACGGCAGCCGTGCCTTTCCCAGAGTGTCTTCCCCCCCATCTGAACCCTTTCAGCCTGCTTCTGTCGGTCGAACTTGACCAAGTATGAGTGCGATGAAAAAGCGATAAACGCTAAAAAGAACCAGCTGACTGGTCAAAGTTTAAAAAAAAAAAAGCATCTCAAGGTAACTAGAGCTCACAACATTGCGCTGGCATACTCAATTCACGGACTCCCTACTCTGACGCCCTGGCGGCCCTCGACGCACGTTACGGACGTACGTGGGATTATGTCATTCAGGAGATACGTGAGATCGAACGTCTCCCCCCGGCTAGAGACAACCGAGCCCTGGACGACTTATCCGTCAAAGTACAGTCCCTAGTGGGGATGCTCGGTTCCCAACAAGAGAAGGGGATGCACGAGCTGTACGCCAACTCCAACGTGGAGCGCATATTAGAGAAGCTTCCCCCATTCCGCCAAGAACACTTTTGGCGGCAACGAAACTACCGTGACCCGAATGGCCCAGAACAGTCACTGCTGGATCTTGCTGACTTCCTAGCCAGGGAGGTTAGCAGCCTAAGAATCGACACATTCGCATGGGGTGGCTCGAACTCTAAAGAGGGACCGAGGAGGGCTAAAGACCAAAGCAGGCCCATCACAGTGATGCACCAGGCCGAGTCGGTGTCACGACAGAAGAGTCACAACCCCCCCGCCAAAGAGAGGAGGGCTAAAAACCAAAGTAGGCCCATCACAGTGATGCACTAGGCCGAGTCGGTGTCACAACAGAAGAGTCACAACCCCCCCGCCGAGGAGAAATGGAAGATCGCATGTAAATACTGCGACAACGAACACTGGCTGTCACAGTGCGACGCATTCAAGAAACTGACCACCGCCGAAGTAAATCAGTGGATTAAGGCTAACAAGTGTGACGCCGCTCACTTCGAAGCACTGCACGAGAGCAACAAGCGAAACTCAGCTCCACAAAGCAACTCGAGAACAGAAGTACTCTACATTGACTCCGCGAAGAGTGGGAGCTCTAGAGTGCTCCTCAAGGTAGTACCAGTACTCCTCAGTCACGGGGACAAGGTACTCGACACCTACACCGTCCTCGACGACGGGTCGGAGAAGACACTCCTCCTCGCCTCCGCCGCGACCCAGCTGGACCTGCGGGGCCCAGAGGAGACCATGACCCTCCGTACCATTCGTCGAGACTTAAAGACAATCAAAGGTAAAAACGTCTCGTTCACCATTGCAGCGATCGACCAGCCTGAGAAGCGGTACAGCATCAGCAAGGCGTTCACGAGCTACGACATAGGTTTGTCACGCTACGATTCACCCATCCCACAGTTGAGGGAAAAGTACGACCACCTACGTCAACTGCCCATACCGCTTATCAGCGGCGCTACACCGACCCTACTCATTGGCTCCGACCATGCGGACCTCATTGTCCCAACTGATGCGGTCCACATCGGACCCAGAGGATGCCCAGCCGCGGTTAAGACTCGACTGGGATGGACGCTCCAGGGCCCCCTCTCCGGGCCTTCCAGCCAACCAACGTCCACACGCTGCCTTTACACCAAGGCGAGCGACACAGACAACACTCTCCTACAGCACGTTGAGAGGCTATGGACACTAGACGCACTGCCATTCAAGAACGAACGCAAGATGGTTTGGTCCAAGGAGGACAAGTATGCCATCTCTCTACTAGAGCAGAAGACTACGAGAGTCGAGGTCCACGGAGTGCTAAGATACGCAACCCCACTCGAGGCGGGACGGGATGCCCACTCTGCATGTGCCTAAGGGAGCGACGCACCACTGCCTACAGAGCGTATCCACGCCAGAAGAAGCAGAGAGCATCCTAATGAAGCTACGGGCTTCATTAGCCAAAGGTGGATTCGACCTCCGACAGTGGGCCAGTAGCGACCCTCAAGTTCTCCGGCACCTCCCTCCAGAGACTAAAGCCGCTAGCAGCGAGACCTGGATGGCGCACACCCCAGGCGAAGCGCAAGAGATGACCCTGGGCCTCGTCTGGCGCTTCAAGACGGACTCGCTTCACTACCGACACACACCTCTTAGGACGGATCAAGAGACGTCCACGACTAGACTGACCACTCGGCGGAGTGTGTACCGAACACTCGCCAGCCAGTACGACCCAATGGGGTGTATCCTCCCCTACACCACCCGGGCGAAGATGCTGGTGAGAGAACTGTGGGCCAAGGAGCAGGGCTGGGACGACCCCATACCCGAGCACCTAGCTACCACATGGAGAGTGGGAGGATGAACTTGTCTTACTCCGCGAGGTGGCCATCTCGCGGAGCTACTTCCCTCCTACCGTGCGCTGGGAGACTTGTGAGGTCGACTTGCACGTCTTCAGTGACGCCTCAGAAGTGGCGTACGGATCAGTGGCCTACCTGAGGGCTCGAGAGGAGGGAGTTCTGAACTCCAAGCCCCTCGGCTACGTTTCAAGCGACGTAGCTGACATCGACCCCATCACCCCAAACTACCTCTTGATGGGGCGGCTGGACCCAGCCCTTCCTCAGACTGTGTACAGACAGGACGAGATGAACGGATGGAGGATGTGGAGACACAGCCAAGTACTGACCGACCAGTCTTGGGCCTGCTTCCTCCTACGCTACTTACCCTCCCTTCCAGCCCGTCAGAAATGGGTGAAAGACAGGGACAACCTGACCGTGGGGACCGTCGTGATGATCATAGACCAGTCACTACCCCGAGCTACGTGGCCAGCCAGCCGTGTGAGCAGAGTGATCAATGGTTCGGATGAGAAGGTCAGAGCGGCAGAGGTCATCGTGCAAGGGCGGACTTATACCAGACCAGTAGCTAAGTTGATAGAGCTTCCTGCGTACCCTGACCCCCCTGACGACGACGATAACCCACTGACTTTATAGATTACTTCCAACTCCCCATAGCCTATTATGGAGAAGTTGACTTGACCCTTAATATTAATCTGTCCCCCACATTTTATTTACTAATTAGGTTCGGACTAATTAGGGGGCGGCTGTTCTGAAGGTCCAGATTAACACTGAAAGTCTGCGTTTATTATTTTGTATAACTTATATATTGTTTATATATATAAGATATATATCTTTACGTCATCTGTTTACCTACCAGTATTCATCATTCGCTTATTGTGTGTCCCATTCTTGACGCTGTAGGCGCCAGGGCGCACGCCCCCCTAGACATGTTTTCAGAACATGTTCAGGCATGCCCGTTCAAGGGAGCGAGCGCATTGATTCTGTACAGGTGAACAGGCGGAGTCCAACAGGGAACTAATATAGAGTGTGTTGGGTAGACGACGTGCAGCAGCAGCATTACAGGAAAACTAAGAGTGAGGGAGAAGACGTCTGGTGCAGTTGTACACAGACCGAGAGCAGTGTATCGTTATAGAGAGCCGTATGGCTAATTAGATACCACTATAATATTGTCGAGCCATTATTGGCACAGTATAGTGACTTGTGTAAGCGAAGTAACGTGGAGAGACTTATAGTTAAACCCAGCGACGTTCTGGACATAACTACTCATTGGAGACCGCCTGCGGGTTAGCTTCCAGTACAGACGGAGCTAACTAGCTATCATCTATGCCAACAGGCTTTTGGATTAATAGCTATTAACCCTGCCATCGGGCGCTAGGAATACAAGGACCGGTTCCGTACGAGACCCATTCTCCCAGCGACGACAGGATTATCCCAACAGTCTACAGTTTCTCTGGAGCCGGAGCTCTAGAGAGAACCACCGTCTCCAGCCACCATCTTGCTTTTCCCTGTGCCGCCTCGCTTCGTCTCACTCCATTCAGAGCTCCACCGGTCGAGTATCCGTAGTATAGGAACTATCGTTACCGCTGACTTTGTTGCACTGACATTCTATTATTAAAGGAGAACCGTGATATATACTATGTATGTTAACTATTAACATTAAACTGATGCTTGTTCAACTTGTATCCCTGTCCCGCGCAGTTAATGGAGTGTCCGCCATTTTGTCTAACTGTACTGTCTGGCCAAATTAATATTCTTTAGTAGTGGTTTAATCTAAACAATCTAAATACAGTCAGGGTTGTGTAGCCCCTTAGCTACATCCCCTTTAAATCAACTTTCCAGCCCCCTGTCAACTGTCAAATGATGTCAACTGTCAACCTGAATTAACATTCAGTATTCAATATGGTCTGATATTAACATTCAGTATTCAATATTGTCTGATTCAATATTAACATTCAGTATTCAAGTAGAACAGCTAGCTAGCCGTTGTGGACACTCACCTTTCCACAGCTAAACGGTAGGCAAGGCACCTTGGTTGAGAAATGCAGGTTTCAGTCTATGTGTTGTAGGATAGACAGTCTATCTATCCTGTCTCAAGATGCACAATGAGATCTTCTTCTTCTTTTTCTTCTTCTTCTTCTTCTTCTTCTTCTTCTTCTTCTTCTTCTTCTTCTTCTTCTTCTTCTTCTTCTTCTTCTTCTTCTTCTTCTTCTTCTTCTTCTTCTTCTTCTTCTTCTTCTTCTTCTTCTTCTTCTTCTTCTTCTTCTTCTTCTTCTTGTGAATTTCCGGCAGTCTAGACACCCTTCGGCGTATTGCTGCCTAACTATAATCTAGTTTACAATCTTCTTCTTCTTCTCATCTTCAAACTGAATTACTATCGTCTCTGTCTCCTTGTTCTCTGCTTCTCTTGCCATCCTTTCCACACTCTTAACTTTCCGATTCACAATGATCGATCCAATGAGATCGAACAATGAGATCTTTAGAGAATTGTTGAATATAGAACACAAATGTTCTAGAATATATGACATCATACACATCACAAATGTTCTAGAATGGTCTATTATGACATCATACTGTGACATCACAAATGTTCTAGAATGTTCTATTATGACATCATACTGTGACATCACAACGGAACATGTTTGAGTGCCATTTGAATAATATAAATAATATGTATGGTAAGGCTGTCCCCGAAGCCTGTTTTTCGGATTCAAACTTCGTCAGGGTTCTTCAAACGGATGTTCGAGCCTTCGTTTTTAATAAAAAAATTAAAATAAATTTATTTTATTTTATTATTATTATATATATTTTTTTATCCTCAAACTAAATCCTCAATTTGAATAAAATGATTAAACTTCGTCAGGGTTTTTCGAACGGACGTTCGAACCTTCATTTTTAATTAAACATTTTTATTAAAGAAATTATTCTCATTATTTTTTTTATATATATATAATTTTTTTGACATGACATAAAACTAGACACACAAGCATTAACAGTAAATATCCACAATAAATCACAGGATTATACATTCCAGTATTTGAATCAATATAAATGTAGTTTACGAGATATATACATAATACTTGCAATACAATACAATACATACATATGCTCTTGCTCGCTCTTCTTCCCCCCCCTCAGGACCCCCCTCGGATAATCCATCCATTATTTCGTTTCTAACCAAGGATTACAATTCATATGCTAACCTTTATTCTCTCCACCACTTCTAACCAGATTGCAATGCTGGCTTCATTGACACCTAAAATTCTTGCTGTAGATATCTCTAGATAAATCACATCGAGATAAGTAAGAACCCATACCTTCAGGCACATTTTATCCGGTTGAATCCAGCGCGATGCTATCAGCTTTTTAGCAGCCGTAAGACCGGACAAAATTAGTCTCTTTAGCTGTATAGAGGCTGCTAACTGAGAAACATCATTCAACAACAATACAGAAGGCAGTACAGGTATGGTCAGAAATAAAAATTCTGATAATTGCGTGGTTACTTCTTCCCAGAATATCTTAACAGGGGGGCATTCCCAGTACATATGTATAAATGTACCGATATCACCCCTTAAACACAAGGAGCATAGAGAGTCTTGTTTAAGCCCCATTCGGTTCAATCTTATAGGAGTCAGGTAAGTCCTATGAATATAATTAAGATTAATCTGTTGATGATCCGGGTTGCGTGACGCTAGTCGAACGTTTGCCCAGACTTCTTGCCAATCAAAATCTACTTCCAAGTCTGGTATATCCCTCCTCCAGACTGAGTCTAGGGGGAGGATTCCATACGAAGACGTAAGTAAGAGATGATAAAAGTCTGATACGAAGCCTCTCGATGTCTCCCTTTCATAGAAGAATTTGTGATATCTGTGGTGCTCAAGTGGTATCTTTAATGGGACTCCATGAGCCTTCAAAGTTGCTAATAACTGTCAGTGTTGGGAAAGTTCACTTTCTACATGAACTAGTTCAGTTTACAGTTCACAATTTTTAAAATGAACTAGTTCAGTTCATAGTTCATAATTCAAAATTTTGAACTAAAGTTCATGGTTTCAAAAATGAACTAATTTAGTTCTTTTTAGTTCTTTTTTGAAAAAAAAAATTGATATAGATTTTTCACGTACAGTTACTTACCTTACAAAAACACACATTGGGACAAGGGGGGGGGGGGGGGGGGGGGGGTCCTCCAGTTCATCTCTATGCCATCATCCACACCATAAGCAAGCAAAAACAAAACAAAAAGAAAAACAAGCAAAAAGGAAAGCAAACCAAGACAGGCACTGTACAGTATTGCACTTGCCTCGAGCCCATTCATGTAGACATATATTTATTTTTTCCTATCCTAGGTCTGTCCATACAATGGGGCACTGGGCCTTTAGAAGGATCCGAGAAATTTCAGCAGGAAAATAGTCTAATAGTGGCGCCCCCACACCTCCTGAAAGGAAGCGTTGTTGCTCTATGCATTGCACAGTGTCTTTCATGGGGTAGCACACCGAAGATCTCTCTATACCACATTTGTAAAAATGGAGGCTTATCCTTAATCCAGTTTATCAGAATGCATTTCCGGGCTGAAAGTAGAAGTTTATCAAATAGTTTGAATTGTAAAGGGTGTCACCCCTCCTACCCACCCCCCGCCACCCCCCCCCAACCACCTCCAATGTACAGTTTCTATGTCAAATGTATATACTCTCTTTTCTGGACTCTTTTTGTATCACAAACAGTAGGCTACTGTATTTGCAAATCTGGTATGTGTCATAAATGTATAGATGTAGCAGTACTGTCTATCTGTATGTCATATATGTCCTGATGAATTGAAAATGGGGGACCCTGATACAGTACAGCTCAATACATACAATTGTTAAGGGGATGCAGACCAGAGAAATACTTTCGTCTTGTTTACATCAGGGTCCCCCATTTTCAATTCTACATAACATATATGACTGAGCTGTACTATACTGTACCCATTCTGCAATATGTTAATAAATTGTTCAATCAATCAATCAATCAATCACTTGGCCCCAGAACCTGGATAAACACTTAGATTCCCAAAAGTAGTGATAGACTGTAGGTACCCAGGTCTGTTTGACATTTCGAACATAAAGGAGATATTGAACGGCCCATTTTGTTAGTTCTTTTTTCAATACGTTCCTGCAAGCTATTATTTGTAAAAAATATTGAACCACAGACAGCAATCGGAATACTGGCATTTCCATAACGCTTTGCCGCCGCGCATTCAGTCCACACTAGTAGCAGCTGCAGCTTTCATCTCTACAGTATATTTTCAAAAACATGAGGAACAACTTTGCTTGAATTGTCTTTATTATGAAAACTAAAACAGGACGTTTGCATATTCTCAATGTTGCTGTCGACGTTGTCGCGTCGATGTTCGGACTTGCTTCTTCAAACCGGGTGGACAAAGTTTACAGACAAACGTTTCCGTCTGAGTCAGTACTGACTTTAACGTTAAACTCTTTTAAATGCTCAAACGCCGACGTCTAGAGGTAGAGTTCTCTGAGCGAGTGCTGCTCTGAGTCTCGACCTGCTGCTGCGCAGCTCTCGGCTTGCTCGCAGATTGAGCTGGTCCACTGTTGTTGTGATGAGTCTGATGACGTAGCAGGGGGTGACAGGCGCGTTGCCAGATCGGTTGGTTTTCCACATAATTTTGAAGCCTGTTTACAGTGTGTTTTAACTGGGTTTTCGGCTGAAATGCATATGAAATCTGGCACATCTTTGAACGGCGTTATAACAGAGTGCTGAGAATGAACGCACTTTTGAACTCCGTTACACAGCGCTGAGAATGAACGCATTCTCAATTACGTTCATTTAGCGGATATACAGTACTTTCAGTTCACGTTCGCCCAAAATACGAACGTGTTCATGAACGATCGTTCATTGAACGCGTTCAGGTACATCACTGATAACTGTATATAGAAATAATAAGTGGAGCTGGTGAGGTTAAATGTGTTATACATTTCATGATAGCTACAGAAACCCTGTTCGTTGAAGATATATATTTTTTTTATATCCTCAAACTAAATCCTCAATTTGAATAAAGTGATTAATCTGATTAAATTAGTATTTTTTCTTAAACTTTCCAGCCCCCTGTCAACTGTCTAATGATGTCAACTGTCAACCTGAATTAACATTCAGTATTCAATATTGTCTGATTCAATATTAACATTCAGTATTCAAGTAGAAACAGCTAGCTAGCCGTTGTGGACACTCACCTTTCCACAGCAAAACGGTAGGCAAGGCACCTTGGTTGAGAAATGCAGGTTTCAGTCTATGTTGTTTAGTCTATCTGTTCAGTACTGTTCAGTACTGTTTCAAGATGCACAATGAGATCTTCTGGCTCTCTCCTGGGATTCAGCTGGTCTTTGGAAACTAAGAGATAAACAGATTCATGTTTGTGCAAAAGAGATGTTCCATTAAATGCTAAATGGTGCATTTATCCAAAGCGCTTTACAATTTTGTTCCTCACATTCACCCATTCACTCACACACAGATGGCAGAGGCGACCATGCAAGGTGCTCAACCTGCTCATCGGGAGCAGTTAGGGGTTAAATGTCTCGGAATTGAACCGGGAACCTTCCGATGACCAGACGAGCGCTCTACCTCCTGAGCCACTGTGGCCTCCATTAGACTCTGTACTGTAGTCTAGTCAAGACTTCCCAACCTTTGGGTCACTTCATCTCAACAGGGTCCTTTTTAACCCTTTCACTAGCTAAATCACTGAATCTAAAATGTCTTCATTGACCAGTTTCCTGTCCATTCATGTTCTGATCAATACAGGAGGCACCTTTTATTCTCTTTGTCTTTCAGTGAAGCTGCATGGATCCCTGAGTTCCTTTTATTCTCTCTGGATGGCTGGATGGCATAGGAAGGTGCAGTATACACAAGGTGCAGTATACACAAGGTGCAGTACATATTTCACAAGTACAAATGAGCACACACACACACACACACACACACACACACACACACACACACACACACACACACACACACACACACACACACACACACACACACACACACACACACACACACACACACACACACACACACACGCACACACACGCACACACACACACACACACAGACAACACTCATGCGGCAACCGCTATAACAACCACGTAAACAAAATGTCACTTTAAAAAATAGAAAGTCACTTTAAAGGAAGGAGGTAGTATAGTTTAGATACAACAGAGTTAAAATTGTAAATTGTATATTGTATAGTAGTGTATATAGGAACCAGTTTCTAAGGAACTTTTTTTTTCTATGCCTATTTTTTATTATTGTATTTTGCACAATCAATGCGGGCATGACCACCCGCATTTCACTGTATGCCCTGGTATGTATGTGACAAATAAACCTCTTGATTCTTGATTCTTGTATACACAAGGTTCAGTATACACAAGGTGCAGTATACACAAGGTGCAGTATACACAAGGTGCAGTATACACAAGGTGCAGTATACAGAAGGTGCAGTATACACAAGGTGCAGTATACAGAAGGTGCAGTATACACAATGTGCAGTATACAGAAGGTGCAGTATACACAAGGTGCAGTCTACACAAGGTGCAGTATACACAAGGTACAGTATACACAAGGTACAGTATACACAAGGTACAGTATACACAAGGGGCAGTATACACAAGTTACAGTATACACAAAGTGCAGTATACATGCAGTACACACGAGGTACAGTATACACAAGGTGCAGTCTACACAAGGTGCAGTATACACAAGGTACAGTATACACAAGGTACAGTATACACAAGGTACAGTATACACAAGGGGCAGTATACACAAGTTACAGTATACACAAAGTGCAGTATACACAAGGTGAAATATACACAAGGTGCAGTATACACTGGCATGATATATGTCATACGTTGTAGTCTGTGCAGGTTCTGGTGGTTAAGAGTCCAACACACTTACGATAAGACATCAACACAACAGTGGTGCATTAGTGAAAACCAAGGAAAAGTGGTTGAATCCTCCGTCAGTTCTGGCCACGTTCAGGCCCACAGCAGCTGGTACCACGGTCAGGCCCACAGCAGCTGGTGGAGGAAAACCAATGCAATCAGTGGATTGTTGTTCTCAGCTCAATATGCAATCATATCCATGTGATCAAGAATACACTTAACTGGGGGGTGATGTTGCGTTGTCTGCACCAGATTCAGATTCAGATTACTTTATTCACCATATTGTTTGTACAAATGGAACGTGATTCGACATTTACAGTGCATGCTTTTTTCACAATTAAGAACAACACAACAGTAAATAAATAATTATAAAGTGCAAAACAGGACAGAATAGTGAGACAACAATAAGACTGTAAAGTGCAGTGGTTGGGGACATGGATACAATGCAGCACAAAGTTCAAGTCCAGAAGTCCAGCCCTAGCAGCTCGCAATAGAGTGGGGGGGGGGGGGGGAGCAGGGGGACACCTGACTCGTTTAACAGACGAGCTGCTGAGGGGAAGAAACTCAGTCTATGACCAGTCAGTGGATCTCCGATCCAACAGTGGATACCGGATCCGACTGTGAGTGCTGCGTGTGTGTGTGGGTCACAAGCAGATAACAGGGACTCTTAAAGTTATCCGTGAAACGAACCACTAGACTGCTTACGCAGATATTTTAGGAGACGGGAACAATTAAACAACACAAAACATCTTTTACAGGTAGAAGTCTCAAAGAGAGAAATTAAGAAAATAAATCAAGTCCAAAAAACAGGACTACTCTCGATAAAGAGGTATAGTATAAAAGTAAATAAGCCACAAGGGCACCTCCTAATAACGGAGTTTATATTGAAAAAAGCAAAACAATAAACCTTCACTAAGGGAGTTTATGTATAGAATAAAGCGAGTAGCCTAAACTAAGAATGACTACCATAAAAGCTAAACTCTGAATCAGAGATCAGACTAAACTTCAATATAATGAGCGTGACCAAAAGAACAGCCAACACTAGGAAATGAATTAGCAGTTGACACTGCGAGCTCCAAACTTAAATAGACTCAAGGCATGGCCATAGGCACAGCTGCACTGGATCAGGTGGAATCAAGCCCACACACCTGCCGACCCATGAGGCAATCAACCACAGGGACCAGGGATTGACAGCTATCCCTCACAGAAAGGTGAAATAAAGCAAAAATAGACAGCTGTCCCTCACAGAAAGGTGAAATCAAGCAAAACCATGACAGGACCCCCCCTCTAGGGGGCGGCTCCAGACGTACCCCCTGAGACACGTCTCCGAAACTCCGGAACAAGCTCAGGGTCCAAGATGTCTCTGGCCGGAAGCCACATGCGCTCCTCTGGCCCATAACCCTGCCAGTCCACCAGGTACTGTATACCCCTACCAACCCGCCTACTGGACAGGATACGCCGTACAGTATACACAGGTTCGCCATCAACGAATCGGGGGGGAGGCGGAGGTCTCTCCGCGGGAACCAACCTGCTCTTCCGAACCGGCTTAAGGCGGGATACGTAAAATGTAGGGTGTACCCTCATTGATGAGGGTAACCGAAGACGCATCGTGACTGGGTTTATCTTGCGAACAATGGTGAAAGGACCCACAAAACGGGGAGCAAGTTTGCGCGACTTCACCCGTAATGGAAGGTCGCGTGTGGAAAGCCACACCTGTTGGCCCACACGGTAGGAAGGTACAGGGCGACGGTGTACATCCGCCGATTGCTTGTGCCGGGCCGCAGCACGCACAAGGGCCGAACGCACCTTCTTCCATGTTGCCCGAGACCGACGGATAAACGCCTCGGCAGATGGCACCCCCATGTCCCTCTCCTGTTCAGGAAACAGTGGAGGCTGATACCCAAACTGAACCTCAAATGGGGAGAGACCAGTGGATGCATTGCACAATGAATTATGTGCATATTCTGCCCATGCCAGTTGGTGACTCCAAGTGGTCGGCTTGGAGGAGGCCAAGCAGCGAAGCGTACTCTCCAGTTGGTGCGCTCTGTTTCTCATTGCTCTCCGGGTGGAACCCTGATGACAGGCTAACCGTCGCACCCAGTATAGCACAGAATGCCTTCCAAAATCGAGCAGTAAACTGGGGTCCACGGTCCGACACCACGTCCTGGCAGATGCCATGAATTCGGAAGACATGGTCAACCACCAGTTGAGCGGTCTCCTGAGCAGATGGCAGATTGACCAGCGGAATGAAGTGGGCTGCTTTGGAGAACCTATCCACCACTACCATGATGACGCTGTGACCATCAGAAGGAGGCAGACCAGTCACAAAACCCATGGCGATGTGGCTCCACGGACGACTAGGAATGGGCAAAGGATGAAGCAGCCCTGGTGGTGACTGTTGAGAAACTTTGTTCCGTGCACAAACGGGGCAGGCTGCCACAAATTCCTGAATGTCCTTCATCATACCAGGCCACCAGAATCTTCTGGCCAAGAAGTCACGAGTTCTGTGCACTCCGGGATGTCCTGTCAGCCGAGAGGAGTGGCCCCACTTCAACACCCAAGAACGAATGCTGTCTGGTACAAATAACCGACCCGGGGGCACCCCACCCGGATCTGGTTCCAAACGTTGTGCCCTCCGCACAGCAGAGTCAATGCTCCATGTCACAGGAGCTAGGATCTGTCCTGCAGGAACAATGGGCTCAGGAGGATGGTCCTCTTCTGACCCATCATATAATCCGGCTTGATATTTTTAGACCCGGGACGGTACGTCAGGAGGAAATTAAACCGAGAGAAAAACAGTGACGCGAGTTTCTCCTCTGAGCACCCTGGATATATTCCAAATTTTTATGGTCTGTCCAGACTGTGAATGGGTGTTCAGCTCCCTCTAGCCAATGGCGCCACTCCTCCAATGCCAACTTGACCGCCAACAGCTCTCTGTCCCCAACATCATAGTTTATTTCAGCCGGCGAGAGCCCACGTGAATAGTACGCACATGGGTGTACCTTACCGTCGGACGATGAGCGTTGGGACAGTATAGCACCGACTCCAAGCTCAGAAGCATCCACCTCCACGATAAATGGCAGGGATGGGTTAGGAATAATGAGGATAGGCTCAGAACTGAACCTTCTCCTAAGCTCAACAAACACTGTCTCAGCCTTGGGAGTCCACTGGAAATGGGAAGGTGCTGTCTTCCTGGTGAGTGCGGTGATAGGTGCTACCACTGAACTGAAATTACGAATAAAACGACGGTAGAAGTTTGCAAATCCTAGGAATCGTTGCACCTGCTTGACCGAGACGGGTGTAGGCCAGTCCGTAACTGCTGACACCTTCTTGGGGTCCATTTGAATCCTCCCCTCAGATAGAATGAATCCCAGAAAGGACACATAGCGGACGTTGAAGGCACACTTCTCAACCTTCACAAACAACCGTGCATCCAAAAGGCACTTCAAGACCTGCCTGACATGTTTGACATGGTCAGAAAGGGACTTGGAGAATATCAGAATGTCATCTAAGTAGACGAAAACAAACCTTTCCAACATCTCCCTGAGCACGTCATTGATTAACGCCTGAAAAACTGAAGGGGCATTAGTAAGACCAAATGGCATCACCAGGTATTCGTAGTGACCATTATGAGTGTTGAATGCGGTCTTCCACTCATCCCCTTGACGTATGCGCACCAGATTGTAGGCATTACGGAGATCGAGTTTGGTAAAAATGGATGCCCCCTGGAGGCATTCGAACGCCGAGTTCATCAGGGGAAGGGGATACAGTTTTTTTTACTGTAATTAGTTGGGCGAAAGTGCCAGGTGATTAAAACCGAAGACCTCCTAATGAGTAAAATCTATAAATTTTCTGCATCTCTGACATTGCTGATAAAATATAATTAAATTCAACTCAATGTATCACAGCTAATTTTATTCAACTAAAATTGTGTAAAATGCTATTCATAAATTGTTCAAATTCGTTGAATTCAGCCCAATTTGATTGCATACGGCACATAGTCTTTTTTATTATGTATAAGTTACTAATAATTATTTAATAAATATTAATTAACCCCAATCCCAGTTTTTTGAGTGTGTGCTGTGTGTGAAATTTGTACTGTAGGTCCCAGTGAGAATTGCAATCAGTGTGTATTTACACTATCCTAATGTTGCTTAAAAAAAGAAATAAGCAATTTAAATCAGAATATGTTCCATTCCATGTCTGACTATTTCTGAATCTATTGACCATTTCAAGGAATGTTTGGTTACTATTGGGCTTCTAGCCTTCTACTGAACTTATTGTGAATCAGCTGATAGGAGTTTGGCTAGACTATACTTAATAAATAGAATTGCATTATTTACAATATAAAAATAAAAAAATGCCTTTTTTTCATTAGCGAAAACTAGACAAAAATCATCGGTTTTCTAAATCTAGACAAAAACAAAAAAGACAAAATCGAGACTAACACTGACTAAGACTAAAATGCTCAGACATTTAGTTGACTAAAACTGACTAAACGAAAAATAAATGCAGATGACTAAATATGATGAAAATGAAAAAGGAGCACTTGACACATGACTAAGACTAAAACTAAAATGAAAATAGCTGCCAAAATTAACACTGGTATGAATACGTGTACCATTACACCCCTACTGTATGCTGTCGTGAGACCTCAGTCTCTGTGTGTTGCGGACTTCCACCCAAGAGTAGTCTGGTAGTCTGTCCTCTCAACACTGACCTGACATGATGAAGCCCAGGTGTGCAGGTCATTGCATCATCATCGCACACCTATGAGAGACTAGGACCATTTGCATGTTCTTGGTATCTAGGCAGGGCCCGAAATTAACTTTTTGACTCACCGGCCAGTGGCAGGTAGATACTGCATCCCAATCAAAATCTACATCCAACTCCGGGACATCCTTTCTCCAAATCGTATCCAGGGGGAGGTCCTTATACGAGGACGTAAGTAAATGGCGATAAAAGTCAGAAACGAAGCCTCTCGATGTCTCTTTGTCATAAAAGAATTTGTGAAAGCGGTGACGCTCTAGTGGAACATCCCATGGAACGCCATGAGCCCTCAGGGCTGCTCTTATTTGTAAATAAAAGAAAAAGTAGGTTCCAGGGAGATCATATCCGTTGGATAGATCTTGGAAAGATCGGAGACCAGAGTTATCGAAGATGTCCCGTATGGATGCCTTTCTTTTCCCATCTAGGGTACCTAATAGGTTGTTGTCCAATAAGGAGTAAATTGTTATTAAATAGAGGGGAATGCGTGTGCCATTTATGGCGGTTAGTACATGCTTTCTGGGTGTCACGCCAGGTCTGGATCACGTGTGTGATAAGAGGCCCAAATCGTAATTTGCATTGCTTAATTGAAATGTTGGTATACACAATATCCTGAAGTCTATGAGGGGACACCATCTTCTCCTCCAATGGTCGCCAAGACACGGCTGCTTGAGCGTCAAACCAAGTGATCAGAGGTCTCAGAGAGAAAGCTTGAAAATAATATTTAAAGTCTGGAAATGCTAAGCCTCCATCGAGTTTACTTCTTTGGGCAGTTGATCTCTTCAAGCGCAGGCGTTTATTATTCCAAACGAATTTATATGAGGCAGAGTGCAATTTCTGCCAATAACCAACAGGAGGAGGCAATGGGAGCATTGAGCTGATAAAATAAATTCTGGGTAAAATATTCATTTTAATTATTGACGCACGGGCCTGTAATGCATTTTTTTATTTGGACCATCTATTGAAGTCATTTGTAATCCTGTCACCCAAGCTGGAGTAGTTATACCGTACCGTCTGGCTAATAGTAGGGAATATTTCAATTCCAAGACATTTAAATTGCTCCACCATAAGTATGTTTGCAGGCAGGATAATAATAATAATAACTTTATTTATATAGCACTTTTCATACAAGATGCAGCCCAAAGTGCTTCACATTACACGATAAAAGAAAGATAAAACAATGAATAATAACAAAAGAACATAAAGTAAACCACACAGTCAAAATCACAAGTAAAGAAAATAGATAAATCGAGTATTTAAAGGGGAACTATCTTATAAATGGCCTTTTTGAGTGTTTAGCATTGTTTCCTAGCTATGTGAACTTATATTAATATGATCTATGTCTCAAAATTCTCATATTGGCGCATTCTTCCAATTCTCCTCTCACAATATTCACCCTCACTGAACTGAGTCGTTTGAAAATGTGCCTATATGTGATGTCATATAGTCACCGCTGCATGTTAATGTTCAGGGGAAGACGACGACCCGCAGTGGTTTAGGAGCCCAGGCTCAAAACAGCTCGAGATCTTGAGGTAGAAAAATGCTGTTTTTGAGGACTTGATTAGAAATACAAAACAATGAATAAAAAAATATATATATTACAGAGGTGTTCCATAGACTCACAGGAATTGTGTAAAAGTGCCCAAATAGTGAAAGAAATAGTAAAATAGTTCCCCTTTAAGGAAAAATAATAAAAATAGTTGCTAATTAAAAGCAATATTAAAAAGGTATGTTTTCAACTGTCGTTTAAAAATGTCTACTAAGCCAGCCTCTCGAATATATTTTTTGGGATTGTGTTCCACAGCTGTGGTGCATAGAATTTAAAAGCAGATGCCCCAATTTTCCTTTGGGGCACCCCAGGAACAATTAAAAGACCAGCTGTGGAGGACCTTAGGGCTCGTGAGGGGACATAAAAGGACAGGGGATCGGAAATGTACGATGGTGCTAAATTGTTAAGAGCTTTAAAAACAAGTAGAAGGACTTTTAAATCAATTCTAAAAGATACAGGGAGCCAATGCAACACTGCTAAAACTGGAGTAATATGCTCTCTCTTCCTTGTTTTCGTTAAAAGTCTAGCAGCAGAGTTCTGAATGAGCTGTAGCTTGTCTATTGATTTTTTTGGAAGACCAGTAAAAAGAGCATTGCAATAGTCCAGTCTGCTTGAAATAAAAGCATGAATAAAAAAACAATCGAACTTTAGCAATGTTTCTTAGATGGAAAAAGGCTGTTTTGGTCACCTTATTTATGTGGGTATTAAAACTTAAATCAGAGTCTAAAATTACACCTAGGCTAGTTACTTCCGGTTTATTCTGGTGAGCCAAACTTCCCAACCCATTAAAAAGTGCTTCCCTTTTGGCTTTAGGGCCTACTAAAAGAATGTCTGTCTTGTCTTCATTTAGTTTAAAAAAAGTATCGCTCATCCATGGATCAATTGCAGACAAACAGGTAGTCAAGGAGCATAAAGCGTTTGGATCTTTTGGCTCGACAGAAATATACAATTGGGTGTCGTCGGCATAGCTATGGAAGTCAACATTGTGTTTTCTAATAATATCACCTAGAGGTAACATGTATAGTGAAAAAAGAAGAGGACCAAGGCAGCTTTCCTGTGCAACACCAAAGGACATGTCATGTTTCTCAGATACAAAGTCACCTAAACTAATATAACATGTTCTCTCTATAAGATATGTTCGAAACCAGTTCAATGCACAATCGGATAATCCAACCCAGTTTTCCAATCTATGAATTAATATGCTATGGTGAAGTGTATCAAATGCAGCACTCAAGTCCAAAAGGATGAGAACTGAGACCCTGCCATCAGCAACACTAAGTCTTAGATTGTTTGTTACTTTAATCAGAGCTGTTTCAGTACTGTGATCAGATCTAAAACCGGACTGGAATTTCTCTAGGATACCATTTTCATTAATTAGATTTCTTTAATAACGGTTTCACAACAGCCGTTGTTTATGCATTAGGAAAAATTCCAGTCTCGAGGGATGTATTCATTATTTTAAGAACTGATTTAGAGAGACTATTAATTTTTTTTTAAAACATTGTGGGGACAGGGCCAAGATTACAGGTTGATGATTTACTCTGTGTTACAATTTTTTGGAGTTCTGGTTCAGAAATGTTACAAAAATGTCTCAGAGTTGCTGGTCTGTTGCAGGGAAAGTCATGTGTAACGCTGGTATGTCTGACAATACCAGCTCTAATGGTCGTTACTTTATTGTTAAAGAATTGTGCAAATTCCTCACATTTTAAGGTAGAGGCTAAGCTGAGGATGTCAGAGGCTGGTGCAGGATTTAATAGATGGTCAATGGTTGAGAATAATACCCTGGAATTGCCACCATTCTCTGCAATTATCCTAGAAAAGTGGGCTCTTCTCTCAGAGCAAATAGCCTTGTTATATGTGGTGATATGCACCTTAAAAATACTGCGGTGAATCTCTAGTTTGGTTTTTCTCCATGTCCGTTCTGCAGCTCTACACACTCTCTTAAGGTCACAGATAGTACTATTTATCCATGGGGATATTTTATTTCGTGACCTCTTTTAAATTTTAACTGGTGCAACAGTGTCCAATGATCTGCTCAAGTTACTATTAAAAGCATCGACCATTTCATTTACAGAGTAGTGTATATTACAAGGATCAAATGAGTTTGCAAGTTCCGAGAATTTTGTTACCGCTGTGGTATCTAAATACCTTTTTTGAATAGTGAATTATTTTTTGTTACTAGGTGTACCTAATCGAGCATCAAAGAATACACAGTAGTGGTCAGAAATAGTAATGTCAGACACTAAAACATTTTCAATATTGATCCCTTGTGATAATACCAAATCAAGTGTGTTACCCAACTGGTGGGTAGCTTCCGTAACATAACATTGTGTTAATCCTAGGTTGTCTATGAGATTCACAAACTCCATAGCCCATGAATCAGTACTGTTATTAATGTGAATATTCATATCTCCACTAAGGATTATTCTGTCATAGTTCGTGAGAATAGTGGACAATAGCTCAGAAAATTTTGAAATAAATACCGTGGATTTCTTGGGTGGTCTATACACAGTTAAAACAAGCACATTTGAATTATCTTTCCACACAATGGCAAGGTATTCAAAAGATAGAAATATACCCAGATCAATCTCCGAACAGCAGAGCTGATCTGAAAAGATAGTGGCAATACCCCCACCTCTTTTATCTTGTCTTACTGATTGAAAGAATTTATAGTTTGGAGGACACGTTTCAATAAGAGTTGCAGTACCATCGTTCTTGAGCCAGGTTTCAACAAGAAATAAAAAATGCAACTTCTTTTCCAAAATGAGATCATTAATTAAAATACTCTTATTGGTGAGTGATCTAACATTAAAAAGTGCCATATTAATGTTGGTATTAGACTGTGTGCCATTATTGGGACAGTTAATAAGTGGGATTTTGATCACATTTTCAGCATCCAGTCCCCTCTGTAGTTTCAGCCCAGGCTACTGAGCCAGATAGGCCTAGTTGTCAGGCCAGTGATGCTACACATTGTATGACGTTATGCTTTAGCACATTTACCCCTGATATGTTTGGATGGATGCCATCGGGTCTGTAATGGTCTTTTCTGGACCAGAGCAGATCAAAGTTATTTATATAGCTAAGTTCTGTAGCAGTACAATAGGTCTGTAGCCACTGGTGCAACCAGAACAGACGGCTAAATCGTTCAGATCCACGACCTATGGATGGAATGGGGCCGGACACAATGCATATTTTGCCCAGACTCTCAACAGTGAGAACGAGTGATTCAAAATCAGATTGGAGTTTAGCCGATTGTCTAGCCATTACGTCATTTGCTCCAATATGAATGATGATGGTGTGGGCGGAGGGATATCTGTCGATGATTTCAGGAGTACACTCAAGTAAGTCAGTAACCTTTAAACCGGAAAAACAATATGTAATGCCGTGAGGTATTTGCAAAAACCTGGTGATGGAATCTCTGATGAGTAGGATCTCTGGCATCCCCCGTCGTAGATGGCCAGGTTTCTATGGTGAGAAGCCACAGGGGTAGCGTCTGCATTTCCAGGTGTAGCAGATTGAGTGGAGGTGTCGGCGGAAGTAGCCGGCTGGTCGGGCAGCAGCGCCATGTGGAGGGGCTCATTCACAGCGGTATTTCCGTCGATGACACTCGCCGTTGGAATGACCGCACTGGCATGGGCTGCAGAGCACCGCAGGCGAGGACGTTTATTCCTCGGGGAGTCGGACCCATCACCCGAACCTGGGGAGTTTGGCGATGCGAGAGCACACAGGGCAGAGCGTTTTCTGCTCCGGGGCGCAGCTCTACTCCCATGGCCGAGCCGTGAGCTGGAGAGGGCCGTCCTGGCAGCTTCACTTGGAGCCTGGCTAGTAGCTAGCATCGGATAGTCATTGAGCAAAGCTACTGCACTAGCAGCATGAGACGGAAACGAGGGAGAGCCCAGGAGGCCGGGATCATTACACAGAGGATTGAATCGGTTGGATAGTTGAGGTGAAACAAGGGGGACATGAGCTCCGTTTGACGCTTGAGAAGATCCATTACTAGCATCTCAATGGACTTCAGTTCCGTTCGCATTTCTGCGACATCTGATGTCGGAGCCATTTCCTCGGGAGTGTGGAACACAGTGAGTACTGTAGCGTTTAGCTGTAGCTATGGCAACAGCAAGCCCCGATAGCTTAGGTCACGTCAGTCAAAAGTCACATAAAACCAATAAAACCAACAGCATAAACGATAAAAGCTATTAAAGTCACAGTGATCAGTTTAGATCAATGGTTAAATATGTTTTTTTTTAAATAACGTAAAAAGAAAACAGTCAAGGAAGTTTGGGAGAGCAGGTCCGCACAAACACGTCAGTTCAGCAGCCGGATGGTAGCCTTTGCAGGCTCATTAAGTGGAAGAAACGCAGATTTTGGCCAGTTGATCTTAAAGCCGGACAGGCTGCCAAACTCATCTATCACATTGAGAAGATGAGGCAGAGAGACGGAGGGATTCTGCATAAAGAGGAGTACATCATCTGCGTATAAGCTGATATGGTGATGTGTGCCCTGAATTGAGACAGGAGATATAATTTGGGATTGTCTTATGTATTGAGCTAGAGGTTCGAGGGATAAGGCGAAAAGACCGGGACTAAGAGGGCAACCCTGTCTAGAAGAGCGCGAGACAGAGAAGAGTGGCGAGCAGAACTTTCCCGTTAAGATCATGGCAGAAGGCCCTGTGTAGAGAACTTTGATCATATGAATGAAACCCTCTCCCAACCCCATCCTTCTAAGAACTGCCCACAAGTAAGACCACTCCAATCTGTCAAATGCCTTCATTGCGTCCAAGGACATGACCGCTGTAGGGGTTGCAACATCCTTGCTGGTATCAATCACGTGCAGTAACCGTCTGATGTTATCAGTAACCAGGCGGCCTCTTATGAAGCCGGTCTGTTCAGGGTGAACTAGAGATGTCATATGCTTTTGAAGTCGGTGGCTAGAACCTTGGCATATAGCTTAAGATCGGCTCAGAGGAGACTTAGGGGCCTGTAGCTGCCACACTCGGTGGGGTCCTTATCTTTCTTGAGTAAAACAGATATAAGCGCCATATTGACATCTCTGGAAAAATTGCCCTCTTTGATTGTTTGTAAAATCATTGAGAGCAATAAGGGACTGAGTACATCCCAGAATGCGAGATAGAGTTCCGGTGGGATGCCGTCCCAACCGGGAGCCTTGCCCCGTTGCATATCTGCAATCGCCTCTCTAAGTTCAGCTAGCGTGATAGGTGCAGCTAACAGTTTAGCACTATCTTCCGAGATCTGTGGTAAGTTGATTTGATCAAGGAAATCCTCCAGCTTGGTATGATCAAAGACCACCTCTGACGTGTACAGGTTGGAATAAAAAGAGCGAAATGTATCATTAATCTTTTTATGGTTGGTGGTTACCTCCCCCTGTTGGTTCTTAATGGAAGGGATATCCGCAAACATACATACATACATTTACATTTACATTTAGTAATTTAGGTGACGCTTTTATCCAAAGCGACTTACAAGTTCTGTACGACAAGTCATCAGGAAGGGCACAACTCTATCAGCTGAGTAACAATGTTCATCAAAGTAACAATGTTCATCAAAGTGCTATAATAGGTGACTAGGCCTGGAACCGTGAAAGTAGTAGTGCTGTCTTGTTCTGTGCATTTGAAATTCAGATTGTTGTCTTAAAATGGAGTTAATCTCTTTTTTCACTACCTTCATTTGAAGCTCCAGTCGACTAGAGTGGTTGTGATGCAATGAAGAGATCAACGTGGCATGAAGCTTTTCCAGTTCCACCAGCTTGGAGAGACGTCCCTTGCGGAGATTAGATGCAAAGAGAGTAGTGTTACTTCTGATAAAACCCTTAACCGAATCCCATAGAATTCTGGGATCCTGTACCGAGCCCACATTAAACTGCAGGAATTCAGTGAGCTTCTCTTTAAATTGCAAGTTAAACTCCCCGTTTTTCAGCAGAGTTAAAGCGCCACCTAGGGGCACAGGATGTTATTTTATTGAGTGAAACCTTAAGTAGGATACCTTTGTGGTCTGAAAGTGTTATGGGTAATAAGTCAACATCAAAGCTATCAAAGAGCCGTGGGGAAGAAAAAACATAATCAATCCTGGAAAAAGTCTTATGTCTCGATGAGAAGAAGGAATAATCTCTCGTGGACGGGTTGAGCGATCGCCACATATCGATTACCCCTGTGTCCTTAGACCAGGCCTGCAGGGCCGTGGTAGCTTGCTTCTGATAAGAGGTTTCAGCGTGACTGGACCTATCAATCAATGGATCCCAAACTAAAATCAGCTCCTACTATTAATGAGTAATCAGGTAGTTTCAGCATTGCTGCAGTGAGAACAGCATAAAAGTTAGCATCATACAAATTAGGGGCGTAAGCAGAAATCAGCTAAATTTTTCGGTTTGAACATACTATTTTAGCAATAGTGATTTGGCCATCTCCATCGGACCACACATCTAACAGTTTAATATTCAATTTCCGCTTTGCTATTATGGCTACCCCACGGGCCTTGGTGTCAATAGAAGAATAACTTATGTTATGGTCAAATGTATTTGCCAGTCTTGCGTTATCCGCCAATAAAAGGTGTGTTTCACTCAGTAATGCAAGGTCCACTTCCTTCCTTTTTAGCCACGTTAGTACACTTGTGCGTTTATGCTGTATATTGAGACCCCCTGTATTCCAGATCAATATGTTCAAATTAGCCATAGTCTAAAAAGGCTGCAGTATGACTGAATGTAATTCGTTTGGAGTAGCACACCATAACATTTTGTTAAGGTCCTATTGCGATCCGAGCGTGAGCGTGAAAACAAACATAAAACAGAGCGAGTCGACTGGAAAGAAAAACAGAAAACCACCCAGGTCTGCGATCTTATTTTCGTAAAAAAGGAATTTATCCTCAATCTCCGAAATCTCTGTCGAGTTGGTTTCGGTCACAATTGCCACCTCTGCCATCCTTTCTTCCACACTAGTGAGCCGCGTGGTCACGCTAGCTACCTCCTCGTGGAGCGAGTCCAGTCTGTTGGTTAGCTGGAGCATGCTAGCCTCGAGCTCACCACGGAACAAAGACCTAATGCATTCAACGTCCACCTCATTTAATGTCCCCTTCTTATTCGATATTTGATTCGCCATCTCTGTGAAGTATTATGTGAATGTATGTTGTGAAATTAACGTCGTAATTAATATATAAGTGGAGTGGTCGCTGAGCTCGGAAAAATTACGCCGCCATCCGATCTGAACGTAAACCGGAAGTCAATTGTAACCTAATGTTAAACATCATCAGACTCCTCACTCTCTACCCTCTTTGCAGGATTGAACAGAACATGATAAAATGTGAAGGTTTTGTAAACCTAACTTAAACCTCCTCAATCATGTCCTCATCACAGTCCTGCTCTGACATGGCTGTTAGCCTAGCCACAGAGGGTCTTGACAGGAGAGGCTCCGATTGAATCCGGGACACATACATGCAGCCAATGTGACACTGGCTCCGTTCATGGTCACGAATGGCTTCCAGCTTCATTGATTTACTACTGATGACAAACGTGTTGTTTCTGTTTTTCTTTTTTACATACTTGCGGCACACGGAACAACTCATCACTACAGCCCCAGCATCATACTGTGTAGCCAGTGTCTTGAAACACAGCTATCTCCAAACTTCCACTCCTCTCCAAACTTTCTTTTGTTAGGGCTCTAATTTCAGGCCCTGTATCAAGGGACATCTATGGACCTCAGGGGATGTATTCAATTTCCCAGTAATTCCCTTGAGTAAATTGTAATGAACCAAATGAGAATATACATTTAATTCGTTTTTTTTCTCCATCTTTGACGGTGAATAACACTATGCTAACATTGACCAAAAGTGAAGAAATGCCACTGAGCTCATTGAGCACCTTCCTGAGATCAAGTGTACTAATGATATAAGCAAATTAACAAAGGGCAGATTATTTACAGGGGTTTCTGTAGATACAGTACTGAATTTAGCCAGATAGAAATTCCTTCCTTTCTGTCAGATAAAGTTATAAGGTGAACTGACGAGAAAATCCGGGAGCTTGACCCAATTCTCCCGGCCAGAGAACGTCAAGTCCAAAACCCCTAAACGAATTTGTATTCGATTGACCATGTTTTAACAAATACATTTGCATCAACCAAGATGATTTGATCATGCGCATACTTAACCTCTTTACGGTTTCTACGACAATATATTTCTGCAACATTCCTCTGCTCTTCATGGATAGCAAGGTAAAGGTAAATCTCCCCGCACTGCGTTCCGTCCAATCATGTCACTGAAGAGAGACCTTGCTCGGTCGCCACGATGCCGAACAAGAACCACGAAGGAATCTCCCGGAATGGGTTGAAACTGAATGGAATATGCATACCAACATCTCGCAGTGCCATAATGAGCACCCATATGATGATTTCCATAACAGCCTACATCTACATTTGCATAATGAAAAAATTCCAACTGCATTTAATCTCCCATGTATGCTTTTAATGATATTCAAAGTGCATATTGATGTTTTCCCTTTAAATGTATTCAAAGCACATGAAAATTCCCTTGGAGAGACACTTAAATACAACATCACCATCTCTGTGGTTGTATTGTGGTTGAAGGCTGGTCCGCTTCACAACAATGCGTCCAATTAATCTTGTGTATTTGTTTATTTATTTTGTTGTTTATTTATTTTGTCACCTTGTCAGTTTGTCTTTTTACATAAGCGTCTCTGAAAATGTTATCTTTTTCAAAGTTTGAGGTGGAGAAAAGAGCAGAGCAGGCTGGCTGGACCTTTGCTCCGATTACCTCCTATTACTGCCCACTCTCATCCAATCTACAAGAAGTAATTCTATAATCAATTCTATAATCAATCTATAATCTCTTCTACTGCTGACAATGTGAATCTGTTCGAACTTACAGGAACAGTTTCAGTGATACAAGAATCCTTCCCTCCACACCTTTACTGAAGTGAAAGTCATGAAGAAGTATTAGAATCCTTTAAGCAGGGGTTCTCAACCTTTCTGCTGCCAAGGCACCCCTGTGTTCAATAAAATATTCCAGGGCACCCCTACGATAAAGACTTTTCCGGTCCTGTCTTTTTTGCTACAATGATGACAAAAGTGCTTGCTTTCAAAATAATGTTTATCTAAGAAACCGGGAAACACATTTGTGTGTATATGCAGGCTATATAATGCATTATTAACAGGTGTTTCAGGTCTAAATGGCTTAGTACTGTTGACATTACACTGCTTGTAGTAGTAAATCCAATAGCATATTTATTTAAATAAAATTACAGAAAATTATCATTAAAGTGCTATCTGTTGCAGCTGCACTGTTCTCCATAAAAATAGCATATTTGGATAAGTTTGACCATTTCTCAAAAACAGAAAATCATGTATTTTTTTTAAATACAGAAAAGTATCACCAAGTTACCATTTCTCAAAAAATATAAATAAATACAGAAAATAAGCACTCGTTCACTCAGTGGACATTTCTAGCTCAATGTGAGGTCTGCTGCTGCTGGCTAATAATACAGTCAATACGTGGGGAGATCTTTGACAAGGCAACACGCATGTCATCCTCAAGGCTCAACTTGACCCTATATTTTGTTTTCAGAGCTGTCATGGATGAAAAGCCAGCTTCACACAGATATGTGGTGCTGAATGGTATCAACACCTTAACTGCTGCATCATGAGATACTTGGTACTCAGCACCACACAAGCTCTCCAGGTGGTATCAGATGAGATTTCAAAGAGTTCTTCCAAGAGTTTGGATGGAGATGTGTCAGGAAGCTTTGTCTCAATGTTGTCTGTAAAGTTTTTTTTTATCCAGAGTAACTTGGTGATCCTTTTCTGTGTTTTATTAAAAAATGATTTTCAGATTTTGAGAAATCGTCAAACTTATCCAAATATGGTATTTTCATGGAAAACAGTGCAACTGCAACAGATAGCACTTTAGTGATACTTTTCTGTAATCCAAAAATAATAAAAAAAAATATATTTTTCTTTTAAATCTTAAGGCACGCCTGACGCGTGTATGCTTTCTACAACGCAGTTGCGTTTCCGGGTTGCTCTGATTGGCCGCTGACCCCACGTGACCCTACGCTATTACGCCCCCCGTATCTGACGCTCTACAGCTCTCTGTAACTTCCTCGCAGAACAGCTGCTTCTGTATTTATAATATTGGAAACGCTGCGCTGTGATAACAACATTAACGAGCGCTGTGATAACAACATTAACGAAACTCTCGTTGTGTCTATTCTGCTAACGTTAACGCTAACGTTACCTCTCATTGTGTCTATTCTACAAGCTTTAACGTTACCTAGGCTCTCGTGTCTATCTGCTAACGTTCTCGCGTCTATCTGCTAACGTTAGCATTAGGTAATAACCGGTTTAAAATGGATGGTGATTACCTCACGTTGTGTCTATTCTACTAGCATTAACGTTACTAGTACAAACAATCAAACCAAAACATTGACATCTAACTTATCTTTAGATATTTACTCAACCTCTAATGTCTAACTATGAATGAACACAACACTCTAACTTAACATCTTTAGCTGATAAAGTACTCAACCTCTACTGTCTTTAACTATGAATGAACACAACACTCTAACTCACCATCTTTAGATAATAAAGTACTCAATCTCTACTGTCTTTAACTATGAACAAACACAACACTCTAACTTACCATCTTTAGATAATAAAGTACTCAACCTCTACTGTCTTTAACTATGAACAATAAAGGAATATCTTATCTTATCTTTCACTACCACACTACAGAAGGTTATATACTCGTATGGCATCGCGTCCCGCTCTTAAGCCATACCGAGATATACCTCATCTCATGTACCTAGTGTACTCCATCAACGAATAAAAACCAATACACCCAGCACCTGCCAGGCCCCGCCCTACTGACGTACTATATAGTACTAGGCGTGGTCACCACTCACTCTTCCTCTATTTTCGTTTCCATCATAGCGGATGCGTGCACCCTATGCAACTAGTTGATATGAAACGTTTAGATAAATTAGGTTGAGTGCTTACCGAAGATTTGCCTACCCCTGAAATCTTCGCGGCATGTTCTGGCGGCGCTCGTATGGGTTCTGCGACTCTGCAGCGGGATGCATTTTCGATGCATCTCAGCGTCGAGTTCTGTAGTCTCCTTGTCTTGTTGACAGCAGACAGAGGGACAGTGTGTGAGGCGTAGCTATCGAGCTACCTCGCACAAGGTAGGACTTGCGCCACTAGGCATTATTGCTGGTGTTAGTAAATGCTGCTTGTTGTGAGTTGTATATCTGCGCCAGGGGCAGGATGTTTGGGTAAACGTCCCTCTGAGGTGGACGTTTCCCAGGCTGTCCTGGAGCGCGCTGCTAATACTAAATGCTATAAATGCTGGGTCACTGTTCTACTGTTCCCCGCTGTGGGATGTCACTAGGCATGACAATGCTGGCGTTTGTGATGTGCTCGAGTTGTCCCGAGAGACAACCGAGTTGTGTATTGGCGCAATCGGCGGGATATCTGGGTAAACATTGTTGTTTTCCCCGTTATCCTGGAGCGCGCGGCTAATGCTATGCTATATTGGGCTACTGTTTCTGTTCTGTCTCCCTGCTACGGGAATGTCTGTCTATACTACAGTCTTCCCTCCTCTCAACCATTCATGCTGACGGTCAATCGGTGTCTACTGGGGGAGTATTGCGGGGGGGCTTTGTTTACCGTTCATGGGTAAATGGGCTGAGGTCTAGGGCTGGTGTGCTGTTGTGAATATTATGAATGAATGCGGGACTGGTTCTCTGGTCCGCATCCCCTTAACGTTGTGTGCATGGGCTTGCCCATTCTACAGTATATTCGTGTTAGTTCATTTATTCATTAACCCCTTCATGGTGCACACCATAGTGGAGGTTGCTGGTTGCAACCACCACTGGTGCTCCGTGTTAGCATCAGTCCTTTGCTTTTGACATGTTGAAACAGTGCCCCGCCCGGCCGACGCCATGAGGTGGGTCGGCCCGGCGAGTGGCTGGTGGGCTGCTAAAGCCTGTACCGCCATGGCAGAATTGGCAGCGATTAGTAACTGTGTTTGAATTGCTGTTTTTTCTATCAAAAATGGTGTCTGGTGGCGGGGCCTTGAGGGCCAGCCGACGTCGACACATCGCGCAAGGTTGTTGACGTTATTAGCTTTGACCTAGCCGCAAGCTATAACCGCTCAGGGCTCCCCTCTCCGCAGAGGATCTTGGTCTTCCGCTGGAGCGCGGGCGGTATTTGTCCTAGGCCCCACACCGCCTCACACCGAGCAGCCAGAAGAAGAGAGAGCACGGCCTCGTCAGCGGCGATGACGAGGCCCTCGACAGGCGGCCATATTTTCCCCCGCCAGAGGTATCCTGGGCGTTGAATCGACAGGTGTCCACAAGGCCGAATGCCTTGGCGGCCGAGGGATCGGCCATGTTGGATGAGCTCGGCTTGGAATATACAAGCCGTCGCCGTCCTGCCGCGAGCAGCCCGCTCTCCGATCACTCCCTCCCCCAACACCAGCGGAAAAGGGGCTCTGATTGTTTCCTTTGGCTGCGGGCCGCATGCCTTCGTTGAAGCGCGTGCGGCCCCACTTTTCGCTTCTCATGGGGACAGGGGCTGACACCCAGTTGATCGCTGAGCCTGGGTCTGTCCGTGAGAATGTTGTGCTGTCAAGCGGCTCCCACACCATAAGCTGTGTTTGGTTGAGCCTGGTGTTACGTCTGTCAACTATAAGTGTTGTCAGCAGGGGGGTTCGAAACCTTTTTGAGGCACACAGTGCGGGCTTCCCCGACCTCGCCTTTGCCAGGCCAGGTATCATGTTGGTGCCTCCCACTCCTGAAAGATTGGCAGTGGTCTCGCAGGCGTGCGTGATTTGGGTGGTAGTAATATCACTGCAGGGCTACGGTGTGTAGGAACTCATGGGGGCCTCACACCTTGCATGTCCGGCTGCAGAACAACTCCTCAGCATGTTCTGGAGGGGTGTTCAGTGGGGGTGCTTTTGTCACCTAGACTGATGTCAGCTTCCCCCGTATCAAACCGGCCCTTTCTGTCGGGGTCCCCCCTTGGGTGCGATTGCCTCGTGGGTAGTGTCAGGGTCAGATGTCCCGACACGTAACGCTCTGCTCGCACGGGTCCAGGGTTGGCTACGCACAGCGGGTGGGACCGGGCCGCCTATCTACAGTTCCTAGCGGACCTGCGCCACATAGCGGCGGGTGCGTTGGGAGTGTCATCACATATGGCTACAGCAGTACCATATGTCGAGGTGGATGGAGAGAACGCTGAGGCGGGGACTTGTTACACAACCCCACCCGTTTTCGGGTTTGGTACAGACCCTATTGTCAGGGTCACCAGCAGTGACAGCTCTGGTCAACGAGATCCAATCTCTGTGGACGAAGCAAGCCATCGTCGTGGCGTTTTCCTCCCGGTGTTCTCTGGTGCCTGAGAAATCGGGAGGGGGGGTGTCAGACCCATGCTGGACCTGTCCCATGGGAAGGTTCAGCATTTTTTGGATCGTCTCCTACCTGTTGAACACTGTCAGGTGGGGGTCTGGTTCTCCTCCATAGACCTGTAGGATGCGTATTCACATCCCCGATCTTCCATCCTAGGGCTTACCTACGCTTCCTTTGCAGGGTTAGCGTATGAGTACCAGAGGCTGCCGTTCGGCTTTTCTCTGGCTCCCCACATCTTCACCAAGTGCGTGGAGGCCGCACTGGGGCCTCTGCGTCGTCAGGGGTTACGAAGTGTATTCTGCCCTGACGACGTTCTGGTCCTTGGCGGTCAAGGTGGATCGTCAGGTCTCGTACCAGCCTGGGGATTGCTGTAGACTGGAAGTAGAGTACTCCTCTTCCCAGTCAACGGGTGGAGTGCTATGGGCATCCCTCTCAGAGCGTGTTGTCGACACGCTCGGGAGGTTCCGTCCTAGGACGGTTACGGCGCTGTCCGTGATACGCCTGCTCGGTATGATGGCATCTGCTCATTCCGTGGTCCCTCTTGGCCTCCTCTTCACCCCAGGAGGGGGTTACGGAGGTGGGTTTTCCAGTATGGAAATAGACCCGGTGAGAGGCAAGTGGAAGTGGCTAAAGTTCCCGTGTCAGTACTGGGGGACCTTGCCCCTGGGGAGGGCCTGGGGTCCTCACCAGGGGGGTCCCCATGGGCAGTAGGCTGTCACACGTCACATTTTTCACCGACGCCTCACTCGCTGGAGACGCGTCGGGCCAATGCAGTAGGGGGCAGCTGGCAAGCCATGCTGCCTGGTCTGCGCTACGTTCAATGTGTTGGTATTGAAAGCGGTCCTTCTGGTCCTCAAACGGTGTTGATCAGGACGGACAATACGATGTCAGTGTCGTATATCGACAGACAGGGAGGAGTACGCTCCCCCCGTCTGCACTGGGCGGCGGGCGGCTGGCTATGGGCGTTCTCCATCTGCGCGGCCTGAGGGCTCTCCACATCCCCGGCAGGGTGAATGTGGGTACAGGTGTAATGTCGCGGGGCGGTCCTCACCCTGACGGGTGGGGATTACGTCCGGACACAGTCAGGCAGGTCTGGGACCGATGCCGTGCAGCCTGGGATTCTTTCCCCCATACATCTGTTAGGTCAGTTGTTGGGGCGGGTACGTTGAGGAGCGCAGGTCCTTAATCCTGATTGCGCCGGACCGGGGCGCAGCTGTGTGGTTCCCGGTCCTGATCCAGCTCTTGGTATCCCGTCATGGCCTGTTCCTTGGTCATCGCGGGCCCTCTCTCAAGCGCACGGGTCTCTGTGTTAGTTCCCTGTGCTGGGCCAGCTGCTGGTGGGTTGGCTGGTGAGAGGGTGAGTCTGGAGAGGATGGATCCTTCTGTGGTTGGTACCATCCGGAACGTGCATGCTCCCTCCACTATCGCGGGTTACGCGGGTAGGTGGCGTATTTTCAAAGAGTGGTGTAAGGCCACCCTCTTGTGAAGCGTTTCCTGCTTGGCGTTCGCCGCCTTAAGCCGGTGAAACGCTCTTTGGCTCCGAGCTGGGATCTTCAATTGGTCCTCGGTCGGTTGTCCTTGGCCCCGTTTGAGCCTCTTGAGCAAGCGCTGTTGGAACAGCTGTCGTTCAAGACTGCGTTCTTGCTGGCCATCACCTCCGCTAAACGCGTGGGTGAGCTTTGTGCTCTCTCGGTACGGCCAGAGTGCCTGTCTTTTCGTTCCGATAGCGGTGCCACTCTGCGGCCTAATCCAGCCTTCGTGCCTAAAAATATCCGGAGTGCTTTCCGCTCCAGGGATATTATGGTTCAGGCGTTTCATCCGCCTCCTCACGCTAGTGAGTTGGAGGCGGGCCTTCACCTGTCATGTCCGGTCCGGGCTTTGGGGGTTTACCTCAGCCATGCTCAAGGCCTCAGGGCTACCGATCAGCTTTTTATCTGTTACGGTGGCTCTCGTGCTGGTAAGGCACTGTCGAAACAGCGCCTGTCCCATTGGTTGTGCGAGGGCATTGCCCTTTGCTACACGTTGGCCGGACTGGCTCCCCCTGGGGGCGTCAGGGCGCACTCCACTCGTGGGGTGGTGGCCTCTGCCGCTCTCCTGGGTGGGGCCTCGGTGGAGGACATCTGTGCTGCGGCTTCATGGTCCTCCCCGGGTCCCTTCGTAAGGTTTTACCTCATGGACATGACCGGAGGTTCTGTCTCCCAGGCGGTTCTGAGGTCTGTGGCCTCTCCTGCTTCCCGTCCTTTGGTGGGGTAGCAGTCGTGTGTGGGTGTGGGCCACAATGTGTTGTGTCACACGTGGTTCCGCCTGTGCTGTGCGTTCAAGAGGTTCTAGTTCCCTCTTGTTCGCACTCGGGTGGAGTTGACTGCCGCCCCCTCTTCATTAGGAAGAGTGGGGTGACGGGACTCCCCTCCCCCTGATGTGGGCTTACGGGTCCTCAGGGGGTGCATTTGTCGGGCCTCGCGTCCGCTCTACCCCATATCTCGGTATGGCTTAAGAGCGGGACGCGATGCCAGTACGAGTATATAACGATAGGTTATGTATATAACCTAGTTATATGAGTACTGGCTAAGCGTCCCGCTCTTAGCGTGCCCTGAGTTCCCTTGGGGAAACTTTTCTTTGGAAACTATTTTCCGAGGAAGAGTGAGTGGTGACCACGCCTAGTACTATATAGTACGTGAGTAGGGCGGGGCCTGGCAGGTGCTGGGTGTATTGGTTTTTATTCGTTGATGGAGTACACTAGGTACATGAGATGAGGTATATCTCAGTATGGCTTAAGAGCGGGACGCTTAGCCAGTACTCATATAACTAGGTTATATACATAACCTATCGTTAACCTTTCACTACCACACTACAGACGGTTTAGTGAAAGCAAAGGGTTAACCGTCTAGTGGTTATGAAAGGGTTAACACCTTTGTTGTGTGGCAGTGAAAGGGTTAACCTGGATTGTCACAGTGAAAGGGTTAACCACTTGGTAGTGAAAGGGTTAACCTGTATTGTTGCAGTGAAAGGGTTAACCCTTTGGTTAGAATCTAACTAACTGAAAAATATATTCACAGTATTCACAGTGTCATAAGGTGCTTAAGGCTAGTATTAGTAGTAATAGTATTACCCATTCAATATGCACATGACAGAAAATATTATATGGCATATAATATTTTCTGTCATGTGCATATTGAATGAGTATATAATATATACCCATTCAATATGCACATGACAGAACATAATGTCCCAAAACCCTACACCCAATGGGAATTACATTTTCAGCTCTCAATTATGATTATTTTCTGTTTATTATGGGTATCCATTAATGATGATCAGCCATTTAATGTTTCTATTTGGCTCAGTTTGTTGGGTCAGTGTTGTGTGTCAAATGAAGGCTCCTAACAATGGGACCCAATACAATTTTCATGATTGTTTTCAAGATTCAAGAGATTTATTTGTCACATGTCATACACGAGACATGTAGTGAAATGTGACCATGCCCGACTTGATTGTGCAAAAAATTACAAATAATAATAGAATAAAATAGAATAGATAATAAAATAGACATGATAAAAGTACTAAGATAAAATACTATATAATGCTAAGCTTACGAATGAAAGGTAATGAGTCCTATATACACTACTATACAATATACTATACAATATACAGTTATACTATATATAACTATACTATACTAGAGTAGCTATACTAACTATACTATACAAAAACATACACATATTCCCGGAAGTATTAAATAGCCTACAGCTCAGTGGAATTATAGTAGTGAATAAGTTCTCGTTAAAGGCATATTTAAAGGCCTTGGTATTATTTTCATATTCATCATTTCACTGAGCTGTAGCCTAATATCTCCTGGAAGATGTGACATTAGAATAATAATAGCTTGGATTTATATAGTGCCTTTCATGAAACCCAAGGACGCTTTACAAAGCAACAAAAAGAGAAATAAAACACGACCAGAATAGATCATAACAATGAGGGACAGAGAGACGACTAGAGGCTGGAGGCCTTCGTGAACAGGGGCTTTTAAGCTTACCGAGGTTAGTAGTCTGGTGGGGGGCATGGAGGAGGTGTCGGGGGCAATTTGGGCCTGGAGGGAGTGTAGGGGGTGGAGAAGGTCAGAGAGGTACTGGGGGGCATGGAGGAGGTGTAGGGGGGGAGGAGGACAAAAAGTTACTGGGGGCACCCCCCCCCCCCCACATGCCATACGATTTCAGGTATAGAGAAAACAACTAATGACAGTGGAAGAATAATAATAAAACGGAAATACAATAACAAAATACAACAATTAATCAGACCACAGTTTGTAAAGGGAGCCCATATGGGAAATATTGGTGATCTAGGAGATGAGATTTTAGTGCTCTTTTGAACACCAGAAAAGAAAATTCCAAAATATGTGGAGGCAAAAGAGTTCCACAACGTTGACCCCGGGCAGAGTAAACAAAACTGAGATTGGGAAGTGCAGGAAAGGGGTGGTCTAAGCAAACAGGAACTACGTGTGGGGTAATTATGAATTTGGTGATTGTGGGCAAACATGTCATGAAAGAAAGGGGGAAGGGCTCTGTTTAAAGAACTATGCACAAATAAACCAGTCTGAAGATGATTCACTTGATAAACACTGAGTATACCTAACTTATGGAATAGAGGCTGAGAAGAATTACTTTTATGGTTGTAAAGCGCTTTGGATAAAAGATGTTATATAAATGCACCATTTACCATTTACTTCGACACGCTGTCGGGAGGAGCCGTAATCAAACCACCAACATTCCCGTTACCAGGCGACTGCTCTACCTACTGTTTTTCCAAGAATACCAATACTCTTGGCAATTTTTGTAGTTATGGCTGTGATATGAGGTTTCCATGATAGGGATTCATCAAGCAGAACACCACGGAATTGTGTAGAACACACCCTAGCTATGGGGATGTCATTGATCACGAGGAGTTAAAAATCACAGATTTGAGACCAAACATTTTATGTTCTTTTAATGTTTAGTGATCATTTAGCAACATGGAGGAGGGGGGAGGGGAGGTACAGGTATGGGCAGGGTAATAGATGAAAGACATAAATATAGGCAATACAATTACATCTGAATATAAGAATATGAGAAAAATAAACAGTATGCACAAGGTGCAGGTGAGGGTCTAGTAGTATATGTGGTGGGAGATTACCGTATGGGCATAATAAATCTGCTTTATTTTTTGGGTTTCTTTGGCGTTCCTTTAAGCATAAGTCCACCCTACAATAATCCGTAAAAGCCTTCACCCTATGATCATGTCCGTCTACTTAATCATATCAAACCTCTATCCAATAAGGGGTTAACAGTGTTATCTGGATACCACAACTTGTAACCAAAACCTGTCAGCCTTTTTCACTAACGAGCTCCCATGATCCTCAGCGCTCGGACGAGGGGAGCTTACTACAGGGATCTACATCCCGTAAGCCTCGGGGGGGGGGAAACAGGAGAAAGTAAGGGTCATATACAAACCTGAAACCACCACGTGTTCGCCTGGGAAACAACATGCAACTCCGAGAGCAAAAGTATTATTTTAAGGCTTATATTGTATACAAGTGAAACATATAGAGGACATTCTTTTTTAATTTATTTTACCCAGGGACACTTAGACAGTGCACATTAATTAACATCTTCAGTTTACACATCAATGTAAATGTGCCAGAGTGTCAGTGCTAGACTAATAACACTCCCTAAATGTAGCACTGAACGGCACATTCCAACAGCCATCAGACCCCTCACTGCATCACTGAGCACAGGGTGACAGTTACCATCTTCCTGGACTCTTACTTTTAAAACAACACTGTTCAATATTACACTTACTGAAGACTTCTGTAGACTTCTGTATTTTTTACTGTATATTTTTTACTGTATATTTTACACTAGAATGTTTAAGCATTACATCACGCGCAGGAGTGGTTTGTGAACAATAAACCATGCCTAGGGGTGGTCGTTAGACCCCCCTAGGCATGGTTTATTGTTCACAAATCACGACTGCAAGTGGTGTAAAGCTTTTATACAACTGCCAGATTCATCCAACCTTATTTCTATACAATAAACACACATTAATCGAAGATTTATTGAAAAAACCATCCGCCAGAAAAAGTAGTTCCCACAACTACAAAAAAGACAAGTTGCCTCCATGTGGAAGCAGCTTGAAGTGCATCCAACCAAACTAACACATCCAACTGTGTATTATTGGAATGATTGAGAGAAGTTGCCTCATGTGGAAGCAGCTTGAAGTGCATCCAACCAACTAACACATCCAACTGTGTATTATTGGAATGATTGATTGAACATTTTATTACCAGATACAGAATGGGTACAATACAGTACGGCTCAATACACACAATTGTTAAGGGAATGCAGACCTACTTTCCATAGAAATTCATTCTTAGATGCTTCTATATAAAGTAGGTAAAACAAATTAAAAAGTTTTCTTTGCCCTATAGGAAAAAAACGTTTTCTTCGCCCTATTCTTTTATTTATTTTTTTAAACCTACTGTAGAGGGCCTAAACTTAACCAGTTGGAAACCAAGCGTACAGTAATAAAATTAGCAATCAATCAATCAATCAACTCAATAGGCCATGCTCACTTAGAACAGCGCAGCACCCAGCTCTCTGACTATCCCCCGCGTTGCAGGCAGAGTGTGTGTGTGTGTGTGCGTGTGTGTGTGCGTGTGTGTGCGTGTGTGTGTGTGTGTGTGTGGGGGGGGGTGGGGGGTGGGGGGGGTGGCGGTGGGTGGAGACTAGAGCGAGCGCTGACAGTCGAAAGGAAAAAAAATTGAAAAAAAAATTGAAAATTAATCAATCAATCAAACCGCGATTTTTCTTTTGTTACAGAATGATTCAAGACCCATCAATTACATCATCCAACATTGTTTAAACGACTAAGACATTCGCTGTGACAGAATCGCTTGATATTTAGTCGTTTAGTCGCTATCAACATATCCATTTGTAAAGATTATTGTCCACCTTCTTGTGATCCGGCGGAGTGATGTGATGTGGTTCGGTTGTGGGCGGGTCCTGGGCCAGCAGCGTGGAATTGTTGCCAATAAAGACGTGTAAAATGACTGTTTCAGCCAATCAGAATCGAGAAATTTGCATGCCGTTGTATAAATATACATAACATACGAAATGTGAATCCCGGTCCGTACTTTATTATTATTATCTTATTCTTAGGCCTCTTCTATTCTTAATTCTTAGGCTATTTGTTTTGTTATTCTTATTCGTGACTTTGTTCTGTCTAAATGTCTAAATGTTTACCATGAGCGATTTGTAGTGTCAAATTTCCCTCGGGATGATTAAAGTATTTCTATTCTATTCTAGCTAATGAGCAAATTTTCATCTGTAGTCCCTGCCTACCATGCATGTCTTTATGGTGTGGGAGGAAACCGGAGTACCTGGGGGAAACCCACGCCAACACGGGGAGAACATGCTAACTCCACACAGAAAGACCCTCTGCTGGGGTTCGAACCCAGGACCTTCTTGCTGTGAGGCAGCAGCGCTGACCACTGTGCCACATGCACCGCTCTCTCCTAAAGCTAGACACCGGCGAGAGAATCCTCCACTCGGTGATGTAACCGGGGTTATGATTTGACAAGGCCACAACATGTTTGTGTGAGCTCTTACACCCAATTTAGGTTTTAATTCTGGCCCAGTCTGACCTTCTAGCAATGCTAGAATATTAACCTTATTTGGGTGTGAGAGCCAAGAAAACATATTAGAGAGATATAATCAGAGCTCCAGTCATTGTCTATTATTTAATTTCCTTTCATTTAATTTGTATTTGTTCCGTTCATGGTGATGCACAGTTCCATAAAAGAAAAAGTAAGTCTTTCATACTCAACGCATCTCATTCCATGAGTGAAAAGGAGCAGGGAGAAGAAAATCGTATTTAGCCTGCCCCCCCCTTACTCAAAAATATAAATAAACAATAGGAATAGATTCAAGATTCAAGAGGTTTAATTGTCACATACATACACAAGACATATAGTGAAATAGGAATGGAACCCGTAACCTCAGTTTTAATGCTGTCATATACCATTGTACTATAGCCATTGAAGGAACACTGAAATAATGTCTTGGAGAAGATAAAAGGTATTACAGTGGTGGTGATGGGGGGGGGGGGTGAACATAGCCAGAGGGTGTGTGGGCTGACGAGAGTGGCAGGTAAATTGACTGCAAGGATGATTAATCTTCTAAGGCTCAGATCTGGATCATAGAATAGATAGAATAGAATAGAAATACTTTTATTATCCTGTTGGAAATTTGACACTGCAAAAATCGCTCAACATTTAAACAGTTAGACAGAACAGGTCACGAATTAGAATAATGAAACGAATCTAGATGGTCCTCAATTGTCACTGGAATGTGGCTGTTATGACAGGACCGGAACCCTCCGTCTCCCTCCAGGTGGGTCTGCTGCGAGGAGGCAGATTAACTGATAAGGATAAAACGCACGGCGAGAGCGCTTGTCACATCAGAACGTCCTTTGATGCATCAAGCTTCTCCCTGAGAGCGGGAGATAAGAGGTTTTTGAATTTGTCCAGATAATTAGAAGAAAGGGTATTAGAGTGATTAAATGCTGACGTAATCAGCGGGTCGCCACTATTTACTTACCTACTACTAATGCTGCTTGTAGGTGTAATGACTCCCACCCTTTACTCGTGAGAAGCACATCTTTATTGTCACTCACTCACTCACTCATACAGTAACTCACTCACTCACTCACTCACTCACTCACTCACTCACTCACTCACTCACTCACTCACTCACTCACTCACTCACTCACTCACTCACTCACTCACTCACTCACTCACTCACTCGTTCACTCACTCGCTCGCTCACTCACTCACTCACTCGCTCGCTCGCTCACTCACTCGCTCACTCCACTCACTCACTCACTCATACAGTAACTCGCTCACTCGCTCGCTCACTCACTCGCTCACTCCACTCACTCACTCATACAGTAACTCGCTCACTCACTCGCTCACTCACTCGCTTACTCACTCATACAGTGACTCACTCACTCACTCACTCATTCACTCACTCACTCGCTCGCTCACTCACTCACTCGCTTGCTCACTCACTCACTCGCTCACTCACTCACTCACTCACTCACTCACTCACTCACTCACTCACTCACTCACTTGCTAATTCCACTCACTTACTCATACAGTAACTCGCTCACTTGCTCGCTCGCTCACTCACTCATTCATACAGTGACTCACTCACTCACTCACTCACTCACTCACTCACTCACTCACTCACTCACTCAATCACTCACTCACTCATACAGTGACTCACTCACTCAACATGTAAACAACAGCATTCATTTTGGACCCGCAAGAAATGTAATAAAAGATTTATAAAAAATAAAGAAATAAAATAATTACTCTACAGAAAAACGTTATATATAACACCTTTAACCTCTTAATTAAATATCACCCCCAAAACGGGGCCATTTTTGTTTTTGTTTTTGAGGACTGCATACTTTTTCTGCAAAGCTTAGCTTTATACTTTATACTTAGCACATGCATGAGCCTGGTCTCTTTTGAAAGGTAACATTCTGAAGTTACTAAAGCAAAAAAGGATAATCACTTTTAGTGCTAATGAAACAGAGGTTTGAACTTGAGTTGAACTTGAACTTGTGTACTCACATTTCTCTTTAGTGGTTGCCAGATTCCTGTTTTTAAGTTCCAGCATAGAGGTATGAGCTGGAAAATACTGTGGTTCCATAGCGTGAAGTCTTATGTAGTACAGGTCCAAATCTAATAAAAATCTGTAAAGAAAATTTAGCTTGAGAAAGGTTTTAGTAAACTGTGTACCAAACAAAAAAAATCTAGAAAATCCAAAATCGCTATCCACCTCCGTGCGTTCTGAAGATTCAGTCAAAACTGATTTTTGCTCATCAACTTTCACAACTTCCCCTTCCACATGTGGTATCATTGGAAGCGGACACTTGCTGACCAGTAATTTTCGCCATCAGCGGTGATTGGTCAGTTCTCGAGTGTATACAGTCAGACATGGTCATTTGATGCACGGCCTGTAAAAAGACACTCGCCTGACATATCGTCATGTAACTCGAGAACCGAGGCACGGAGTTGGTCGAGTGAGGTGGCGTTTCGAACGGTATATTACATGATCGGTGCATGGGCCCATGCACGCTAAGAGGTTAACCTCTTAAACATCGGACGGCTCGACGACGGGCCATCACGCTCACACGTCATCGCAGTTTGCCCTCGTCTGCCGGCTCCGGGCTGCATTTTTGCCAATCAACCAATCGTTGGAAAGTTTAATTTACTGCCTTTCGATCGTCACCCCACTCAACCTATTGTGTGCTTCCAGTCTCGAGTTACAAGACCAAACATCCGACGAGCGTCATTTGACAAGCCATTCGGACAAGTGACCACGTCCGGTTTGGCCGGGTCCTGAACGGACCAGTCACCTCTGATGGCGAAAACGATTGACCACCTTTGTAGCCGCTGACATTCTGGAGCCAGGGGTGTCCCACACAAGGGCTGATTGCCACGACAAGGGGGTAGAAGAAGACCAACAAGTTCTTTGTTTTGACTTGCGCGTCTGAATGAATGGGAGCGGCTATTTTGGATAATCACGCCAAATGAATGCCGGTACACACCATTACAAAAACCTTTTGTAAAACACAAATTTTCCATGGGATTGTTATAAACTTTGGACCTGTACTAGATAAGACTTCAGGCTATGGAACCATTATGTTTTCCAGGTCCTACCTCTCAGCTGGAACTCAACAACGGGTATCTGGCATCAAGTAAACAGAAATGTGAGTAAACAAAAAAAAATCTTCAGTGTGTTCAAACCTATAAATATAATAAATCCCAAATTACTTTGGGTATGCAATCGTCAGGCGTGTTGTGCAAAACTAGCCCCATTTTGGCCGATGCTTAATTAGTTAAAGGACTAATAGTTTCAGCCTCTAGATGTCACTTAAGCACCACCAAGACAATGTCTGTTTATATAACTGAAACGTCGTTATTTGACATTGACTGAACTTTCAAACTAGGAATTGCAGATAAAATATGACTCGAGATCCAGCAATATCATAAAATGTTTGTAAAAAACGACATTTACATTTTTGCTTTTTTTGGGGGCAGATAACCACGGACTGGCCACCAGTGTTAATTTTGTCAACTAAAATGATGACGAAAGATGTTCGTCAACGAAGGTTTTTTTCATGACGACAACGAGACGTGACGTCACGTTATTGAAGACCGTGTGACGCTAACGAGACTAAATAGTTTATTAAATATCGTTGACCACAACTGAGGACACAAAAATTAAATTTACAAAAACCAGGACGAAATTTCTCTTCATGTATGTTGATATTGTTGACTAAAACAAGACGAGACAAAATAATTATAACTTTTCTTAATGCCATCGTCCCGACAGAGCAGTGTGATGGGGGAGCTCTGTTATTAGCATTAGCTGAAGAGCTATTTGAAAAGCTTGTTTTAGCTTAACGTTACCTTTGCTAAAGTTGGGACTATTCATAATCCAGCTGCTGACCTGCAAGCAAAGTACAGCAAGTTGGCAAAGGAGTTCTCCAAGGTAAATCACTTTTTCACCAGTAACGTTACATTGTTTGTATTTCCATCTAGCTCGCGTTAACTAGTGGCTAACCTAGCTCACGCTAATGTGGCTAACTGATCGACCTCTCACACACAATTAATGACATGTTGCGGACAGCCATACCGGTGACAATGTTTAGCTTTTAGTGCCAAATGATAAGAGTCTGAGGCGGAGTCTCAAAAGAGAATGTTGAATATTTATTGTGCATTAAAAATCACAACAGAGCCTTTTCTACTAGCTAACCTAAACGGAGCCTTCTGGAAGCAAGTGCAACAACGTATAATGTCCGTGTGGAACCAATGTGCCAACAACCTTTCCGTGGGTGAAGCATAGTTGAGCATAGTTGTAATTTAATGATACTAATACTAATCTATACAATCACCTGTTGTTGAATAAATACCATTACTTTCTAGTTATTACTAAAAAACTGCATATATAAAACAGTAGCTGTAAAAAAGAAAAGAAAAAAAAGTTTTATAATTTATATAATATAATTATTTTTTTAGTACATTAACTAAAAAGAGACAAAAATGTCATCCGTTTTCATCTACTAAATCAAGACTAAAACAAAAAAGACAAAATTGAGACAAAAACTGACTAAGACTAAAATGCTCAGACATTTAGTTGACTAAAACTGACTAAACGAAAAATAAATGAAGATGACTAAATATGATGAAAACGAAAAAGGAGCACTTGACACATGACTAAGACTAAAACTAAAATGAAAATAGCTGCCAAAATGAACACTGCTGGCCACTACCAGCGTGTTTATCCAATCAGATGTGTTCCAGGTTTGGCAAGTAGGGAGGAGTTATACAATGGCATGCAAATGTCTTGGCTGAAACAGTCAAGTTACCGGTTGTTATTTCGTATAACACTCCACGTTACCCCAGATCCCTCCCACAACCGAATTACTTTTTTTTTCTGTCTGAATCAATCCGCCATAGATAGAAAAATGGAAGTATGAATAGCTTTTTAACGAATCCTCCAAAAAAGATACAGTCAACTGGAATATGTTAGTTTGTTACATACACATGGATTATGTAATTAATTTGTCATGACCCATTGTGAAACAAAAGAAAAATTAAAAAAGAATGGCCGTCGATCTTATTTAACATTTTTTTGTCAGATTTGATTGATTGATTGATTGATTGAAAATTTTATTAACAGATTGCAGAATGGGTACAATACAGTACGGCTCAATACACACAATTGTTAAGGGGATGCAGACCAGAGAAAGACTTTCGTCTTGTTTACATCAGGGTCCCCCATTTTCAATTCATCATAACATATATGACATACATGACATACAGATAGACATTACTGCTACATCTATACATTTATGACATACCAGATTTACAAATACAGTACTGTTTGTGATACAAAAAGAGTCAAAAAAGAGAGTATACATTTGACAAAGAAACTGTACATTGGAGGAGGTTGGGTAGGTGGGGTGGAGGGGGGGGTTGGGTAGGTGGGGTGGGGGGGGGAACTGTACATTGGAGGTGGTTGGGTGGGTGGGGGGGGGCGGTTGGCTAGGCGGGGTGGGGGGGGGGGGGGGTAACTGTACATTGGATTATCGACGAAACCTTACTTGGTCCCAAGAAAAGGGTCTTGTGTATTATTGGGTTAGGACATTTACTGTACATTGGAGGGGGTTGGGTTAGGACATTTACAGGGGCCAGTTTCGAATTGCAGTCTCCCGTAGGTGCTCTCTTTTGGTTTTGAAAGTGGGTAGTGATTCACATTCCTTTATAGCTGTGGGTAGGGCGTTTAGTCCCTTGTTGGAACCGAATCTGGGTTTAACATGGTTTGTGGAGCTCCCTCTGGTGTCTACTAGTGGATCTACTATTGGATCTACTTTATCTGTGGATGGTTTTTTTAATAAATCTCCATTATGCTTCAATTACTGTTTGTTTATTGTATAGCATTAAGGTTGGGTGAATTGGGTCATTGTATAAACGCATTACATCACTTGAAGTCATGTGTTATACAAATTAGATCACGCCTATGGGGGTCTAACGACCCTCGGCTGCGCCTCGGGCCTAACAACCACCCATAGGCGTGATCTAATTTGTATACCACACTCCGTCGTGTGATGTAATGCTTAAGTACATCACCATGGTAACGTGCATCACTGCCCAAAGGTTGACGCCCAGAAAAGTCCCAAGCACAGCAATAGAATGATTAGAATAGCTCCCTTGGCCATGGGGGGAATTCTGCTTTGGCTGACCGGTAGATATTTGGTTTCCCATGTGGGGGACCTAGGATTTTAATCCAGCTGGGTTACAATGGTGCTGTGACTGCGATAGGTATGCCCAGCGATGGGAGGTCGAAGGGGGGTCAGTGTGCTGAGTAAATCCTTGGCCTGGGGGGAATTCCCCATTCGCTAACATGGTTCATGATGTTTGGTTTCCTATGCAGGGGGAGCCGCGGGTTTGAATCCAGTGGGTTTACACAAGCAGGGTCACAGTGTGTGCCCTGCTCACTTGCGGGCGACAGTGGCTCAGGAGGTAGAGCAGTCGCTGGTAACGGGAAGGTTGGTGGTTTGATTACGGCTCCTCCCGACAGCGTGTCGAAGTAAATGGTAAATGGTGCATTTATATAACAGCTTTTATCCAAAGCGCTTTACAACCATAAAAGGTGCCAACCTGCTCATCTGGAGCAATTAGGGGTTAAGTGTCTTGCTCAAGGATACTTCGACAAGGGAGGAGCGGGAATCGAACTGGGAACCTTCTGATTACCAGATGACCGCTCTACCTCCTGAGTCACTGTCGCCCCTGAAGTGTTCTTGAGCGAGACACTTAACCCCTAACTGCTCCTCTTGCCAGTTAGGGTACCTTGTGTATACTGCACCTTGTGTATACTGTTTACTTTTACTCTTACTCATAGTATATATTCAGATAAAAATGATTTATTGCCTATATCTATTGTAACATATAATATAACCAATAGGGCATATCTTTGTTGACACTGTTTATTTATCTCATATCTTTATATTTAGAGTTAATTATATTGTTTACATGTTTGACTACATTTCTTTGCATATATTTATGTCTTTCTAGTATTACCCTGCCCATACCTGTACCGCCCCCCCCCCCTCCCTCCTGTTGCTATGATGCCCGAATTTCCCCAAGGGGATCAATAAAGGAATATCTTATCTTATCTTATGAGCTGGTCGCCACCTTGCATGGTTGCCTCCGCCGTCTGTGTGTGAATGTGAGACATAACTTGTAAAGTGCTTTGGATAAAAGCACTATATAAAATGCAGTCCATTCATATAAAATACAATCTTACGCACAAAACCCACCAGGCGCGGGCTCAAGGCGTGAGGCGGGCGGGCGATCAACGCTTCACTTTCGCTCTCATGTTAACAGCGACTCGCGGGCGGGACGCGAATTTAATCACTTTGGTTGGATTCAGAGGCATGCGCCACGTGCATTTTCACAGAAATACACTCAATATCTGCATTATTATATAAAAAATCTTCAAATGGGGACTGACTTTACATATAGACTAGGTATTTACAGCTGTTCCAATGTAAATGTGCCTTCCTCCGTGCGCTTTCGCCCGCTCTGAAGTCGGACTCGGTGTGGTTTACTCACTCGCGCTGTTCTCGCACGAAACCCGCGAGTGCTTGCGCGTGCACCTGGTGATATCCGTGCGTTACTCTTTACTCAAGATGTTTGAAGGATCAGTGGTCAGTGTGGAGGGAGCGAGTGCTCTCACTTGACTTTGTTTACCATGCGTATAATGACACACGATTGACAGGGTTCACACAAGGTCCTTGAAGTGCTTGATTTTTTACACCAAAGAATCAAGGCCTGGAATTCCTTGAAAACAGCAAAAACATTTGAACAAGGTGCTTAAAAAGTCTTTGGAATTCAAATCAACCATTCACATTGAAAGTTTTGTTCATACATGATACAATTGTTATTTTTTTTTAATCTAAAGTGTAACTAATTGTCGGAAATTGGTTTTTAACTTAAGCCATACATATTGGATCAGAGATTTTTTTTTTATATGCATTTAAAAGTGAATTGTATCCTTTTAAATGACCTTTTAAAATGAAAAAATAGTGCTTGGAAAAGTACTTGAAAGTCCTTGAATTTCATTTTGCAATGTCTGTGGGAACCCTGGATTGAACCGTGAGGTTTCATGATTCATGTTTACATTTGAATGAAGGACAACAGAAATACAGACATACACAGAGAGACAGACAGGCAAGCAGAGACAGACAGACAGACAGACAGACAGACAGACAGACAGACAGACAGACAGACAGACAGACAGACAGACAGACAGACAGACAGACAGACAGACAGACAGACAGACAGACAGACAGACAGACAGACAGACAGAGGACTAAACTACCCAAGTCCCTTCTGACAACAGTCTAGTGAACTCTTCCCTGTGTTCACACCTGTCAGCTCCTCTCAGATCATGTCCTGTTTAAGAAGGCAAACAGCAGCAGGGGGCTGGGGGCTGTTTCTGGACCCACCACCCTCAAGCCCTCAGCTGGGCTGACAGGTCCAACAGAACACAGAGGCAGCAGGAGGCTAGGGGCTGTTTCTGGACGCAGCACCCTCCTCAAGCCCTCAGCTGGGCTGACATGTCCGTCAGAACAAAGCGGCAGCTGTGGCTCGCTAACGAAGACAAGCCTTTAATTACAAACATCCCTCATTAGCACATTTTGCTTCTCGTTTTAGGCCAGCCAGATAGCCAAACAGCCACTCAGCCAGATAGCCAACCAGCCACTCAGCCAGATAGCCAACCAGCCACTCAGCCAGATAGCCAACCTGTCCGCCAGCCAGATAGTCAGCCAGATAGCCAACCAGCCTCTCAGCCAGCCTCTCAGCCAGCCTCTCAGCCAGCCAGCCAGCCAGCCAGCCAGCCAGCCAGCCAGCCAGCCAGCCAGCCAGCCAGCCAGCCAGTCCGCCATGCTGCAACATGTCTCTTCTCTCTCTCTCTCTCTCTCTCTCTCTCTCTCTCTCTCTCTCTCTCTCTCTCTCTCTCTCTCTCTTCTCTCTCTCTCTCTCTCTCTCTCTCTCTCTCTCTCCTCTCTCTCTCTCTCTCTCTCTGTCACACACCATACACACCCCCCTCTCATTATTCTGCTTGTGTGATCCATATTAGATAAGCCCTTGGGGTACGCAATTTACAAATCTCCCCCCACTGTCACACAGATGTGATGCACACTCCTACACACGTGCATGTCTGTAACATGGGAACATTCCATAGACTTACATTCATTCCGTGACTAACCCTGACTTTATTAATCCTGAATCTGAATTTCCATCTCTCACACAACCAATGGGGCTATGTGCTGCTGACCTGTCAATCTGGTGTAGAACTATAACTCATGAATAACTTTAAACCTCTCTATTTCTTGCAAATGCTCTGTCTCAGATACCTGGGTGACATGTGTCGGCAAGATACCTTACACATTGATATGAGGGGTGCTACCTATTGCTTTCACTGTCTACAATTGCCCTACACTGTAATCACAGTAATCATAATAATCACAACCACCTATACCTCAAACTATAGTCTACCCAAGTACCCATATAACTGATGATAACATTTATATACTGTATATATATACATTTATATTTACTGCATATATATGTCCATATCTGTGTGAATATATCTGCATATAATCCTTCTACAGTATACCTACTTATACACCTTTATATATCCCATATAACTCTGTATGATAGCATGTACAAGTAATGCTGTATGTACAGTATATCTATCCACATCTGTCTGTACATACCTGCATGTAATCCTTTTTATTATCTTTAGATACTATATCTATATATTATCTGTACATATCCCTTACCTACTCTTACTAGTTACGCTGCTGGCCAGTATGACTTACTACCATAGTGTCTAAATACCTGTATTACTGTACATATTAATACTACAACTCTGTACATACATCTGATTAGCACTATTACTCAGTAGTACTAATTTATATATTTTATACCCAGTTTAATCACCTGTACATTGTATATTGCTGCACTTTGTTGCACTTTACTGTTACATTTGCACTCTGGTTACCGTCGGTAGTGTGATAGTAAAGGGTTAACCTGCTGTAGTGTGGCAGTGAAAGGGTTAACCTGTGTATTGTCGCTGTGAAAGGGTTAACCGTTTGGTAGTGTGGCAGTGAAAGGGTTAACTGAGTATCTCAGACGAAGAACCATATAAGTGTTATGGTTTGTAACCGACCCCAATCGCACAACACAAGACAGGTATGAGAGTAAGCCAAGAACAGGGCAAAGGACAGGGCAGGAACAGGGGCACTGGAGAGGGGAACAGGGACAGAGGCCCGGGGAGGCGGGCTGGAGACAGGGACAGAGAAAACAGGGTTAAGGCCTTGGACAGGGCGAGGGCCAGAGCTGCTTACAGGGATGGAGTAGGAGCGCGCAGGCTAGACGTCTGGAGTGGAGCGCGTCGGCTTGAAGAGCGCGCCGGCTCGGGGTCTGGAGTGGGGCGCGTCGGCTTGAAGAGCGCGCCGGCTCGGAGAGCGCGCCGGCTCGGAGAGACGCATCCTCCCGTAGAGGATTAGGAAGCGATGCGCGTCTGGAGTAGTAGCGCGCCGGCTAGACGTCTGGAGTGGGGCGCGTCGGCTTGAAGAGCGCGCCGGCTCGGGGTCTGGAGTGGGGCGCGTCGGCTTGAAGAGCGCGCCGGCTCGGAGAGACGCATCGTCCCGTAGAGGATTAGGAAGCGATGCGCGTCTGGAGTAGTAGCGCGCCGGCTAGACGTCTGGAGTGGGGCGCGTCGGCTTGAAGAGCGCGCATCCCCCCGTAGGATAGGGAGCGATGTGCGCCGGCTTGGAGAGCGCGCCGGCTCGGGGTCTGGAGTGGGGCGCGGCGGCTTGAAGAGGGCGCATCCCCCCGTAGGATAGGGAGCGATGTGCGCCGGCTTGGAGAGCGCGCCGGCTCGGGGTCTGGAGTGGGGCGCGTCGGCTTGAAGAGCGCGCCGGCTCGGAGAGCGCGCCGGCTCGGGGTCTGGAGTGGGACACTGGAAAACCTCCCGTAGAGGATTAGAGAGCGCAGAACTGTGTCCCACTCCAGGCAAACGGCGACAGGTGGCGATGGTGATGACTCACCAGGAGCGCGGCGGTAGAACGGTAGCATAAGATACAGATAAGAGATACGGAACGACCCGACGAGGACTGGAGGGGAAGTCAGGTATTTAAAGCCCTCTGGGGCGCTAATCATAACTAATCACAGCTGTGAAAGGTAGTCCAAGGGTGTGGGCTGCTGAAGATCAGAGGAGAGTAAACGAACGCGAGGGTGGGGGCTGGTGAGGTGAGGAGACAGGGAATTAAAGGTCCAGGGAACAGGCGAACCTCACAGTACCCCCCCCTCCACGGGAGCCACCGGGCGACCCAAAAATACAGACAGAGGGGTAGGGGACATGACAAGGCAACAAAAAAAAAATTGGGCCATGCTAGCAGGGGAAGCTACACCAAAAGTGGGGCTAGCAGAGGGACAGGGAAGCTGCCAGGGCACTGCTAGCTACAGGGCCTATGCTAGCTGTACTGCTACATTAACATAGAGGCTGCGCTAGCTGCCGGAGCTAGGCTAGCAGACAGGGCTGGACCAGCATGAGAGAACAAGCTAGCTGGAAGGACAGTCCTAGCTGTGGGGAACAGACCTTGCTAGCTGAAAGGGCAGTCCTAGCAGCGGGGAAACTGACCATGCTAGCTGAAGGGGCAGTCCTAGCAGTGGGAAAGCTGACCTTGCTAGCTGAAGGGGCAGTCCTAGCAGTGGGGAAAACTGACCTTGCTAGCTGAAGGGGCAGTCCTAGCAGCGGGGAAACTGACCTTGCTAGCTGAAGGGGCAGTCCTAGCAGTGGGGAAACTGACCTTGCTAGCTGAAGGGGCAGTCCTAGCAGTGGGGAAAACTGACCTTGCTAGCTGAAGGGGCAGTCCTAGCAGTGGGGAAAGCTACACAAAAAGTGGAGGCCATGCAGAGGGACCGGGTTAGCTGCCTGGGCATGGCTAGCTACAGGGCCTATGCTAGCTGCAAGGGCTGCATTAACATAGAGGCTGTGCTAGCAGCCGGGGCTAAGCTAGCAGACTGGGACCAAGCTGGTAGTAGAGGCCTGGCAAGCTGCAGGGGAGCTAACGAGGCTAACAGGGAAGCTAACAGGGGAGACTAACAGGCTAAACAGGGGAGCTAACAGGGAAGCTAACAGGGGAGTCAACAGGGGAACTAACAGGGGAAACTAAACAGGGAAGCAAACAGGGGAGCTAACAGGCTAACAGGGGAGCTAACAAAGGACAAACTCAACATACACTGTCTGTGCTGGCTGGGGTCGTCGACTGGTCGGGTCGTACTGTTATGGTTTGTAACCGACCCCAATCGCACAACACAAGACAGGTATGAGAGTAAGCCAAGAACAGGGCAAAGGACAGGGCAGGAACAGGGGCACTGGAGAGGGGAACAGGGACAGAGGCCCGGGGAGGCGGGCTGGAGACAGGGACAGAGAAAACAGGGTTAAGGCCTTGGACAGGGCGAGGGCCAGAGCTGCTTACAGGGATGGAGTAGGAGCGCGCAGGCTAGACGTCTGGAGTGGAGCGCGTCGGCTTGAAGAGCGCGCCGGCTCGGGGTCTGGAGTGGGGCGCGTCGGCTTGAAGAGCGCGCCGGCTCGGAGAGCGCGCCGGCTCGGAGAGACGCATCCTCCCATAGAGGATTAGGAAGCGATGCGCGTCTGGAGTAGTAGCGCGCCGGCTAGACGTCTGGAGTGGGGCGCGTCGGCTTGAAGAGCGCGCCGGCTCGGGGTCTGGAGTGGGGCGCGTCGGCTTGAAGAGCGCGCCGGCTCGGAGAGACGCATCCTCCCGTAGAGGATTAGGAAGCGATGCGCGTCTGGAGTAGTAGCGCGCCGGCTAGACGTCTGGAGTGGGGCGCGTCGGCTTGAAGAGCGCGCATCCCCCCGTAGGATAGGGAGCGATGTGCGCCGGCTTGGAGAGCGCGCCGGCTCGGGGTCTGGAGTGGGGCGCGTCGGCTTGAAGAGCGCGCATCCCCCCGTAGGATAGGGAGCGATGTGCGCCGGCTTGGAGAGCGCGCCGGCTCGGGGTCTGGAGTGGGGCGCGTCGGCTTGACACTGGAAAACCTCCCGTAGAGGATTAGAGAGCGCAGAACTGTGTCCCACTCCAGGCAAACGGCGACAGGTGGCGATGGTGATGACTCACCAGGAGCGCGGCGGTAGAACGGTAGCATAAGATACAGATAAGAGATACGGAACGACCCGACGAGGACTGGAGGGGAAGTCAGGTATTTAAAGCCCTCTAGGGCGCTAATCATAACTAATCACAGCTGTGAAAGGTAGTCCAAGGGTGTGGGCTGCTGAAGAGCAGAGGAGAGTAAACGAACGCGAGGGTGGGGGCTGGTGAGGTGAGGAGACAGGGAATTAAAGGTCCAGGGAACAGGCGAACCTCACAATAAGTCTGTTTTAAAGGTGACATGTACTATAAATGTCATTTTTCAGTCTCTAGCATTGTATTATAGTAATAGGAGTTTGTATCAATGTGTTTTAGTGTCTAAATAGAAGAGAGAGGGAGGGAGGGAGAGAGGGGGCCTTGTCAATAACGGCCTGTCTTTTTTTCTCTCTCTCTCTCTCTCTCTCTCTCTCTCTCTCTCTCTCTCTCTCTCTCTCTCTCTCTCTCTCTCTCTCTCTCTCTCTCTCTCTCTCTCTCTCTCTCTCTCTCTCTCTCTCTCTCTCTCTCTCTCTCTCTCTCTCTCTCTCTCTCTCTCTCTCTCTACCAGTGCAGACTGTGTGGACTGACTGTCACTCAAAGTCCTTATGGGCGGAGCCAGGCCATAACAGCCTGAAATTTTGAGGCTAAAAAATGATGGTTTTGAGTACTTGATTAGAAATATAAAACAATGCATTTTTTTGAAAAAAACCTTACAAATGTCTTCAATAGACAAACAGGAATTGTGTAAGGTTGCCCAAATAGTGCTAGGAATAGCAGTACATAGCCCCTTTAAGTTTTCAGAGGAACAATGTTTTCAAACTTTATTATCTAAAAAGAGTGTTGTGTTCACTCATAGTTAGAGACAGTAGAGGCTGATGGGTTATATTATCGTACTTGGCCATCGCGTCCCGCTCTTTAAGCCTATCGAGATATACCTCATCTCATGTACCTATTGTACTTCATCAACGAAAAAACAAGTACACCTACACCTGCCGGGTCCCGCCCCTATAAAACAGTGGGCCTGGTCACCAAACACTCTTCCTCTATTTTCGTTTCCATCATAACGGATGCAGTGCACCTTATGTTAACTAGTTGTTATGAAAAGATTAGAGAAATTGCGTAATGTTGAAAGCTTACCGGAGGTTTGCTTACCCCTGGCATCTTCGAGGCATGTTTCAGCAACACGTCGGGCCTGTGTAGATGTTTCCTCGTCTGACGGCAGCAGACCAAGGGGCAGCGTACAAGGTTTGGCTATCGAGCCGGCTTGTACAAAGGTAGGCCCTGTGTCATCAGGCATCAATGTTGGTATTGGTAATGCTGTGGAGTATGTTTCGGCGCCACGGCCGGGGTGGCTTGGTGAACGTTCCACTGCAGTGGACGTTTTCCTGGCGATCCTGGAGCACGCTGCTAATGCTAATGCTACTAATGCTACTACTGCTAATGCTAATGTTGACGCTGAAATGGGTCGTTGTTCTAATAATCCCTGCCGCGGGACATTGCCGCTTTTCCCTCCTCTTGCCCGCTTCATTGATGAAGGTCAGTCGGTTGCTAATGTGGGGGGTTTCGCTGAGTCCTATTTACCTTTTTTACGGGTAAACGGGCTAACAACAGGGTGCAGGCCGGGTGTACCGTGGCTACGTAGCCAGGTAGCTTTGTTCCTGTGCCCCGGCAGGGATGAACGATGTCCCACCCGGCCGATGCTTGAGAGCGAATCGGCTCGGAGGGTGGCAGTATGGACGGATGAGTGGTATACTGCTGCAGGATGGTTTGTAGCGGCGGCCAGTGTTATGGCTCAGCTGGCTAGTTTCCTATCCACATTGGCGTCGGGTAGTAGGGCTATGGGTCCAGCCGACATTGTAAACATGTTGCATGTTTGTGGTGTTATAGAGATCTTGACTCAGTCGCAAGCTATAACTGCGGGGAGGATTAGGATGCTATCAACGTTTGTTGTTAGGCATGTTTGGTTGGAGCACTCTCCTCTTGGGGAGGAGGATAGGTTTTCTCTCCTCATGACTCCTTTTTCCACGGAAAGTCTTTTTGGTCGTTCTGTGGAGGCGCAGGCGGTTGTTGATCTGGGTCCTACACCGCCTCACGCTGTGCAGCCAGAGGTGGGAGCACGGTCTCGTCAACGACTGTGGCGAGATCCTCGACAGGCGGCCATGTTTCCCCCGCCAGTGGTGCCCTGGGCGGAGAGTCAAAAGGGTTCCACAAGGCCGACAGCCTTGGCGGCCGAGGGATCGGCCATTTTGGGTGAATTCGGCTTGGATAAAACAAGCCATCGTCACTTTGCCGCGAGCAGCCCGCTCCCCGTTCAATCCTCTCTCTGTTACCCACGGAAGCGGGGCTCTGATCGTTCTCCTTTGGCTGCGGGCCGCGAACCTTCTTTGAAGCGCATGCGGCCCCATTCTTCACTTATCATGGGGACAGGGGCTGACACCCAGTTGATGGCTGAGCCTGGGTCTGTCCGTGAGAATGTTGTGCTGTCGCATGGCTCCTGCACCACACATTGTGTGATGGATGAGCCTGGTGTTACAGATGCCACTAGCTATGGTGGTCAGCAGGGGGACTCAAGGCCTCTTCTGTTGAATGCACAGCAAGGGTTACCCCGGCCTCGCCTTCGCCAGGCGGGGTATCGCGCTGATGCCTCCCACTCCCGCGAGAGCGGCAGTGGTCTGCAAAGAAGAGGCGAGCGTGATTTGGGTGGTACCAATATCACTGCAGGGCTTCGGCGTGTAGGAGCCCATGGGGTCCTCATGCCTTGCGTGTCTAGCTGCGGAACAACTCCTCAGCATGCGCTAGAGGGGTGTTCAGGGGGGGGTGTGTGTCAACCAGTTTGATGACAGCTTCTCCCGTATCAAACCGGCCCTTTCTGTCGGGGTCCCCCCTTGGGTGCGTCGCACAGCGGGAGGGACCGGGCCAACTATATACTGTTCCTTGCGGCCCAGCGTCAGTTGACGGCGGGTGCGCTGTGGGATTATTTTCACATATGGCAACAAGAATGCCGTTTGGAGGGGTGGATAGAGAGAATGTTGAGGGAGGAGCTTGTTTTGCAGTTCGCACAACCCCACCCTCCGTTCTCAGGTTTGGTGCGGACCCTATTGTCAGGGTCAGAAGCAGTGACAGCCCTGGCCGACGAGATCCAATCTCTGTTGGCGAAGCAGGCCGTCGTTGTGGTTCCGAGAGAGGACGCGATGTCAGGCGTCTACTCCCGTTTTTTTCTGGTACCCAAGAAAACAGGGGGGGTCAGACCTATACTGGATCTGCCCGCGTTCAATAGGTTGATTGTAGCGAGACCGTTCAGAATGTTGACCGTCAAACTCCTTCTGCTTGCTGTCAGAAGGGGAGACTGGTTCACCTCCATAGACCTGAAGGATGCGTATTTTCACATCCCGATTTTCCCTCCTCACAGGCAGTTCCTACGGTTCCTGTTTCAGGGCGTAGCGTACGAGTACCAGAGGTTGCCGTTCGGCTATTCTCTGGCTCTCCGCACATTCACCAAGTGCGTGGCGACTGCGCTGGAGCCTCTACGTCGTCGGGGGATACGAGTTCTATTCTATCTCGACGACATTCTACTCCTCAGTCGTTCGGAGGAGGTTGCCAGGTCTCATACCAGGCTGGTGGTGGAATTCCTCACCAGGCTGGGTTTTGCTGTGAATTGGAAGAAGAGTACGCCTCTTCCCAGTCAACAGGTGGAGTACTTGGGCTTGACGTTGAGGTCGAGGCCCATGATTGTAACCCTCTCGGAGCAGCGCCGGGTGTCTATCCTTCGCGCGCTCTGGGGTTTCCGTCTGGGAGGGACGGTCACGGCGCTGCAAGTGATGCGTCTGCTCGGTATGATGGCATCTGCTCACACGGTGGTTCCTCTTGGCCTCCTCTTCATGAGGAGGATACAGAGGTGGTTTTTCTCTATGAGAATAGATCCGGTGAGGGACAAATGGAAACGGTTGACGGTTCCTTTGTCGATATGGGGAGATCTCGCCCATTGGAAGAGGCTGGGTATCCTCACCATTGGGGTCCCCATGGGCAGCAGGCGCTCACACGTCACGGTCTTCACCGATGCCTCTCTCACGGGTTGGGGAGGGACGTGTCGGACCCACGCAGTGGGGGGCAGCTGGACGGAGGTTCATGCTGGCCCATCTACCCCGCACATCAATGTGTTGGAATTGAAGGCGGTCCTCCTGGTCCTCAAACGGTTCGACCACCTGGTGGTAGGCGAGCACGTTTTGGTCAGGACAGACAGTATGACGGCAGTGGCGTATATCAACAGGCAGGGTGGGACTCATTCCATCCGCCTGCTCCGGGCGGCGGTCGAACTTTGGCTATGGGCATCTCGCAGGCTGCACAGTCTGAGGGCGCTCCACATTCCTGGTACAGAGAATATGGGCGCGGATATGATGTCTCGGGGCGGTCCTCGTTACGACGAGTGGGAACTCCGCCCCGACATAGTCAGACAGATCTGGGATCGGTACGGGGAGGCCTCGGTAGATCTGTTTGCGTGCCGACGCTCTCACAAGTGCCCCTTGTGGTTCTCGGTCAGTCGAGCAGATCATCCCCCCTTGGGGGTGGATGCCTTCTCGACCTTTCCATGGCCGCCCGGTCTTCTGTACGCCTTTCCTCCTGTACAGTTGTTGGAGCGGATACGGAGGGAGCGCAGGACGGTGATCCTGGTCGCGCCGGACCGGGGCACGGCAGTGTGGTTCCCGGTCTTGATCCGGCTTCTGGTCGCTCCTCCTTGGGTCATTCCTTGGTCGGCGACGGCCCTCTCACAGCACAACGGGTCACTGTTCCAGTACCCGATGTTGGGCCAACGCCTGTTGGTGTGGCTGGTGGGAGGGTGAGTCTGGAGAGGATGGACCCTTCTGTGGTTGATACCATCCGGAATGCACATGCTCCCTCCACTGTCGCGCTTTACGCGGGCAGATGGCGTATGTTCCAAGAGTGGTGTAAGGCGGGGGGCCGGGACCCAGTCTCCTGCCCCCTGGATGCTGTCCTGAGTTATCTCCAGTCTCTCCTTGGTAGACTGTCGGCTTCGACGGTGAGGGTATATGTGTGGCGGCTATATCCTCCTATCATGAGGGGTTTGAGGGGAATGTCTTGTTCAGCCACCCTCTTGTGAAGCGTTTCCTGCTTGGCGCTCAACGCGTTAAGCCGGTGCAACGCTCTTTGGCTCCGACTTGGGATCTTCAATTGGTCCTCGTCGGTTGTCCTTGGCCCCGTTTGAGCCGCTCGAGCAGGCGCCGTTGGGACAGCTGTCTTTCAAGACCGCGTTCCTGCTGGCTGTCACCTCCGCTAAACGCGTGAGTGAGCTCTGTGCTCTTTCGGTACGTCCAGAGTGCCTGTCTTTTCGGGCCGATTGCGGTGCTACTCTGCGACCTAATCCTGCTTTCATGCCTAAGAATATCCGGAGTTCCTTCCGCTCCCGGGATATTGTGGTTCAGGCGTTTCGTCCTCCTCCTCACACTAGTGAGTTAGATGCGGGCCTTCACCTGTCATTCCTGCTTTGGGAATTTACCTCAGCCGTACTCAGGACCTCAGGGTTACCGATCAGCTTTTTGTCTGTCATGGTGGTTCTCGTGCCGGTAAGGCACTGTCGAAAAAGCGCCTGTCCTATTGGTTGTGCGAGGGCATTGCCCTCTGCTTCACGTTGGCTGGGCAGGATCCCCCTGGGGGCGTCAGGGCGCACTCCACTCGTGGGGTGGCTGCCTCTGCCGCTCTCCTGGGTGGGGCCTCGGTGGAGGACATCTGTGCTGCAGCTTCATGGTCCTCCCCGGGCCCCTTTGTAAGGTTTTACCTCATGGACATGACCGGGGGTTCTGTCTCCCAGGCGGTTCTGGGGTCTGTGGCCTTTCCTGCTTCCCGTCCTTTGGTAGGGTAGCAGGAGTGTGTGGGTATGGGCCACAGTGTGTAGGTCACACGTGGTTCCGCCTGTGCTGTGTGTTCAAGGGGTTCTAGTTCCCTCTTGCTCGCACTCGGGTGGAGTTGACTGCGCCCCCCCTTCATTAGGAAGGATGGGGTGACGGGGCTCCCCAAACCCCTTGATGTGGGCTTACGGGTCCTCAGGGGGTGCATCTGTCGGGCCTCACGTCCGCTCTAACCCATATCTCGATAGGCTTAAAGAGCGGGACGCGATGGCCAAGTACGATAATATAACGTAAGGTTATGTATATAACCTAGTTATATGAGTACTGGCTAAGCGTCCCGCTCTTTTTTTTTTTATATATTTTATTTTACATTTTTCAGAACATTGTACAAACATGACAAACAGTATACCAACATGACATTACAGACACACTCATTAAAGAAAAAAAAACAATAATAACAAATTATTTACATTTGATATTACAACACGGTTACCAGCCATACATGACTGAGAAATATTGTGTTTGGGGTCCCTCATAGGGGGACTGTGAGATCAGACGGGCGAATCAGCTGCCGCCTCTAGCCTCATCGAGATAGGCTAAGAACGGGTCCCAGATTCTTGAAAACCTTTTAAGTGAATCGGTTCTCAGGAACCTTAGTCTCTCCATCCGTATGACAGAGGTCATGTCCGCCATCCACAGTTGGAAAGAAGGTGCTGAGGAGGACTTCCACTCCATCAGTATTCGTTTTTTAGCAACCGTTGTCCCCAGTGTCAAAGATTGTTGTACAGCTGTAGGAAGGCTCAGAGAGGACTCAGAGCAGCCGAAGATGGCGAGCTCTGCCCCCGGCTGTATAGTTATTTTGTAGGCCTTAGAGTACCAGTCAAATATTTTGGCCCAGAATCCTGTTAGTGAAGGGCAAAACCAGAAGGCATGAGAAAGTGTACCCTCTGATACTTGGCACCTGTTGCACAGAGGTGAAACAGAGGGGTAGATCTTGTGCAATCTATGCTTGGAGTAGTGGAGACGATGCACAACTTTAAATTGGATCAGCTGGTGTCTACTATTGACTGAGCCAAGTTGTACTATAGACAGACTCCTATCCCATATAATATCAGATAGATCAATACCGAGTTCCTCCTGCCATTGTTCTTTAATCTTCTCAGTAGAGGCCATATTACAAGCGTCCCGCTCTTAACCTGTTCCACCCCAGGTGAAAATCAGTAAAAATGTATACCTAGGTAAATGGAATATTGCTCCACTTCTACAAGGGCTATTTGCATATTCTTGGTATCTAGGAACATCTATGGACCTCAATGAATGTATTCTCAGTGTCAGAAATATTGTGTCTATTACTAGGCTTGCTTAAATTCTGATGAAACAAAGGAAAATATGAATTATGATTTTTCTTTTCATCTTTGACAGTGAATAAAACCATGATAATAATGACCAAACTTAAAAAAATGCCACTGAGCTCATTCAGTACCCTCTTGAGATCATGTGTACAAAAGATCTAAGGAAATTAATAAAGGGAATATGATCAAATTGAAGGTTTTGTATATACAGTACTGAATTCTCCCATCCGGACCAATGCAATTTGAAATATTATTATAGAATATAGAATATATGCTTATACATTACCTTATTATAGCCAATTCGCACATTTATATATATATACATATAGTATCTTTCAAATGGCCGAGTTCAATTTGGATATAGTATCACCAAGCGTGCATAATAACATATACTGATATTTAATGTAATCGACTGTACTTTTTTATTTCTCCCACAGTGTAATCATTTTGTAACTAATTTCAGATCTAATTATTCCTACATGATTACAATAGTGTGGAGAAACTGACTGCGTTTCAATATTTGTCAAAAACGTTACCTTTTGTAGCTTATTATCGCGAATCATAACAATTATTGATATGTTTCATTCAGAACGCCGAACTTTGAACGACCATAGCGGACCACAGGAAGTGTAGTTTGGTGAAATTTCAACACTGGCAGATAGCTAGCGAGGTCCTCTTGAAAATGGCTACAAAAAGATTCCAATTCTGATCGTTCAACATTTTCATTTCCGCTTCCGGGTCAAAAACGCGAGTTGAAAAAAAACCTTAAAATGATATAAACTCACTTTTAACCTATTGCTAAACTATTGCCAACCTAACGTTTTACATTCTACATGTATTTGTGACATAGTAGTGATAATAATACTTGAAAACGTTTGATTTTAAAAACGTTCATTTATTGGATCACTCATAAAAATATTAATATATGATAATAATGTCAAAAAGGGGTCGGTACCGACCCCGTGGGGTGGAACAGGTTGCGGCCCTGAGTTCCCTTTTGAGGGATCTTTTACTGGAAACGGGATTTTTGGCGAGGAAGAGTGTTTGGTGACCAGGCCCACTGTCTTATATGCTACGCCTCCATAGGGGTGGGACCCGGCAGGTGTAGGTGTACTTGTTTTTTCGTTGATGAAGTACAATAGGTACATGAGATGAGGTATATCTCGATAGGCTTAAAGAGCGGGACGCTTAGCCAGTACTCATATAAATAGGTTATATACATAACCTTACGTTAATCGCAGAGACGAATCGCATCGGCGATCCTGCAAAGAACAATGCATGCGTGTGTGTTCCGGTGTGTGTGTGTAACCGTGTGTGCTAACCGCTAAACATTGAGGATAGTTGCATGCCAATTAAAGACCTCTGAACAGGTCCTGCATTATTATTATTATTATTATTATTATTATTATTATTATTATTATTATTATTATTATTATTATTATTATTATTATTATTATTATTATTATTATTATTGTTACGAAGGATCAGATTAAACCGAATATATATATTTATTGATTGATATATATTGCATAATATTTGTATATCGTCTGATATCCCTTGTGTATTCTTTGTACATATACACGGAATATCCCTTTAACCTAGTACAGACCATAATATTTCGTTCTCCTATTGGACAGCGGTCCCTTAGGCGCCACTGCCATGCCCCCAGGGCCTAGTTCAAAGTCACCGCCAAAGACATGCCTGCACATGAACGGCTCTGCGCAAGAATACGAGACAGGAATAAGGCTGGTACTAGTTTGTTTGCCTAACGTATAAATATGGCGCAGGTGAATACAGAAGTAGTTCGAGTTACCCAAGTGAAGCCTCACCCACGATACAACGTGCGGTGAAGTACGGCCTGTTTGGCCCCAAATAGAGCATTGAGACCGCGTGCGAATTGATAACTGAAGTATCAGAGTTTAACGCTGTACCGTCGAGTTCGACCTATTCTATTAATTCAGTAATAGTCTATTTATGTATAGTGTATCGTGCGGCTACCGTTCTACAGTGACCAGCATCACCAACGCTTCCTCGTACCAGCTAGTGTGCTTATCCAGGCTGGGCAGCTTACCCTGGCGCCTTCACCCGAGGAGCCCTAGACGAGGACCGTGTGGACATGTACACTGGATAACCTACCCGACGACTACATAGCCCTTTTCGGCTGGATTATATTTGCTTTGGTCCTGTAACTGATGGAGCGGAGAATCGTCTACACCCACAATTGTGTGGGATTTACCCTGTGAGGAGCATCGTCGAGCCCGCCTCTAGGACGCCCGAGGCCGGCTAGCTTTCTTCAATGCGGAGCTGCATACCGGAGAATAGCTGCTGCTTTCGTCTGCCGATCAAGGGAGTAATGTACCGTCTCCCGTAGCAGGAGCTTATAGAGTCCCCGTTGATCCAGACTTTGCTACCGACAAATCCTCTCCCCTTGCTGGCCTACAACCGGAGGGACCCTACTATTATCTCCCGCTGCCTTACTAGTGTACCATAGATATAATTCCTAAGATACAGGTGGTATTCATTATCTCCTGCGTAATATGATAATGGACTTACGTTATTGATTTACTCACGCACATTCTTCGCCTTATAAGCGCGACCCTACGTAAAGTATTGTTATATACTATCATTGCTGCTAATAAATATTATTATAACCCAGATTTGTGTGGAACCGTGTCATTGTGGAGGTGTTCATATCATATACCTGTGTACTGTATGGCCAGTAGTAATGTACATAAGACAGTAGTGGTTTAATGATACCATACTTATTAATACAGTCAGGGAATTGTACCCCTCAGTTACAATTATTATACAGTAGAGGCTGAGTACTTTATTATCTAAAGATGGTAAGTTAGAGTGTTGTGTTCACTCTAGGGTTGCATATTGTAAGCACGTTCCTTACTCGGCCATTGATCACGTTAATGATCAATTCATCGATTAATTGTAACAAAAATTACCTAATTTACCAAACAATAACAAATGTATTTGTTTCCTCAATCAAAAGGTTTATTTCCACAGCAGCGATATATTGCATTCTCACAACATTGCATGGCATATGAAACATAGAAATGTAGAGGCCTAGACATATTAAAACACGTTTTTATCATCTTTAAGCCGGCAAACTGCATATGTGGCTACAAAAAACTAAAAACTAAAAGAAAACGTCACTCACCACAAAAAAAAATGTATCTAATGTATTTATTTAACAAACTCAAACATTTTCTAAACATGGTTTTAAATTAACTTAATAAATAAACAAAAACGAAAATGTCCAATAGGCCTAACTAAATAACCAACCAACTTACCAACGAAGCAACAAGAGTAGAGGCTATTATTATTATTATTATTATTATTATTATTATTATTATTATTATTATTATTATTATTATTATTATTATTATTATTATTATTATTATTATTATTATTATTATTATTATTATTATTATTATTATTATTATTATTATTATTATTATTATTATTATTATTATTATTATTATTATTATTATTATTATTATTATTATTATTATTATTATTATTATTATTATTATTATTATTATTATTATTATTATTATTATTATTATTATTATTATTATTATTATTATTATTATTATTATTATTATTATTATTATTATTATTATTATTATTATTATTATTATTATTATTATTATTATTATTATTATTATTATTATTATTATTATTATTATTATTATTATTATTATTATTATTATTATTATTATTATTATTATTATTATTATTATTATTATTATTATTATTATTATTATTATTATTATTATTATTATTATTATTATTATTATTATTATTATTATTATATATATTTTTTTTTTATCCACTTTTTCTCCCATTTTTCTATATTTTTCTCCCATCCCAATTTCGTATCATCCAATTCAACCCTCCCCTGTCATGAACGCTGTTTCTTGCCTCCCACAAGCCGGCTGCAATGTGGACTAAGTCATACATAGCACAAGTCCCCTCCGGTACTTGAGGTAACAGCAGTCGCATCTTTTCACCTGCGCAGCTCGATCTCTCAGTGGCGAGGAGTAACGCGTGGGAGGCTCACGCTGCCCCCGACACTTCCTGATTCTACTGCGCAGGCGCACCAACCGACCTGTAGGAGTCGCTGTCCACAACGCCCGATCCCCACCCATCAGTTTCCCACCCCCTAATACGGCCAATGTGTATTAGTATGAACGACCAGCTAAACTGAAAGCAATGTGGAGCGCTGGGCTCGAACAGGCGAGCCCAGCGTCTCCGCATTCGTGGCGAGCGCCTTGCCCACTACGCCACGTAGCCGCCCCTATATTATTATTATTATTATTATTATTATTATTATTATTATTATTATTATTATTATTATTATTATTATTATTATTATTATTATTATTATTATTATTATTATTATTATTATTATTATTATTATTATTATTATTATTATTATTTTGCAACAAGATAGCCTACATAGAACATAAATAGCCTGTCTCAGACTGACTCACATGGGTCCGATTTATTTGTTCTTGTTGAGGAAAATCAGCATATCGACATGGTTGTGTGTCAGACGGGAGTGCAGTCCAAAAAACACTCGCTTGGATGGTACCGATGTCGTGGTGGGTATAGATAGAGAGGTACTGGCGTGCCAGCTTTGCCAACCTGGGGAATCTCCCTGCATTGACTTTCCACCAGTCAGTTGGGGAATGGCTTCTTTTAACTGTTACGCGAGGTGGTCTGCCATATGCCGACCTGGTAAACTTCTAGTTAGCAACACCGCAGTGGTGACTCGCAAGTCCTCGGGGATCATGTACAGTAGTGGCAAGTGACGGTAACATATATAGCATTCGGTCGTCAGGGCAGTCCAGCTGTCTGTCGTCAAGCCAACCGTGTTGAGCAGCGGCAGCGTTAGCTAGCTGCGTGAGCAACTCCGAACTTCGCATTGATAGTAGAGGTTGAGTACTTTATTATCTAAAGATGGTAAGATAGAGTGTTGTGTTCATTCATAGTTAAAGACAATCTTCACTTTTTTGTTTATTATACTTTTTTTGAGGACATAGAAATTATAAGTATATGTCTGCATATATACATTATTGTATTGTCATTGTCCACATAGAACAGATAACAACATTAAACAGAAGAAAAGAAAATAAAAAATAAAAAACAAGAAAAGATAAAACAGAGTTCAAAAGTAAATAATAATACAAACAAACACTGACTTGGTCGCACGACAGTCGTCTCAAACGTATATACATAGTATATCAAATATATAGCACATGTTTAGGTACCCAAATATGCTTCTCCAATGTATATCCGGTATATCAAATAACTCACGTTGAATTAACGTTCACACAGATGAAAGACAATCGAAGTCGAGTAGTTTCTTCTGACATATCACGTTCACACTCCAAGTGATTTAGATTACCTTCACAACTGCAAATACATGGTCTGTCCAAAACTATTTCAAAACTGACTTATATTGTTCTTCAGTGCAAGGGTACAATTAGTCCCTGCTGAAAGTTATATAATTGTAATTAGCTCAAAACCTTCACATTTTTGGGGGCGGCTAAGTGGCAAGGCGCTCGCCACTAATGCAGGAGATGCTGGGTTCGAGCCCAGCTCTCGGCATTGCTACCAGCTTGGCTGGTCGTTCATACTAATACAATTGGCAGTATTAGGCGGTGGGAAGCTGGTGGGTGGGGATCGGACGTGGTAGACAGCGACTCCTACAGGTCGGTTGGTGCACCTGCGCAGCAGAATCAGGAAGCGACAGGGGCGGCGTGTCCCTCCCACGCAGACCCTCGCCTCTGAGAGATCGTGCTGTGCAGGTGAAAAGATGCGACAGCTGCCTCCTCGTGTACCGGAGGGGACACGTGATGCAAGGCTTCGTCCACATTGCAGCAGGCCTGTGGGAGGCATGGCCTAACAGCGTTCGAGACAGGGGAGGGTAGAATTGGACAAAACGAAATTGGGATGGGAGAAAAATAGAAAATGGGAGAACAAGTTGATAAAAAAAAAAAAACTTCACATTTTGAGATTAGAATCATTAGTAATCTATTACTAGTAGATATATATTTGAATTTCAATTAATGTACCGGCATTTCTTATCCTTCAATGAAGTACTCAACGGCATAAGAAAAGCATATCTGGTATTGCAGATTGATAGTATTGACACTATAGTGTTGACGATGTATTTCATCAAACAATCTAACCAACAGTTTTTGTAGAAAATCACAGCTTGTGTGCCAAATCCGTAAGCTCTGTAGATTTTACTCAACCACTGCCAACTCGGTCACACATGTGGCATTGAGGATTTTCATTTCCCCGCGGACCTGTTGAACCACGACCGTGGCGTTGGAAGCTAGCTCCTTCTTAGCCACCAGCCTGTCCTTCATATAGACGGCCATGAAGACTCGGCCCGCCGGGTTTCCGAAGAGGCCCATCTCCTTACTTTGGAAGTCGTTCCTGGCCTGGCGCCCGTCGGACCCCGTGACCTCGATGGTGATGACGTTGTCCGTGTTGTTGGCCACGTGGATTCTGTCGAGTTCCACGGCTTCTCTGGCGAACTCGTCCATCTGTCAGAAACTGCCATTAGTGGAGAGAGGGACTGGTCTATAGGTTTTGACATGAATAAACATCGGAGATGGACAATTAAATAAACATTTCCGCCGTCGACTAAAAACATGTTTCTTCAATCAATATCTGAATATAATTCTTACTCTCCTTTCACTAATATGTGCTACGCTAGTAACGCTACTATGTCTATACTACTATCTACTATCTATCTACTATCTACTATCTATCTACTATCTACTATCTACTATGTACTATGCTACTATACTACTACCTACTACTACTACTACCTACTATCCTACTATGTCAATACTACTATGTACTATGTACTATGCTACTATACTACTACCTACCCAAAGCTGTAAAGGAATGTGGATCACTACCCACTTTCAAAACCTCTCTCAAGGGACACCTACGGGAGACTGCAATTCAACACTGGCCCCTGTAAATATCCTAACCCAACCCCCTCCAATGTACAGTCATTTACCTAGTATGGTTTTGTCAATAGTCCAATGTACAATTTTGTCTGTTTGTACAGTGTCTCCCCCCCCCCCCCCTCAATGTACAGTTTTGCTTGTTTATACAGTGTGCGCCCCCCCCCCCCCCCCCCCCCCAACCACCTCCAATGTAGATTACCCAGTATGGTTGTCAATATCCCAGTGTACCCAACCCCCCCCCACCCAACCTCCTCCAATGTACAGTTTCTACGTCAAATGTATATACTCCCTTTTCCTGACTCCTTCTGTATCACAACAGTACTGTATTTGCAAATCTGGTATGTCATAAATGTATAGATGTAGCAGTACTGACTATCTGTATGTCATGTATGTCATATATGTCCTGATGAATTGAAAATGGGGGACCCTGATGTAAACAAGACGAAAGTCTTTCTCTGGTCTGCATCCCCTTAACAATTGTGTGTATTGAGCTGTACTGTATTGTACCCATTCTGCAATCTGTTAATAAAGTTTTCAATCAATCAATCAATCAATCACTATCCTACTATGTCTATATTACTACCTACTATGCTACTTTGTCTATAATATATACTATGTGCGATGCTACTTTGTCTATACTACTACCTACTATGCTAATATGTCTATACTACTATCGACTATGTACTATGGTACTATACTACTACCTACTATACTAATATGTCTATACTACTATCGACTATGTACTATGCTACTATGTCTATACTACTAACTACTATGTACTATACCTATACTACTACCTACTATGCGACTATGTCTATACTACTATCTACCATGTACTATGCTACTATACCTATACCACTACCTACTATAATACTACTATGTCTATACTACTATCTATATACTATTATACCTATATTACTAACTACTACTATGCTCAACTCTATACTGTGTAGCACTCAAGCTCTGCACTGCTAGACGGATCAATACCACGGACCCTTAGCCCCCAGAGATGTACCCCTTCCTGCTGACATGTTGTATACAATTCGTAAGTCGCTTTGGATAAAAGCGCCAGCTAAATGACTATATGTAGAAGTTTGTGTGAGGTCTTACAACCAAATGAGGTTTTAATTCTGGTTCAGACCTTCTATAGCAATGCACTTATACTAATACATTTGAGTGTAAGCGCTCACTCAAACATTTGATGGCCTCATAAAGTCAAAGAGACACATTCATTGTCTATGAAGCAGCCTCACATTTGACATCCCAGGCAGGGCTTCCCATGGAAGGGTTAGGGTTAGGGTTTACATCCCAGTCAGGGTTTCCACACAGAAGGGTTGTGAGTCCGACACATTTTTCAAATGATTTTCTTTGGCTGGCGGCCAAGTGTCTTTTTTTTGACAGGGGCTCTACATTAAGTCGGCACTAAAAGATGACTGGAGATTTGAAAATATGACTGTGATGTGATGTGAACGTTGTTATAAATATGCCATTTATTCAACACACATTTTGAAATATAACAAAGAATCTGACAACAATGTACAGCATTGGAGTGCTGTGTTTTGAACAACAACAACAGCATAAATTAAATCAAATGGAATAAACTGGCTACTGTTCCTTACAGCCTTGGAATGCAATTAATTGGCCCTAGTAAGTATAAGTCTTTATTTGTCATCAGATTAACACACACAGACATGCGATGGGCGACCCACAGGAACACACACACACACATGCACTGAGTCGCTGACGAAATGTTCTCTGCACCTCCCATCACGTCGTCCTTCCCCCCCAAGGGCAGCCGGGAGCAGACAAGGGCTGCGGCGAGCGCCATGCCCGGGGACCAATCCAAGTGCTCCTGTCCGTCTTCGTCAGGGACGCAACAGCGCTAGCGATCTGTTGTGCATGTTTTTCCATTGGGTTTATCTTGGGTTTACGAATAAAGGAATCGTATCTTCCCTGGTGCTTAGGGCCGGTGGGTCACCAATCTTGCAATAGACCAGGGGAAGCCCTGCCAGTGACATCACTGAGTGATTGGAGGGTTCCCTCTTTAGGAGAGAATCCTGTGTGTCGACTGCACCACCCCGGGGCGCAGGAACAACATACCTGAATTCTTAAAACCTGAGACATTTACATTTACATTACATTTAGTCATTTAGCTGACGCTTTTATCCAAAGCGACTTACAAGTTCTGTACCACAAGTCATCAGGAAGGGCACAACTCTATCAGCTGAGTAACAATGTTCATCAATGTGTTGCGTGCTACAGTGTAGGTTAGTTTATTAGGACAAGTGCATGACAGTAAGGTTAGTTAGGGTTAGATTTTTTATTTAAGTAAAAAAAAATATCTTTTTGAGATAATGGTTGAAGAAGTGCGTCTTTAGTCGCGTGCGAAAGACTTGGCTGTCCTAACTGGGGTGGGTAGTTCATTCCACCATTGTGGGGCAAGGACTTTGATGACCCTCCCGGAGCTCGGATAGGAGTGGGTATGAGACGGCCAGAAGATGCAGAGCGGAGGGGTCTTGAGGGTGTGTAGTTAGAGACCATTGACCCCATGTGTGAAAAATACACTCATCCACAGCAAAGGATGCGTCGGTATCGTGGAGGCTTTCCTCTAAGGCCTCTGTTCACACCTCCCCCTCCTCCTTCCCTTCCTCTTCCTCACACCTTACCCTTTGTCTCGCCTCACCTCTCATCTTCCTCACCTTCTCGACCCAAACCACCCCTTTCCACAACCCCCCCAGCCCCCTTCCCACAAAGCTTAAAGGAACACGCCAACTTTTGGGGAAATTCGCTTATTTGTCATCTACCCTGGAGTTAGACAAGCAGATACATACCATTTTCTTCTCTGTGCATGCATTGCATTAAGCTTAGGGAACAGCCGCACCGTTAGCCTAGCTTAGCATCATTCACTGGAAGTAGGTGTGCCAGTGTAGCCTAGTTCCCCCAATACACTCCAAATACAACTCCAAAACATTCCTGTAAACATGTTATCCTCCCACCTCTTGCAGAGACAAGTCGCATTTCTTTCCTCTCTCCCAAGGCCTTCAAGGCCGTTCCTACCGCCGCCTCTACTGCACCATGGAGCCTGACGTTGCTATGCCCTGCTTCGTGCCGGTGGCCGGACTATACTCAAATCAACTCTAAATGGATCTAATCAGTGGATTGCATATTTTCTTCAAGAAGCAGAATAAGGCTAACCCTCTCTGCCTATTGGGACATCATAATTGGGCTACAAACTTGAAGACGTGGTATTATTTGGATTATCGAAGCTTTTGGACTGCAATAAGCAGATTTTGGATCTGTTTACCGTGCACAGGATCTACCAAAATGAACTGATAAGACACTTGGACACTTGGACTAATAATGCATTCAGTCATTTGGACGGAGTTGTTAAAACTCACTCCACTCAAATCAATAGAGTTATATTCCACTCTATTCAAATCAAATTTAAAGGGACGTGGCTGGGATAAAACAAATTCCCCACCCAGGACTTGGCTTGTGCACTCCCCCCCACCTTCCCCCCCCCTCCCACCCCCCCCCCCCCTACAGCCCTGTAACAACCCCAACCCACTCCCCCCTCCTTCCGTAAATGGCGCTGCCTATGACGGCTGCCAGTCTGTTTGCGGTGGTGAATATGCATATGTTTGTCTCAAGGCTCTGTACCATTATTACTATCTAAAATGTAATAATTGTGGAATATTACTGTAATGAGCTGTATGTGTATGATCCAAGCGTCCTATGATCCTCATAGGAGCATAACAGAAAAAAGCATTCCATGTGAAGGTATTCTGTATCTTTGCATGTCAACTAATAAAGAAACTTGAACTTGAAACTTGATGTTGTGACCTGGGTATTTACCACGTGGAGAAATAAAAAATAATAATTAGATTTTTTATTTTTTTAATTTTTTTTGTTGCAAATGTTTTTATTTCCTCTTTTTCAAAACATACATAGAACAAGACATCACAATACAATAGATTTACGGTAATAATAATAATAGATCGACACTAACAACAATAACACTAACAATGATGACAACCGAAATTATAGTAAAAATAATAAAGACATAATATAAACTATAAAAGTACATTATCAGACATGACAAAAGACAAACAACAAAGACATGGCTCAAATATTCACATGTTGTACTGTATATACAGCAGAAGTGGCGGTTAGGGAGTCAACTCCTGGTCCACGATAGCACCCAGTGTACTGATAAACTGTGTGTGGAGTGTGTACGTTTATTTTGTACATGTGTGTTTTATATGTGTGCGTTTAGTATGGATGTGTGTTCTATGTGTGCATGTTTTATATGTGTGAGTGCACGTGTTTGTGTGTGTGTGTGTGTGTGTGTGTGTGTGTGTGTGTGTGTGTGTGTGTGTGTGTGTGTGTGTGTGTGCGAACAGGCATGTACATCTAAGTACATTATGATACCTTCTGCAACGACCCAAAGCATCTACACACAAGACATTAGTGATCTCTAGGGAGGCTAACAGTAATGGGGAAATCCGGCGAGTACAGTGGTGGATAGCGCAGGTCCAATATGAGATAGATATGGGTCCCATATTTCATAAAAAGTGTCCAACTTGGAGTGCAGCATACACGTGATGTATTCACAAGGAATACAGTCCATAATAATGTTGTGCCATGACCTCTTTGATGGGACCTCGTCTTTGATCCAGAACAACAGAATGTTTTTCCTAGCAGCAAATGTCAACTAATTGAACAGTCTCCTATGTTTGAAATTGGCAATATGAATATCTGGGAGGTCTAGTAAGAGGCAGAGGGGATCCAGTTCGATGGGGGTCTGGAATATATCAGATAGTTCCTCTACGATGTCGAACCAATAGCTCTGGAGCTTTACACAGGACCAAAAGCAGTGGACGTGGTTTCCAATCTCTATCTTGCATTTAAAGCAGAGTGGGGATGCATTGGGATCCATTTTACTCTTAAGGGCAGGGGTAATATGAATGCGGTGTAAGATTCTAACTTGGATAGACTTGGTGCGGTTGCTGTTGAAGTCAGAGGTTCTAGGTAGGATTGTTATTAACTGTCTAACTGTATATATAACTGTTTCCACTAGAGGGCGCTCTAGGCGGAGCTACTCAAGACACCACCAGGTGGCGAGTATAAATAGATATGTCTCCTCCTACTCGATCTCTCTTCCCCCACCTACCTCTCACGAGGAGGACTCATGTGTTACTGCTCTGCCATGTGAATAAACAAACCATGCCAGTTAAGGCTCAAGATAGAAACCATGCCTCTTGACCACATTATTGTCGCCCTATAGCCGGATTCTGTCAACAGTTGCAAACAGAGATTTCTTTTGCGTAGGTCCATGCATCCTGCCAGTCCTCGTCCGTGATCTCTATGTCCAAGTCTTTTTCCCAGGACAGTTTAGTAACAAGGGAAGATAAAGATGAATTAAGGTTTAGAGTACTATAGAAAATAGATATTTGTTTTTTAGGAATCTGCAAGGAGAGGGCTTTCTCCACCTGCGAGGTGGAACTGTTAATTAACAGTGAGGTGTCCTTGGTGATAAACTGCCTAATTTGTAAGTATTTAGAAAATTCCGTTTTCAATAGGCCATACCGCTGCTGCAGCTGTAGAAAGGACATTAGGGTCTGGCCATCAAACAAGTGGCCAAGATTAGTTATGCCCTGCGTATGCCAATTTGGTCTGGCTTAAAGTCAGGATTGCCTACGATCGGGGTAAGAGGAGAGGTCAGCTTAGCTCGGCCCTCCACCTTACGGACAGTCTTCCAGGCCTTGACGGAGCATAGTGTGATGGGGTTAGAGCATATTTTCCTAACAGACTTAAAGTCTTTGATAAATAGTAGGTTCCACAGGGGGGACTTAGATTGCGAGGATTCAATGTCTAGCCCGATTGATAGTGGGTCTGATCCAGAGCATGTGAGCGGCGCAGCGCGGGAGCGGAGCGGGGACCGTCACTCACATCCTGCTAAGACCAAAGTATAATCCGCCATCTTTAAAGTTAACGCTGTTGTTGTTAGCTTACATGCTAACGTGTATGGGATCGACCATAGCATTGCGGCTAGGCTAGCTACCATGGCTTAGTAGAGCTAGTTGAATGGATAAACGTTATTTGACATTGCAGAATGGGTACAATTACAATACGGCTCAATACAAACAATTGTTATTATCCCTGTACCCAAAAAATCCAAGCCTGCTTGCCTCAACGACTACCGCCCTGTAGCTCTCACCTCCATAGCCATGAAGTGCTTCGAGAAGCTAGTAAAGGGCTACATCTGCTCCTCCCTCCCCATCAACATGGACCCCCTGCAATTTGCATACCGCCCCAACAGGTCCACGGAGGACGCCATATCCCATGTGCTGCACACAGCAGCATCACACCTGGACAAGAGGCAGGGGAACTATGTGAGAATGCTATTCATCGACTACAGCTCGGCATTCAATACCATAGTCCCCTCCATACTCATAGCCAAGCTCAGGGACCTGGGCTTGGGCTATGACCTCTGCCAGTGGGTCTTGGACTTCCTGACTGGCAGACCCCAGGTGGTGAGAGCAGGCAACTGCACCTCCTCATCCATCACCCTCAACATAGGGGCCCCCCAGGGCTGTGTTCTGAGTCCCCTCCTCTACTCCCTGTACACACACGACTGTGTGGCTCAGCGGAGTAGCAATACAATCGTCAAATTTGCTGACGACACAGTGGTGGTGGGCCTGATCTCTGCCAACGACGAGAGGGCCTACCTGGAAGAGGTCAAGGTCCTGGCGGGATGGTGCCAGGAAAACAGCCTCTCCCTGAACGTCAGCAAAACAAAGGAGATGATTGTGGACTTCAGGAGGTCGGGGGTCAAGGACTACAGCCCCCTCAGCATCGACGGGGCACCGGTTGAGAGAGTCAACAGCTTTAAGTACCTCGGAGCCTACATATCCGAGGACTTGACATGGACCACACACATTAACAGTGTTGTGAAGAAGGCACGACAACGCCTCTACTTCCTCAGGCGCCTAAGGAAGTTCCAAGTCAGCCAGAAGATCCTTAAGAACTTCTACTCACGTACAATAGAGAGCATCTTGACCGGCAACATCACCTCCTGGTTTGGGAATAGCACTGCACAAGACCAAAGCACACTACAAAGAGTGACACGTTCAGCCGAACGCACAATTGGAGGGGGGCTCCCCACCCTCCAGAACATTTACTACAAGCGTTGCAAGGGCAAGGCTAAGAGAATCATTAAAGACTCCAGTCACCCGAACAACTGCCTCTTTGAACTGCTGCGGTCAGGCAAGCGATACAGGAGTCTCAAGGCGAGCACAGAAAGACTCAGAAGAAGCTTCTATCCCCAGGCCATCAGGCTGCTAAACGAACAATGAATGAACACTACACAACAACAACCACCAAACGCACATAGCACACACATCCACACGCACACACTCACTTTAAACAAACACACTGTAGCACCCACTCCACACACTTATAGCACACACCCACTTTAAACAAACACACTGTAGCACCCACTCCCCACACTTTATATTTATGGATGAAGGATTGCACTACAACTCGTACACCTTACTGTAAATTGTACCTAAAATTGTACCTCATCCCATTTCTGCTTTGCACTAGATAGTACTGTACATTAGTACACTGCATAGTATTGTGTATTGTATATTATATGGTAACTCAGAACATTGTACATATGTCTATACCGAACACTGTGACCTCATTTTCTTCTTCTAAATTCATGCTATATTATGTTATTATGTTATTTGATACTATCTTGTCTAGCACAGTCTCTGGAGCGTAACAGTAAGAAGCATTTTGTATGAAAGTATTCTGTACTTCTGTATGACAACTATTAAAGAACTTGAACTTGAACTAAGGGGCCCAGGGGGTGTAGACTGTTGTAGTTTGGTCAAATCAAGCTAATTTACATCATGCTCCAAAAAAAATTATTCTGCTGAGCGAGCTGTGGAGCGGGGAGCGCTTGATTCGTAAATGAAGGTGAGCGGTGAGCGACTTGGGGGGGCGAGCCAACATGAGCGAATGAGAGCGGAACCAGACGTCTAGAGCGAAGAGCGGAATTCTCGAGCGCTCCGCTCCGCTCACATGCTCTGGTCTGATCTGAACCAACCGACAAGTACCCTAAGGTGTGCTGCTAGTTGGTAATGTCTTATATTAGGTAGGTCTAGACCCCCATCTTCACCATCCATCTGTAATTTGGCCATTTTCAGATGCGGTTTCTTCCCATTCCAAATGAATGAGCTTAGCCAGCCTTCTAGCACCTTGATACCCTTGTTTGTCAGCAGCACTGGAATCATTTGGAGAGGGTATAATAGTCTGGGGAGTACGTTCATTTTGACGAGGGCTATCCTACCCAGCCAGGAGATTGGTAAAGGGGCCCATCTAACTAAGTCTGCCCTTATGGTGTCTATAAGGGGGGAAAGTTGGCCTTAAACAATGTATCATAGGTGGGTGTCACAAATACTCCTAAGTAAACAAAGCCGGAGGGCGACCAGCGAAATGGGAAGGGCTCGGGCAGGATCGGGATGGATTTAAGTGTCCCAAGTGGCATTGCTTCGGATTTGGAAAAGTTAATTTTGTACCCCGAGAAGGTTCCAAATGTGGAAATCATGCGGGTTAGACATGGAATGGAAGAGTCAGGTTTAGATATAAAGATCAGTACGTCGTCCGCGTAAAGAGTGATTTTGTGCTCCCTCTCGCCCACCCTAATACCTGAGACCGCGGCTGACTGCCTAATGGCCTGAGCGAGTGGTTCTATGGCCATGTCAAATAGTAAAGGGCTAAGAGGGTCCCCCTGGGGGTTCCCCCGTTGTAGAGGAAAGTTGTTAGACCTAAGCCCTAAGTCAGAACCGCCGTCATCCATGAGTTGTAAAGAACCTTGACCCAGTCAATAAAACTGTTTCCTAGGCCAAATTCAGCGAGGGTTAGAAACAAATACGGCCATTCTACACGGTCGAATGCCTTCTCCGCGTTGAGAGACAGGGGTGGTCTATCTCACAAGTCATTTGGATGATATTAAGGAGCCGTCTCATGTTGTCGGTAGAGTTCCTACCCTTAATAAAACCAGTCTGATCTTCGTTAATAATGGAACAGAGCACTTTTTCTAGGCGCATGGACAGGATCTTGGAGAGACATTTTTGGTCCGAATTAAGTAGGGCTATAGGCCTATTGAGGCGCACTTTTCAGGGCATTTACCCTTTTTAAGGAGAAGGCAAATATTAGCCTCCCGTAGGGATTGGGGTAATATCCCAACCTCAGAGGAATGATTAAGCATTGCCAGCAGGGGATCCAAGAGAATATGACGAATTCCTTATAGAATTCGCATCCGAAACCGTCCGGGCCCGGAGCCTTACCAGATGGCATACCCTTAAGGGCGCACAGAGCTTCTTCCTTCATAATTGGGGCGTTAAGGAGCAAATTCTGAGCTTCCGATACCTTAGGGAGGTGCAAGTCAGCGAAAAAAGCTTGCATGTCAGAGAGAGCACCATCGGGTTGTTCAGTCCTATAGAGTTGGGCATAGAAAAAGGCAAACTCTTTATTAATAGTTTTGGTGTCAAAGGACCTGACCCCCGTTTGAGTCCGAGATTGAGGCTATTACTTGGGTGTCAGCCCTCTTTTTTGCCAAGTTAGCTAGGCACCTGCCAGGCTTGTCACCATGTTCGTACATTCTCTGTCTGGCAAATTTAAGAGAGTATTCGGCGTCTTGGATCAGAAGAGTGTTTAACGCAGTTCTGGTGGCCGTAAGCTCTATAAGCACAGCCGGGGCTGGGTTTGAAACATGTTGATTCTCAAGGTCGGCTAGTTTGGATTCAAGAAGTTTGCATTGTTCATTTTTCTTGCGTTTCTTGGATGATACGTAAGACATAATCAGTCCGTGAGAAAATACCTTGGATGTTTCCCAGAGCAGAGACGGGTTATCCGTAGAATGTGAGTTAATTGAGTAGAACATTTTAAATTCCGATTCGAAATAGGAGACAAACCTATCATCCTTGAGGAGGTATGGGTTAAGACGCCAACGTCTCAACAGCGCCCTCTCTTCTGACAAGGAGTAGACCAGATATATAGGGGCGTGATCCGATAAAACAATACTTCCGATTGTGCAGGACGATACCAGAAAGAGCTTAGAGGAAGGGATGAAGAAATAGTATATTCTACTGTTGCTCTTATGTGGGCCGCTAAAAAAGGTGAACTTCAGTTTGGATGGGCAAAGGGTTCTCCAGACATCTGAGAATCCAATGTCTGTACATAGGGAGGAGAGCATTTTTGCTTGCGTAGAGGGGGAGCCGAACTGGGTGGGAGTTTGTCAAGAGACGGTATAAGGTGACAGTTAAAGTCTCTGCCCACAAAAGCATTCTCAGAGGCCAGGCCATTAAATTCAGTAAATACTTTGGATAGAAAGTCAGGGGAGTAGCCTGGGGGACAGTATACATTCATAAATGTAATTTCTTTACCCTTAAGAACCCCTTTGATAATCACATAGCGACCTTGGCTATCTAAAGAGGAAGTTATGAGTCTAAAGGGGAGATTTTTATTGATCAGTATGGCCACTCCCCTACTAAATGTAGAATAGTTTGTGGCGAAGACCTGTCCCACCCAACTCTTTTGGAGTTTAGCGGCGTCGTTGGGTACCATATGGGTTTCCTGTAATAAAGCAATAGAAACATTCTCCTTCTTTAAAAAGGTCAGAATCGCCTTCCTTTTTGCCAGTTTCTGAAGACCTCGAACATTCCAGGAGCAGAGCTTAAAGCTCTCAGAGTTAGCCATAGCCATAGAATATTAGGGGGTGTGTAGACAGGGCAGACCTAAAAAGGCCTGTGGGCACACCAAATTCACCTATTTTAACCACTAAGCATATGTACCTAGAACCATACATAAAACAAATATGTTCAGTAGTAGACATGTGTTCTGAGCCATACATAAAACATACATAAAAAACATATAAAGGTGCGGGACCGGTGGGCCTTTCCCCAACAACACAGGGACTCACCATAGGGCCTAAAACCCTCAAACCTACCATAAGTAGATTATTCTCTCAGTGGCTGCTTGCCACACTCCCAAACATAAACAAAAAAAAGAAAAAGAAAAAGCCTCAAAACGTAAAGTAAATGGAAAAGTTCATATTAAACCTTATAAGAACATGGCTAGGTTTAAACAAGAAACCTAGAACAGGAACCATAGCAAGAGAAAAAGGGGGGGGTAAATAACCTGTGCACTGCATGATAAATGTGTGCAGTACATCCACCAGGCCGGAAGAGGGCGATACTCTGCTGACAGGTCCGTTGTTTCCTATGGTTCACACAGAGTAGCTTGCTGCCTTGTCATAGCGCAATTAGACCGCCGTGTCAGGAGAGGGCGCTGTGCAAAAGTTCGTCTGACATTTTAGCGGCCTAGCAGGTCAACAGCAGATGATGACGCCTCTGGCCGCAATCGCGACCATTTGCCATGTGTGTGGCTACCAGAACGTAGCTGGAAAAGTGTGGCTGATGGATCCATGAGACCCCAGTCCGAAAAAATATGTACACACACACTAAAAAAAGAAAAAAAATGCATCACGGAGGCATTAAGCCAAGTCGTGACGAGGCGTAAGTGACACGCATAGAAGTCCTAGGTCATTTAAACAAAACTAGCGCTTAGCTCCCCGGCATATAGTGGACGTAAAAAAATAAAAAATAAAAATAAAGTGGCATTATGTAATAGTTATACAAAACAGACCAGGCCAACCCCCCCTTAAGTCAGACGATGAGAACATTTTAAATAAAGCATCCAGGCGACACCTAACGTCACACAGTCAACCATATTTATAAGAACGAAGAAATATAGAGTGATATGACGCTCGGCACGTTAGCCATAGCGAAGTGCTAACGGCCCAAAATCAAGCTACTACCGCGGTTGGTACTGGTGAGGCCGGTGTTGAGGCCTCTTTACGCCGGTTCTTCAAGAAGTCCATGGCGTCCTCAGGCGATGAAAGATGTTTTCTCGCCCCGTCTCCGGTTGTGATGATAAGTCTTGCAGGGAACTGAAGAGACGGCTTGAGTCCTTGCTTATAGAGGGGGCCCATGACGTCTTTGTAGTGGGAACGCTGCTCCACGACTTCAGGGCAGTAGTCTTCAACGATTAGGACTGGTTTCCCTCTGTATTTCAGCGTTCCCCTCCTCTTCCGTGCCAATAACCTTTCTAGGCCTGGAGCCGGGTGCTGGCTTGGCAGTAAGGGCCCTATACCACCGGTCCAGTTTGGGTGGTGTAGGGAGGACCTCCTTCCCCAGAATTTCAACCAGTACCTCCGCAAAAAAGTCACTGGGCCGGTCGCTATGAACGGACTCATCCAGTCCTAATATGCGAATGTTAGACCGGCGGCTCTGGGATTCGATGTTGGTTAGCTTAGCCTTTAGCTTGTCATTGTTCTCTTCTAGCGCCGTACACCTAGCCCCTAGCTCGTCCACCCTGCCAGTCCAAGTATTCAAGCCGTCTTCCACGGAGGTCAGACGCTCTGCATGGTCATTAACCGACGTCCAGAGGCTGTCGAGTTTGGTTTTGAGTGAGGCAGCGGACGCTCTGATTTCGTTGGTTAGGGATTGCCTGAGCTCTTCAATTAGCCCAGCAATGGCGGTTATATCAGTGGGAGCATCGTCCTTGTTGGATTCATTTCTCAGTTGTCTCGTCGCCATTATAGTTCTTGCAGCCAAAATAAATAGGTAGAAACATAAAGGGGGTATATACAAAAAGGTTTAACCAAGTTGAAAATATAAAAAGAGGCTTTTAGGACTAAATATAAAAATACGGGAGTCACATCGTGGCAATGAGCGACTACTCCATCCTCAACCCGGAACCGGAACCATCGACATTTTTGTTTTCTAAGCAGATATATACTCGGATTTATTTTTTACCAAACCACTGCTGCCTGGGCACAGTGATTTCATCACCTCAAAAGCCCTATTGTTTTTTTTAAAAACTGACACTAAGCTAGGCTAACGGTGCGGCTGCTGTTCCCTAAGCCTAATGCATGCACAGTGAAGAAAAGGGTATGTATCTGCTTGTCTAACTCCAGGGTAGATGGCAAATAAACAAATTTCCCCAAAAGTTGGCGTGTTCCTTTAAGAGCAAAGCTCACAGAACTGAGACGGGACTTGACTTCTCGTGGATGAGACCTCCTTCCAGTCTCCTGAACCGCAACGCTTAAACAATACATCTGTATCAACCGTGAAGATCTGACCACGCACATAATTGACCTCTGCGGTTCCAGCGCACTATGAAGCAGATCCTTACCATTCCAACACCACCGCCGGCGTGATGACCGGTCTGATGACCGGCGTGATGGCCGATCAGAATGCCGGCGGTACAACCGGAGGTGACATCGCCGACAGTGTATTTGATGGCGTTGTGGAAGGCGTCCGTCGCGGCAGGTATTACAACGCCACCGGCCCAGGTGACGGCCTTAGAGATGGCATAACCAAAAACATGAAGGATCTCCATCCTGAGAGAGGAGGAAGTAACCCATGGTTATTGCAGAGTAACATTTGTCACATTTGAACGTGATTTAAACAAAGGTTTTCAACTTCAATGACACATCACACGTTGTTGTTATAATCAAGATGCATATTTGGCTAAATAATGTTGTATAATGTTTGAACTTTTAACCAAATGTACATCCAAGGCAATAAAATCAATCAATTTAGTGTGTAAGTCTGACGTATATACATGTATCTATAAGCAGTTTATAGACTTACCTTTTCTTGTTGTTTGAGACGAGAATACGCTGTTATAAGAGAGATAGAAATTATGGTTTGAATCATTCTAAGGTGGGCCGGTCTCAGATCCTAAAAAATAAACCTAAATCATAAACAATGTTGGTCTCTGTACTATCCAGGCTATTTAAAGTATAGAATTAGAATACTCACAGGTTTGAAGTGGAATTATTTTGTAACTACAGGTTGCAGAAGAATTCTGAGTTTGTCGAGTTAGATTCATTCATTATTATGTTGTTTATTGAGTGGCTCCCCTGTTCATGTTTCATTTCTCAGAGGTTCCAGAACGGCTTCTGCAGGCTTGTGGTGCAAATCACCTGATATTGTGATGCTTAATCAGGCTTATGTCCAGTGCCGCAGACGGGATTTCTTAAATACCGAGGTCACGAGTTGTAGCCCAGCCAGGGGGCTTCGGGGGAGGGGGGGGAAAAAGGGGCATTTCGAACACTTTAGTATGCATTTTGCATTTGGAGAGCAACAATAATCACTTAGGAAATAATGTCAGTGACAACACCTAGATGAGAATTGAGAATCCAACACTTGCACAAGATAAGTCATAAATATGTCCCATTTTTTAAATGATTGAGTTTCTTATTGCATTGAAATCATGGAGCGCAACAGTAGTTTCGTTCGGGTTTTGGCCTAAATTCTCACGCATTACTCAAGTTCATTCAAACTATAATGTAAGTCATCTAAAAGTAACACATGGCATGATAGTGAACATCTGTGTATAGAATATAGTATAACAAAGTGAGTGACTCAAAGACAGTACTGTGTTGACGTAGGGGTGCTGTGGGGACTACAACGCCCCCTAGTGGCAGTGGGCAATATTTTAAAGACAATATTATAGTCTATATTTTATATATAGTTATATATTTGTTTGCCATACAAAATGTGTTCGGCAGTGTATTGCCACCCATGCGCTGAACTGACGTCGGTCTATCTCCCACGTGCAAAATATTGGCGACAGCCGGCGTTTGAAGCATATCTCGGCCCTCAGTGAAACTACGGTTTAGCAGTCATTGATACAATTCAGCTGTCTGGGTCATATATATGACAAGCAGGTGCTCAGGAAGGCGTCATCGATTAGAGTGGACAGCTCTCACCCTCTAAATCCGGAGTATCAATTATTGCCTTCCGGCCAACGTTTGGAGACCCCTGCAGCTAAAAACAATAGATACAAATTCTCATTTATACCTACCTCCATTCGTGCCATCAATGGAGGAGGCAGGAGAGGGCGGCTTTGAGGTGGGTGGGTGGGTGGGTGGGTGGGTGGGGGAATAGTTGTGGTTGCTTGTTTGACTGTTGTCATGATCTGATCCTGTAACCATGTACTGTACATGTCTGTGTTCCTCTTGTTATCTATGTTTGCTGTATATATTTTTTGGAGCTCCTATTTATCTGCTGTAACATGAATTGCCCTGTTTGGGACATACTAATAAACTTGACCTTGACCTTGTGAGTGCAGAAAAATAATAGTCGGTCAACATATTTTATTCCCTATTGTTGGAGAACTTCAAACGTACTTGCTGCTAATCAGAATTCCGACGAGTGGGCGTGTCTCTGTGAGCCACTTACTGGGACAGCGGCGGGAGAGGGAGGAGAGTCCAGGTGGTTGATTGGATATTGCAGATAATAGGATGAGCATGCTGATTTGATGCAGCTGTCAACTTCAACACTCAATCGGAACAGATAAAAAGGCAATTTTTTTCGCAAGGCCGCTGTGTTGTGAATTATAACACTAAAGCTACCGTTTTCACTCTGCAATGTATTTGGTGGGGACAATTTTGACACATATTTGACGTGACTTTGGTAGGGACATGTCACATTTGTAAATGTTACTTGTTATGTTTTTGTAGGTTTTTATTGATTTTTGCTACCGGGCAGTCCAGTAGAGAGAGAGAGAGAGGAGGAATGGGAGATAGACCGGGGAAGACATTCGGCAAATATCACCGGGTCCGGGAGTCGAACCCGGTTCGGCCGTGTTGCACCGTAGTGCTGTATGCAGTGCACCACTCGGGCGCCCCCGACATGTCACATTTGTGACTTACAGTAGGTACTGTGGAATAATTGTATATCCCCAGCCATCCCAAATTGTAATCCCCCCCTCCCCCACAGACAGCCTACTGTATACCCCTGTCTACCCTCCCCATTCTGCACCCTAAATACAACCCCTCCCCCCTCATAGTACCACCCTCCAACCCCGACCTGGGCCAAGCCTAACCTCTCCATCCCCTAACTCAGACCCCCCCCCCCCCCATCCAATCCAATTGTCTCTCCCACCTGGACGCGTCATTACTTTTACCAACCCATTTACAGTTCCGCGTTGCGTTCTGCGATCTGATTGGCCACTGACGTTTCTGGTCATGTGACATCTGCGCCAATCGTGTGACGCCTGTTTCTATCACCGGTTAAGCTTAGGCACTTTATCGAAGTTGGTTAAGGTTAGAGTTTGTCTTAGAGCAGGGCGATAGAACACCAGCCCTGATTCCAAACTCTAACCTTAACCAACTTCGAAAGAGTCGCCTAAGCTGTGATCAGTGATAAACTAGACGTTAGGTAGTTTGCAGGCTGTTTGACGCGGAAATAGGCGCAGAAACAGGCGTCATGCGATTGGCGCACATGTCACATGACCAGAAACGTCAGTGGCCAATCAGATCGCAGAACGCGAACGCGGAACTGGAAATGGTAAAAGTATAGACGCCACCTGGACACACCCATCCTTATGACCTATATAGACCATCGTTTTCCCTTGTCTGGGGAGCCCGTTTCTCCTGGATTCCATGTAAGCTAATAAACATTATCAACTGAGGCCATGGTTACACTGGGGGATACAGCAACGTTTTTGTTGCTGAATGATTACGTTTGCTGTCCAAGTTAAAAAGAAACGCGGTTTTGGCAGGAAAACGCGTTGTCCTACTGGCAACCCTGAAAATGTGTCGTATATCCTATGTACATTTCTAAGGTTAATTACAGTGCATACAGGCTTGTTAAATGGAGGGAAGAAAGCAGAATGATAGTGTGGTTGTTATGGTTTGTAAACAACCCCAACAGCACGACACAGACAGGTAGTTCAGAGTTAGCCAAAAAACTAAGGGCGTATTTATTTACAAACAGAAATGAGCAAAAAACAACGTAAAAGCATTCAGGGGGAATGTCCTTAGCAGAGTAGGCTCTGCGGCTCTGCGGCTCTGCCCAGAGCAGAGTTGGCTCTGTGACTCTGCGGCTCTGCGGCTCTGCAACTTATTCGATATCCACTCGGGGAGGAACAGAACAACGGAGAATGTCATTAATCGAACGTAGGGATTACGAGGCAGTCCAGTAATTAAGCTGAGTCCAGTACCAAAACAAAGCAACACTTCTTCAGTGTTTACGGAACACACAAAAAAACAGAATGAAGGTCTGGAAGGTCCAGGAAAAAATTTGGAAATACGAGCATCAAAAAATAGACTTCCAAAAACTCACCAAGGGCAAGGTGAGATACGAGGCACGGTCCACGGAGGCAGAGAGAGGTAACAGCGGCGACTTCCAAGGGCGTACTGGAGAAAACAACACAAGAGGAACAAGCAGTAGGTGGTGGTGACCAAAACAACCCGACACTGAATGCTCAGAAACCCGTGTATAAAAGGGCTCCCTTCCAATGGTGGATTGTTGATTTTTAGCAGGAAGTGTATTGGCACATTAAACTTTTCTGATTGGTTGAAAATTGCCTTCATGTTTGAACTACATCGCCACCTACTGCCACCTACTGCTTTGGCATTGTACTACATGTATATACATCACTCTGCTCAGGAGGCAAAAACTATGTCTAACTTGCCTGCCATTACGTTGCGTTCTGAAAAGCGAAACTGACCCTGAAAACGAAACGAAAACTGGCCGTTAGTGTAACCGCAGCCTGAGTTAATTACTTTTTTTACTTATATATTTTTTTTACTGTATGAAGCACACTCTCAGGGGCTCATACAGAAACAAGCATTTCATCATAAAGTAATCTGTATTTTATTATGACAAATAATAAACAAACTTGAACTTGAACTTGAAACTTGTTCACCCTTTGTCTCTACACTCATTGATCAGGGTTAAATTCCCTAACGGTACTCAACATCTTGCGAGTGGAGGGAACGTGCCGGCAAATATCTTGTGACGAGGTCTGATCAATAGAGTGGTGCGAGCAGCCCATGCGATGTTTGATACGTTGGCAGAAGCACTTTGAAGTCAGACTCCGCTTCCTTGTCTTGGCCTTAGAATAAGACTATGTTGAGGGAGACTCAGCGAATTGCAAGCACCATACTAATGTAGACACCCGAAAATGTATGACTATTATTCAAGGTGTCTAACGCTAATCTTTTGCATTCCCTGTGTTACGGACGGTGTCCTTATGTGTATATATATGGGGGTTATGTATGTTATCTGTTGTGTGTGTGTATATAGGCATGTTTTGGTTGTTCTGTTTTTGTCTCCCTCCTGTGTAACATATCCCATTCTCAGGTGTCTCTCAGTTGCAGCACCAGCAGCCAGCTGGTCAATAAGCAACTCACCCCAGTGCAACGACAGGTGAAGCTGATTCTGCAATCAACATCCACTCTCCCTTCATATACCCATTTTGTGTGCAGTGTTAGTTAGCTCTTTTGGCTCATTGTGGTGGTGGGTGTCTCTCTGTGTCTTTGGTGATAATTCTGTGTGTGCCTGCATGGACCAAACCCTGTGTGGGGTATATATACTGTTGGCCCTGTTTTGCCATTTGCCACTCTGTGTGGGGTATGTATATTGTTGGCCATTTTAGATTCATCCTACACTGTGAGCTATAGTTAGAGTGGTGATTCATCCTACACTCTAAGCATTGGAGTTAAAGTGGTGTTCATCCTACACTATGAGCTACATGGTTAGAGTGGTGTTTCTTTATATAAACAGGTGAGCTTGATTGTGTCTTGTGACACTTGTGGTTATTTGTAATAGCCCTTTGTTAGGTATATAGAGCAGTGGCTCTTCAGAGGTAAAAGCTCTGGTTCTTAGGTATATAGTGGCTCTTCAGAGGTAAAAGCTCTGGTTCTTGGGTAAATTTGGTAGAGCTGGTGAAAGCTCTGGTTCACTTCATTGTGTTTTGGTGTTCTTTAGTTTGCTGTACATTTCTGTATTAACCCTTTGTATATTTGTTTCCCTTGTGTCACCCAGCCTATGGTGATTGCTTTTCTTTGTATTAATCTTTTGTTTCGCACACAGGGACATTGAGGACAGGAAGATACCCTGGGTCTACATTTTGCATCACGTAGGTGACCTACTGTTAAAGACACCAGCCTTAGAAGTGAGCACCGCCACCTGTACTTTTGGGCGTCCGTGCCTGTAAGGGGGGGGGGCCTTTATTTCTTTTTGATATTTCATTTGGTGCCACTGGTAGGTCCTCCTTGCTCTCTGTGTTGCCGAGTTTTGTGTTTGTGAAATAAAAATTATTATTTTGCAAATTGTTTCTTGTGTTTTGTGTCACTGCACCCTCACCTACCCTGTCTGTGGCCTTGTGTTGCGTCTCCCTACTGGGGTGCGTAACATAAATGGGGGCTCGTTAGTGGGCGACAGACATTTGGTGTTGTGTGCAGTGGGCATGTTAGATAGGATGGTATTAGTGTTGATTTGTTTAGGTATGGTTGCGCTGGTTGCTCTTTAGTTATGCCATGTTTTGAGATTTTTGAACGCCCGGCTATTTTTCAACGTAGTGTGTTGGCTCCAATGCTCCCTGAGGTGTTACATATTTGGGCAGTCTCCTGTGCTCAAGCACGTAGTTTGGGTGAAGTAGGGCACCTGTCAGAGACCATGATCAAGTTGTCTAACACGCCTGCTTCCCCACCAGTGTCTACTCAGCCTACTGTTGAGACGGGTGATCAAATGGCACTTCAGCAGAGTACGCTTGCCTCTGAGGCGACACAGTTACCCATGACTCGTGGTGAGCTGGTTGTTGCCCAGAATAAAGACGCTGGTCCCCAGTTCTGGCTTGGCCACATGCTTTGATACTGCCTTTGCTCCGGGGGACACTGGAAGCAAGGAGGTGGTATGTTCTGTTGAACATAGGGTTCGCTCAATGAAAGGCCCTTTGAGGCTGTTAAGGAGGCATCTGATGGGGGAGGCTCTTCACAACAAACCTCAGGTGAGAGGTGTGTTGTCTGTTGTGTGCAGGCTTAAAAAGCGGCTGCATAAGGCTGGTAGTGTCTCTATGGGGGGTCTCTCTGCTGCTCACCGTGTTATGACACGGCAGTTTGTACGGTTCTGTACAGTCTTCTTTCGGAAGGTATTTTGTGTTCTTCTTTGTGAAAGAGAAAAGAGCAGCAATCTGATCATTGTGCATTTTAACCATGAACCGTCCCTCTGTTTTTTTTGTGAGGTGCCTTTTCAGACAGATCCGTCTTAAATCAGGACATTGATGTTGGGTATGCTGTACCCCTAGACATGTGGCGTCAACAGCGCCCCTTGTCATGTCAATGCTACCATGAGAGGTATGAGGAAACGGAAGGTGATGGTTCTGATCTGGTTAGTTGATGGCTGTGGTAGAGTATTTTGTTTTATGATGTACGATACTGGGTCGTGTCTTACATAAATTAAGGTTGTGCTGTGACCCCTTTTGTTCCCCAGGTCATTATCTTTATAGTGGGTTCTTTGAGGAGAGAAATTTGGGAAAGTTGAGTGTTGTGTTCGTTGAGAATATTTTTTTGGGGAAATTGGAAATTGGATGTTATGTGTTGTGTTATCGCCAGCCATGGGCTGACTCTTTATGGGGGGGAGTGTTACGGACGGTGTCCTTATGTGTATATATATGGGGGTTATGTATGTTATCTGTTGTGTGTGTGTATATAGGCATGTTTTGGTTGTTCTGTTTTTGTCTCCCTCCTGTGTAACATATCCCATTATCAGGTGTCTCTCAGTTGCAGCACCAGCAGCCAGCTGGTCAATCAGCAGCTCACCCCAGTGCAACGGCAGGTGATAATTCTGTGTGTGCCTGCGTGGACCAAACCCTGTGTGGGGTATATATATACTGTTGGCCCTGTTTTGCCATTTGCCACTCTGTGTGGGGTATGTATATTGTTGGCCATTTTAGATTAATCCTACACTGTGAGCTATAGTTAGAGTGGTGATTCATCCTACACTCTAAGCATTGGAGTTAAAGTGGTGTTCATCCTACACTATGAGCTACATGGTTAGAGTGGTGTTTCTTTATATAAACAGGTGAGCTTGATTGTGTCTTGTGACACTTGTGGTTATTTGTAATAGCCCTTTGTTAGGTATATAGAGCAGTGGCTCTTCAGAGGTAAAAGCTCTGGTTCTTAGGTATATAGAGCAGTGGCTCTTCAGAGGTAAATGCTCTGGTTCTTGGGTACATTTGGTAGAGCTGGTGAAAGATCTGGTTCACTTCATTGTGTTTAGGTGTTCTTTAGTTTGCTGTACATTATTATTATTATATTATATTTGTTTCCCTTGTGTCACCCAGCCTATGGTGATTGCTTTTCTTTGTATTAATATTTTGTTTCGCACACAGGGACATTGAGGACAGGAAGATACCCTGGGTCTACATTTTGCATCACGTAGGTGACCTACTGTTAAAGACACCAGCCTTAGAAGTGAGCACCGCCACCTGTACTTTTGGGCGCCTGCGCCTGTAAGGGGGGGTGGGCTTTTATTTCTTTTTGATATTTCATTTGGTGCCACTGGTAGGTCCTCCTTGCTCTCTGTGTTGCAGAGTTTTGTGTTTGTGAAATAAACATTATTATTTAGCAAATTGTTTCTTGTGTTTTGTGTCACTGCACCCTCACCTACCCTGTCTGTGGCCTTGTGTTGCGTCTCCCTACTGGGGTGCGTAACACCTGTGTTCACGAGGACGTTGTGTAACCGGCTGACCGCTCTTGATCATCCCTACCCCGACACTTAACTTGCTGCTCTCTTTGATTCTCCCTATCCTAACATTGACGCTTCATAGTGGGACAGGATACAGGTGCCGCCAGGGGCGCTGGTGGTCACGCTGGGCAGGGAGGCACAGGTGAAGAAGTACGGGCTCAGAGCGCGGTGCCAAGGGAGGGGCTAGCTCTTCATCGTTTTCCACAGAGGGAGGAAGACATACTGGACTGGAGCTCCGGAGATTCAGCATACGAGAGATAAACTCAGTTACACAACAGGTTATTCTAGAAGTATGCGATAGCTTAGCGTTTGGTTAATGCGGAAGAGACATTGTGAATGCACCCGCGGACGAGCGCATGCCGAAGACCAGGTGGTAGATATTGTCCACCTTGCGTTAGCTGTGTATAGGCATCATAGCAGGGGGGTTCACCACGACCCACAGGTTAGCTTTGTTTAGGCTAGCACCACAGTTTAACCCGCGTGTCGGCCCACCTCTTCAGCCCAGCAGAGGACGTCACTACACTGCACGCTCCTCCAGCCCCTCCAAGCCGTTGCCCCAGCAGCTCACCTGCCCAGCGTCTACCCCGCCCCGCTGCCTGTATCGCGGGATCGCTCGGCGGCCATCTTACCACCCGGACGGTTGGTGGTGAGAGCAGGCCCGCCATTTTGGATAAGTACAGCAGCGATTCGAGTGCTGAAACGTTATCGGTAGACAATTCACTGTGTGGCGCAGGCTCTCTAAGGGCGAAGATCAACGGTGCTTTGAACGAACGCTGGCAGCAGTGTCTAGGGGAGCCCCAACCATTTATTGTTTTGGGGGAAAAGCCGGCTTTAGATAGGACTTTTATTTGCTAATGTGGGCCCACTGTTAATTTCTTTTGAGTGTAATAATAATGTGTGGTTCTTTATAAAATTCCCATTGAACTCCTTTACTCCTTACCTTGTGCTCACCTACCGCAAAGCGGAACAGTAGATAACCCTTAACACTTTGAATGCCAGCCACGACATAACACGTGTTAACAGCCCGCCCCCTGAATGCCCAGCACGACAATTCGCGTGATTTTTTTTTATTAGCGATCTGAATTCATATTTCATCAACCGAGTCTACCGTTGGGAAACCAGCCTCATCAGGAGCTCAGATGTGAAAAAAGCAACCCCTATCGTCTCCCAGATGGTAATGCACCCTTTTGGAATGGAGTCAATGAAAATGGATGAAAAAGAAAAACTCCGGAATCCACATTTTTCTTCTCACGCATGTAACCGGAGATGATCCCAGTCATTGTGAAGCCTCAAAACAGCGTGTAATATGTATTTACAGTATCTAGCGTTGGATCAATAAAAGGATAGATTTTTGGAATGGCGATCAGGAATTGGAATAATCTTTTTGGATACCATCTGATCTCAGGTAAGGAATCTATTTTACCAGTCTTAGGATAATCAGACCTGTTTTCACGGAGATATAAGCTTTTCCCCTATGTTTGATATGGCTGTTTGGCTGTGCGAGCGATCAGGAAATATATCAGAGCAGATATCAGATTGCCTATATAGCGTGCATACGTACACATATACTATCGATAATCTAGCGTTTATTTGAAAACTATTCATAAATAGGCCGAAAAATTTAAACGTTTTTTGTGTATTCTAGAATATTCTGTTTATTATGGAATATTTTTATTTTCCTTGAAAACGAGGGCTTTTCAAGATGCTATAAAACGGAAATGAACCGATAAAAAAACAATCCGCTTCGACAATGTTGACTGGAAAATGAAAATGCACTTGATAAGCGACGGGCAGATTAGACACATTTAAAACATAGATTAGGCGATATTAACGCTAACATTGAAGTGGATGCTGGGCATTCAAGCACTAAATCGTGCGCCCCCTGCTGGGCACTGAAAGTGTTAAAGGGAAGAGGTTCTTACTGTGTCTGTAGTACAGAGTGAGAGCACTAGGTGCCCAGTGTGGGAATAGCTTCCCTCCATGTGTATTGTAGAGCGAGAGCACTAGGTGCCCAGTGTGGGAATAACTTTCCTAATTGAGTAATTCCTTTGTATCTTGAATCAGACTTCCAGTAAAGGAGACGTAAATGGGAGCACTGTGTGTGTGTATTTAATGTTGTCTAACCCTTTTCTCTCCGGGTAAAGCTCATTATTGTTTAACCCTTTCCCCACCCCCTGCCTATAGTTTATTGTGAAAGGTCTCCACTCATCATTAAGGAAGAGTACTGCTTTGGGGAGCGAATATATCATCCATCTTACGGCCATCAGGTTTGGGAGGGCTCAGGAAGTATTGGGGGAAGTGTGGGTGTGTGGGGAGCTACTGCTGATCGCCCTGGAGGGCAAGAAGGACCAGAGTACCATCCCTAGGTCAGTGAATCCTAGGCCTCATCCACTCCTGCTGCTCGACCTCCACTTCAACATTCCTGGCCTACAGTCGGGGATCCAGCTGGACTCAGCTCTGCTGCATTCTCGCTTCCAGGTGGCCGTGTACAACCACTCCCATAAAGCAGGGATAATCCACCCTGCTACACTAAGCTGAACATCTCCACCAAATACCAAATGATATTTTCGCCCAGCAGAGCTGTAATACAGTACAGTAGAGGGGAGGACGGAGAGGGAGAGGCAGAGAGGAGGATGGAGAGGGATAAAGACAAAGAAGAGAGAGAGAGAGAGAGAGAGAGAGAGAGAGAGAGAGAGAGAGAGAGAGAGAGAGAGAGAGAGAGAGAGAGAGCGAGAGAGAGAGGGAGAGAGAGAGGCAGAGAGGGACAGAGAAAGAGACAAAGAAGAGAAAGAGAGAAAGGGAGAGAGGCAGAGAGGATGACAGAGAGAGAGAGGCAGAGAGGAGGATGGAGAGAGATAGGGAGGGGATAGGAAAATGAGGGTGAGAAAGAGAGAGAGAAAAAGAGAGAGAGAGAGGCAAGATACTATAGAGACGGAGAAAGAGGTGATAGAGACGAAGAGATAGAGAACAAATCCATGTTCACATCAGAGAGAGAGAGAGAGAGAGAGAGAGAGAGAGAGAGAGAGAGAGAGAGAGAGAGAGAGAGAGAGAGAGAGAGAGAGAGAGAGAGAGAGAGAGAGAGAGAGAGAGAGAGAGAGAGAAGATGCTTTATCATTATGGATGGATGAAACGAGAGAGAGAGAGGGAGAGAGAGAGAGAGAGAGCATTTTTTTTGAATTTTAACAACACTTTATTTATAAATCATTCCAGCATTACAACAAAAAGTGTTACAGTCAACTGTATAACACTCGTCTTTCTTTCAATAACAATTTGACCATACATTTTTAAAAGCACAACAACAACAAAACAACAAAAGAAAACACCACCAACAACAAAAAAAACAACCACAACAAAGAAAAAAAACTCAAATCAGCTCAATTGCCAACACCAACTCATCTTCCATTACAGAGCACAACACTCCTTTATGTGCCCATATATCAGTGAACTGATCTAGGTTGTTCAATGCTCTATAATAATTAAAATCTATGCTCAGTCTGGCTTTGATCATTTTTCTGAACAGACATACAGCATCATGATCCAAGATCTGTCCTATCTTATTCCTCCTACTGAGATACACAGCCATCTTTGCTCTCCCTAAAATGAAATTAAAAAGATGACACTTGCTTCTTTCCCTTCTACAGTATTTAAAACCTAAAATGTACCTCTCTTTCGAGAACACCTCTTCACCGGACTGGAAAAGTCTCTCTAGTAACCCTAGCAGAGGCAGCAGCCTGGAACAGTCCAGAAAACAGTGGAAAACTGTTTCCCTTTGCGCACAAAAAGGACAGTCATGTGAGACGTTAGGGTTCAATATGGAAATAAAAGAATTGACAGCCACTATACCATGTAAAACCCTCCACTGCAGATCGCCAATTATTTTGAATAATGGTGGTTTGTACAGTGCTCGCCACTCTGGTTTCACCTCATCACTGAGACCAAGGTGCGCTCTCCAGGGAGTGTCACCTCTCCCGTTGAGCTTCTCCTTGTTGAGAACCTTGACTAACAGTCTGTACAAACATTTTCCATCACCCTCATCAAAAAACACACCAGAAACTCTCCCATTGCTAAAAGAGGCCCTGTGCAATTTTTTAAATCAGGCTGCAGCTTAAAACTAGGAAACATATCCTCATCACTAGGACGAAGAGACCCGTTTTTAAACTCTGTCAACATGCAACGTTCTAACTCACTGAGCCCCTGCTTCCATTTTCCCAGCATCATGCTGACCGTCCTGATGGATTTCACTCCCAGGCGTGAAGCAAGAGCAGCAGCATTGTCCATGTTCGCTCCTGTCAATTCCACAACATGGCCCAGTGTGGTGATCTTTGACCTGCAGAGCTGCCCGGAAAATGTCAGACCTGGCCCACCAGCTACATCCAAACGTGCTCCCAGCATAACTGGCTCCTTCAAAAGCCAGAACAGTGATTTTGAGTAATCCAGCGGTCCTTTATCAAACAAACTCCATGTTTTAAAAAGTACACGATAAAAAACAGGCAGAACATTTAAACGAGCACCGCTAAAATCCATCAAAAACAGAGAAGTCGACAGTCCCAGCCCTCCAAGCTGTTGCAGTATGGCACAAGCCACCGGCCTCCACACCAAGTCTTTTGGTCCATAAAAAAGTCTCTGAATGAACTGGAGTCGAAAAGTTGCACCCCTACTGCACAGATGCACAAGACCCTGCCCACCCTCCTCCTTGGGCAGGTACAAAACACTCTGGGGCACCCAGTGCAGCTTGTCCCAGAAAAAATCTAAAAAACAAGCTTGAAGTTTAGGGAGAAGGTCTATTGGGGGATCAACACACATCAGACGATGCCACAATTTAGAAGACACTAGGTTATTGATTACCAGAACACGGCCCCTATACGACATGTTTGGCACAATCCACTTCCATTTCTTTAAACGGCCTTGAGCTATTTCCAGTACATTTTCCCAGTTTTTCCTTTTAAAAGTCTCATCCCCTAAAAACACTCCCAGATATTTGAAACCTCCCTTTTTCCAATGCAGGCCCCCTGGTAAAGTGAGTCTGTTGCACAACGTACCCACCATGATTGCTTCGCTCTTCCCCCAATTGACCTTAGCCGAGGAAATCAAAGCAAAACGTCCCACATTTTCAACTAACACATTGATGTCCTCTTGTTTATTTATAAAAATAACCAAGTCATCTGCATATGCTGAAAGCTTAAAAGGTGCAATACAACCAGGGACACTTACCCCCGAGATGCCTGCCCTGAGCCTGTGTAGCAGGGGTTCAAATGCCAGGGAATACAGCATTCCCGACAATGAACACCCCTGCCTAATACCCCTCTGGATTTTAAAAGGAGCACTCAAACCACCATTAATCTTAAGCACACTCTCAATGTTACTGTACAAGGCCTTGATCTTGGCTATGAGACCTGGGCTGAAACCAAAGGTCTCTAGAGTTTTCCACAAGTACTGGTGTTCAACCCTGTCAAAAGCCTTTTCCTGATCTATGGAAATAAGACCAGTTTCCAAACCCAATGCACTAGAGATGTCCAAAAAATCCCGAATCAGAAACACATTGTCACTGACCAACCTGTCAGGCACACAATAGGTCTGGTCACGATGGATCACCTGCCCCATTACCTCTCTCAGCCTGGTAGCTAGCACCTTGGAGAGGAGCTTGTATTCTGTACACAAAAGTGAGACAGGTCTCCAGTTCCTGATCTCCATTAAGTCTCCCTTCTTTGGCAACAGTGTGAGTACTGCCCTCCTGCAGCTCAGCGGCAGCTGCCCTCCAATAAGACTGTCTCCGAGCACCATCAGGAGATCTTCTCCCAACACTGCCCACATGGTCTTATAAAACTCAACAGGTAATCCGTCTATACCCGGAGCTTTCCCATTTTCCATGCTCTGCAGGGCAGTATGGAGCTCATCAAGAGACACATCCGCCTCCAACTCTGCACTGGACTCTTTCTCTACCTTTGGTAGGCCTTCATAGAAACCATGAGATTCCTCTTGCTCCTCTCCAAGTTCAGACTGGAAAAGGCTACTATAAAAACCAACAGCATGCCTCCTGATGTCAGTGGACTCAGACAGTATCTGACCTGTGTCTGAGCGCATGCTGTGGATGAGCCTCTTCTGCCCATTCTTGCGCTCCAGACCGAAAAAAAAACTGGAAGATGCATCCATCTCTGAGATGTTTCTGAAACGTGACCTCACCAGAGCACCCTGTGCTGAAATACCTAACAGGTCAGCCAGAGCAGACTTTTTAACTTTGAGAGCTCCAATATGGCCTCGATCTCCTGTGGATTCTGCTAGCTCTTGAAGCTCCTCCACATCAATCTCCAGAGCCTTCATAGACCTGGCGATATCCCTAGTAACATTTAGAGTGTACTGTTGGCAGAACTGCTTAATTTTACACTTCCCCACATCCCACCACTGCTGTAGTGAGATGAAACTGGCCTTTGTCTGCTTATGAACCTTCCATAAGAAGGTAAAAGCGTCCACAACATTTTTATCAGTTAAAAGAGACGTATTAAAATGCCAGTAAGCACTTTGTGGCTTTACACACTTGAAAAAACAGAACAGTACACAAGAGAATGGTCAGTAAAACCAACAGGGGTTATATAACAATTATTAAAAACACTAAAATGGTGTTTAAAACAATAAAACCGATCAAGTCTGGCCAATGATAATAAATTATCTCTAGTGTGAACCCATGTGTACTGCCTCTGCTTTTGATGCATTCGTCTCCACACATCACTCAGCTCATACGTCTCAATCACCCTAGAGAGACGACTACGAGATGCAGAGCTCTTGATGGTTCCTATCTAAAACGGGGTTAACAGTACAGTTAAAATCCCCTCCCAGAAATAAAAACTCTTCATTATCACAACCCTTAATAACATCAGCCAAAGAATCTAAAAAACACATTCTTTCCAAACCAATATTTGGGGCATAAACAACAATAAATACCATTTTCACCTTCTCATATAACACTCTTACTTTTAAAAGACGTCCCTTTACAACCTCCTCAATCTCACATGACTGCGGCAAAAATTGTCTGGAAAATAAAATCCCCACTCCACCACTAGTACTGGGCCCTGTTTCATGTACGTGGTTCAACTAAGTCGATCAAGATGTCCATTATCCAGCTTCAGTTAACCCGATGTTCGAAGCCGGGATTTTCCTGTTTCACAAAGGTGGATTCAGTCTCGTTAACTCAAGCCAGACTTGCGAGTCAGGCTAAATGCGCGCGGCCGTTTTAGGTGAAAAGCCAGCACGTATCGATGGCAGAGACCCTGATTCTCAACGGCATTGATTGATTAATTGATTTAAGACTTTATTGACAGATTGCAATACGGCTCAATCGCCTCGCCGACAAGTTAAATGCGTTATCTATAGGCTAATTCTAAGTCCCTCATTACCTCAATCAATCAGATTATATTTCTTTAAACTTGCCTGCTGGATTGAATAATCAAATGAGATCTTGCTAGCGAAAATAACTAGTTAACTGTTATACAGAATTACGATACGGCCCTCTTGCCCATTGATTGATGTATAGTCAATTTTTAACTTATCTCCAATGTGGTCTAACGGGTTGTTCTTTTGACTTTCACACGGACGACCGGGGTTCAAGACCCTAGTTGTCTCCTTTTTTTTGCAATATAGGAATAATTCAATTTGGTGCACATTGAGAGCTATATAAAGAATGACATCCTCAATGCATGTAGATTTATAATATTTTAACTTAAAACCAGGCTACTTTGGCGTATAATCATTAATATTATATTCAAAAAAATCATATTGGAAACACTGGGATTTGAACCCAGGTTGCAAGGTTGGCAGGCTTGAGCACTACCGCTGGGCCACTGTGCCAGATGGGATACATTCATTGTTTATACATTAATGAACGAGAGACCCGTGTTTAGAATATTCCTTATTTTGAATGAAGTTTTATTTCTTTATCCTCATTCATTCATGTGACGTCAACGGCTCATTCAATTTCTCAAATCCGTCAAACAGCGCATCTCATCAGACATCTTAATCCCAGTTACAATTAAAATAACCACATTTTTGTGTACATCGCACGAGCGAGCGCCACCGTCGCCACGGTATATATAACGTGCATTATTTAGGACAAAGTGAATTTAATATCAGCATTTTGGGTCTATTTTACATTTCAAAAGCCCCCTCTGGAAGAATGGAGCACAAAAACGTAATTCAGAATGGTATAATGCAGATCGTAGACTGTGGGAATAGTTTCAGGAAACGAGCTGTCACTTCTTTGCGGGGGCGTGGCTCTGCGTGATCGGGCTAACTTGAACTTGAACTCTGCTTTCGAGCAGGCTCAAACTTTTGGATCTGTTGGCATGGTGATCTGGAAAATCCACGTACATGAAACCGGAAAGTCCGGCTAACCCAGTTATCCAGCTAAAGTTATCCGGCTAACTCAGTTATCCAGGTACATGGAACGGGGCCCTGGTGTTATGGCTTAAAACTATTTCCCCATTCCATTCCCTTTTCCAAGCCACTGTATTATCCTCAGTACTGTGTGTCTCTTGGACAAGCATCACATCAATATTTTTTAAATCCATTAGTTGATAAAGAGATGCCCTCTTTGCATCATCTCTTGCACCATTTAAATTTAGGGTACCTACTTTAAATTCTGCCATGAGAAAATATCCAAATTGCAGGACATAAAATAATAAAAGGAGACCAGATAACTTAACCATCATTGGAGATTTTTGATCTTGACTTTTGCACATGTTTCCTTAAACGATAAATCTCCTGATCAGAGAAACCTTCGTCACTCCTGTCACTGCGTTTCATTAGCCACTTAGCGGACTCAACAAACAGCTTTACATCAGGAAAAAAACTTTCCACCTTAACTGCCCTTGAGCCTTTAGTATCCTGTAGAAAACTTTTTATTCTAGTTAAAGAATACCCATCCCTCCTGTCAGCCTGAGACTGAGTGGGAGGCAGAGACTCCGCCTCATCACTGAAGTCAGAGTCTCCACTGTCACTGTCTACCTGCTGCTCAGGTTGACACTCTTTTTTTGCTTTAGAGTCAGATTGACTGACCTCAGTTTTCCTTTTTTGGGACATTTTGGTAATATCAGCATCAAATTCCATTTCCTCCTCATTTATGCTACACTCTACTTCTCCAGCAGCTGATCCAGTGCATTTGCCCAAACTGATTCTTTCTTCACCTCCGACCCCTGTCTTCTGACCTCCCACTTCTTCACCCTCCTCGACCACAGTGATCTCCTCAACAGCCTTCGCTCTTCCCCTTTTCTACACTTTTTTCCAATTAGAATTCACATTTAATCCTGCCTCCGCTACCAAACCTCTTTCTTCCTGCACCTGCTCACCCTGTTCTGCCCCCTCTACCAGGTCTACCCCCTCCTCCTGTTCACCCTGTTCTGCCTCCTCTACCAGGTCCACCCCCCCTGCACCGTCTCACCTTGTCCTGTCTTCTCCACCAGGCCTCTCCTCTCCTGCACCTGCTCACCCTGTCCTGTCTTCTCCACCAGGCCCCCCCCTCCCCCTGCACCTTCTCACCTGTCCTGTGTTCTCCACCAGGCCTCTCCTCTCCTCCTGCACCTGCTCACCCTGTCCTGTCTTCACCACCAGCCCCCCCCCTCCCCCTGCACCTTCTCACCTTGTCCTGTCTTCTCCACCAGGCCTCTCCTCTCCTCCTGCACCTGCTTACCCTGTTCTACTCCCTCCACCAGGCCTCTCCCCCCCCCCTGCACCTTCTCACCTTGTCCTGTCTTCTCCACCAGACCTTCTCCTGTACCTTTCCTCCCAGAGGTTCTCTCTCGACCCTTGTTGGTGCTCGAGCCACTTGGACCTGCCCTGGGTGATGGCGGTGTTTGATCAGACGACCCAGGCCTCTTATTAGGACAGGACCTAATCATATGACCGTCCAGCCCACACCCAAAGCACTTCATAGTGTCTGAAGTTATATAAATAGTGTAATCAAAGTCATCCACTCTAAAATTCATGGATAAATTCAGATCACTTTTTTCATTTTTTAAAATCATGAAAACCTGTCTTCTGAAAGATAACACATGCTTTAACAGAGGGGATCTACAACCCAGAGAAATCATCTTCACTGGGGAAACTATCTGTCCGTGTCTAGCCAGTTCCCTTTCCAGGACCTCATTTCTGATGAAAGGAGGAACATTGGATATGATTATTCTTTGTGCAGGACTTACTAGTGGAAACACGGGGGTAAAAGTGTCTTTGATTACCACACCCTGCTCCACCACCAAATTCACTTTATCTACACAATCCAGAAAAATTACAACTGCATTATTCATCCGCGATGCAGATTTCACACTATCATGACCCACAATAGCCCCGACCGCAAGCCCGCACTCTTCTACGGTACAATTCAGTCCCGGGGAGAGCTTTATAGCGTGTCTGCGCGTCAGACGCTCCAAACTCATAGCTGCTGCGGGCGGCATACCGACCAGCAGAACTGGTGGCTGCTACTCGCTCCAAAACACACCAAACGAACAACACTGACAAAAGACAAACAAAACGTACATATATAATAGACACACAGATAGAAGATGGAAATAACTTTCAGAAAGTTTTAACTCACGCGAACCGCTCAGTCAAACCTGCCCGCAAACACACTCGCTCCGATACACACGCATGCGCACAGAGAGAGAGAGAGAGAGAGAGAGAGAGAGAGAGAGAGAGAGAGAGGGGGGGAGACGATGCTTTATCATTATGGATGGATGTAACGAGAGAGAGAGAAAGAGAGAGAGAGAGAGAGAGAGAGAGAGAGAGAGAGAGAGAGAGAGAGGATGCTTTATCACCATGGATGGATGAGAGAGAGAGAGAGAGAGAGAGAGAGAGAGAGAGAGAGAGAGAGAGAGAGAGAGAGAGAGAGAGAGAGAGAGAGTCAAGTCAATAGTTTTATTTGTCACAAGTATACAATGAAATGCGGGGGGTCTTGCCCGCAACAATGTGCATAATACAATAGTAATATATAATAAGAATCCAATAGAACGACATTGTGCATTGCATTCTTATTTCACACGCTAGAGCGCTTCGGGTTCGGACCATCGTTTACTGGGTGGGTAAAGTTGTTATACACAAATCCGATGGCCTCAGTATTGACCAACGGGATCGTATCCTCGCCCTTTAATCTAGGGCGGGGGACGAGGCAAGGTTCTCCGCTTTCTCCCCAAATGTTTGCGCTCTTCCTCGAACCACTTGCTATCGCACTAAGGACTAATCAAGACATCAAAGGGGTAATAGCGGGGCAGGTAGAACATAAATTATTTTTATATGCGGACGATATCTTATTGGTATCCAGCAATCCCCAAACAGCAGCTGGGGTTATTGGAACTATTATCGAGTCCTTCTCCGAAATATCTGGATACACAATCAACTGGAGCAAGTCAGAAGCAATGCCTCTCTCTAAATGTTGTCCCCCTGCTATCAGGAGGGGCTGGCAGTACAGATGGATGCCGTCAGGGTTGATATACCTAGGAATAAAGTTAATCCCAGGTCTGAAAGAGATAGTGCAAGCCAATATTGCCCCTATAATCGAACACATTAGTGCTCTGACCCAGAATTGGGCCAAGATGAATATGTCCCTCCTGGGGAAGAAAAACTTAGTAAAATGATATTGGCTCCCAAATTAAATTATATCCTATATATGCTGCCGCTGACTCTCCCGACCCAGTTACTCAAACAGTATGACAAAGTCATTAATGTATATCTGTGGGGGGGCAAAAGGCCGCTATTTGGACGGGCCAAAATTTATTCAGCAAAGGAAAATGGCGGCTTATCCCTGCCTAAACTAGACTGGTATCACTATGCATTCTCGCTCTCCCAGCTCTCCAAATTGAATCACTCGACTGAGGAGGCACCTGCTTGGGTCAAGATGGAGGAGGAAATGATATATCCCTCATCTCTGGAATCCTTCCTGACACAATCAGACAGACCTATACCTTCTAAGAACCCTCTAATGGCATTTGTCAGGGAAACTTGGAATCAGTCGCACAGGCTGACTGGTGATAGCCCATATTTAACTACAAGAGCCTCTATATGGTATAATAAAAAACTAAAGATTGGTAAGAAATCAGTCATATGGGACGACTGGATTAAAAGGGGGATACATGTACTAGGTGATATAGCCGGGGAGGATGGGGTTTTACCTTTTGAGGATATTAAAGAGGATTTTGGTATAGATAATAAAAACGTCTATAAATTCCTACAGATTAGACATTGTATATCATCATCAATGGGAGGGCCAAATTGTGGCCCGATTACTGCAATTCAAGAAATATTTTATAAAGGATGGCATAGGAAAGGCGGTGCGTCAAGATTCTATGATGTTATAAGAGAATACAATGCACCCAAGTTAGCGGGTCTGAGGCTGAGCTGGGAGAACGATGTACGTGAGGATATTACTGAGGAAATGTGGGAGAAGCTGGTGTCCAAATGGGGTAAATTCTCTCGGGAGGCACAATCACAACTTATCTTTTACAAAGTGTTGAACAGAAGCTATTGGACGCCTAGTAAACTGGCCAGACTAAAATTAAGGGACAGTGACATCTGCTGGAGATGTGAGAAGGAGACAGGCACTTTACTACATATGCTATACGAATGTGAGAAGGTCCGGAAAATGTGGGATCAAATTGTGATATTCCTAAGTAAGGTTCTGAATGTGAAGATAAATAACTCCCCAATGGCATGTGTTTTGGGTATAGTACCGAAAGGGATTCAACTGCCTAAATACCGGGGAATGTGGTATAGAATGGCCATGATATCAGGATGTAGAATTACATTACGACATTGGAAATCACCCGTTGATATTACTTTTAAAGAATGGATGGAACTAATGTTCCGGACAGCATCATATGAAAGGGTGACATATAGAGTCGCAGGGAGAGAGGATATCTTCGCTGAGGTATGGGACAGTTTTCTACACCTGACTGAACGGTCTGGGGACAAATGATTAAGGTGGGGTTACAATGGTATCAAGGAGGAATGTGAAAAAGGGTATCTGATCTGATGGTACTTGTACTTTATATTGTATTATGTATGTATATGCATAGATTTTATGTCCGGATGGTGTATCTATGGAATGGCCACCGTCTCTATCACACTCTCATATGCGCATGTTTAGCCGCATACACGTGTCTAGGATACACATATTCGTATGTGTACATAATAGATTTACACACACTCATATGCACAAGGCTGAGATATACATGCCAGGGGCACACATACATGCACATACTCACTTATAGGAAATAGGCATACACACACGTACATATACACATAGTTGAAGCATAGGCTCTCACTTACACATATGGGGGATATACACATACATAGGGGACACACACATACGTAGCTGAGACGCACATACATATACATACCTGAGATACACACTCACATAGGGGGCAGAGGCACACGTGGATACGAGACACACACAAGAGGTAGGAGTACAGTCACATACCTGAAAGATGCACACACACACACATATGAGGCATGCACACATACTTACGTGATACACGTACCCACGTACATATATCTGAGACACACATGCATGCATGCTCTCATGCACACCTACATATATCTGAGACGCATTCTCTCACATGCAATATGGAGATGGATGGCATCCCGATAGAAGATGCAGCACATACCTGCTCGCAGGTAGATCGGTCTACATGTAAAGTATGTGCATCAGGGATATATATGCACAATATATAGTATTTTTTTTCGTAAGTCTTTTTTTAATTTCCATGTCAGTTTTTAATGTATTTGTATGAGTCTTTTACATGTTTTGTATGTTCTTACAAAAAATAAGAAAAAGGCAAATCTTGGACGTTGCATATTGTGATGTGGAAAGATATGTGTTGAATATTGGAGAGATTTGTGCAAAAAAAATCAATATATAAAAAAATAAAAATAACGACATTGTGCAATAAAACAAGTAAACAAAGTAGGGCATATCGGTATATGTACATGAGTTATTTACAGAGCATGGTAGGATATGCTAGGTCCTGTGGTAGTGCAATACACTGTTAGCTACGGATGAGGCAATGGGTCTTTATGTACACTGTTATACAATGCTATATTATACAATCTCAAGTTATACTATACTATTCTTAAGTGACCTTTCCTTTTGTAAAGTGACCATAAGTGTGAGCGTGTGCAGCATGAGTGTGTGTGTGCTCATGTTAAAGTGGCTGCTAGTGTGTGAGCGTATACAGTGTGTGTGTTGTGTGTGTGCTCATGTGTGCTTGTGTGTGGAGAGTACAGTGTTCAAGGCTCTGATGGCCTGGGGGAAGAAGCTGAGCCGAAGTCTCTCTGTCCTAGTTGCTGGTGTTCGCAGCCTGATCGCAGCAGCATGAACAGGCTGTTGTTGGGGTGGTGAGGGTCTTTCATTATTCTGCAGGCTCTGGATTTGCACCTCTTGTTGTATAGGACCTGCAGGGGTGGGAGTGCAATACCCATGGTACGCTCGGCTGAGCACACCACTCTCTGTAGGGCCTTCTTGTCCTGTGCCGTGCTGTTTCCATACCAGGCAGTGATGTTTCCAGTCACAATGCTCTCTACAGCTCCGGAGTAGAAGGACTGGAGTATCTTCCCAGATACTCTGAACTTCCTTAACTGTCTCAGGTGGTAGAGGCGCTGCTTCGCCTTTTTTACGACTGAGTCTATGTGTATTGTCCATGTCAGATCCTCTTAGATGTGGACCCCCAGGTACTTGAAGCTGCTCACCCTGTCCACGGTAGCCCCGTTTATCCTCAGTGGTGTGTGTGTCTCCTGCTGTCTCCTCCTAAAATCCACGATCAGCTCCTTGGTTTTACCAATGTTCAGGAGCAGGCTGTTGTCCTGGCACCAGCGTTCCAGTACCTCAACCTCCTCCCGGTAGGCCTTCTCGTCGTTGTCCGAGATCAGCCCCGCCACCACTGTGTCGTCCGCAAACTTCACTATGGAGTTGGAGCTGAACTTGGCCACACAGTCATGTGTGTATAGTGAGTACAGCAGGGGGCTCAGAACACAGCCCTTGGGGGAACCGATGCTCAGGGTGATGGTGTTGGAGGTCTGACCCCCACCCTGACCGCCTGGGGCCTTTCACTCAGAAAGTCCAGTATCCAGGCGCTCAGAGCGGAGCTCAGACCCAGCTTGATCAGCTTGTCCACCAGTCTGGTGGGGACTATGGTGTTGAACGCTGAGCTGTAGCTCAATGAACAACAGTCTCACATAGCCCCCCTTCTGACGGTCTAGGTGAGAGAGGGTGCTGTGCAGTACTTGGGAGACCGCATCATCAGTGGACCTGTTTGGCCTGTATGCAAATTGCATAGGGTCCATATCACTGGGGAGGGAGGCACAAATGTGATCCTTGACCAGCCTCTCAAAACATTTCATGGCCATAGAGGTGAGTGCCACCGGTCTGTAGTCATTGAGACCTGTTGGGGAGGATTTCTTTGGTACCGGGATAATGGTAGACATCTTGAAGCAGGCAGGGACCACTGACTCCACCAGGGATCAATTAAATATGGTGGTGAACACTAGCTAGCTGGTTAGCACAGGACTTAAGTATGCGTCTTGTTATTCCATCTGGGCCAGCAGCCTTTCTGGTGTTCACCTGCATAAATGCTCTTCTCACACTGTGTACCGTCAATGAGAGAGCATCCCCGCCCCCCCCCCCCCCCCCCCCCCCCCCCCCTCCACAACAGCCGGTGCGCCAGTGACGTCACTAGCCGTTGAGCTAGCGGCGCCACTGTTTGCACCAAACCGTGCGTAAAAGGAGTTGAGCTGGTCCGCGAGAGAGGCGTCGTCGCTCCCTATTGAGGGGGCGCTGACTTTGTAGTCAGTTATCGTCCTCAGTCCCCGCCATAAGCCTCTTGTGTCATTCTGTGCCATTTGTGCCTCCATTTTGTCAGCATACGTCCTTATTGCAAGTTTAACAGCCTTGCACAGAGAGTAGACTGTTGTCCAGTGGCGGCTCGCCACCGGGGGCGCTAGGGCGCCGACCCACCTGTTAATTGAGAGAAGAAGAAAAAAAAAACGTTTTTGTTTTTTGCTTTATAGCCCTATAAATAATATAAACATGTTTAAAATGAATAATATTTACTCATTTTAAGTATGTTTGTGTTTCCAATGCACAATATAACTTAATTTTACAAAGATTAATAATAGTTTTCCTGAACAGGAAGTGACGATTCTGTCTGATATAGACCTTTTCATTACGTAGCCGCAGGCATTTCTCCTCGCCGTATTTCTCTCTGGGCTAGGCGCAATTGCGCCTGGAGTGCGCGTGCCCGCCGTGCACTGGTTCATCGCTGTATCCGTCGCAGCCACGCGCTTTGCGTTGAATATGATGTATTATGATGGAACTCGGGCGCTGGTTTGAAACGACCTAGCAAGCAGCCGAGCGTCTAAAAGCTCTCTGATTGGCCGACACGGTACTTTCCGTAACCGCAGTTTGCAACATGAGTTTATGCTGTTGTTGTGTTGTGTGATGCAGATATTTGTCTTGGAGCGTGATGGCAAGTTCTTTCAACGGTTAGGCTTAGGCACTCTTTCAAAGTTGGTTAAGGTTAGAGTTTGTCTTAGAGCATGGCGATAGAACACCAGGTAGTTTGCAGGCTGTTCGAGGCGGACATGGACAAAGGCACTCGCAGTACTTGTTGGCTATTAACAAGCTATATTATGGATGCAGTGTGGAGGGACATGCATGGACAATGGATGGACATCAACACAGGCTGGATGGACAATGCCATGGAGTGGATATACTTTATCAACAAGCCAACAACAAGGTAGATTAGCGATCTTAACGATAGGTTATGGCTATAACCAAGTTCTGTTAGTTAGGGGCGATGCTTGGCATCACACTGCACTATCTCGCGTACGTGCACGCGTACTGAATAAACCACAAATGTACCTCTAATACCAGTATTAGTCTGACCACACCCCTCATCAGCTTACCTTCATAAGCAGGTGTGTGGTCACCTGCTCTCCTCCTTCCCAAGCTTTCACCACAAGGTGAGGACAAGGGCTGCAGCGGCCGTCTGATGCCAAGCATCGCCCCTAACTAACAGAACTTGGTTATAGCCATAACCTATCGTTCTGTATCGTTAGTGGCTTAGCTTGGCATCACACTGCACAAGGGAGGCCAAGCGGAGCCACTGGCTGACAAATACACCCCGCTGACAGCCCCCCCACAACCATCAGAACAGGGAGGGCCGAGCCCCCCCGACCCCCCCTAATGGCGGGTAGCCCCCCTATTAGGGACGTCACGGGAGGGCGACGGACCCGACCGTGCGAAGAGGCACTCAAGCAACTCAACGCACAGGGTGAGCAGACCGTGGCTTGACCCCACGACTACACACACGCACAACCCGCATGCCACCCGGGAACGAACGGAGGAACAACCTCGTTACTGCCCCCAGAATCACGGGGTCAAGGGCAAACCCAACCCCGTGGCAAGGCCGTAGCAGCGGAGCACGAAGGAAGACCCAGACCCACCAAAAGGACTGGACTCCCTAGAATGGGGGCCCGGAGAAGTCCATGATGCCAGCATCAAGACCCCACCAGGTGGGCACGTAGTGCCCCGCCCCCCACATCGCCAGCGTATTCGGACAAAGGCCCCTCAGTTACTGCACCTGGTATTCCCAGGCGGAATCCCATCCAAGTACTAACCAGGCCAGAACCTGCTTAGCTTCCGAGATCGGACGAGATCGGGCGTGTTCAGGTCGGTATGGCCGTAAGCCGAGCGGGCCCCGTCCCCCCAATAGTACACCGCCTGGCACACTGACCCTGCAGAACAGGCAGTCAGCATGGCCGTAAGCACACAAAAAAGGTTAACCAACGGAAGCAGGCAGCGCACCGGGGAAAAACCAGGCAACAGGCTGTTAACCCTAGCCTGGAGACTGCGGACGAGACAGGCGCCAGAGGGGACAGCTGAACACAGCCGCCCCGGCGGAAGGAGCGTAAGCTGGCGGTGTTGCATGACCAAGCCTCCATTTAACAACCCCCACCCAGAGGGGTCGAGGCAGAGAAGGCTGACACGATTGGCAGACGTCATGAACGTGCAGGGGCACCCTCAAACGGTGAACCCGGGAGTTGACACTGCTCCAACACACCAGGGAATCAACCACCTCGGTGTTACCCAATGCGGTGGTTGTTCCTATAACCCCTCAAGAAAAAACTCCAAAACACACCTGCGGGTATACACCGGCTATACCGCAGTACAAGTGTTTCAGTTTCCAAAAAGGGTTAACCCAGGCCTACGGGTCGCAAACATCACTTCGGACCGGGCCTGGCGGTACGGGAAGCACAGGGTCACCAGAGGAGGTCAAAAAACCACCCCCACAGGCCCCTCTTCGCCATGCGTGAGAGAGGAGCGAAAAATAATGGAGAACCAGCCCCTAAGCACACCGTACCTGGTATTCCCCGGCGGTCTCCCAACCAAGTACTAACCAGGACCAACCTGTGTAGCGGCCGAGATCCGACGAGATCGAGCGCGTACAGAATGGCATGGCTGTAAGCCATGACGACAGTGCTGAGTAAAAACATACCCAACCAGGGTCTCCATAGCGCTTAACCCTGTGACACCCAGACCGACCTGGCATTTTTCCCCCTGAAAAAAGCCCAAGTCCCTCAGGGTACCAGAACAGCAGATCTGCATCCCCGGCGGACAACGGGTTCAACTGATCTGGACCAGCGTGACCAGAACCAGTCCCGTGCCCTAACCACGCCGACATGCCTCTCCAGGAGAAGGGCAGATATGCGTGTTGATCTTAACATGAAAAGAAGGCGCCACCCAGACGTTCGGACGAACCGCGTCTGGTGGCCCACCCCAAGGGCGTGAGACCCCACTACATATGTTCAGATCCATCCCGTCATCATCCCCCAGACATGAACGAGAATCCGTCGACAACCCACCCAGGTCATGGGATGTGGTCGTCGGAAGAGGAAAAACCCCCATCTCAGTTGCTTTATAAAAACGCTGTTTCAACCACAAGCAACCAAGGCGTGCCAGTCAATCGCCTGTTTACAGCGAGCTAGCACTATACGTGCGTCGGGACACACCCCCATCAATGAACAGGCTATTTAGACCTGCCATTGAATCCCCAAGGCGCCCAGGGGAACGACAAGAGGGGTGTGACACTCCCTAACTCCAACACTTCTGGAATAGAAAGAAGGAAGCATCAACAGTATGTATCCCAGTCTACACAGCCGGGGTAAACATTTTTCACATTTTTACATCCCACCACCCTCCCATAGGAAAGAGACGGGGATCCCCAGAGAGACTTCCCACGCGAGCTGTACAGATTGAAAAGAATATATTGCACCTTGAGCCATGTAAAAAACTGGTTTTAGGGCCTCCGGGGAAGAGGCACTGAACCCATACACACTCAATAAACGAATTGAATCGAATATACATACAATAGAAAAGGACCCTTCTAGAGGGTCCACTCACTTTGACAATCTGAGGAGGAAGGCTCTGTACTCTGATGGAGGCTTCCTCACATGGAAGAAGGAGTCCGAACTCACAGAAGGCCTGAATAGGCGCTTGGTGAGGAGGAGCCCTGACCACCCCCCCTGAAAACAGATCCATCACATGGACCTGAACAGCACACGGAAGTCCTACCAACAGAGACTCGCACGGTGACGTACTCTATGGCGGGGGAATTCCTGCGGTGCACACGCCCAATATACCAGGCCGTGGGACCAGGAACTCCCTCCCCCCCCCCCCCCCCCCCCCCGTAACGTGCCGAACCGCCACGTGACGGGCACCTAGAAGGACAGGGGGTGTACCCCTGACCGACAGAACAATGGGGAGAGGAAAGGTTACCAGTTCACCCCTTTACGACCCCACACCCATGATACGACGTAACGACAAAAAGAGAATATGACATAGTCATAGTCAGCTCTATGAAGCGTTTCACAGCTCCACACAGCGCATGAGCTAACCTGCTATCTGATTTTTACTAAGGAAAAACACAGAATAGAGAGGGCTCTAAGAACCCCGGTCCAACATACACATGTGCTTCTGTGGCCAGTACAACCCAGTTGTAGGTCACATGACACACACAACCCATCATCACCTACAAAAAATGGCAAAAACACTCAACAGAGGAACGCCGTTTTTTTCACAATGAGAGAATACATCATTCTTGATTAGTATCGACCACAGGCCTTGCTAAGCACACATGACAGCAACCAAACCAATTTCCCTTTAGGAAATAAGTTTCTCCAGCAGATTTAGCACAACCTCAGCAATCAAGCTAAGAGTTACATCGTATCCCTACCACACAAAAGACACAATTAATGCACAACATGTCTGATAGGAGGTGATAAAGTCCCCAGGGAACCGGGGGGGAAAACACAATCCTCCTATTTTACCCTCAATACGGCCAGTTAAAACAGGAAAACCTGTTAATGTGTGAACACACTGTTCATTGTCATTACAGTCTGAGAAAGAACATTCTTTTACTCACTTGTCACCAAGCATAGCTTCATAGGTTAGTTGCCTTAGTAGTGAGTACACGGTACACATAAACACCATGATGTTTCTCACACAACAACCAGATCAATACATCACGATCTGCACGGAGAAGCTAACTGCCAGTGACAAAAACAGCTCACACATAACCCGCAACGTATCCTAAATGCATTGCAACAACACACGTTTTGGGAAAAAACACCGTTATTCACAATACATTTAGCAAAGTAAAACCAGAAGACGTGTTATGAGGTCTGGTCAACCCCGTTCCTACCCGGAACGCAGATCAGCGAAGTGCAGTCACAAGACACCGTAGAACACAGCCGTCCTGTGTTGTTCGATCCGGGCAGCGTCGCCGCTCCAACCAGTCGCTACAGTCCTCTTTGTTGACGCAATCCCCGTCCAGGCTCAGGGCAGGGTCGACGAAACATCCCCTGTCAAGGATGACGTCGCGGTCAAGAGTGTAAAACATGTTAAAATCAAAGCACGTTCAACAGAATAGCATCAAGCTAACGGCGATCAGAAGCGAGCTCCCGGCGGCGCGCGAGAAGCTAAGCTACCCCGCGCCAGCCATGGCCATAGCAGCAAGCTAACGTTACCTAGCGACCACGACATGCTAGCCCCGCAGCTAACAGCTGACTGGCTAATAGTAGGCCTTAAGCAGGCCATGCAGCGATCCAGCAGGCTAACGCAGCAGTTAACAGCTGACTGGCTAACCGTAAGCTATGAACATGTAAACAATGACATAACACTCACCCAGACAGGCCGCCGTTCTGAACCTCTCCTCACTTTTTAAGAGAAAAGAGAAAACAAGATGTCAACACCGCTTCACAACGGTGACTTTACCACATCCGGCGGAATCAGCACAGTACCAACCGGCCTGTGTAGCTGACTTCGAACATGAATCTGCGCTATCGCACATTACATGCACATATCCCCTCGTGAAGGAATACTCTCATTTGGATATGAAAGATGGGGCCTTAACACGGTGACAGAGAGAATCCACTCGTCCAGAACACACAGGGATCACCAGTGTCAATGGTCGCGGCCCACTAGTTAAAACTATAATGGTCTCCAGACCAAGGCCTTCTGTCGCCTAGGCGGCTAAACAAAGGACCCTAGCCTGGGGCCGGTTTCCATAAACTTTGTCAAGTAGCCCCCATAGCACTAACAGACAAGTGGAGCCCGCCAGCAAACACTACTCACCCAACCTGGAACGCACCGCTTCTCACAACAGCGGCATGTCCGACAGTTCAGCTGTGGCCTGACAGGTTTCACCCCAACAAACACAGCAAGGAACTGCAGTTGAGAAGCATGCAGCGGCGTGCTCCCAATACGAAAACCGGTGGAGGGTTTTTAGAATGATCATCATCTTCTAGACACTCCAGTACGAAGACAATATCGCCGTATTTTCTCGAAAAATAGTGAGAGAGAAAATAAAGATATGATGTCAACGTATCCTTGTTTCCCAAGCTGTTCCTAATCCAATTTCTTCCATCATGGTGTCAAGTGTGGGGATCTACCGAGGCACTTCTTCCTTGTGGTGAAAGCGAGAAGGAGGAGAGCAGGTGACCACACACCTGCTTATGAAGGTAAGCTGATGAGGGGTGTGGTCAGACTAATACTGGTATTAGAGGTACATTTGTGGTTTATTCAGTACGCGTGCACGTACGCGAGATAGTGCAGTGTGATGCCAAGCTAAGCCACTAACGATACAGAACTCTAGTTTAATACATGATACGTTGTCTACTGATGCCGCATAATATCAACAGCTGATTCGTTGTAACGTTACAGCTTTCAGCTAACGTTAGCTACTGCTAGCTGTTAGCTCCGTTAGCTTAGCTGGCCACTTTTATAATTACTGCATGGAAACGGAGTAACGTTAGCGTTTAAACGTTATGTCGAGGTCATACAATACTACAGTCGACATAAGGTTAACGTTACCCCGTTTCCATGAAGTGTTTAAATAGCAGCAATCTTGTTGAAAATGTAACGTTAGTAAAATGCTCTCTCTCTCTCTCTCTCTCTCTCTCTCTCTCTCTCAGCCACTCAGATAACGCTTCTCTCTCTCTCTCTCTTTCTTTTGGATTGAAAATACGTGGATTATGGCTTGTTCAATATCGTCTATGTTTGAATGAATGAATGAATGAGAACTTTATTAACAGATTGCAGAATGGGTACAATACAGTACGGCTCAATACACACAATTGTTAAGGGGATGCAGACCAGAGAAAGACGTTTGTCTTGTTTACATCAGGGTCCCAGATTTTCGATTCATATCGATAGTTTAATAGCTAGCCTTGGCTCGTTTAACAATATGCAAAATATGTGTACAGCCCTGTACTCATACTGAAGTTATTCTTGGTATATAATACTACACAAACTAGGTCTGATTGTGTAACGAATCGATTCCACGTTGCGCTGTGTGTGAGAGAGAGAAGGAGAGAGAGGGAGAGATCTGCGTGTGTTTGGAGACGGAGCGAGTTTTGTTTCTAACTTTTCTATTTATATATTGTGTTTCAAGTTGTGAATTAGACTATACTTTATTTGACTGGTTGTGTGTTGTTGTAGTAACAGCTGAGCGACTCGTTCATAAGAGCCGATTCATTGCCGTGAGCGTGAGTCGAAACGCTCACGTCTTGCCATGAGTCGGTTGCGTGGTACTGTACATGTTTGCAAAATGTTTTGGTATAGCGCCCCTAGTGGAGAGAGAACCAGCAGCCGCTACTGCTGTTGTCTTGTACTCTTCCATGTTTCCTGTCTCTCTGCCCAGGTTGTAGGCAGTGGTGCAAGTTTTCAGAGCTGCTCTGATAGTACTGTCCACCCACGGTTTCTGGTTTGGGAAGACCCTCGCCTTCTTTGTGGGGACGATACTATCAGCTAAGGTTGCTATAAAGCTAACAACAGTGTCTGCGAACTCGCTGACCTCACTGACGCTTCCCTCGAACATATCCCAATCGACATCTTCGAGGGCGTCCTGAAGCGTGGCCTCTGATTGGTCGGACCATCTCTTTACCTCACGTGACACAACGACGTCACGTGATCTCTGCCTGTAAGCAGGATAGAGGAAAATGGAGTCATGATCAGATGTGCTTGTAGCTCCCGCTAATGGCGGAGCCGGTACCGCTTTATAGCCGGCTCTGAACGGGGTCTAGCAGTGGTCGAGCGTGTTTCCCCCTCTGGTGGAGCAGGCGATGTGCTGAAAAAAGGATGGCATCACTTTCTTCAGATTTGCCTGGTTGAAATCGCCGGCAATGACCATGGCTGCGTCCGGGTGTTTTATCTGGTGGATGTTGAGATGCGACTGTAGCTCCGCCAGAGCCCTGGCGGTGTTCGCTTGGGGAGGGATGTACACCGCAGTCATGATGATCACGGTAAACTCTCGGGAAGGTTGAATGGCCAGATGCTCCAGGTCCGGCGAGCATGAACGGGAGAGTGTCTTGATCTCCTTGGGGCTAACCCAGCCGTTGTTGGTCAGAAGACAGACACCCCCGCCGATGGTCTTCCCGGAGGCTTCTGTACGGTCCGCTCGAAAGACGGTGAAGGAGTCCGAGGGAGAGACGCTGTGGTCCTGAGTCGCTGGTTTCAACCATGTCTCCGTGAAGCACATGATGTTACAGTCCCTCACCTCTCGCTGGAATCGGACCCGCGCCCGTAAATCGTCCATCTTACCCTCTAGCGAATGTGCATTCGCCAGAAAGATGGATGGGATCGCCGGACGGTAAGCAGATCTTTTTTTTTTTTTTTTTACTTTGACCAGTCAGCTGGTTCTTTTTGCGTTTATCGCTTTTTCTCTGGTCAAGTATGACCGACAGAAACAGGTTGAATGGGGGTACAGATGGGGGGAAAGACACTCTGAGAAAGTACGGCTTGTCCGGGAGTCGAACTCGCTACCCCAGATCCGTGACGCGCACGGTTGTCCCCGACGCCGAAATAGCGTTCGAGGTACGCGGTGAGCTACTGGAGCTCCCCAAGCAGATCTTTTTAACCTTAATCTGATTCCGCTTCTCCTGCCTCTATGCTTCTTCTTGCCGCCGCATTTCTCTTTGTCTCTGTCCCGCCTGATCTCCGGTGGCCAATTTTGGCATACAGTGTCTCTAAACTCCTCTTTAAGTCCGGAGTTTAGGTCAATAAGTGACTGGCGGTCGTATAACGTCCCTGCCAGTGTTGTTTCCATAAAAAAAGTAGTAAAAATAAACATAATGACTAAAAGTAAGCACAATCGTTGCGGAGCAAAACCAATGGCGACTAACCTGAGCCGCGCCAGTGAGTGAGTGAGAGAGAGTGAGAGAGGCAAGATACTATAGAGACGGAGAAAGAGGTGCGAGAGACAAAGAGATAGAGAACAAATCCGCGCTCACGTCAGAGATGGTCTTTACAAACTGAAATGAGCAGAGCTGGCCTGCCTTTCATACGGTGGAGTTGAACGAGTTTGTTCATTATAGAAAGGACGTCTGAACACCGTGGCTGACCACAGAGTATCAGTGGGTGGGTTGCTGCCTCCTGTTCTGCAGGTCACTTTCGCGATGTTGCAGGGGGAAAGTTAATAATAATAATAAAATGTATTTGTATAGCACCTTTCATGTAAGAATTGCAGCTCAGAGTGCTTCACAGCAGCAAAAAAAATATAAAAATCGAATCATATAAAAATCACATTGTTTTCCCCATTAGGCTCCAACATCCCAATAGGCCACATTGTTTATGGTTTGATTCTATGACCGTATTTTTAAAATAGACTGTTAACAGAAATGGCTATGGGGCGACAATAATTATGTACATGAGGCATGGTTTCCGTCTGTGGCCTTGCTCTGCTGGCAGCGTTTTATTCACATTGACTCATACCACAACAGCTCATGTGTGCTCCTCTCTGGGAGAGGCTTTTGTGGGAAGAAGAAAAAAATAGGAGGGAGCCAAGTCTTATATACTCCCAACCTGGCGTAGACTGTAGGAGCTCCGCCTATAGTGCCCTCCAGTGGACACAGATATATATGCAGTCATGGGAGCAGTAGACGACAGTTACAGTTAGTTACAACCATATTACATACACCCTCTAGATTCAACATAGACAATAATAAATGAGTAAAATAGAATAGACAGAGTAAAATAGTGCAGTGCAGTAAAATAGTTAGGGGGAAAGTTAATCACGGTCATGCATGGGAGCGTCCCAGTACAACCTCAGTAAGCACTATTTACCCAGAATGTGTCTAAATATAGACCACTTTTAGCCCAAGCTGTTTAATTAATTATTTCAAACCTTTATTTAAACTCAAAAGATTACAGTCACGTCATACAGAAATAAGCACACGAAAAAAGGCATATAAAATCACACAGCATATAAAATCACAACAATAAGACAAGTAAGGATAACAATCAATTAAAACATGTACAACTAGATTGACAAAGGTTGGAGATCAAGCTTTTAAACTCTGCAACAGAGGGGAGAATCTCAAGCTTTAAGGACATTTGGAGTTCATTCCATGAGCTAGAGGGGCATCATAGCAAAATGCAGATTTACCCTGTTTATTATATATACCACACAAATGACTGTAAATGTGTAAGATGATAATAGTATATAATAATAATAATAATAATAATAATAATAATAATAATAATAATAATAATAATAATAATAATAATAATAATAATAATAATAATAATAATAATAATAATAATAATAATAATAATAATAATAATAATAATAATAATAATAATGATATAGGCCACTTCTAGCCCAAACATTATTACATATTTAGTATATTTAGAAATAACAGCTAAAGGTGATATCTAATAGACGTCTACTAAACGTTCACTTTTAAACCAAATTTAGCCAGATTTGACCTTAGATGGTTATGTACCATATAGACATATTTTAGGCGTCTAATAGACGGAAAACTGCTCAGTGGGACCATAGTATTGTGTAGACCCTTTTACTGTTTGTAAAGAATAAGGGCCATTTACAATGGAATATGACTGATATTTTGAGCTGCGAGCCTTGACATTTAGCCTTTATCTTATTTTCATACCAGCACTCATTTCACTATGCTTCTTATTTTGTTGTTGTTGTTCTTAGCTCTATTTTATAATTGTAGTTGTACATATATGTGTACATATATACCAACTATTCACCTGTTTTATTCTCCACCCATCTATCATCCATAGCAACACTATATTATCACCGACATCCAGTTGGGGGGGATCCCCTTTGAACAGCCCATCTGAGGTTTCTCTCCTCCACATCGCCTGTGGTGCTTTTTTCCTATTGCTGGGTTTTTAGTGAGTTGTTCCTCATCTTCATTGGGGAATGTCTGGGAGTGTAGCATATTTGGATTTCATGTTTTTTTTTTTTTTTTTTTATTCTTGATTGACTTCAAGAATAGCTGTACAACCCATGGGGGCATTACCTTGTGACTTCGGGCTTACAAATAAATTTGATTTGATCTACAAGTAAGTTAGTGACCACCTCTGTTCCCACTCACCACCACTCCTCCCAGGTGTCCTCATTCACTTCCATTCATTTTGGGAACCATGTCTAAATGGTCATACTTCTGAAGTATAAACAAACTGTTGCTGCGCAGATTTCAATAGAACAGAATTCTGAGTCAAAGGTACGTGTTGGTTTTGGCATTTTATGTGTGAGGGTTTATTACTTTTAAAAAAATAAAAGCAATTCCGGTAAATTTGTTGTAAGTTTGAGTGGTCTGTATTATAGCTTTGCCTTCCATGGAACATTTGGGGAGTGGTTGCCATGGTTATGTGCTGCCTTGCTGGAAGAACGATTCTAATTCGTGAAAAGTCCACAGTTGGTAAAATGTATACCTTACAGCTCAATGAAATGATAAGGTAGCCGCAGGGCCGCCTCAGGGGGTGTGCGAGCAGTGCGGTCGCACAGGGCCTCACGGGAAGGGGGGCCTCGCAAATTTTTTATTTTTTTTTTTTTTGCGAGGCCCCCCTTCCCGCGAGGCCCTTTTTCATCACAGACCTAAAATCTAGTTTTGCTTATATGCTTATATATTTCACATTAGACACGTTTGTAGAATGTGTCTGACTTGTTCCTGCCTCTGCGGCTCTGCAGACTGCAGTGTTCCGGTTTCTGCGGCTTTGCTGCTCTACAGATTTTAGGATAGTGTTTCCGGGCTCTTCTCGGACACACGAGATACAGGGATCTAATTCAGCGCTATTCAGAGGAGCGAGTGGATGTCTTTTCAAAAGCAGCATGGATCAGAAGAAATTACACCGTGGGCCAAGAAAGTCTCCTTCCAACTTTACCATTGATACTGCATTATGGTGAGTTCATGCAACCTATTATATTCCCGCCGTGGATCTCTCTCTCTCTCTCTCTCTCTCTGGAGCCAAACTGGTCGACTAGCTGTTGTAGTATGGAGTTAGTAGCTAACGGTGTGTGGCCTGGTGTCAGCACCTGTATTGCTTTTCTCATGTTGTAGTTTCAGTGGTAGCCGCATAGCTTGCTTCTGCGTTAGCTAATGGTTAGCGATAGCCGTGTTAGCCAGTTAGCTGTTTAGCTACGACGTTAGCTGCCGGCTGCGCACGTAACGTTAGTTTGATGCTATCAGTTAGCCTAGGCTAGAGTTAGCTGTTAGCTTGTGCTACGACCATTGACATTAGCCGTGAGAATAGCAGGGGGTTCTGGCACTCTGACTACGACATCATCTTTGACAGAAGATGTAGTCGGGCCTGCACCATGACAAGGCTCCGGCCATAGCATAGCTTATTTTTGTCCCGCCAGCGAGAGGCCTTTCGTCAACGTGGAGACCTGTGTTGCGGCCTTTCGCCCTGCGTTCCTTGGTGCAGGTAAGATGAATGAAAATGTAGTCACATTACCCCACTCTTCCTTCCTTCCCCTCCCGAATGTTTTGTTAATAACGATGTTTTTTTCCAGGCAAAACATATGCTACTTCACAACATTTGGAGATACGACATGTGCTGTGTGTGAATGTCTTGGTCGTTTGTGTAGCTTGGGTAGCGTTGGGCCGTTGGCCAAAGCTGTGTGTGGCCTGGTGTCACAGTACCTGGCTAGCCTATTTAGCTGATGTCGGCCATTGGCTCCTTGCTGCTTTGTTTTCTCTGGTATAGACCCTCTTCTCTTTGGATTTAAGTGTTGATCTTTGTCCTTTTGGATCTCTCATACATGCTCTCTCTCTAACACACACTGTGACGGGGTCCTCTCCCGAACTCCTTTGATTCTCTCATAAACAGGCGTAGTCGAAAGATCTCGTTGGTGGGTGTTTATTTCCCGCCTCCCAAAAGTGCAGAGGTGATATAGTTTTACAAAAAATGTGAAAAGTGAAAGTAACGTAAACCAAAATACCCTATACTTACTATATCTAACAAAAGTGGAAAAAGAGAAAACAAATAAACAAAACAAAATATACTTAATACTTAACACTACACAAAGTCTAAATACACAATATACACTACTACTTCCACTACAAGCAATACCAACACGTTTTACTAGGGATCCTGGTTACCTTCACTGTAACTCAGTCCATTCAAGACTGACGTCCCTGGGCCAAAGCAGCTCTCTTGTATCCAATAGCCCCTCCCACTAGGCTTTAAACAGGATGTACATATTATTATTCTTTTTAACACATTAAACCAATTCCTACACACAAAATATATATCCTCCACTATATCACATAACTTCCAACTGTTTTAAGTTACAGATAACCAAGTAAACAGTACAATACAATCATATCGCTCACGTGACGATTACCTTGCGTCAACCCCTCCCATTTAACCTGGCGGATATGTGTGCTTCTGCTTGGCCAACACGTCAACCTAGGAGTGCAGAGCGAAGCGAATGCATCATGACTGTGAGTAATAAATGTGATGTGAGATGAATGAATGTCTTGCTGTATGAACGTCATTCTGCTATAACAACGGAAACGGAATGAAATGATTGTGCGCATTCGGACATCCTACGAAAGCTGACAAGAGGGAATGTTTGGTGTGTGTGTGTGTGTGTGTGTGTGTGTGTATGTGTGTGTGTGTGTGTGTTGCTCCGCGGCATATGGCGTGTCACTGTGCGTTCCCATGTGCGCTGTCCACATGAAACGCACCACATTACATTATACGGTTATGGTATATGGAAAGACAGACAATGATTGTGTGTATGTACAGTATGCGCACTGCCTGCAAAGTCAGTGACGGAGCCGCACCGTCACACACACACACATGACAAACACACATGCTCTCTCTCTCTCTCTCTCTCTCTCTTTCTAACACACACAGTCTGCCTATGGCGGCCTTTCTCGATGGCTAGGCTGTGCTCGCTGAGTCTGTACCTAGTCAAGGATCTTCAGTCACAGTGCTCAGGTATTCTGCCACTGTGTACTCTCTGTTTAGGGCCAAATAGCATTTCAATTTCTTTCCAATGTGTCTCTCTCTCTCTCTCTCTCTTTAGATTTAAGTGTTGATCTTTGTCCTTTTGGATCTCTCATACATGCTCTCTCTCTAACACACACACACATGACAAACACACATGCTCTCTCTCTCTCTCTTTCTAACACACACAGTCTGCCTATGGCGGCCTTTCTCGATGGCTAGGCTGTGCTCGCTGAGTCTGTACCTAGTCAAGGATCTTCAGTCACAGTGCTCAGGTATTCTGCCACTGTGTACTCTCTGTTTAGGGCCAAATAGCATTTCAATTTATTTCCAATGTGTCTCTCTCTCTCTCTCTCTGTACACTGTATATTGACTGTAGAACGGGAGCTCTCTCTCGCTCTCTCTCTTGCTATATGTTGACTGTATCATGCCCAGCCTCGGGCAGCGCTATTATTTAAGAATATGTTGACTGTATGAATTTTCTTTTTTTCTTTTTAATTTTTTACGGGGTGGGGGGGGGCCTCGCGTTTAAATCTCGCACAGGGCCTCGCATTTCTCCCAGGCGGCCCTGGGTAGCCGTCCCTATAAAACAAGGTTTTAATCTTTTTTTTTTTATCTACATAATTTCATGGAGGTGTAATTAACACAACACAAGGATTCAATGTCACCGATGACATTGCCGGTGGCCATATTCAAACTCATTTACTCTCAATAACAAACAATATGAATGTGTGCGAAACTGTTTTTGGAGGTGTGTGGGATTATGTGCGAACTAAATCAGCATTGTTTTTTTTGGTGAAGTGCCCCTTTAACTTTGAACCTCCCATCACTGTACAATAATGCTGTATACACGGTATATATAGGCCTATATTTATTGTTACTGTGTATATTTCTACCCACATCTGTCTGTACATACCTGCATATAATCCTTTTTACATATCTGTAGATACTATATCTATATCTCTACATAGCCCTTACCTATACTCTTACTAGTTACACTGCTGGCCAGTATGACTTACTACCATAGTGTCTTAATTGTTATGGTTTGTAACCGACCCCAATCGCACAACACAAGACAGGTATGGTGGTTTGCCAAGAAACAGATATTTATTGTGAACAGGGAAAAAGGGCACTGTCCCTTTAAGGGAGAAAACACAAAACACTGGAATAACACAAGAGGGGAAGGTAAAGTGCCTTTAAGAGGCGGGCAGGAAAAGGGAACACCTTGGGAAAGTAAGGGAACGCCTAAGGGAAGGTTAAGGGAACGCCTTGGGACAGAGGAACTAGAGACTAGGTAAACCAGGGACAAGGAGAACTAGGGAGAGAGGACTAGGGACTAGGAGAGCTAGGGATAGAGGACTAGGGACTAGGAGAACTAGGGATAGAGGACTAGGGACTAGGAGAACTAGGGATAGAGGACTAGGGACTAGGAGAACTAGGGATGGAGGACTAGGGACTAGGAGAACTAGGGAGAGAGGACTAGGGACTAGGAGAGCTAGGGATAGAGGACTAGGGACTAGGAGAACTAGGGATAGAGGACTAGGGACTAGGAGAACTAGGGATAGAGGACTAGGGACTAGGAGAACTAGGGATGGAGGACTAGGGACTAGGAGAACTAGGGACAGAGGACTAGGGACTAGGAGAACTAGGGACAGAGGACTAGGGACTAGGAGAACTAGGGATAGAGGACTAGGGACTAGGAGAACTAGGGATAGAGGACTAGGGACTGAGGAGAACTAGGGATAGAGGACTAGGGACTGAGGCCCGCGGAGGCGGGCTGGGGTACAGGGAGGAACTGGGGACTGGTGGGAAAACATCTGGGCCGCTCTGCAGGACAGAGGAGAGAGTTAATGCACAAAAGGGAAAAAACAGAGCAGGTGCAGAACAGTCCAAATAACAAAGTGAACAAAGTAATAATATCTTCGTGTGACAAACACACAGGGGGAGATGTAAAGTCCAAAAATACTATTCTAAGTGAGAACCAAAAACAGAGGCATTACGCTGGGAGATGAAATGTCCAAACTAACTAACAGAGGCAATACGCTGGGAGATGAAATGTCCAAACTAACTAACAGAGGCAATACGCTGGGAGAGTGACATCACAATCAAAACTCACCCAGGCGTATGCGTAAAGGTACAGGAACAGCAGCGGGAACGGGGGCAAGGGCACTACGCTGAGTGAGTGACATCACAATCAAAACTCACCCAGGCGTATGCGTAAAGGTACAGGGACAGCAGCGGGAACGGGGGCAAGGGCACTACGCTGAGTGAGTGACATCACAATCAAAACTCACCCAGGCGTATGCGTAAAGGTACAGGGACAGCAACGGGAACGGGGGCAAGGGCACTGGGTGGCTGGCTGTCCGAGCCGAGGGACAGAGTGCTGGAACAGTGGCGGTGGAGAGGGTGTCGACCACCGGGTAGCCGCTGTCGGAGCCGAGGAACAGAGTGCGCGCCACACCTTGGTGTGCGCGTCGGAACAGTGGCGGTGGCGAGGGCGTCGTCCACCGGGTAGCCGCTGTCGGAGCCGAGGAACAGAGTGCGCGCCACACCTTGGTGTGCGCGTCGGAACAGTGGCGGTGGCGAGGGCGTCGTCCACCGGGTAGCCGCTGTCGGAGCCGAGGAACAGAGTGCGCGCCACACCTTGGTGTGCGCGTCGGAACCGAGAGACGCCTCGGGGTGCGTCTGCGAGGAGGAGTGTGCCAAGCACGAAGGTCTGGAAGATGCGCGTCGGCGCGCTGAGGTCTGGAGAGCGTGCCAAGCTCGAAGGTCTGGAAGATGCGCGTCTGTGCGCTGGTACGGAGGAGCGTGCCAAGCTCGAAGGTCTGGAAGATGCGCGTCAGTGCGCTGGTACGGAGGAGCGTGCCAAGCTCGAGGGTTCTTGGAAGATGCGCGTTGCGCGCTGGTCTGGAGAGCGTGCCAAGCTCGAGCGTCCTTGGAAGATGCGCGTTGCGCGCTGAGGACTGGAGAGCGTCTGCGCTGGTCTGGATGTGCGTCAGGACGAACAGCTGCGCGGGGGTCGGCAGTGGAACGCTGGGGTGCCTCCCGTGGAAGTACAGGGAGCGCAGACCAGTCTCCCCCACAGGCAACGGCGACAGCTGGCGAAGGCTGGAGCAAACATCTCGACGCCGGAGAATGGAACAGCATAGGCAGACAGAGGATCTCCCGAAAGAGTCTAGATGTTTAGAGAATATGACTCGGCAAGTATACAACACGACCCCACGCCAAAACGAGGGGAAGCGCCCTGGTATTTAAAGCCCACAGGGGGACTAATTAGCCTGCCACCACAGGTGCGAGAGATAATAGAATATCAAACAGGTGTGGCCACTAAGGGTAAAGAACGAGAGGGTGGGGGCTAGAGAGAGTGAGTAGGGAATTCCTAACAGTAGGCTTAAAGAAGACAGAGAATAGGGAATTCCTAACAGTAGGCTTAAAGAAGACAGAGAAAAGGTAGTGAGCAGCGGGCAAAACCTCACATTAATACCTGTATCACTGTACATATTAATACTACAACTCTGTACATACATCTGATTAGCACTATTACTCAGTAGTACTAATTTATATATTTTATATCCAGTTTAATCACCTGTACATTATATATTACTGTTGCACTTTACTATTACATTTGCACTCTGGTTGGAAGCCAAACCTCTTTTTGTTGTACTTTACTTGTGCTGCATGATGACAATACAGTTGAATCTAATTGAATTTGTAGCAGCACTTTAGTGTCAACACCTTCTGGAGATGTTTGATTACTTGATTAGTAGCTGTTCAGTTACTTACACCCTTTCTTACACCGCACCTGTTCTTCGACTGGGTGGTGGTGCTGCAACAACAACAACAACAACAATAACGTCAAATACTATAAATAAGTGTTGCCAAGGTAACAAGAAAGTAGGCTATATAGGCTGGGAAATATATTCTCTCCACAACGTGATCCATGGAGGATGAAAGGAGGGGAGAATAAAGGCTTCTTTTCAGGTTGATGCAATAACTCGTAATTTTATTTGATCTTTTATTATTTTGAAATACATTTGGAGTCTGACTTGAGTTCCACTGGCTCTTGGGACATGTAAAAAAGATGTAGATGAATTCAAGCAAAAACACGAAAATCTCTTCAGTTGTCATTAATGTGAGAGCTGCACTGGCTTCCCATTGCCTCACGATTCTGCTTCAAGGTCTTTGACCTGGCATGCAGTGCATCGAAGGGAACAGCTCCCTCCTACCTCCTGTCAATGGTCTCTAACTACACACCCTCAAGACCCCTAAGCTCTGCATCTTCTAACTACACACCCTCAAGACCCCTAAGCTCTGCATCTTCTAACTACACACCCTCAAGACCCCTACGCTCTGCATCTTCTAACTCCCAAGACCCCTATGCTCTACATCTTCTAACTACACCCCCCCAAGACCCCTATGCTCTACATCTTCTAACTACACACCCTCAAGACCCCTAAGCTCTGCATCTTCTAACTACACACCCTCAAGACCCCTATGCTCTGCATCTTCTAACTCCCAAGACCCCTATGCTCTACATCTTCTAACTACACACCCCCAAGACCCCTATGCTCTACATCTTCTAACTACACACCCTCAAGAACCCTATGCTCTGCATTTTCTAACTACACACCCTCAAGACCCCTCCGCTCTACATCTTCTATAACTACACACCCTCAAGACCCCTCCGCTCTACATCTTCTATAACTACACACCCTCAAGACCCCTATGGGCCTACGCTCTGCATCTTCTAACTACACACCCTCAAGACCCCTACGCTCTGCATCTTCTAACTACACACCCTCAAGACCCCTCCGCTCTACATCTTCTAACTACACACCCTCAAGACCCCTACGCTCTACATCTTCTAACTATACCCTAAAGACCCCTACACTCTACATCTTCTAACTACACAGCCGCAAGACCTCTATGGGCCTACGCTCTGTATCTTCTAACTACACACCCTCAAGACCCCTCCGCTCTACATCTTCTAACTATACCCTAAAGACCCCTACACTCTACATCTTCTAACTACACAGCCGCAAGACCCCTACGGGCCTACGCTCTGCATCTTCTAATTAAACACCCTCAAAACCCCTACACTCTGCATCTTCTAATTACACACCCTCAATACCCCTATGCTCTGCATCTTCTAATTACACACCCTCAAGACCCCTACGCTCTGCATCTTATAACTACACACCCTCAAGACCCCTATACTGTAAAAAAGATGTAGATGAATTCAAGCAAAAACACGAAAATCTCTTCAGTTGTCATTAATGTGAGAGCTGCACTGGCTTCCCATTGCCTCACGATTCTGCTTCAAGGTCTTTGACCTGGCATGCAGTGCATCGAAGGGAACAGCTCCCTCCTACCTCCTGTCAATGGTCTCTAACTACACACCCTCAAGACCCCTAAGCTCTGCATCTTCTAACTACACACCCTCAAGACCCCTAAGCTCTGCATCTTCTAACTACACACCCTCAAGACCCCTACGCTCTGCATCTTCTAACTCCCAAGACCCCTATGCTCTACATCTTCTAACTACACCCCCCAAGACCCCTATGCTCTACATCTTCTAACTACACACCCTCAAGACCCCTAAGCTCTGCATCTTCTAACTACACACCCTCAAGACCCCTATGCTCTGCATCTTCTAACTCCCAAGACCCCTATGCTCTACATCTTCTAACTACACACCCCCAAGACCCCTATGCTCTACATCTTCTAACTACACACCCTCAAGAACCCTATGCTCTGCATTTTCTAACTACACACCCTCAAGACCCCTCCGCTCTACATCTTCTATAACTACACACCCTCAAGACCCCTCCGCTCTACATCTTCTATAACTACACACCCTCAAGACCCCTATGGGCCTACGCTCTGCATCTTCTAACTACACACCCTCAAGACCCCTACGCTCTGCATCTTCTAACTACACACCCTCAAGACCCCTCCGCTCTACATCTTCTAACTACACACCCTCAAGACCCCTACGCTCTACATCTTCTAACTATACCCTAAAGACCCCTACACTCTACATCTTCTAACTACACAGCCGCAAGACCTCTATGGGCCTACGCTCTGTATCTTCTAACTACACACCCTCAAGACCCCTCCGCTCTACATCTTCTAACTATACCCTAAAGACCCCTACACTCTACATCTTCTAACTACACAGCCGCAAGACCCCTACGGGCCTACGCTCTGCATCTTCTAATTAAACACCCTCAAAACCCCTACACTCTGCATCTTCTAATTACACACCCTCAATACCCCTATGCTCTGCATCTTCTAATTACACACCCTCAAGACCCCTACGCTCTGCATCTTATAACTACACACCCTCAAGACCCCTATACTCTGCATCTTCTAACTACACACCCTCAAGACCCCTACGCTCTGCATCTTCTAACTACACACCCTCAAGACCCCTACGCTCTGCATCTTCTAACTACACACCCTCAAGACCCCTCCGCTCTACATCTTCTAACTATACACCCTCAAGACCCTACGCTCTACATCTTCTAACTATACACCCCCAAGACCCCTACGCTCTGCATCTTCTAACTACACACCTTCAAGACCCCTACGCTCTACATCTTCTAACTACACACCTTCAAGACCCCTACGCTCTACATCTTCTAACTACACACCCCCAAGACCCCTACGCTCTGCATCTCCTAACTACACACTCTCAAGACCCCTACGCTCTGCATCTTCTAACTACACACCTTCAAGACCCCTACGCTCTACATCTTCTAACTACACACCCTCAAGACCCCTACGCTCTGCATCTTCTAACTACACACCTTCAAGACCCCTACGCTCTGCATCTCCTAACTACACACCCTCAAGACCCCTACGCTCTGCATCTTCTAACTACACAAGACCCCTACGCTCTGCATCTTCTAACTACACAAGACCCCTACGCTCTGCATCTTCTAACTACACACACTAAAGACCCCTACGCTCTGCATCCTCCTACACACACTCAAGACCCCTACGCTCTGCATCCTCCTACACACACTCAAGACCCCTACGCTATGCATCCTCTAACTACACATCCTCAAGACCCCTACGCTCTGCATCTTCTAACTACACACACTAAAGACCCCTACGCTCTGCATCCTCCTACACACACTCAAGACCCCTACGCTATGCATCCTCTAACTACACACCCTCAAGACCCCTACGCTCTGCATCTTCTGGCCGCCTCAGACCCACTCCTATCTCGGTCCTATATGTCTATATACTACTATGCACTCAGAGCGTAACACTCAAGTTCGACACTATTTGTCAAACAATGCAGAGTTGTACCCTTCCTGCTGACTTACGATTTGAAAAAACGCTTTGGATAAAAGCGTCAGCTATGTATGGAAGTCATTAATGCGCACGCACAATATTGCCACTGGGCGTGTGAAAAACACATTTACATTTAATCATTGTGACAGAGTGGGTCTGTCACTGACGCCGGGGCAGCATGCACGCACACATACACACAACATTCACTCATCATATACATTCATACATAATCAAACATGCATACATATCCATTAATCTAAGCATACATGCATTTATACATACATTCATATATCCATTCATACATATATTTATTTATTGTGTTGTGTTGTGTATATATATTTATTTATTGGGTTGTGTATATGTATTTATTTATTGGGTTATGAGGGTATTGGTATTAGAGGTTGTTTTTATATAATATGTGTAGGAAACGGCAATCCATTTGATGTGTAGCACCTGTTTTGTTTAATTAATTATGTGTGGCACCTGGGATCCCACTTCTGACACCATATGTGACAGGGTTCTTTCTAGACTCCTCAAAAAACGGAAAAATGGTCTTGGTGTTGTTTTTATTTCCCAGCCTTCAAGGTGCAGAGGTGACATTACATAACAAGTGACATAAACTAAATAAATAACTAAACTATACTACCTCTGCAGTCTATCAGATGCGTTCCACAATAACTTAATCTGATAGACAAAACACTTACTGGGTGGCGCTTCCCTAGTTACCCATTTTGCAACCGTTATCTGGTGAAGCACCACCTCAGAGACAAACAGACTAACAGACACATACGGCACTTCCCTCAGTCACCTACGTTGCAACTGGTGCAGGGCAAGAACCCAGAACCTTGGGCACGCAGCCCTCATGACACCTGCACTCCTCCCCCTCACTTCGCCCGCAGGCCGCACCACACTGTGTAACGTGCAATAGATCCTGGCCTGGGCACCGAAGCCCTAATGTACTCTACCAAGATGGCGGCCTCGCCGCGCCACCATCGTCCGGATAGCAAGATGGCGTCGAACGCTCTCGGCGTGAGCGCTAGCAGGCGGAGCTGGAGCAGAGAGGCAGTGCTGGGCTGAGAGCGTGTGCTGGGTGATGGCGACCTCTGTTGGTCGGGACGAACTCCCGTGCTCTGAAGACAGCCTGGTGCAGATCTGGTGGTAGACAGCCGGAGCAGACTGGTTGTAGACAGCTGGTGCTGGGTCGACGCGCATATCTAAACTGGCCCTTACTAACACTGCAGCTACACTCTGGGTCCCCAAACAGCCCTCCTGCTAGCCGGGATATATGATAACGCAGGGTGCCTCTAAACACCGGTCCTCTTCACGCCACGCTGGCAGGGCACCTCGCTAGAGGGAATAACTTTAACTTAAACCCCTCAGGGCGATACCGCATTTCTTCTAGGATAACTCGTTGTATCGCTAGGGTATTCAGTAGGGAAACATGCAACACGCTTCTACGTTTACTGTTATAGGATAACCCTGTAATATACTCAAGTTCAATACGGGGCTCTGTCCAGACACGGCCGAACCGATCCAAGTCCAATGTCGAAGAGGCTGGTTCCTCGCACTTCCGTCTACTTCCTTCTCCGTCTCTCTCGTACGCTCTCTGCCTGCCACCGCGCCCCCTGCTGGTACCGCCTACTAGCTCCACAGGGAAAACTGAGTGGAGAATAGGATCCAGGTTATTGCTCATAATCCATATTTCAGCCGGTAGAACAAGGAGGAGCCTGCGTCATTGTTCGAGGGAATATTAACGGAGACTAATTAGTAGGTCTTGGTGCATCAGGGGAGATGAAAAGGCAAGTCAGCACTTCTGAATAATAGCCCTATTTTCAGGGTGCTACACATGCATGCACACACATACATACATGCACACACACACATGCACGCATACACACACATATTTTGGACTCTCTGGGTCATTACACAGTCTTTGCTGGAGGCAACATTTGAAAACTGCCCTCAAGCCCACAGACACGCACACACACACACACACACACACACACACACACACACACACACACACACACACACACACACACACACACACACACACACACACACACACACACACACACACACACACACACACACACACACACACACACACACACACACACACACACACACATTGCCCTTGCTCTCAGAGAGGTGGATTGTGGGTGGGGTAGGGTAGGATTCAGCAGTGGAGTGAAAAGGCTGTGATGGTTAAACAGGCTACTATCCATCGTACTGTAATCACCACACAGCCAAGGACCGTTGAGTCATCATCTAAGAACAGGAACAGTTAGAAACTCTGAGGACTTCAACGTGATGTCATCAAGATGTAATGATAATGGTAATAAAAATAATAATAATAATAATACACTTTATTTGTATACCACCTTTCATACACGAATTGCAGCCCAAAAGTACACAGCAGTAATGTAGACATAAATGGACTATTAAAAAAAGCACAACAAATCAAAACAGAGACAACAAGACGAGGCAAAGAGCAAAGATAACAAATCAATCAAAACACGTACAACTCGATTGAAAAAGGTTGGAGATCAAGGTTTTAAACTCTGCAACGGCGGGGAGCATCTCAAGCGTGACCCTTTTCCAAGCAAACTCAGGGGACCTCGAGGACCTGCCAGTCACTAGTCTAGAACGGGTTCCATAGGTTCCAAAATGCCATTACAATAATGCTGTAGTATAAAGATGTAGCTTACCAATAAGGGCAAATACATATATTATGTATATAAAATATATGTATAATTTAATATGCCTGGATCCAGCACTCTGAAGCCCCACTTTAAATTTTTTTCAAAAAAATTCTACAATAATTCTAATTATGATTCAGTTCAAGTACGCTTGGATTGAATCACAGGATTATGGAATTATGATGAATTTATGATGAATTGAAAATGGGGGATCCTGATGTAAACAAGACGAAAGTCTTTCTCTGGTCTGCATCCCCTTAACAATTGTATGTATTGAGCTGTACTGTACTGTACCCATTCTGCAATATCTTAATAACGTTTTCAATCAATCAATCAATCAATCAATCAATCAATCAATCAATCAATCAATCAATCAATCAATCAATCAATCAGAAGAAGAAGCATCCAGGCTATGAATATAAGACGTAAGAAACAGACTGTCAGCTTTAGGTTGTGGGTCAGTCTATCTGGGTCACCTTCATTGAATCCACAGATCAAATCATTTTGCACGTTGGATTAAAATATTACAGAGGTTCAATGTTAATAACACCTACGGTGTACATACCTGCATATAATCCTTTTTACGTATCTGTAGATACTATATATATATATATATATATATATATATATATATATATATATATATATATATATATATATATATATATATATATATATATATATATATATATATATATATATATATATATATATATATATATATATATATATATGTATGTATGTACATATTCTTTACCTACTCTTACTAGTTACGCTGCTGGCCAGTATGACTTACCACATAGTGTCTTTATACCTGTATCACTGTACATATTAATACTACAACTCTGTACATACATCTGATTAGCACTATTACTCTACTAATTTATATATTTTATACCCAGTTTAATCACCTGTACATATTACTGTTGCACTTTACTGTTACATTAGCACTCTGGTTGGATGCCAAATTTATTTTCGTTACTGTACTTGTGCTGCATGATGACAATAAATGTGTCTGATGTTAAGGCCTTGAGAACATCACCCACTGCCTTTGGAGCAAGGATGTCTTTGACCAGAGCCTCTGCCTTTGTTCTTCCTAAAGTCATTTTCTTCACTATTTTGGAATCATGTAGAATCTTTTGATTGAGCTTGTTTTTTTTAAAGAAAACATTTATCATTTAGATGCCTTTATTTCATATTCGACGCAGACGGTAGGCTATATATAGCACATTTTGTTTGGTTTTCAGTTTTCAATCCATAATAAGTTAACAGAAAAAATAAGTACACAACCACATTATTTCAACCTAATACAACTATGTTTATTGTCATTGTTTTAAGAACACAAGGTGACTTGGTAATACTCACATTTTGAGTAAAAATAATCCCACTGGTCACAATGGTGACCGTAATAATGTTTTTGTTATAAGGCTCTGAAAATGTTACTTAATGATGTATCAATGTATTTCCAGCTAAATTGAAATAATAAAGGGTCTCAATTAAATATGTGTAGTGTCACATGACCAGAACACAGCTCAGTCGTTGCAAGGTTTAACTGAGGCTAACGTTAACATGATGGCACACCCTCCTCCAATCCCTCCACCGGAGCAAGGCCAGAGAGAGAGAGAGAGGAGAGGAGAGGAGAGGAGAGAGAGAGAGGAGAGAGAGAGGAGAGAGAGAGGAGAGAGAGAGGAGAGGAGAGGAGAGAGAAAGGAGAGAGAGAGAGGAGAGAGAGATAGAGGGAGAGGAGAGGAGAGGAGAGAGAGAGGAGAGGAGAGGAGAGGGAGAGGAGAGAGAGAGAGAGGAGAGAGAGGGAGAGGAGAGAGAGAGAGAGAGAGAGAGAGAGAGAGAGAGAGAGAGAGAGAGAGAGAGAGAGAGAAAGACGTTCAAGTTAACATGCAGGAAAATAAACAGCTGCCTACCTGCATGTCGCGGTCAGTGAGATCCCTGGCACTGTTTTGCTTTACTGAGCTCCGTTATCTGGGGTAGTAGTTGGTCCCTTTAAGCTGCACACCGGAGCATCTTTTAATCCAGCTGTTTGCTGTTCTCTGATATTTTCGGACATTTCGTTGATGCGTCGCTCGACACTTCGAGCTGAGATGGGGATATCTTTTATCCTTGATTTGATTGTCTCTTTGTTTGGCAAGCCTTCAAACAAAACATCTGAGCTACAGAGAAAAGCCTCCTTGATATACTCAGTGAATGGCTTTCCACATTTCGCAATGCGAAAGCTTGCTTCAGTTGCGTGGTTTTTAGCAGTCGTGAACACTTTGAGGGTGCTGGCTTGCTTCCCATACCTGGCCACGGCACGTTTAATAGATTCTGCCTGATCCGCCTGATCTTTGAAACTTTTTTGATGCTTCGTCTCAAAATGGCGTTTCTCACCTGACGTTCGGCAAACTACATTTTCTAAACATAAGTACACACAGCACGGTCCTTCTGACACACAAACCCGTAGTAGTCTGTCCATGAGGGCTGGAATGCCCGAATTTCTTTTGCTTTAACTTTCTTAGCGGGGTTGCCATCATGACAGAATGCAACCGCAGCACTGTGTGATGATTACCTGTGAACTGCGCAAGGGCAGCTGACTGCTGACAGCTGAGCACCATAGGATGTACCATGTATTAGCTGTCATAGGGGTGTGCAAACCAGTCAACTTACAAAAAAGAGCCTGTTGGAGGATTTCAACAAGATAAATGCGACAACAGTGCAAAAAAGTACTTACTTACTGGGGCACAACTGATCAACACTGGGGCACGTGCCCCCGTGAAAGTGGTCTAAATACGCCGATGCCTCCACCTCCCTCACTTTCATAATAACAAAGTCCACATCCTCCTCCATCCTCCCTCACTTTCATAATAACAAAGTCCACATCCTCCTCCATCCTCCCTCACTTTCATAATAACAAAGTCCACATCCTCCTCCATCCTCCCTCACTTTCATAATAACAAAGTCCACATCCTCCTCCATCCTCCCTCACTTTCATAATAACAAAGTCCACATCCTCCTCCATCCTCCCTCACTTTCATAATAACAAAGTCCACATCCTCCTCCATCCTCCCTCACTTTCATAATAACAAAGTCCACATCCTCCTCCATCCTCCCTCACTTTCATAATAACAAAGTCCACATCCTCCTCCATCCTCCCTCACTTTCATAATAACAAAGTCCATATCCTCCTCCATCCTCCCTCACTTTCATAATAACAAAGTCCACATCCTCCTCCATCCTTCCTCACTTTCATAATAACAAAGTCCACATCCTCCTCCATCCTCCCTCACTTTCATAATAACAAAGTCCACATCCTCCTCCATCCTCCCTCACTTTCATAATAACAAAGTCCACATCCTCCTCCATCCTCCCTCACTTTCATAATAACAAAGTCCACATCCTCCTCCATCCTCCCTCACTTTCATAATAACAAAGTCCACATCCTCCTCCATCCTCCCTCACTTTCATAATAACAAAGTCCACATCCTCCTCCATCCTTCCTCACTTTCATAATAACAAAGTCCACCTCCTCCTCCATCCTCCCTCACTTTCATAATAACAAAGTCATCCACCTCCTCCATCCTCCCTCACTTTCATAATAACAAAGTCCTCCACCTCCTCCATCCTCCCTCACTTTCATAATAACAAAGTCCACCTCCTCCTCCATCCCCCCTCACAATAATACAGGGTTCGCACAAGGTCCTTGAAGTGCTTGATTTTTGACAAAAAATAGTCAAGGCCTGGAATTCCTTGAAAACAGCCAATTTCTTTACAAGGTGCTTAAAAGGTCCTTGAAATTCAAATCAACCATTTGCATTGAAAGTTTTGTTCATCCATGGTAAAATTGTTTTGAATCAAGAAATTTAATGTTTCCATTTAAAGTGTAACTAATTGTCGGATATTGGTTTTAAGCCATAAATATTGGATCCAATTTTATTTTCTATATAAAAAACCGCATTAAAAAAGTACTTTTGCAATGTCTGTGGGAACCCTGATAATAACTAAATCCACCACCTCTGCCATCCTCCCTTACTTTCATTATAACAAAGTCCACATCCTCCTCCTCCATCCCCCCTTACTTTCATAATAATAACCATAGCCTGTTCTGATTAAAAATCCTGTGTATCAAATCTGCAACATTTGCCATATCCAGTTCATTAGCGCCTGTCATGCAATGCCTTCCCTGGCGACAGCTAGGGAAACGAGCAGGGGTTTGGTGTTCTGGACTATTAAATGATGGATAGCAGTAGTATCCCCGAGTAGGCAGAGGGAGGGGGAGAAAGGAATGCTGCAGCTCATGACCCGGGCAAAAATCTGATATCAACTTTGGGGGGGACAATTACATTACATTTTCTCAAGAGCAATTCCTGTGGGGGACACCAAAAGTAGTGCTGACAATGCCAATCCATGGCATTGTCCAATTATGTTCAAATAAATGTTAAGAATTTATTCTTAATTGCTTGCCTGGGTAAATAAAGGTTAAATAAAATAAAAAAAAACATGTCCATATTTTACAAGTCTAAAAAATAGAGAACATTTCATAATGTTGCCAAACAAAAACTCAACAAACTTACCTGAGACTCCGTCTCTGCCAATCTGTTCCTACCTACTGTATCTGTCCCCAGCTCTGCTGTCAGTGCCTGTGTACCATTTATTGCCTGCTCTGCCTAATGACATCATTATCAAATGATTTTAGCATTTCACCTCTTTTGTATGAACATTTTTCAACCTCTGTAGTCTAAGACTTTTGAGATATTAGGCTACTAGGGTTCTTACTTTGCGTTTTGGTGTACTGAAATAGGCTCTAATGTCGGTCTTTTTTCTGCCATGTTCTACCTGACTGGCTGGCTAGACAGACACACACACACACACACACACACACACACACACACACACACACACACACACACACACACACACACACACACACACACACACACACACACACACACACACACACACACACACACACACACACACACACACACACACACACACACACACACACACACACACACACACACACACACAGTGTGCAGGTTATTTACAGTAGTAGATGGGCTTCTATCATATTATCAAATCAAATCAAATCAAATCAAATTTATTTATAGGGCCCGACAACACACGTTAATGTCCCCATGGGCCGTACATGTCTTCTTTAAACAAGTCAAGAAGAAAACATAACAATAAGTCAAGAACAGAACAAGAACACCATAAGGTCCAAACATTTTTAGATGAATGCAAATAAATGAAAGAATGCAAGCACTCCCAGACATACCCCACGCGAAGGTAAGGAAAAACTCACTAAAACCTAACAATAGGGAAAAAAGCTCCACAGGCAGTGTGGAGGAGAGAAACCTTAGAAGGGCCATTCAAGGGGGGATCTCCCTTCTTAGATGTTTGTGATAGTAGTGTTGCAGACGGACAGTTGGTAAGCATGCACTCATGTGTGGAGTGGAACACAGGGAAGAGTTAGAGAGTTCCCATGTTTGTGGTGCTGCAAAGGAGCAGACATGTAGTATATATATTATCTTCTATTATTCTATAATGGGCTTCAATCTACCAGGTAGCTAGCTAGTCAAACACTGGTTGGTGTTACTAGCAGCTAGCAACGTCAGCTAACTGCTAGCTAACATAAATAGTGACCTGTAATTCAATGCAGCGAAAATTAAGAGAAGGTGGTGATTATAAATGTGTTTTATTGTATTGAGTGGTAGAAGTAAAGACATGTCTAACATATCCTTTGTTTGAACAACTTACTGGAAAGGTCTGCGACCAATGACAGACTTGTCACGGTGATATTTACACTGCGCCTACCTGCACCACTGACTGCATGCTGGGGGTGGGACTCGGGAGGCAGTTGATCAAACCATTGTGAAGGAAATGCGGGGGAGGTCGCAATCTTTGGAAACTTAAAAACTCTATAATCAGCACAAGTTCTTTCATTGCGTATTATTTATTCTATTGAATTACATAGTTATTTTTACAGTGATATATTGGGGGGGACATATACTATTTTTCTCGGGATGGGGGGGACATGTCCCCCCTGCCCCCTGTGGGATTTGCGCGACAACACCCGCGATAGTGTATTGATGATGGAATTCCAGAAGTCTTGAACAGGTGGGCAGAGCCAGGTGGCATGGAAATAGTTGTCTGGGGTGTTGAGGGTGCAATGGGAGCATACATCTGTGCTTGCAAATCCCATTTGAAACACCCTGTGCTGTGTGATATGTACTCTGTGTAACACCTTATATTGGATTAATTGAAGGTTAGTGTTGTTAGTCATTGTGAATGTGTTGGTACAAATTTGTTCCCAGGATACTAGTCCGGGAGCCATGGGGTTGAACCTTGTTTTGTCGGTTGCAATTTCTTTTTTTGCAGTTTCTTGGAGCTTGGGGGTACCTCTTCAAAATACAAGAGGGTGCTCGGTGATATCCCTTGGGCATTTTAAGATATTAACCCCTTCATGCCCAAAAATGCCAAAATCACAAAAAAATAGAGATGTTTGATATTGCATGCTGACTATAAATGTAATGCATCAAATTACATTATCTTAATGTTTTTTCATACAAGGGGTGATGTGAAATTAATATTAACATTAATATTAACATGTAACTTTTTCAGATACCCCTCCATGCCTGAAAATGCCAAAATCACACAGAAATGTTACAACGAGGTAAGGTGGAGGTAGAACCCAAGGCAGCAGGACGAGAGTGAGCAGGGATATGAGGCAGGAGACGACGGTCACGATTTAAAGAGCTTTTACTTAGCAACGTGACAAATGTACATTCAAGCACAAACAATAGGCACAGCCATGCTGGCTTTAAATACAAAACAAAACCTAACCAGAAGACGGACTGAACAAACGAAATAAAAGAGCAATAAAACAGAAAACGAATATACACTTACTTTAGACAGAACTCAACTACAGGGCAAGGATGACTTTTTGACAAAGACATCACAGGAACAGGTAACAAGGAGGAATGACTCCACAACCAGGTGAGGACAACCCACACTTAAATAACAAGACTAATTACCAATTGACCACAGCTGTCAAGCCAGTCTAAAACAATACATTAACCACAAGGACACAAGAGCATAAACCAAAACACAACCAGACAGGGGACCCACATCAAACAAGGGGAGGGAAAGTTAACAACAGCACACACCATGACACCACATTAATCATACTATTAATTATAGTCAATACATTAGTCAACAACATGGTTACTGTGCTAGCCTGCACCGTCTGCGGGTGACCACTAGAGGGTGGTATGAGACCATTGTTCACATCATTCATACTGTCTGTTCCTTGTCTGGGACAGTGAGACCCATTGTTCACACTGTGTCTGTGGTGTTGACTCTCCCAGACTTGGGCTGGTCTGGGAGTGTAACAGTACCCCCCCTAATGGGGGGTTTCCAGACCCCCTAGAACATCGTCCGGACACAGGCGAAGCAGGAGGCAGAGACCCTGGCAAAAACTGAGGACGAGGACACGGAGAACTGGGACCGGGAGTCCGACGAGGGGGGGTGGGGACGGGGACAGAGGCCCGACGAGGGGGGGTGGAGACGGGGACAGAGACCCGGAGAGGGGGGATGGACCCGGGGACAGAGGCCCGACGAGGGGGGGTGGGGACGGGGACAGAGGCCCGGAGAGGGGAGGCAGGGAGAGAAATAGGTGGCCGGACAGGGAACCTGGAGCCAAGGGGCGAGGGTAAGGACCCCGGAGCAGGATCCCGGACGAGGAACCCCCCCGTCGCCGGACTAGGAACCGGATCAGGACAGCCGGCACGGAGGTGCGACGGCGACGACCCCCGGAATAGGATCCAACGCAGACCAAGGACGAAGACCACGGTCAAGACCACGGCGAGGACCAGGGCACCGATCACGGCGTAGGGCTGGACCAGACGGGGAGCCAGGACCAGACGGGGCGCCACGGGCGCCACGACCAGTCAAGGAGGAGCCAGGATCAGACGAGAAGCCAGGACCAGTTGAGGAGCGGGGACCCGGCATAGCAGCCGGACCAGATTACCTCTTTGCGCCGCCCCTGTGCCTCAAATAGATCCGCTATCAGCTCTATCTTTAATCTTTCAAAATGTTCAGTTGCTATCGCTATTAGCTCTATCTTTCAAAATGTTCAGTTGCTATTGCATGCACTCATCTGTGTTTCACTACACACATGAGTGCATGCTTACCAACTGTCCGTCTGCAACACTACTATCACCAACATCTAAGAAGGGAGATCCCCCCTTGAATGGCCCTTCTAAGGTTTCTCTCCTCCACACTGCCTGTGGAGCTTTTTTCCCTATTGTTAGGTTTTAGTGAGTTTTTCCTTACCTTCGCGTGGGGTATGTCTGGGAGTGCTTGCATTCTTTCATTTATTTGCATTCATCTAAAAATGTTTGGACCTTATGGTGTTCTTGTTCTGTTCTTGACTTATTGTTATGTTTTCTTCTTGACTTGTTTAAAGAAGACCTGTACGGCCCATGGGGACATTAACGTGTGTTGTCGGGCCTTATAAATAAATTTGATTTGATTTGATTTTGATTTGATTATGTAGAGGCTCGGCAGAGGCGTCCTGCCTCCTCTGGCCCCCTGCTGGGGAGAACCTCGGCTGGGCGTCCTGCTTCCTCTGGCCCCCTGCCGGGGAGCACCTGGGCTGGTTGTCCTGCCTCCTCTGGTCCCCTGCCGGGGAGCGCCTGGACTGGGCATCCTGCCTCCTCAGGCCCCCTGCCGGGGAGCACCTGGGCTGGGCAGAGCGTGGAGACTGGATCGGTCTTGGCGGCCAGACGTGGCGAAGGGGCTGGAGAAGGAACAGTAACAGCCGGAGCTGCCCTAGCAGGAACCAGGCTGGCAGTGAAGGTTTTGTTAGCTGCCTGTGCAATGCTAGGTGCCGGTACTGTGCTACCCGCAAGGGCTACGCTAGCCAGTGCTACGGAAATAACTACCGGAGCTACACTAGTGGCAGGAGCCAAACTAGCTGTTGGGCCAACGCTAGCTGTCTGGGTTGTGCTAGCTGCGGGAGCTATGCTGAGTAGCTACCGAAGCTTCACTAGTGGCAGGAGCCACACTAGCAGTAGGGCCTACGCTAGCTCTCTGTGTTGTGCCACTCCTCTTAGACTTGCTAGCCTTGTGTGACTTGCTAGCCACAAGTGCTACGCTGGCTAGGCTAGCTGCGCTAGCTATTGAGGCCTGGTTAGCTTCAGGAGCTAGGCTAACCGTGACAGTGATGCTAGCTGGGAGGACCTGGCTAACTGCAGGAGCTAGGCTATCGGTAGAGGCTGGGTTAGCTGTGGATGCCTGGCTAGCTGCAGGACCACGAATATGAAATGGATCAGAGGCTGGGGGGCAATTATGCCTCCCCATGAGGATTGCTACCTGGTCGGCCAGCCTCCCCATCTCTGCCTCCTGATCCGGATTCTGGTCCACTACAGATTGGATGGTCTTAAACAAAAAGACCCATTTAGCTGGGGTGTAGCTAGCCATATATCGCCCTCCATCAATTTAAGAAGTAATCTCATAGTGCCCTTTAATCTGTCCGCTGGGTTCAGCAATGGTGGAGTCATTCTGTTACGACGAGGTAAGGTGGAGGTAGAACCCAAGGCAGCAGGACGAGAGTGAGCAGGGATATGAGGCAGGAGACGACGGTCACGATTTAAAGAGCTTTTACTTAGCAACGTGACAAATGTAAATTCAAGCACAAACAATAGGCACAGCCGCGCTGGCTCTAAATACAAAACAAAACCTAACCAGAAGACGGACTGAACACACGAAATAAAAGAGCAATAAAACAGAAAACTAATATACACTTACTTTAGACAGAACACAACTACAGGGCAAGGACGACGTTTTGACAAAGACATCACAGGAACAAGTAACAAGGAGGAATGACTCCACAACCAGGTGAGGACAACCCACACTTAAATAACAAGACTAATTACCAATTGACCACAGCTGACAAGCCAGTCTAAAACAATATATCAACCACAAGGACACAAGAGCATAAACCAAAACACAACCAGACAGGGGACCACATCAAACAAGGGGAGGGAAAGTTAACAACAGCACACACCATGACACCACATTAATCATACTATTAATTATAGTCAATACATTAGTCAACAACATGGTTTGTGACATCCTCCGGCACGACGCAAAACACAAGCAGATTTCTTGAACTGATTTTAATGAAGAAGCTTGATCCAACCTCATCCAAACTTTCATCCAAACCGTAAAATCTGTATGAAATACAAATGCATACAAAAGATACTATTGCTATTACAAGTCCATTAAAACCAATGGTTGGAACGTCACTAAACATATACCACAATTATTATCTACAACAATCAATACCTTATTGGCTGCGTGCCAGTATATGAGAACATCGATGCGTTACTGTAGTATGTCTTCTGTCAGTTTCTTGGAAGATTGTCTTGTTACGTTGACTTGATGGATTGTTCTTTGCTTATTAGAACTCCAGGTAAGTCCATTACCATTCAAGTTCATGTTCCAACGCAGAGAGCGAGAGGGCGGAAACATGTCACCGGATACCAGGTGTGTCAACTCTCGTGAGATGTGGTAATTGCACAAACAAAATAGAAAAATAGTGCGCCACTAATATATATCTTATATAGAACAAATAAGAAATACATTGAAAAGCAATTGAGTGTATTATTACTATTATACAAAATAAGCATGTAAATTGTAAACATAAATAACTATATTAACCAACTGTTAACCATAGCTGCAGTTACACTCCCACCAATTACACATACCAATAAATGTTGAATGTCTTATTGGTGGAGTTGCTTCCATCCGATCTTGAGGTAGGTCGCCCATTCTCTGTTCGTGGGGTCGTCTATACATTCGGCACTTGACACATCTGTAGAGGTGCGACGAGACAGCGCTGCTGCATCCCATAATCCACCATCCATTAGCTCTGAGTGCGTTTGTGGTCATTCCACGCCCTTGGTGTTGGATCTTTTCGTGGTAGTGTTTGATGAGTAGGGATGCGATGTGGCTTTTCTGTGGAAGTATCGCCGGATGTTTTATGTGTGGGTGTAGCTCCGCTTGGCCTAAACGCCCTCCCACCCTGAGGATCCCGTTTTTGTCCAGGAAGGGGCTTAGCCTTTATAGCTTACTTCCCTTTGTCTTGACAAGTTCCTGCTTTTGCTTGAGTCCTTTTATCTCAGCCAGGAAGACCTCTTCTTGAGCAAGCTTAATGATAGCAAGCTCAGCTTCTTTTCTTTCTTCGATACTTGTATTTTCGTTGGTGCGTTCTTTTAGACCATTCTTTGGCCATTCGTTTTAACCTTGCCACTGCCTTTACAGCTCTTGTCCAGTCAGAGAACTTCTTCAGGTTGTCTAGTAAAGATCTCTCTTCTTTTGTCTCCGTGTTACACACGAGAGCCTTGCGAAGTTCCGGGTCATCTTCGTTGACCTCTCCCTTCTTGCATTCTCTGAGGAGTGGACCCTTTTGCCAAAGAAACTTTGGTCCGGTGAACCAGTTTGAGGACTTAAGTTGATCTGCAGTCAAACCTCGAGAAGCATGATCCGCAGGGTTGTCCTCAGAAGCAACATAGAACCACTGTTCAGGTTTTGTACTTGACTTAATTCTTTCGATGCGGTTGGCTACGAAGGTTTGAAATCTTCTAGCATCGTTGTTTATGTAGCCAAGAACAACTTGGGAATCTGTCCAGAAGGATTCTTGTAGATCTTGGATTTCAAGCTCATTCCGGAGCATGTCGCTGGTTCGAACGGCAACAACTGCTGCAGCGAGTTCGAGTCTTGGTATTGTTGTAACTTTCGTTGGAGTAACTCTTGCCTTTCCCATTACTAGACAGCAATGGACTTCATCAGACTCATTGATTGTTCGAAGGTAGGAACATCCGCCGTATCCTGTGACGCTTGCATCTGCAAAGTGGTGAAGTTCGTAGCCTTTGACATCGCCGAAATCTGGAGGTACGTAGCATCTTTGTACTCGGACAAGTTGGGGAGGTCTCTGAGCCATGACTCCCACTGAGGTCTTAGGGCTTCTGGTAGTTCATCGTCCCAGTCGACTTTGTCTCTGCACATCTGCTGGAGAACTTGCTTCCCAAGGAGGACGAAGGGTGCCACGAACCCCAGGGGGTCATATATGGAGGCTACGGTAGAGAGCACACCTCGTCTCGTCAGTGGATGGGGCTTTACTTGGACTCTGAACTGGAAGGTGTCGGATGTAACACACCACTCTACTCCAAGAGCTCTTTCCACATGTAGTTCTCCTAAGTCCATGTCTTGTTCCTTAACTACAGCACATTCTTCTTCTGGGATGCTTGCCATGACGTTTTTGCTGTTAGAGACAAACTTGTGCAGTCTCAACCTCCCAGTGCTGCAGAGTTCTCTTGACTCTTTGACAAGTCTTATAGCCTTGTCTTCACGCTGGGTCTTTGTTGGCTTTCAACGTGTCTGCAACTTCCCTTAGAATGAAGGTTGAGTCGCTCTGGGAGTCCAGCAGCGCGTACACAAGGACTTCTTCTGCTGGGCAGGTTGTTGACGAGAGCCAGACTGGGATGATTGCAGAGGTGATCGCGCCAACATTACCAACGATAGCTCTGTGAGTCGTAGCCGCTGTAGTGGGTATTTCAGGAGGCGTCGATTTAGTTTCCTCTTTATCTTGGTACTCCCTTTCTTTGACGTGTGTAGGTTTCCTGTATTCCTTGGCTCTATCCGAGTGCAGTGATGTAGGGTGCCGCTTGTGGCACACGTCGCATTCACTCCTTTTGCTACAATTCTTTGAGACATGGCCAGGCTTAAGGCAACCGAAACACAGCCTGTTCTCTTTAACGAAGGAGGTTTTTTCTTGTTCTCCTTCTTTCATGAACCTTCTGCATTTGAGCAAGGTGTGTCCATCCCCCTTGCAGAAGACACATGTCATGACCGTCTTCTCGTTGGAGCTTGTAGCCAGTACCTTTGCTCCGACGGTCCTATTTCTTCTGTCCTTTTGGTGCTCTGCTTCGCCTTGTTTGATTGAATGCATGGAGGTAATTGGGTGACCTTGGCAATCCTTACTTCGTAATTCAGGAACGCGATGAACTGGCTGATAGTTGGGAAATGGCCATTCCGATCTTCCATTTCAACAGACTTTCTACTCCACCTGGCCATCAACCAGTCTGGAAGCTTGGAGATAATCTTCCTATTCTCATTACAGTCGTTCAGGATTTCCAGGGCTTTTATGTGTACTGCGGAGAAAATCAACCAAATTTCTGAGCTCGAGGCTGTCTTTGTGTCCGATCTTTGGCCACTCGTTGAGCTTCTCTCTATAGGACTGGTTTCCATATCTCTCGTTCAAAAGCTTCCACGCTGCAACATAAGCGGTCTCTGTGTCGAGTAGGAAATAGCCATTGATCGCCTTTCTTGCATTGATCGCCTCTCCATCTACATACTTGTGGAGATAATAGATCTTTTCATTTTTCTTGATGTTCTTCTGATCTATCAGAGTTTGAAATGATAGTTTCCAGTCACTGTATAATAATGGATCCCCTTTGAATACTACAGGTTCAGGAATGGGGATTCTGTTTGAACTCACTGCGTCAGCTAGGATCCTGACGAGCTCTGAAGTACTTTCACCCAGGATGGGGGCTACAGTTCTTGGTGCAGAGAGCACATACGGGGAAGGAGGAGTTGTAGGAGCAGGTATTTGGTTGATTGTTCTCCTCTCGCTATCCACTTCGATGCTTAGCTTCTCTTCTTCTTCTGTAGTCGCCACTTGGTTGTACACTTGTTTTCTCGCTTGGGCTGCATCTAGACTTTTCATTTCCTCCAGTTGCTGTACCCTTCTTTTCCTTTCATCCAGGGTTCTTTGGAGGGCTGTATGCTGCGATATCATTTGAGCTTTGATTGTAGCTTCCTCTTCCTCCTGCTGCATTCTTCTTTTCAACTCATCTGTTTCTCTCTCCAAGCGATCCGCCTCTCTCTCCAAGCGACGCTGGACAGCTGCTGCTTCTTGTTCGGCCATCTGTTCTTTAGCTTCCGCTTCCAGCCGCTGTATTTCTCGATGTTCTTGGTGTTGCTTTTTTGTTAGCTTGAGAACAGCTTGGCCTGCAGCGACAACAGCAGCAGCATCTTGACATCTTGCTGTGGACCCTTTCGAACGTACGGAGGTCTTCTTTGAGTTAGAGAAGTAAGAGTTGTTGCTTCCTGTGAATAGAGTACTGTCTTCAGGATAGTCATCTTCATCTTCAGGTGTTCCATACAGTCGGCTTGAGGCTCTTTTGAAGATGATCTGGGATGTTTGGTGGCACAGATCGACTCTCCTACGGGTTTCCTGATCTGGCGTGTCAACTTGTCGTAATTCTTCATATGCGCGGTGGACGTCAGCGGAGAAACCACAGATATCAGTAATGACTGTTTCGAGTTCCCCAGTCACTGTCTTAGTTAGTGATAGTATCTCCTTGGCGTCTCTCACATTATTTTTCCATCTTTTGTATACTGCTTGGAACCTTCGCTGGAGGCCTACAATTTTCTCCTCTTGCATCTCTCTGCCCTTCTCTGTCAGAGTTATGATTCTTCCACTTTTTCTTGTATTCCTTTCAGCAGTGTGTGTGTTGCTGCTTATAACTGCTACAAAAGTAGTTTTACAGGCCTGGCTTGAAAGGGTTAATATTAATTTAACATCACCCCTTGTATGAAAAAACATTAGAGAATGTAATTTGATGCATTTAATTTATATTCAGCATGCAATATCATACATCTCTATTTCTGTGTGATTTTGGCATTTTCGGGCATGGAGGGGTTAATATCTGAAAAAGTTATAAAAAGTTATGTTAATATTCATTTCACATCACCCCTTGTATGGAAAAACATTAATAGAATGTAATTTGATGCATTTAATTTATATTCAGCATGCAATATCATACATCTCTATTTCTGTGTGATTTTGGTATTTTCGGGCATGAAGGGGTTAATATCTGAAGATTTTACATGTTAATATTAATGTTAATATTAATTTCACATCACCCCTTGTATGACAAAAACATTAGAGAATGTAATTTGATGCATTTAATTTATTCTGGCATGAAGGGGTTAATATCTTAAAATGCCTAAGGGATATCACCGAGCACCCTCTTGTATTTTGAAGAGGTACCCCCAAGCTCCAAGAAACTGCACAAAAATAAATTGCAACCGACAAAACAAGGTTCACCTATAAATCAGGCTATATGGCTCCCTGACTATACGGCATTGGGAGAGAAAGCCAAGTCCTGTTCCCATTTTGTGTAGGGGAGATGGAATGTAGTGTCTGTGCTTGCCCGTATTTTGTATATTTTTGAAAATATTTTCTTCTGTGATGTTATTTTAATCATTGCTAATATAATTGGAGGTGGTTCAAGATCATTTTGTGTAGTGTTAATTTTAGATTTCAAAATTGATTTCAGCTGTAGAAATTGGAAGTGTTGGTCTGTCCCAATGCCATATCCTTCAGTCAAATCTTGAGAAGTGATTAGGCTGTTGTCTGTGAAGATGTGGTGAAGATGAGTAATGCCTTTTTGTTTCCAAGCTGGGAAGTATATGGGTGTTTTGCAGAGTTGAAAGTCAGGGTTGTGCCAGATTGGGGTGTATTTACAGAGAGTTAGTGTGTTACCAGTGATTTAGTTGGCTTCCCACCAGGCTGTCAGAGTTGTGGAAATGACTGTATTCCTAAAACAACGGTGATGTTTTATGCTTGTGCTAAGGAATGGCAGATCTTGTGGTGAGATTTCCATGCACACGTCCTTCTCAATGTCTTCCCAAGGGTTGTATTGTTGGGTAGGGTGAATCCATTTGTAGATGTATATTAATTGGTTGGCCAGATTGAGAAAGTTAGGTGCTTCAAGTCCTCCTTGGTTTTTGTTTTTTTTGAAGGGTGGTTAAATTAATTCTTGCTTTTTATTCTTCCAGTTAAACTTAGTAATGGGGGAGTCCAGGGAGCTGAACCAGTTTGTGGTAGGCTGGGTTGGGATCATAATGAGTAGATAATACATTTTTGGGATAATTGACATTTTGACAGTTGCTATTCTACCTATTAGTGAGAGTAAAACTCCCTCACTTTCATGATAACAAAGTCCACATCTTCCTCCATCCTCCCTCACTTTCATGATAACAAAGTCCACATCCTCCTCCATCCTCCCTCACTTTCATAATAACAAAGTCCACATCCTCCTCCATCCTCCCTCACTTTCATAATAACAAAGTACACATCCTCCTCCTCCATCCCCCCTTACTTTCATAATAATAACCATAGCCTGTTCTGATTTAAAACCCTGTGTATCAAATCTGCAACATTTGCCATATCCAGTTCATTAGTGCCTGTCATGCAGCGCCTCCTGGGCTTATATCCTGTAATTGTTTGCAGACCCTGTCACACTATCATCTGCAAAAATGCTTTCCAATTTATTTGATTAAAAGCGATCTTGCTTTTAATGTTTCTATTTTCACTTCTTCTCTACACTCTTTCCTGGTTTAGGAGTAGCTTTAACTCCGGGGACACTGAGGGCTTTTTCTATAAAGAGCTTTTACTTAGCAAATGTGACAAATGTACATTCAAGCACAAACAATAGGCACAGCCGCGCTGGCTCTAAATACAAAACAAAACCTAACCAGAAGACGGACTGAACACACGAAATAAAAGAGCAATAAAACAGAAAACGAATATACACTTAGGCCCCGTTTAGACGGAAAGCGCTAGCAGGTGAATCCGCAAAAATATTTTTACGGATGTGCCTTTCGTTTATACGGAAACGGCGTTTTTACGGGGTGAAACCGCAAAAAAGTGAGACTACCTTCCAGGGTGGAATTCCTAGAAACGCAAAAGCTTTGCGCTTTCGTCTAAACTGTCAAACCGTATAAATCTGTTAAAACGATGACGAAAGGTTTGTCACGGCTCTGGTCGCGCGTACTGCTTACGTCACAGGTAGCAGGTATGCGCCAGTAGCCGAGACGTAAACAAAGCAAGTATGTCTGACTTATATCAACGGAGATCACCTGAAGGCTACATTGGCAGTACTTTTAACCCTTTCACTGCCACACGACAGAAGGTTACCCCTTTACTATCACACAACCGGCTGTCGTGTGGCAGTGAAAGGGTTAAATACACAAGAATCTGTCCCGCGGCGTGAGTGGACCCACTGTCTGTGAGTGACTCTGCTTTGGTGCAATCACATTCCCCATCCACAGTCTGCAAATCAGAGGCAGAGTAGGGCGGGTCTTCACAGCACGTCATGTGACATATGCGCCAATCGTGTGACAGCGGGTCTCCGTCGTTACAGCGTCGTCTGCACGGAGAATTCCACTCCAAAACGCTCGTCTAAACGTAAAATTAAAAGTGAAACCGCAAGATGACTTTTGCGGTTTCTGTTCACAAAACGCTCGTCTAAACGGGGCCTTACTTTAGACAGAACACAACGTAAGGTTATGTATATAACCAAGTTCTATGAATACTGGTGACGCTCAGCGTCATTCTGCACTAACCTCACTTCGTGCACAGCACTGAATAAAAACTCCACAATGTACCTTTACATACCGACATCCGTCTGGCCACACCCCTATCCGCTTACCTTCATAAGCAGGTGTGTGGTCACCTACTCGCCTCCTTCCCAAACGTTCACCACAAGGCGAGGTCAAGGGCCGCAGTGGCGTCCTGACGCTGAGCGTCACCATAATTCATAGAACTTGGTTATATACATAACCTTACGTTCTATTTCATACTGGTTTCTGCTCAGCATCATTCTGCACAACAGGGGCTGAGCGGAAGCCAGAAGCTCGACAAATGTACCCCGCTGAGGCCCCCCACAACCATCAGACCGGAGAGGACCGAGCCCCCGGACCCTCCCTAATGGAGGGATACCCTCCCTATTGGAGGACGGGAGGGAGACGGATCCGACCGTGCGAAGAGGAACTCGAGCAACTCAACGCACAGGGTGAGCAGACCGTGGCTTGACCCCACGACTACGCACACGCACAACCCGCATGCCACCAGGGAATGAACGGAAGGAACAAACCTCGTTACTGCCCCCAAAATCACGGGGTCAAGAGCAAACTCAACCCTGTGGCAAGGCCGTAGCAGCGGAACGCGAAGGAAGACCCAGACCCACTGAAGGGACTGGATCCCCTGGAAAAAGGGGGCCCGGAGAGGTCAATGACGCCAAGCATCAAGACCTCACCAGGCGGTCACTTAGTGACACCGCCCCCCACATCGCCAGCGTATTCGGACAGGGCCCCTCCAAGAGCGGGCCCTTCCCCCCACTAGTACGCCGCCTGGCACACTGACCCTGCAACACAGGCAGTCAGCATGGCCGTAACTTGAAGCACTCAAAAGGCTAACCATTACGGCAGCAGGCAGCACACCGGGGAGACGACCCCAGTACAGTACAGTACATTACAGTACATTACATTACAGTACATTACATTACAGTACATTACATTACATTACGTTACAGTACATAACAGTACATTACAGTGCATTGCAGTACATTACAGTACATTACATTACAGTGCATTACAGTACATTACATTACATTACAGTACATTACATTACAGTACATTACATTACATTACAGTACATTACAGTACATTACATTACAGTACATTACATTACATTACATTACAGTACATTACATCACATTACAGTACATTACATTACAGTACATTACAGTACATTACAGTACAGTACATTACAGTACATTACATCACATTACAGTACATTACATTACAGTACATTACAGTACATTACAGTACATTCCATTACAGTACATACCAGTACATACATTACAGTACATTGCAGTACATAACATTACAGTACATTACATTACATTTCAGTACATTACATTACATTTCAGTACATTACATTACAGTACATTACATTACAGTACATTACATTACAGTACATTACAGTACATTACATTACATTATATTACAGTACATTACATTACAGTACATTACAGTACATTACATTACATTACAGTACATTACATTACAGTACATTACAGTACATTACATTACAGTACATTACAGTACATTACATTACATTACAGTACATTACAGTACAGTACATTACATTACAGTACATTACAGTACATTACATTACAGTACAGTACATTACATTACAGTACATTACAGTACATTACATTACAGTACATTACAGTACATTACATTACAGTACATTACAGTACATTACATTACATTACATTAAATTACAGTACATTACAGTACATTACATTACAGTACAGTACATTACATTACAGTACATTACAGTACATTACATTAAATTACAGTACATTACAGTACATTACATTACAGTACAGTACATTACATTACAGTACATTACAGTACATTACATTACAGTGCATTACAGTACATTACATTAAATTACAGTACATTGCAGTACATTACAGTACATTACATTAAATTACAGTACATTGCAGTACATTACAGTACATTACAGTACATTACAGTACATTACATTACAGTACATTACAGTACATTACATTACATTACAGTACATTACAGTACATTACAGTACATTACATTACAGTGCATTACAGTACATTACATTACAGTACATTACAGTACATTACAGTACAGTACATTACATTACATTACAGTACATTACAGTACATTACATTACAGTACATTACATTACAGTACATTACATTACAGTACAGTACATTACAGTACATTACATTACAGTACATTGCATTACAGTACATTACATTACATTACATTACAGTACATTACATTACAGTACATTACAGGACATTACAGTGCAGTGCAGTGCAGTACAGTACTCAAATACACACAGAGTTGCTGTTAAATATTTATAAACTTTTATCAAGTCAAATATAACAGGCTTGATAAGCTGGTCAGGAAGGCCAGTAACGTGGTAGGGGTGGAGCTGGACTCTCTAGCGCTGGTGGCGGAGAGGAGGAGCCTTGCTAAGCTCCACGCCATCAGGGACAACCCCTCCCACCCACTACACACAGACTTGGCTGACAGCAGGAGCACGTTCAGTGCTAGACTGAGACTCCCAAGATGTAGCACTGAACGGCACAGGAAGTCCTTCATTCCGACAGCCATCAGACTCCTCACTGCATCACTGAGCCTCACTGCATCACTGAGCACAGGGTGACAGTTACCATCTTCCTGGACTCTTACTTTTAAAACAACATTGTTCAATATTACACTTACTGTACACTTACTGTAGATTTCTGTATATTTTACTGTATATTTTATATTAGAATGTATATATACATAACATAGGAAATGTAAATCCCGGACCGTATTTTATTCTTATTATTTTATTCGTATTATTTTATTCTTAGGCTTATTTTATGCTTTATTCTTAGGCTTATCTTTATTCTTATTCGCGACTAATTCTTTTGTCTTCCTAAATGTTTACTGTGAGCGATTTGTAGTGCCAAATTTCCCTCGGGATGTTTAAAGTATTTCTATTCTATTCTATTCTATTCTATTCTATTCTATTCTATTCTATTCTATTCTATTCTATATATACTGTATATTTAACAACATTGCAGCAGGGATACGGACTAATAATAATCTTTTTTGACGAGGAACGGAGCGTCCGCGCACGGCTTCATCTACCAGGTGGAAGGAGGTACAATCAAGATTCAAGAATCATATGGGCAGAAAATGGAATGGCTTCTTAATTAGCCAGACAGGGAATAATATTAGAGGAGAGAGGGAAGGAGGTCAGGGATGAGTCAGGGATAAGGCGCAAATGATGTGACACCTGTGTGAACTGTGAATAAAGTGAATAATTTCCCCTGGCGTCCTTGAGAAGCTGTGTATAATTGAAGCCATTTTTAAAGAGAAGCACTGTATATATTCTCTTAACACTTGGGGGCCCACATGTGGGCCCTCTTGAGCAAGATTTGCCCACCGGCACTTTGGCAACCTCTAGCGGCTCGGGTGTGCATATTTTTTAATACAATATATATATATATAGAATATATATAGAATAAAATTACTTGTTGCCTGTCGATAGCCGTTTCAGGCGACAAAATCCGTTCAGTGGTTTTCTAGTTATATGCCGATATGTGAGGCGTGCGCCGAAGTACACAGCGATCTAGGTGAAAAGTCACGAGCGAAAACATGAAAAGAAAATAACGCAGAAAGCATTGGAGTCAATGAGTAAACTGAAACCGGCAGAGGTTATTTTTTTCTCCCAGTTTACCAAAATCGCTCCTAATCACTAATTTCTGAACGGATTTCTATGAAATTTGGAGATGTACTACATAATACTTCAGGCTATGGACCCATGGCTCATACCAATTTTTTGGGAAATACTATATTTGGATATTGCAACTACTACAGACAAACGTGAGTGACAACTTTTTCTACAACTCAAGTTCAGACCTATGTTACTCTATTGCATTAGCACTAAAAGTGAATCTTCTTTATTGCATCAGACACTTCAGAATGTTATCTTTCAAAAGAGACCAGGCTCATGCATGTGCTATAAGTATGAAGTATAAAGATCAGTTTTGCAAATAAAAGTATGCAGTCCTCAAGTTCAAGTTTAAAAATGGCCACTTTTCTGGGCGCCAGTTAAGAGATTATACCGTCGGCGGCCTACCGTCTGAACGTAATTTCTGTGGTTTTGACACTGCAACGCTTTGAAACCGCGGTAAACCGTGGAACCGGTAACTGGCCCATGCCTAGTTTCCTCCCGCTACTCCAGTTTCCTCCCACACCAAAAGACAGTCATTCTAGGTTTCCTGCTGTTGCCCTTGACCAAGGTACCGGCATTACAACTGGAGTTGGTCCCCGGGCGCCGCACTATGTGTGACTGCTCCAAAAATAGTTAGGATGGGTCAAATGCAGAGGATGAATTTCCCCAAGGGGATTATAAAGGTTCAACTTCAACTTAAAGGTTCAACTACTTGCCTTACATACTATATACTGCCCTGCAGTGCAGAAGCTAACCGCAGGGACTTAGGGAAACAGTGAAACTGAGAAAAATGGCTTTAAAGTTCTTTGACTATCCAGTGATCTTGTAGTTACTGCAATTCTTTATACCCCTTTTCTCTAAAACATACAGTAGCAAGATTGAACTTTGTCACAAAATACAACACATATTGAGAAGTTCGATTTCACTTATAACTCGATTTCTTCAAATATTGTAGTTACTGTGGTTAACTTCTGTAGGGCAGTATACATTAGCCTCCTTTTCTCCCTTCTTTGTCCCTCCTAGTTTACTGCTTGTTCCAATTGTGCATCTGAGTGAAAGAGCAGGGGCGTAGCTGGGGGGGGGGGGGGGGTAGCTTAGGATGATTCCAAGGGCCCAGCACTGGGGGGGGGGGCCCCAATTTTTTTTTTTTTTTTTTTTTTACTAGACATCACTCAGGTGTATTATTGATGCTCTCATTGATACTATGTTTGTTTCTGAAGTGTGTGTGTGTGTGTGTGTGTGTGTGTGTGTGTGTGTGTGTGTGTGTGTGTGTGTGTGTGTGTGTGTGTGTGTGTGTGTGTGTGTGTGTGTGTGTGAGATATATAGAGAGAGAGGGGGGGCTTTGGTAGACTATTGCATTGGTCCATTCATTGAAGATGAACGCAATGCGACATCCTTTACTAGGCTCACCCACCAACAGTGCAGGTGCTGAACTGCTGATCCGAATGTAAAAACCATATTATGCGTTTTCATCAATAAAAAAATGGCCAAAAAAAATCCGCTCGCGCGCTAATGCGCGCTCGCATTTGAAAGGAATTCCCTCATAGTTCTTTTATTGAATGTCGGCGAGGTGAACAGAGAGACGAGACAGAGTCAGATGGCATTCTGCAGAGTTTTACTGAACCGTCACAGCACAAGTAGACCACAATCCGGACCACGCACCTCCGCACACCGAGCGAGCCAGTGCCAAGTGGTGGTTTCGTCAATACATCGTCACATCATTTATACATTTCTCGTCAGAATGGTGTGTGTATATCTCTCGGTGTGTATCCATTAATGTCTGTGTGGTGTGTGTGTGTGTGTGTGTGTGCTGGTGTTTGCTTAGATGGGGAAGAGGAGGGGCTGTATTCCTCTGCTCTCCTTATCAGATGGTGTGTGTATGTCTCTCGGTGTGTATCCATTAATGTCTGTGTGGTGTGTGTGTGTGTGTGTGTGTGTGTGCTGGTGTTTGCTTAGATGGGGAAGAGGAGGGGCTGTATTCCTCTGCTCTCCTTATCAGATGGTGTGTGTATGTCTCTCGGTGTGTTATGCATTGATGTCTGTGTGATGTGTGTGTGTGTGTGTGTGTGTTGGTGTTTGCTTAGATGGGGGAAAGGAGGGGCTGATTCCTCCGCTCTCCTTATCAGATGCTTTTCTGTGTGTTCATGTGTGTTAGTGTGCTAGAGTGTGTGTGTGTGTGTGTGTGTGTTGGTGTGTTAGAGTGTGTGTGTGTCGGTGTGTGTGTGTGCTAAAGTGAGACACTCTCGAAAAGGGGGGGGTGTGTATGTCTCTCTATGTGTGCTCATTAGTGTCTGCGTGATGTGTCCGCAGAGTGTGTTAAAGTGTGTGTGCTGGTGTGTGTGTAGGCTTGTGCATGCTTCTGATATCATCATGCACCTGTGTCTAGACTGTTTCAAAGGGGGCCCATCTGTTTACACAGAGACCGTTTCTTGGGGCGGCCTGTGTCTACACAGAGACATCTGACGTCAGTGTACAGATATTGACAACAGATCAATGAATTAAAACTATCAATCCCCCTTTTGACATATAAATCCATATGTCAACACAACAATTCATTGTGCACCCAACAATATGACACAACCATCAATCACCAAGACATACACTAAGCATGGACCTGTCAAAAGGCCAAGGTCAGGAACAAATAGAGTACATCGCTTTGACCCTTTTAACCTCCTTCCAGTTAAGAGTACCCTCCTCCCGTTCGGATGCACTCCTTCCCCTACTTAGATGCACCTCTCCCCGTAAGGTTTAGGCAGTCCGCTACGACGCAACAACCAGCTCCTTTCTTAGGACTGCCTTGTCCGACGTCGGCCCCTCTCCCCCAACAGAGATGCAGGTCTCCACTTCCGGCGGTAAGGTCCCCTCACATGAACGGAAGAAGTCCCCTTATTTTACCTTCAGGTGCAGTTTAAGGCTGGGTCCCTTTCCAATCTTAGGAGAGACAATCCAGATTCCTCTGAATTGACACCCCTTACCCTTCTGCTTCCCAGTGGTTCTTTTCAAACCTGCTGATCACAGAAGCACAACTCGCCTACTAACGCATTCGGTTTCGGCTTACTGTGGCCTGACTGTACATTGAGCCCGACGCATTTATGCCAATAGGGTCATAATGCTCATCGGACCGACCGGTGACGCAGTCGATAGAGATCTCATAGTCCATCATCAAGTCAGGACCCCAAGCAGCTGAGGTCCGTAGTACCTCCCAGCCACTCAGTTTCGAAACCTACGGTCTGCTCCCCATCCCACTTGCTTTGGGTATGGAAACTTTGACCGTTTTCACCAGCCTGGCCTGTTCAAAGCAGGTGCTGTGCCCCTCCCGGCGCACTGCCCCACTACTAGGTTTGGACCGTCGTCCACCTACCACCCAGTGCCCACATATACATTACATGCGACGTTATCTGGGCCGACTAGACGGTAACACAGTAAGATGTTGGGTCACCTTGCCAGACACGAGGGCCTTCAGTCTCTCCCCAGCACTATATATGCGATTTAACGTGCCCAGGGAATCTTCCGATTCCACCGCCGCCTGTTCCGGAGTAGAGGTTCGGGGTGCCTAATCCCCTCCCTACTCCGGACATATACCTACATATCGGATGACCACCAATACTGCCATCCATACATCAGACCTGCACTTAATCCAAGAGGGCGTGTATATCATAGAAGCGTGAAGCTTAACTATACGGGGGCCCAGAGGCGCATGGAATAGCAGAGACATGTGACAATTAGATGGTCCAGTGGTCATCCAGTAGCGTCCAGTGTCGTCAGGGCCGTAGATGGGCAGGCCATAGATCAAACACGTGAAAATACTAATTACAATTACCCAATATAACCCACAACTAACACGAGGATACACTCATCAAGATTCACTGTATATTCATAAAGGAATGAAAACACAAAAAAAATAACAACAAACTGACGTTGATATAACCTTAACCAGGACCTGTAAAATATGGAAATGATGCTTGACCGCTTCCATACAATGTACATGCCTAAAATACTATGTAAGACAGTTCAGCCAGGTCAGTTTTCTTTTGCACAATATCAACCATATCTCAAGACAGTTCAGTTTCAGTTCAGTCACATTTCGCATAATTTCAATCAATTTATACTTTCTCATCTATTATTAATTTATTCAGTTGTTGTGTCCAATTCAGTTCAATTTATTCAGTTGTTGTGTGGAGTCCACACAGAGTCCAAACACCGCAGGCCATCAGGCAGAGAGGGGCGACCGACACCGTCAGTCAGCCATCACCCCCAGAGGACACTGCATCATACTGAATTCAGGCCGAAGTCCTGTTGCCGGCCCCTCCCCCTCAATCCGGCACCAGCCCTACATTTCCAGGCGACCAGCGAGCGACAGCTCGTGACATCGGCCGGGTTTCATTTCCACCCCACCACCGGCGGAGAAGGGCCTCGGTACGGTTCTCAGCATGACCACAGCGTCCCCAATGAAGCGGATGACAGCTGACCGTTCCCCATCGCGTCCATGGTTGCTCAGCCACCCGACAGCCCGTGGAAGAAACACAGAACACAGAACACCACATAGCTTACTTAACAACCAGTACAATGCATCCAGACTTATTTATGAGAAAACCCATTGATTGAAATACATAAAAAATGCGTAAAGAACCACACAACTTTCAGATACACAGTTGGGGCATATCAGCGTCATACTCCGTCACCATCACCCAAACTCACAAATGAAAAAGAAGAAAAAATAATGCAATGATTTTCAATGGTTGCAATCTCTATGCCGAAGGATCATTAGAAAATCAGACTAAAATTCACATAAAACAAATCAAAACAAAACACACATTGTCCCACATAAGAGTATACAATATCCCATGAGTAGACAATATTCTAATGAGTATATAATAAAAAGGAAATAAAAAACAAAACACGCAACAATATCTTGTCCCCATTCTCACAACCCTACCACGACCTCATAGAAACTTGCAGTTGGTTCCCCCACATCCTCATCCCCGGACGCCATCATGTCAGCAGAGTCCGGTGGCTCAGACACGGGGGACCCCAGCTGGACAGGAAAGAGACAGGGAGGAGAGCCGGCCGGTGCATCCTCCAAGGGCTCCTCATAGGCCGGTGCCTTGAGCACGGATCCTGCAGTTGCCCCGTGGGCATCCTCTCCATGCATCCCCTACACACCCAGCCTCCCCTCCATTCACCATCATCTGGTACCCAGCATCCCCTCCATTTCTGTATTTACAGTGTAACTAGACAATAATATGCGAACAACTTGAAACACACTTGGATTCCATTCATACTAGTCTGCTCATTGGACACCGTGACAGTATTATTTATAGATATATAGAGGATATTCGTCATAATTCCCCCTTTTGACGTTAAATAAAACGTCAACACACAGTTCATTGATCTATGTCCGTCGATTGTCACCTCATTACATGCATCACATCCAATACCAGACAGGATAATCAACATCAGGAGAGCAGAGAGAGAGAGATAGAGGGAGGGGAGAAAGCGGGAGAGAGAGAGAGAAGAAAGAGAGAAACACAATTCTGGCAACTTAACAGAAGATAGCACGTAACCCCACCGGACCCCCCTTACTCATCACCTAACCCAGAGGAACCCCCCCTCTATTACAGTGCACCCCTGGTCCCGTCTTCTAGGGGACGTGGGTCTCCTCCTGAGCTGGTTTCCGTAGGCACACACAACGTCCATCAGGGCGCTTCCTTCCCTCTGTCACAGTGCACCGCCCACCTGGGTCGGCCCCGTCTTCTGGAGGGCAAGGGCTGACCTCCTGAGGTTGGTCCCCGTTCCAGGGTGCGGTCCCCTAGACAAACGTGCCTCCTCCGGTCCGCTGCCTTCCCAGTGTCTCAGACTGTCCTCTCCACCCCTCGCCGGCCGGCCCACCACCACTCAAACTCAGCTCAGTGTCTCCCCTGCGGCCGCTTCCCCCGTTCTAGTCGTGGATGAACTGCGTGTCGTAGACGACGGATCAGCGGTGATTGATCTGCGGTGCCAGCGGTGCCTGGCTGCGGTGTTCACACCCATACTCCAGGAACCATGACAAACAAAACCTATCACTCAAATACAACAACCTTTCACACCGGTACCAACACACACACATGTGTTAGTTGGAATTTAGTATCGTATTAGGCAAACAAACAGTGCCTAATACGCAGGGCTTCCTCCCTTTCTACCCCTAATCTCAGCTAATTCCAGTCTACATCCAGTCTACACCCACTCCCCCTTAGGCCTAAGAGAGAGGGAACACAAGATAGATTAATGGGGATTGAGGGGGGGAAACGTAATCACCCTTCCTTCTCCTGCCCTATTTCGCAACATACCGTCTTTAAAGAATGCTACGTCACGGATTGACATTGACACAAATCTCTCTGCGCCCATTGATTGTAGCTGAGCTATAATGCCTGACCTAGACGTAAGGCCCATAGCCCCCAGTGGTACTATCGGGTGTACGCCCATCGGGTGTACGCGTCGAGTAGTCCCCTCGGCACTGCTATTCTCCATAGCCACTTTTACCTTGAAAGAGAGAGAGAGAGAGAGAGAGAGAGAGAGAAAAAAAACGACCAGTAGACAAAAGAGAGCAGGCGACAAAAAAGAACAGAATGTCCATATTACATGTCACCTTATACACTCTTAGAAAGGGGAGGGTGTGTGTGTGTGTGTGTGTGTGTGTGTGTGTGTGTGTGTGTGTGTGTGTGTGTGTGTGTGTGTGTGTGTGTGTGTGTGTGTGTGTGTGTGTGCGTGTGTGTGTGTGTGTGCGTGTGTGCTGAAAGGAAGGATTTTGCATGTATAACTGCCAGAGAGAGAGAGTGAACTAGGATTTTGCATGTTCTGCTACATGATGTAGGGGGAGGAGAGACAGACTTCTAGGCATATTCTTCATTAAGGCCTTTAGATATATAGAGGATATTCGTCATCAATGAACTGAAAAACCTATCAGAGAGAGAGGGGGGGAACGCGAAAGAGAGAGAGAGAGAAAGAGAGAGAGAAGGAACGAGAGAGAGGGTGAGAAAGAGAAGGAGAGAGAGAGAGAGAACGAGAGAGAGAGAGAGAAAGTGTTCAGCCGTGTTGTTGTAGCCAGAGAGAGAGCGCGTGAGGAAAAGTGCCAGTCCGGGGCGCGCGAGCGAAAGAGAGAGAGAGAGCGGGGAGAGAGAGAAGGAACGAGAGAGAGAGTGAGAAAGAGAAGGAGAGAGAGAGAGAGAGAACGAGAGAGAGAGAGAGAGAAAGTTCTCGAGGAGGGAGTAGAATTCGGCCGAGCGCGCGTCGCTCCAATAAAACATCCCCTTAACAGCACTATACCGTATTTCTGTGAACATGCACGCCTCTGAATCCAACCATGCGACCACACAACCGCTTCCACCCCTCAAGCCGCGCGCCCGTGGGGGGAGCGACGGCGGTGTTTCAGAGCGGTTGATGCAAATAAACTAACCCCCACCTATATTTAATCAACTAGGTTGTCAATGCATAGTCTGAAACTGCAATGTGGAGAGAGACCTGTTCCCTCGCGCCGCGGCCGCATCCCTCTACCACAGAGCAGCACACTAATGCAATATGGACGATATTTATTCTAATAATAATAGGTTATTTATTCTAATAATAATAGGTTGGCCTCCCTACCACTATTCATTATAATATAATGATAATGGCCTCCTTATCAACAACATAACGCACCGGTTTTGTATCCCGTGATGAATATTCATATATCCACTTGACTCGACTGGAGACATGGCTTCACTCATCATATGGAACTTCATACATGTGTTACACATTATTAATTCAACACACATATCAGAACTTTTTCGTACCACTTTCCTTCTAACTAATAGTGACCGTGACGACGGGGGCCACGTTGGAAAGGTGCTAACCCCTAACCAGGGACTTTAACCCGGGGACTCTAACCCCTAACCAGGGAACTTTAACCCGGGGACTCTAACCCCCCTAACCAGGGAACTTTAACCCGGGGACTCTAACCCCTCTTTCAGGACTCCAACCTCTCAGGACTTGACTCGATAAAAAAAATAAAAATAAAAATAAAAATAAAAAACTGCATGAAGTCCTATGTACAGTGTGTGGCCACAGATCTCGCAGACGCAGGCATATTTCATTCAAATGACAAACCTATTTTAAATTTGGAATTTCCAATTGCAGAAACTTGGTATTCTGCTCACCTTTCGTCATTGAAGAAACAGCCCCGGGGTCCGTCATCCGATCTGCCGCACACAGCCATTCAACTCGTCCCAGGAGAAATGCACGAAACGGACAAGAAGACAAACAACAAAAAAAAAAAAAAAAAAATACAGATTATGATCTACTCATCCTGTGCCAACTCTGCAGATAATCTACTCGGTCTCTGCTCACCTCTTTCCGATCACCAATCCCGGTCGAGCCCCCATTTGAAAGGAATTCCCTCATAGTTCTTTTATTGAATGTCGGCGAGGTGAACAGAGAGACGAGACAGAGTCAGATGGCATTCTGCAGAGTTTTACTGAACCGTCACAGCACAAGTAGACCACAATCCGGACCACGCACCTCCGCACACCGAGCGAGCCAGTGCCAAGTGGTGGTTTCGTCAATACATCGTCACATCATTTATACATTTCTCGTCAGAATGGTGTGTGTATATCTCTCGGTGTGTATCCATTAATGTCTGTGTGGTGTGTGTGTGTGTGTGTGTGTGCTGGTGTTTGCTTAGATGGGGAAGAGGAGGGGCTGTATTCCTCTGCTCTCCTTATCAGATGGTGTGTGTATGTCTCTCGGTGTGTATCCATTAATGTCTGTGTGGTGTGTGTGTGTGTGTGTGTGTGTGTGCTGGTGTTTGCTTAGATGGGGAAGAGGAGGGGCTGTATTCCTCTGCTCTCCTTATCAGATGGTGTGTGTATGTCTCTCGGTGTGTTATGCATTGATGTCTGTGTGATGTGTGTGTGTGTGTGTGTGTGTTGGTGTTTGCTTAGATGGGGGAAAGGAGGGGCTGATTCCTCTGCTCTCCTTATCAGATGCTTTTCTGTGTGTTCATGTGTGTTAGTGTGCTAGAGTGTGTGTGTGTGTGTGTGTGTGTGTTGGTGTGTTAGAGTGTGTGTGTGTCGGTGTGTGTGTGTGCTAAAGTGAGACACTCTCGAAAAGGGGGGGGTGTGTATGTCTCTCTATGTGTGCTCATTAGTGTCTGCGTGATGTGTCCGCAGAGTGTGTTAAAGTGTGTGTGCTGGTGTGTGTGTAGGCTTGTGCATGCTTCTGATATCATCATGCACCTGTGTCTAGACTGTTTCAAAGGGGGCCCATCTGTTTACACAGAGACCGTTTCTTGGGGCGGCCTGTGTCTACACAGAGACATCTGACGTCAGTGTACAGATATTGACAA